>NC_139547.1:30852060-31498528 GCF_965153285.1 Podarcis tiliguerta
TTAACTCTGCTCTTGGGAGTCAATCCTGGCTTCCTTTGTTCAAAACATTTTGCTGCCCCCCCCCCAAAAAAATAGCACTGCTCCTGTCATCATATTCCATAGGCCAGTTTAATGTTATGTATATTGCAAGTAATTTATACGGGATTTTTACAAGGAGAAAAATAATGTATATTTTTGTATGTTTGCTATATTTTTATAGCATTTGGTACTGTGCTCAACACATGTAGATAGGAGTTATTTAAAAAAAAAAGTGTGTTAAAAGCCTTCTTGCTAAAATGTTTGTGGTGTGCAAGCAAAGCGCCCGTGTGTTTGGGATTTGTGCCAAAGGAAGTTTGAGAGATCTTTCTGTTCCCCACATCCAGGGCAGGGGGGCAGGGACTCTCTGCAATGCACTAGCCATAATTTCTCCTAGACATTGCTAAGTCTAAAAAGAACTCTGATATCAAGGCCTACACCTAGTCTTTGACTGGGTTTCCACAAGTGCCGTTTCTACATGCTGACTTGGTTATTCCATTGCCAACATCATTGGTAGGAGTTGTAAATAGAGATATTTTTTTTCCTGGAATGGTTTTTTTTTTTTAATTGCTAATTCTTCTGGCTGTAACCATCGTCCTAAAAATGAGGAAAATATGGTTATAGGCACATCTTTTTATAATATTTCATTATTTATAAAGGGTGCTATTTTTTAACAAACTCTTTTCTAAAATATTCCAAGCTGCTTTACTCATCAGGTACAAAGTGGAAAATGCACTTGCTTCATTCTGTGAAGGAACAAAGAAAGATCGCTCGGAGGTAGGAGATGGTCAGTGGGTGGGAAAAGGGCATTGCATTGCATTGGCCAGGAGATAAATTGCTGCAGGGCTAAAGACTTTCTGTAATGGGTCCTTGATAAGGAGATTCAACAGGGAGGTTTTCCAGTCATCATCCACTAGACTTGAGCGCACATTGGAAGCTTTTATCGTGAGCGAGCCATTGGGCTCCCTGCATTCCCTGCAAATGCAATGCAAAAAGCTGCAAATTTTGACCAGAGCAGGCCTCTGTTGCCACAACTGGAGGAAAGAAGATATTGATCTGTTGGCTTATTTAAAGAATGCAGCCTGTGTGTGTGGGAAGTGACTGAAGTGAGCTAGAGATGGGTATGGCTTGAACCAAGTGAAGGGATTTTGCACTTCTTTCTCTGCTAAATTAAAAAGTTCTCATAGTTTTCTAGGGTTGTTGTTTTTAATGTAGGTCCTTACGAGGGTAAATCCTAGTCAAGTCAGGGAAGCAAGCGCCTTAGCACAAGAGCTGTGCTCTTACGCTAAGGAGGGAGTGGGGGGTGTTTTCCTCCCAGGGAGGAGGAGCATTCTGGAGCACAGAAGACGTGAAGGTAGCAAGGAAGGAGCTGGTATGGGAGGAAGGAGAATGTCCCTGGTGCTTTGCTGTAGATAGATCTACTTCAGCGCAGACCATGCCCGCTGCCCACCGCCCCCCTCTCTCATCAGCAGCGGACCCAACTCACGTCCCTACCTGCCAGATAAACTCTTGAATGTATATTTTGGTATTTACTCACAGGCAGATGGTTTCTTATTTATTGTTGTCCGAAACCCCACACTGATGCCTACAGTAACTTGCTGCTTAGCACAGAACTCTTGCCAGCTAAACAAAAACCACAACCCAGCTCTCTCTTTAGAGGCAGGTGGCTTTTATCAAGGCTTCTGGTAGCAACGGCAGAAGCAGCAGCAATTGTGATTAATGTTAAGTTTTGCAAACATATGTTGTTTTTTTGTAACGGTGAAAAAGAAATGACAAAGTCTACTTTAAAAAGTTAATGGACAGCTCAATAAAGATTTCTGTGCCTTATTAAGCAAATGGAAGTGTCTTGCTAAAGTGAATTTAATTGAAACCCAATAAATAGCAACCCACACCCAAGTTCGCAAACTCAAACAACAAGAGGTATGCAATTAGAAAGCCGGGTGGAGTGCTGAGTGCACTCCACAGAATGTTACTTGTACAACTGTCTGCCCTACTGGACGGAAGTCATGGGTAGGCACTGGATGCAGTGAGTGCCTGGCCATCATAGGACACGTCTGCCCCCTTGTGTCCCCTGGCAGCAAGTCCCGCTGGCATATACAGTATGTCAAGTCTACAATTCAACCGTCGGGAAACACGATCCGACAGTCAATCCACGTAAACAAAGTCCCAACGGTCAAGAACGGTCTAAGTCCCAATGGTCTAAGTAAGCCAAGTCCAAAGTCTAGCAATCGGGAAACACAGTCTAGAGTCAAACCCAAGGCACAGTCCCATAGAAGTCTTAGACCATCCAAGCCGAGGTCTGTCAACATAGGCAGTTAAGCAGACAAAGCAGCTCAGCTCTGGCTCCCCCTTTATACCTTGCATGTGGATTGCAGCATCTGGGCTGGATGAGGCAGGTGAGCCTCACCTGCTCCAGTCAAGGACTCACACACCTCCTTCCCGAGCTAATGAGCCCCACCTGGGCAGTGGGTCCTTCCTGCCTCAGCCTCCTTGAGCACACCTCCCACTGCTCTATACACCTCAAAGCCCACCTTGGTAATGGGAGACGGGCCTCTGGCTCCGATGAGGAGCCCTGCTCTTCTGGTCCCTGCATACTGACCCCCATTCCCGCGCCACCCTCTGCCACTCCATGTGTACTTTCCACAACCCCAACCTCTCCTTTCACATCCGTGGCTTGCCCCAGTGGGTCCCAGTCACAGCTGCACCCCTCGCCGGGATCCTCTTCCTCCTCCCCATTGTCCTACAACTTTATGACACCTTGAGGCCAAGGTGGCTGACCCGGAGAAGATGAGAGGTTGGTGATAGGCAAGGCCTTCAGGGACACAACAGCAGCACTCCACTTTTAGAGTAACGGCTCCACCACCACCACAGAAAAGGTGGATTTCGAGAAAGGAGGGTGTCACTCCAAGGAAGAGAGAAATTATCCATTAGAAGGGACTCTTTCCATGGGCAACCAACACTGGGCGACTTCATTAACCCACAAATACAGTGGTCATATTTGTGTTCCAGTCACAACTAAGAGGTAACATTTCTAAAAACCCTAAATGAGTGTGCCTTAGAATCACCACCTGCATATTCGCCCTTCACACTAAGGTCCCAGGATTGCAACAACTAAAACACAATGTTAAAAACAGTTTAAAACACCCTAGAATCACATACATTAGGTGGGCCTTAAAAGCATATACATATCAGATGTCAAAGACCAGGGTAAAGCTTTCACCAAAAGCTGCATCACTTACTTTTGTAGGGAGGAGATTCCTAAACTTTAGGACAGCCACAGATGATGTCTTCAGCTGGGCCATGACACACAAGCTTCTGAGTGCAGTGGAACGACCAAGAGGACTCCCTCTGCTGATCTTAATAACACCTGAAGGTCTGTAGGGAAGGAGGCAATTTTTCAAAACAGCAGCTCAAGGAACCAGAAAGGCAGCAACCCTGGACTTGCTTTTAAGTGGTGCCCAGGTGCAAGATGTAAGTGTTGTTGAACTCACTGGGAACAGTGAGCACAGTACTATCCAGTTCAGCATATATGTAAATAGGCAATGGCCAAGAAAATACAACATGGTCACATTTTACTTCAAAGGAGGAAACTTGCAAAAAATGAGGGGACTGGTAAAAAGGAACTTTCAAGACAAAGTCAAAAGGGTTAAGCCTCTCCAAAATTATTGCGGGGAGGGTTATAAAACCAAGATATTAGAAACATGGCTAGAATGCACACCGCAGCCCAGGGAAGTTACCATGAAGGCCAAGAGAACACCAACGTGATTAACAACCAAAGTCAAAAAAGCTATTAGATGAGGTAAGAAAAGGATTCCTTCAGAAAATGGAAGTCTCGTCCAAATAAGAACCAAAAGGAACACAAGCTTCAGCAGCAGAAATGCAAACAGACAATAAGATTTACAGAAACAAAGAAATTGAGCACGTTGTTAAAAGCACAAGGACCACCAACAAAAAAATATTTAAATACATTAGCAGCAGGAGACCAGCAAAGGAGGCATGTAGATTTTGAACAACAAGGGGGGTCAAAGGTGTGCTAAAAGAAGAAAGGGAGGCTGCAGAGAAGCTAAACAAATTCTTCACGTTTGTCTTCATGGTGGAAGATGTAGAGCAGTCCCCCTGTGCTGGAACAAAGTTTCACCTGAGCTTCGCATGAGGAACGAATAGTGGTGACTAGTAAGGCGGAATTCTAGGCCTTACTCACAAATCTGGTCTGAATAGCAACCCCTGAAGAGTTCTTAGAGAATTCTGATGTAAAATTGCTGATCTTCTACAAAAATATGCAACTTGTCCCCAATATCAGTTTCCATACGAAGACCGTAAAGTGGCCAGTGTATCACCAATTATTAAAAAAAAATTAGCTTAACATTTATTACAGGGAAACTGGTGGAAAGCATTATTAAAGACAGAATTACAAAGCATACAGAAAAACAAGCCTTGCTGAAGCAAAACCAGCATGGCTTCTGCAAGGGTAAGCCCTGTCTCACTAACATCTTAAGAGTCCTCTGAGAGTGTCAGGAAGCATATAGATAGAGGTGATCCGACATTTAATCACATTGGAAGGAGAACGTTACAAATGGTGCAAGATGTCAACTGGAAATCTGGTTGTCAAAGAAACACTTTATTTCATTAAGTGTGTTGTAAGACATTTGCCAAACAAGATGGATACAAAGGAAAGTGACATCCAGTCATCTTTAGGTGACCCCCCTTTTAAAATCCCAGTAAAGGAAGGCTTTACCTTCTGTACCATTTGCTATTTCCAAGGAAGACTAGCTACAAATCAAACCTTCACATCATTGCTGGCCCTTGGGTTTAGTCCTGTGAAAGCCCGCCTGCAGTCCTGAAGGGAGCGCCAGTGACCACAGAAGGATGGCAGCAAAAGTCAGCAGAACATCCCACAGGGCAAACTCCCATGCTTCTTCTACTGCAGCACCGCCGCAACTCAAGTGGCGCCCAGGTCAGACTTCCTCAACCTGGCATCTTCCAGGTGTCGCTGGACTGTAACATCAGCCCGACCACAGTGGCCATGCCAACTGTACTCCCAGTCACATCTAGAGGGCACCAGGATGGGGAAGGCTGGTCTTCCTCTAAGCAATGACCAGAAAGCCTTGGAGATGTTTTGGACTACAACTCACAGCACACGTTGGCTGGGGGGCTAGAGGGAGTTGCAATCCAAAGCAACTGGAGGGCGCCAGTTTGGCAAAGGCCGACACAGCCCACGGCCTCAATGGCAATAAAAGCTTGTCCCAGCAAAGGAAAGGAAGAGGTTAAATTTCTTCCAGCGAGGGACAATTTAAAAAGGAAAAGCCAGGGATCTCCTTTTTCAAGGCCAACGTGCTCCTCTTCCCTCCCCAACTCTGCAGCGAATAGATTAGAGCGAAATCGGCCCAAAGTGTCTCCTGACTCTGAGCACGGCCAAATTGTTTCTGCACAAGCTCAGTGTTTGGCATCTTGACCTGCTGCAAAGAACAACTGTTCAGGAAAGACCACTCGCCAGCAGCAAAATCCACACCGCCATTATCCTCTGGGAAAAGGAAAACGAAGTCACTAACCCCCAGGCCTCCTCACCATGAGCTGGAGGCAAAAACGCATGCACACTGGGGCCTGGGACTCATCCAGCCAGGAACATTCATGGCGCTGCTGGGGAGTTCATGTCAGGCTACTGAGACACCTTTTCTTCCATCCCTTCAACGAGCATCTTGTGTGTCTTAGATCTGCCTCCATTCACTCATAGCAACGCATCCTCAAAGTGTTAGTTTAAAAAACGCACGACAGCAATGGCAATCCAAGACACCTCCACCTTCCTCTCTGGAGAATGGCAGCCTGACAGGACTGTGGACCAGCAGCTTTCAAAGGGAGCATGAGCCACCAGAGCGGCAGTGGTGTGTCCTGGATCGGGGAAACCCGTCTCCGAGTGTCGCCAATGTGGAATCTCCTCTCCGCAGCAGCTGGATGAATGGGGGAAACAAGAAGGCTTTGCCCACCGGACAAGTTGATGCAGGACATGTTCCGACGCTACACAAACTCCGTGAAGTCGTCCACCGAGGAGATGAGGCGCTTCCTCTGTCCCGTTTCGTAGGTGGGAGCTGGGTCCTGAGGAAGGTGGGCAGACGCTTTGGCTGGGGCGGGAGGGTGCATGCTGGGGAAACCAGAAGCCTGGTACTGAGTCTCTTCTCTGATCTGAAAGAAGGGAAAGTAGAGAGTGTATTTCAAGACCTTAAAAAAAAAAATCCTTTTATTTTCAGTGCTTTCAGAAATCTTTACAAAGAGACCGGCTGGTATTTTCCAAACAACTCCTAGGATAGCTCAGTCAACAGAGCATGAGAGTCTTAATCTCAGGGTCAGGGGTTTGAGCCCCACGTTGGGCAAAAAGTTTCCTGCATTGCAGGGGGTTAGACTAGATGACCCCTGGGTCCCTTCCAACTCTACAATTCTGTGATTATTACCCCCGTATTGGGGGTGGTGTGTGTGTGTGTTAAAATTAGAGGGGAAAGAGTCACATGCCACAAGAAAAAGAAACTCGAGGGAATACACTAAGAGTGAAAAGGCAGTGTTACCCTGTGCCGGAGCCTCTTGATGTGCCGCAGGCGGGCAATCCACTTAGACGGGTACGTGTCTGTGGGGTTGGAGCGGCTGTGATGGACCTGAGAAGCCATCTAAGGGAAACAGTGGGAAGCAAAGAGGACGGTCAACTCAGGCAGGCTGGTTTAAGACGCCATCCAAGTGCAGCAGTCAGTTGTCAACCTGCCACTCCCTCTGAGCCATTTTGAATGATGGCTCCCATCAGCCAGCAAGGCTGGAGAGACAGGACCTTTGCCAACCAGATTCCCTCCAGGCCTTTTGGACTCTCATCAGCCCCGGCTTCCTGCGACTGTGCTGGCTCTGGTCAAGGGGATCTGTAGCCCAAAGCAGCTGGAGGGCAACAGGATGCCAAAGGCTGAGTTGCCAAGTTCAAATGAAAGATGATCTGTTACCAGCTCCCACAAGAGCACTCACGTTGGCGTGCAGAGCCATCTGGCGGGCGACAAAAGCCAAGTTTTTATCGGAAACGATCTTCATCACACTGGTGTCGATAAGCCCTTCCATATCTACAGACCAGAGAGAGAAAGAGAGGGAGACTGCAGCATCCTCAGTCCATAACTGTACAAATTGTATGAATATTATTTGTTTGTGTAGCCGAAGCCATTGCAGGAAACAAAATACTTAAAACAGAATAAAATACATCACATAGTTGAAATAATTATTAAAACCAGGCATTCTGTCAGGTAAGAGATTGCATCATCATTTCCACAAACTTGTCTCTTTACACCTTTTCCTCCCTACACCTCTGAAAACGTGGCTTTTAGATGTCCAGGAATAAAAGCCAAAAAATCAACATTAACATTAAGAATTTTATTTCTGAAATTGTACATCCTGTTTCCTCCCCTGCGCACCCAAGACATAAGCTAAAATCCTTCCCAAGGCTCTGAGACAGCCAGGCCAGTGGAAATCTCTGGAGGTACCACCCTTCGCGAACTCTAGTGGGAAAAAGAAGAGAGAGGCCTGGGCCTACCTTTCCGGCACTGCAGAGTGAGCAGGTTACAGTTGTAATCCAGCGGCTTGATGATGACGTGCACAAAGTTGAATTGGCCCTGGAGAGGGAAGAACATTAGGGCGTATGGCGGGGAGAGAGACAGCGAGGCCCAGGGGCAATGCCTGGGCCTGAGACGTCTCTTACAGGCAGGGGAACTCTCTCGTCCCTTGCAGCCACCTTAGTAAGGATAGGCCAAAGCAAGCCTGTCTTGAGTTCCATCAGGCTGAAGGGTTTGGGCCTTAACAGCTTTCATTCCCCTAATCAGCCCAAGTCAGTTTACTGTGAAAAGCTCATTACAGAATACACTTTGATATTCCTGGAGGAAGATCCTACAGCCTGCAGGCAGGGTTTAGTTTCCAGGTCGAGGGATACTGAGGTTCTCAGATATTCCCAGTTAAGACTGAGATGTGTAGTGACTGGCAGTTGGGAACGGAAAGGAAGGAGTTTACAAAGTAGGAAGAATCTGGCCGTCTCATCCTGTGCCAAACAATGGAGCAGTTTTCTCAGACGCAAGCCAAGCTCGAGGCTCATGGCCATGAGGGCAAAGGGAAATGTTTGGGGCACCCCTGAATCCTCTGAGTTTGGGAACAGGAGACATGGCATTTATCACAGAGCTGTGATTCTTGCAGGAAAACCTTGCTCCCATCCGCCACATGATCTCCGGGTGGAAAAATCCATCCCAGAACCAAACTGCCCATCTGTCAGGCCCAAGCCACTCAGCAGAGGCACATTTCCTTACCTTGATGGTCCCCAGCTTGAAGTCTTCCCCTGAATTGTTGTAAATGATGGACACAAAGTCGTTCCCCAGATGACGTTTCTTGTCGCAGCGGTACTTGTCCAGGTCTTTGGTGGGCATCAAAGTCGCAATGTGGAAAATGGCTAAGGAAGGGAGGGAGGAAGGCTACATGCAGTTCAGAGTCTCAAGCCACAGGAGGAGGAAACGTTTCATATGCTAAACCAGCCTTCCCCGACCTGGTGACCTCCAGATGTTTTGGATGAGAACTCCCACCAGGCCCAGCCAGGGCAGAAGGGAACACAGCTGTCCTGATGGGAGCTGGAATCCCAAAACACCCCGTTGAAGGTCTGTTTAGTGTATGAGCAGCAATGCTGAAAGTAAAAAAAAGAGCCTCAATGGGGCTTACACAGGGGACTTGGGGGGGGGGGGAGTGTTGCCCCCTGGGGCAAACCCATCAACTGCCCTCTCTGCTGCCCTTAAAGGCACCCTCAGGCCCGCTATTCTTCACAGTGGGGGGCATTCAACTTACACACTGCACAAACTAGGTTTCAAATTGCATTGGGCCAATTTTGAGAGAGCCCTCCGCAAAGTGGGAAGCGCTATCCCTGAAAGAACAAGGGCACAAAGGCTACCCAGCCTCAACACACAGACACTCCCTCATTCAGGCCTACCTTGCATGATGTCATCGTGCCAGCAGTAGGTAAACAGCCCGTCCTCCCCGCACACATCCAAGCCACCAAGGTAAATCTTGTCTGGCTGGCAGTCTTTCAGCTCAATGAGCGTTCCCAAGCCGGTCAGGAACTCCGTGTACCTGTAGGAGCCGTGCTCGTTGGAAAGGATGGCGAGCTCGTTATTGCTCTGGGGTGGAGACAAAACCACGAGAGCAGCTGTGTGGACAACAGGCTCGAGGGTTCCACATTATTTTACCTAGGGGAAAACCTGGCGCCTTTTTAGGATGTGGAAGGGCCGTAGCTCAGTGGTAGAGCATCTGCTTTGCATGCAGAAGGCTGGCCCAGGGCTGGGAAAGACCCCGACCTGAAACCCTGGAGAGTCCGTATTGGTAATGCTGAGCTAGGCAGACCAAGGATCTGACTCCATGTAAGGAAGCTTCTTTTGTCCCTCCACAAAATGGATCCTCTGCAAGTCCATTTTACAATGTGGTTCTGGCAGTTCCCTCACTGCAAGAAGTGAGGGTACAGGGAACCAGGCAGAGGGCCTTCTTGGTAGTAGCGCCCTGTGGAACGCCCTCCTGTCAAATGTCAAGGAAATAAACAATTATCTGACTTTTAGAAGACATATTTACAGTATTTTTAATCCACCCTTCAGCAAATAGTCTCAGGGCAAAAGATACTAAATGATTAAAGCAGAATACAATAAAACTAAAAATCACATATGCATAAGAATGATTAAAATAACCAACGCCAAATAATTTAATGAAGTGGGCAAGAGGAACATTTTAAACCAAGGGGCTTATAATAATGCTCACCTCCCTCCCAAAGATTTGGGCAAAGTCCATCTTCACTTCCTAACAATTTCAGTGCCTGATGCACCTTAGAGGGGAGACCATTCCAGAGATGAGGGGGCTGCCACTGAGAAGGCCCTTTTGCATCCAGGGTCCCCCAAACTTTGCAGGCAGCAGAAGGGAAGGGTTTCCTGAAGGGAACAGCTTATCCCTGAGCACCCAAAAAAACCCAGGAAGCTGATGCACACAGCCCTTACCTGCCCTTCCCCAACATATAGTACTGCAATCTTGTGGGTATCGTAGGGGGGGATCTGATCCAGCAGCTGAACTGATCTCTCAAACGTCTAAGAATAAAATAAAATAAAAATGAGGAAACCTTTAGAACGGCAAGCATGGTCAGAGCCACCTTGGCACCTTTTATGAAAAGGGAGGAGGGGCTGGCCAGGTATGGGGGTTAGCAAAGGGGCTAGAGGACACGTGGGGTTGGTAAACAGAGCAAGCAGGGGCAGCAGCCCTTACTATTTATAATATTTTAAATGACATGCTCAAACCTACCTCATTTGGCAACAGGAGGGGCTTGTTGGATTCATCACCAAAGAAAGGAGAGTGATACAACTGCAGGAACACAAAGCTAAGGAGGAAACATTCAAATAGATTTAATTCCATTATCTCTAAAGGTTTCGGCTCAATCTTAGCATGTAGAACTCTCCACCGCTACAAACAGCAATAGCCAAGCATACAAGTGAGCCCTGCCAAAAGCAACTGGACAAATTCAGGCACAATGTGGTGGGATCAGGTGAAAAGGCCTATCAATGCCAGCCTTCTGCTTCAAACACTAGCCAGCCAATCACTTCCAGGACACTGAGAAGCAGGGCTTAATACCTGGCAGTCACTCTCCTCTCTCTGTCCCAGGGACAGCTTTGACCCGGGAATGGAGTTGTGGCTGGTGGTTTTAGGCAGGAGGAAGCTGCTAGTGTCTGCAGCTCTCTTGTGCACTAGAGCTAGGCTCTGATGAGGGAGCCCATCATGGGGGTGCCTGGTCATGCCCCCTTAGAAAAACATGCCTGGGGCCATGGCCCCTTAAGCCCCACCTCCCCAACACGCTACGCCCCTGAGGGTAGGGGGCACTAGGGTTTTTGCTTATGGGACCAAGGAGGTGGAGGCCCAAAAATGTTTAAGACCCACTGATCTGGACACCGAATCTGTATTTGATGTGGTCAAGAAGAAAAATGAAAGAGCACTCCCTTGTCTGATGCAGCCTCTTCACATGCACAATTCACTCACCTTGGGTTGATTCCTGGCACTTTCTCCGCATTGGAAGCTGTTGCGCGGCCCTTGAAGGGGTCCCTCTCTATCCTCTTGCCCCTCCTCGAGGGCGCTGAATCAGAGATTGTGTACCCTCGGGGGCGGTGGCCCGTTGGGGAGCGCGGAGAAGAGACAGGGGCACTGCAGCCCACCCTGGGTGCCCCAGAGGGGCGGTCATCTTCCCCTCTGCCCAGCCAGCTCCCGGATGCCTCCCCTTCCAAGTGTCCCGACTGAGACTTGGACTTCCCGTCACTGCTCAGCTTCCCAGGTGGCTCTTCGCTGCCAGGGTCCTTGAGGACTTCTTGGAGGGTCTGAAGCTCCGGAGACGAGCTGGACTTGCTGAGGGGCTGGGAAGGCTGGAAAGAGAGTGCCTCAAACTCGCGGCTGTCTTCCAAGTTCCGGGCTCTTTCGATGGGGATGCCCATGGGGGCCAAATCATCTGGTTTCAGAATTTTCTCTTCTTGGCTGGATGTTGACGAGGACTACAAAGCCAGGGGTGGAGGGAGGAGAGAAGGGAGGAGACGAGGTGGTCATTGAAAAGGTAACTTGAGAGAAGATGAGCCTTGACAGCAACCCATCTGGCCAAGCAGGCACTGGGAAGCTAGACCTTTTCCGCAGGATTCAAGTTACAAGGAGATTCCAGCTAAACATCAGGAAGCGCTTTCTGACAGTAAGAGCTGTTTGACATTGGAATGGTCTCCCTCGGGAGGTTGTGGACTCTCCTTCTTTGGAGGTTTTCAAGCAGAGGTTGGATGGCCACCTGCCATGGATGCTTCGGCTGAGATTCCTGCATGTCATGGGGTTGATCTAGATGACCCCCAGGGTCCCATCCAACTCTACAATTCTATGATTATATGGCAGCCCTGCCTGAAGTATGTGGAGAAGAATGCACCCTTGGTAGAGGAGAGGGGATGACCACCCTCAACCCTGTTTCCATTTCCCAAGCAGCCCAGTGAAAAAAGGAAGACAGAGGGAGGTTTGGCAACTGGATTGTGTGTCCAGGAGGCCACCAGCTGCCAAGCTCTAATACAGAAGTACCTTGGGCCCTCCAGGTATTGCTGAACTACAACTCTCATCATCCTTGGACACTGGCTGATGGGGCTGATGGGAGTTCAGCAACATCAGAAGGGCCCAAGGTTCCCCGTTCCTACTCTAGTCACAGGACTGCACCCAACATGCTGTTCTGTTCACGGAAGGGCTGTCGGCTCAGTGGCAGAGCATCTGCATTGCCTGCAGAAGGTCCCAGGTGCAATCGTCAGTGGCATCTCTAGGGAGGGCTGCGAAAGAACCTAGTCTGAAACCTTGAAGAGCTGCTGCCAGTCAGTGTAGACAATACCAAGCTAGATGGACCAATGGTCTGACTCTGTATAAGGCAGCTTCCTATGTTACCGTGCAAAAGACTTCCCCTCTGGAGCGTTTAGGGGGGGATGGGAGAGAGGAGAAGAGGAAGTCCTGCTGTGCAAGCAGAATTCCACTTGTACAACAATGGATACAACCCCAAAGTCTCTCAGCTATAAATAAGCTGTTGCTGCTGCTGATAATGATCATGAAGAGAAGCATCAAAATTTCCCTGAAAGCTCGACTGCAGCCTCAGCCAAAGCCTCTTCATGCTTTGGGCTACAACCCATCAGTCCAAGTTAGCCCATACATGTGTTTTAAAGTTCTGTCAATGGTGTGTGTGTGTATTCTTTTATGTAAAGCGCATAGAGATTTTTCTGTGAATTTGGCCCAATAAACAAGGAAATGAACACCGCTTGGAGGCGACCTTGTTGGGTCAAGAATGTTGCATATGAATCTGAAACTCTTAAGCTCAGGGTCCTCAGTTCAAGACCCACATTAGGCAAAAAGGTTTTTGCATTGTAGCGGGTTGGACTAGATGATCACCGGGATCCCTTCCAACTCTGTGATTCAGGGAAACTACACTCCTCTTTGACAATAACAGCTAAACCTACACCCCATGCATGTGTGCACACTCACTCACAAAAGGCATACTTATCTGAAGAAAGTTCAAGAATGTCTCATGTTCTCCTTGACAGGTTTAACTCAAGATCAAGCAAGGGAGCTTACTGACCCGACTATACGTCCCAGGACATCTGACCACCTTCTCCTCGCTTGGGCCTTGCTCCGGACACACAGCTTCAAAGTCTTCAATCTCTTGAGATTCCAGGCGAGACTCTGCATCTTTTAAATCCGTCTCCGGTGGGCTTCCTTCTTCCAGAACCACGGCAGATTCTGACAAGAAATAAATAGAGGCCAATTGAACATGCAGAGATTGTTTTCCCCCGCACACACACCCAAAAAACAAACTTAAAAAATACATAGTTTTCGGCACACAGATGAAATTAACAAAACCAGCAAGGAAAGACAAGACCACCACTGCAGCAGCTTGGGGGGGGGGTATTGATTGCAGCTTGCAAGATAAAAAAAAGTTATTTCAAAGCAGAAATTCAAGAGTTAGCTGTAAACACACACAAAACGCACACACACCCCTCAAACAAACGTGCTGATCTGCTAAACTGTCCAAGCCAGAAGACCCCTGCCCAGTTTCCTCTAATGCTTCAGAGTGAAATGGCTGCCGTTTTTTAACCAATGTTTTTAACATTCTTTCAAAGTGAGGTTCATTCAAAGTGAGAGGCACCTGCCTGATCCTGTGGACATTTTAACAGCATCTCTTCAAACACAGCAATCAATGGTGACCTGCAGCAATGCCACATCAGAATTTTACTTGAGTGGTTGGTTTTTTTTAAGAGAGGGTTGGATAATGTTCTGTACATTGCACGAAAACAGCATTGATTAGCTTTGTGCTTCTGCTTCTGTTCACCGTAGAACCAAAAGGATCTCTAGACTGCAGCTTTTGCTAACCTGGTACCCTCCAGGTGTGTGGTGTACTGGTTAGAATGTTGAGACTTTGACTGGAGACATCAAGGTTCGAATCCCCACTCAGCCATGAAGCTCCCTGGGTGACCTTGGGCCAGTCATCATCTCTTAGCCTAACCTACCTCAGAGGGTTGTTATGAGAATGAAATGGGGTAGAGGAAAACCATGTACACCACTTTGAGATCCTTGGAAGATAAAGATAATATATAAATGTAACTGTTGTTGTTGCTGCTGCTGCTTCAGGCTACAGCTCCCATTAGCCCCAGCAAGCTTGGCTATCCTGCCTGGGGCTGTTAGGTGTTAATACAGTGGTGCCTCGCAAGACGAAATTAATTCGTTCTGCGAGTCTCTTCGTCTAGCGGTTTTTTCGTCTTGCGAAGCAACCCTATTAGCGGCTTAGCGGATTAGCGCTATTAGCGGCTATTAGCGGCTATTAAAGGCTTAAGGGATTAGCGGATTAGCTGCTAAAAGGCTATTAGCGGTTTAGCGGCTTAGAAAAAGGGGGTGGGGAGCGAAAAAAAATCTCAAGACTCGCAAGACGTTTTTGTCTTGGGAAGCAAGCACATAGGGAAATTCGTCCTGCGAAGCGCATCGAAAAACGGAAAACCCTTTCGTCTAGCGGGTTTTCCATCTTGCAAGGCATTCGTCTTGCGGGGCACCACTGTAATCCCAAAACATGTGAGGAGCACAAGACTGCCAAAGGCTAAAGTCTAGATTGCAGCCTTCGCGTGAGTGGGCAACAGAAAGACAGACCCCCTGAAAGATTTCTTAACCTCCTTGCCTTAATTCAGATAGAATTTTGATTGATAGACTTATTATCTGTGGCTGGGTTGCAGGGTCAACACACAAAAGAGTTAGGAGGTGGAAATGGAAGACTCAAAGCTGAACAAAAGGCAGGGGGAGAGAAACATTGGCAGTTTCAGTTTTTCCTGTTTCTAAGCTGCACCCGAATTGCAACTTTCCTTCTTTCTGTATTCTATAGAAGATAGCCAATGTGGTCCACTCCAGATGTTAGAATGCAACAAATAATAATAATAATAATAATATTAATATTAATATTAATATTAATATTAATATTAATATTAATATTAATAATAATAATAATAATAATAATAATAATAATATTTCCTGCCCTTCACCAGCAGGTCCCAGCGTGGGTCACAACAATTTAAAATCTGAAACAGTTAAAACAGAACACAACCACAGGAATAGGATGGGCCCTGGAAACAAACATCTCAGGTGCCAAAGGCCAGGATAAAGGTATAATAACCCCCAGCTGTTGGTGACGTTGGCTGGGGCTGGTAGGAGTTGGAAGTCCAACACCATTTGGTGGACAACCACATTGGGCAGCCCTGCCCTACAGTTTGGTGGCCTGCCTATAAAGAGCTTCCCCACCCACCCCAAAACCAAGGCATTATGGAGCTTTCATGGACCAACCGAGGCCATGTCTGGCTTGGACTTGTTTATGCCCACTGGAATTTCCATCCCTGGAGTGCAATGAGATCAGGGACAGACATAAAACATGGAAGGAGTGGATGGAAGCACGAGGAAAGGCAGCCTCTATGAATCACAGTGCTTGTTTCTTTTTATGTCAATACTTGCTCCCCCTCCCTCCTCCTTCTTGCTTTTCTTTTTATTATTATTATTTTTAATAAACCTCCCTTAAAGATATGCAAGTATACCTGCCCAGGAAATGCTCCTGTGCAACTTTTCTTGAGAACTGGTCAGGTACATGGAAGAGAAAGAGGCCACTGTGAAGGGAAAACCAAGGGAGGAATGACATCAAAAAGGAAGGAGAGGAAGAGAGAGAGGAAGAGACTCTATGGAGAAAATAAATAAATAAAATTAAAGCACCGAGTTTTAACACATAATCAGAAAGAGAGTCAGCTTCAACAAAATACATGGGAGAAAATAACAGGGTAGGGAAGTGTGAGAGCACTTAGAAGAGGGGTAGCCAAGGCTGAGCCTTTGGGGGCTGAGGACCCCTGCAACATAGCTTGGGATGATGGTGATGATTTTAATTTATTACCCGGCCATTTTCGACCAGAATACTCATCAGCCATGGTGGCTGGGAATGATGGGAGTTATAGTCCCAAACATCTGGTGGGCACCATATTGCCAAAGGCTGTGTTACAGGCAGAGTTTCCTCCTCCTACCCCTGCCCCAAACGAGGATGGAGCCACCCAACATGGTGCAATGCAGCAGGTGGTCCTCCTTCGCAATTCTCAATGAAAAGAGCAAGAACTTCAAAAGGGCTTGCAGAGAACTTGACAGTGGACTTTGCCCTGCATTATTATTTTTATTCATACAAATATTTATATACCGCTAATTCATAAAACAAAAACCAGAGCAACGTACAGCAAATGTACCTAAAACTGTGTGTGTGTTAAAATAAGAAATCAGCTAACTATTGTGGAAAGATGTAGTCTTAACTGCCCAAATAAGGCCTGGCAAAATGGGGAAGTTTTCAGCAGGTGTTTAAAGGCTGGAACAGTCTCCACAGGCACAATGCTGGGTCAATGGCACGAAAGGTTCAGTTCCTTGTCAAATGAGCTTCACCAGCTTGGGAAATGGCCAGTGATGCTCCTGCAATGATCTCAGTGATTGAGCTGGGGTGGAAGGGATCAGGAGGTCCCTGAGGCACCCTGGAACGAAGTTGTTCTGGGCTTTGTAAATCAGTCAATGAGAGAAGGGAGGGAGAAACATCCAGATACCCACACTGAATACTGGACAATGGAATGGTTAAGAAGAGGCGGCTTATGCAAGTAGGTATGGTTCAGGAAGTCAGGAAAAGAGATATGAGATTAGTCACTTATCCCCCAAACCCTCCCTGTCCCTAAACTAAAACACAACCCAAAGAGGTGGGGAAACCACCAGCACTTCCATCACTACAGCGGTTCAGCCTTAAAGCACCAGGAAAAAGAAAAGCTCCCAGCTCCCAGGTTCTTGCATCTTAAAATTTCCTGGCAAATGGGCATCTGAACACTACTACGTTTATTTTTTATTTACACCACACTTTAGATGCTGTCGATTACACCTGAATTTAATCTGGTCTGTGACCGAAATAATAAATTCACCTGAATTTAGAGTTGTTTCCAACTAAGTCCTACTCAGAGTAGACCCCCTGAAATGAATTTACCAACAGGAGTCATGGCCATTGATTTCAATGTTTAATGCCAGGAGGCATGCATGTCCTCTGTTCTTGAAATCTGTCCTGCACAGGTGTAAAATTTGGGAGAGCAGTTTTCCCCAACCTGATGCCCTCCAGGTTGGCCAAGAGTGTGTGGTATAGTGCACAATATTTAGAATCTGGGCATTAACTATATTTCCATCTAAAAACAGAAACAAACCCACCAGCAGCCTCATTTACTGTCCTCGGGGCTATTCAGATTAGCTAGAAAGTGAGTGGGTAGCAACAGGTTAAATCTCAGAAATGGGGGGGGGGGCTGGAAGGTGAGTAGGTGGGACACTGTTCATGTGGGCGGGGCTGCAGCAGAGCTGTGTGCAATGCTGCAATTCCAAAGGAGAATGGAAAAGATGCGGGATATGCAGCTGCCTGCAGGATAAAAAGAAACAAGATTCTAGTCCCTGTGGTTGTGTAAATATGTGCTTGTGGGGGCAATGCATGAAGTCAGAGCAACTGCAGGAAACATTCCCAGTTTTATCAGGGCTCTTGCACAGATCTGTGCCTTTCTCCCCATGATGAGCAGAAACAAAATTACACACACAAAAAGATCACAGAAAAAATTATGCAAAAAGAAAACGAAAACCATGCATACTAATTTGCATAATTTAGCCAGGTTACAGAATCTGAGCTACTCTGACACAGAACATTGGTGTTTGAAATAAACACAGACCTGAGCAGTAAGGGAATTCTCCAACCCCCCTTCTTGCTGCAGACCATGGTTTCAGAACAAGGGAGCTTTAACAGAGAAGTCCTCCACCCAGTCTGCCCTGACAACTTCTGGAAGGAGACCTAGACTCATGAGTGAAACATGCATTGATCAAAACACTCTTTGGCTAAGGCTGCCTCAGCAGAAGCACAGTGAAGCTGTGTTTAGTGAAATGAGCAGTGTGCTTCTTTCTATGACTGAATTATATGCACATAAATAAAATGGATTATTCAGAGTTGTATCCAACTGTTATTCAGAACAGACCCACTGGAATTTACAAATCTTTAGTCTAGGGTTGCTATATTTCAGGAAGTAAAAATCCAGACACAAAAAGCTTTTTTAGTGGGGAATCCAGGAAAATCCAGATATATGGCAACCCTACTTTAGTCATGCCGATGGATTTCAATAGATCTACTCCACATAGGGATAACATTGGATACAACCCTAAGTATTTACGTTTCTATCCTGCATTTCTTCAGCAAGACCACATTCACAGCATGCATTAAAAGAAATATAATACCACTTTTAAAAAAGTCATTCCCTCAAAGAATCCTCTGGCTTCCATCACGGTGTTCCATTGTGCCAGAAGCGGTTTAGTCAGAAAGCTGTGGACAATCACCGTCTCCCACGGCCTGAAAGCGAGATGACTGCCACACCCCGTAGTTGCCTTTGACTGGACTTACCCATCCAGGGGGTCCTTTACCTTACCCCATACTGCTTTCCATGAATGGTGTGAATGTGGCTCAAGTGGTCCAAGGCAGCATAATTTATTCAAGAAGCATGATCTAACTTCTATGGAATTATCCCTAATTGATTAAGGCAGCTTTCCCGAACCTGGAGCAATCCAACTGTTTGGACTACACTTCCCATCAGCCCCTGCTAGCCCCACACATGGCCTGCTGTAACAGCGGCTGGGCTTCAGGCTAAATTAAAGACTTCCTTTTAGGAAGGTGAATTGTGTGCGCCTCCTGTTCTCCTAAAGCAGAGTGGCTCTGCCATGAAGCACTTTGGCTGGGAATGACTAGCTATCGTCTCATCCTCGCACCCTCTCTCCTGGGCCAGCCACTAAGCTGCCTCACCTGTGTTTGAGCGCTGCAGAAAGTACGGCTTGGCAGTCCCCGTTGGCAAGGTGGAGGAAGGGACCGAGAGGGACTTGTACAGGGTGGGGTCGCGGTGCTCCTTGAAGCGCTCGGCCGCCATGAGAGCGTTGGAGAGCTCCTGCAGGGGCATGCTGTTGATATCCGAGGAAAACGGGCTCAGGGAGTTCTCCAGGCTCATCAGCCAGCTCGTGTTACCTGGAGTGGTGGGAAGGTGAGGATGCAGAACAAAGCAGAACATGCCACTGAGAAGCCATCCTTTGCACAGCTTTGCCTGGAGAGGGGGGAATCTTCCCCATTAAAAATAAAATAAAATCCCATCCCCGTTAATGACCCCAGTCTTGTTTCCCTTTTTGTAAATGTCCTGCAGGGGATCCAGGCTCTCATTCCAGGTTGCGCACATCTCGAACATCCAGCACTGGCCTCCTAGGTGAATGGAGAGCTCTGCCTAGAAGACACTGGGGCTGTGCACCAGATTCAAATACAGTGGTACCTCGGGTTATTCGTTCCGGAGATCCGTTCTTAATCTGAAACTGTTCTTAACCTGAAGCACCACTTTAGCTAATGGGGCCGCCTGCTGCTGCTGCACCGCCGGAGCACGATTTCTGTTCTCATCCTGAAGCAAAGTTCTTAACCTGAGGTACTATTTCTGGGTTAGTGGAGTCTGTAACCTGAAGCGTATGTAACCTGAGGTGTATGTAACATGAGGTACCACTGTAATGCCTGGACCCAAACTGGGCTGACCCAGGCTTTGCCCCAATGAGGCCAAGAGAGCTCCAGATCGCCTGGGGGTGAGGGGAGGCAGGCAGCATCTGCTTCACCCAGCCTGCAGGAAAGGTGCTGGTGATTCCAGCAGGATTGACCTTTCCACTGATCAACACGTTCCCTTCCCAACAGCATGTTTAAAACCTTAATTAAATGCTAGGGCTGACCGCCCCCACCCCAAATCAATTCAGGCCCCTGGTCCAGGTTGGTCCTAGACTGTCCAGAGTCAGATCAGGGCTGATTCAGAGTCCCAGACTGGATTGAGGGTGCCATGCACAGCCCTAAAAGAATCACATAAAAACACAAGAAGCTGCCTTTTGCCAGGTCAGCCTGTGGGCCCCTCCTGCTCTGTGCTGTGGTTTTTCTGTCACTTGCTTCTGATCAGGGAATGCTGGGGATGAAACCTGGAGCCGTTTGCATGCCTGGCACGTACTCTACCACTGAACTCCAGCCCCAGCCCCTCGTGCCACACTTCCCTGCAGCTACATATAGAGCAGGGGGGAAACAGATAGCAATGGGCAAGTTGCTTTTCACAGAACTTTATGCACCGTAACTGAGCTTCATGTTGGCGAATACCTGGTAACTTTTCACAGAATGCTGGAGGTCAGAGCCACAAGGCATGATAAGAAGTGCTCTCTCCAAGTGCTAATTGCTTTTTAGCATTACAACAAAAAACTTCGCACCAGGCTGATGGAACATCATTGCTTGTCCATGTCACAACATAAACAAGGGGCTGCAACTAGGACACATTCCTGAAAAACTCCTATAATAACACACAGTGTTACATCATTCCTATGATTCTAGGATAAGGCACTGATTAAGCTGCAGGTGGTGCTGTGGGTTAAACCACAGAGCCTAGGAACTGCTGATCAGAAGGTCGGCAGTTTGAATCCCCGTGATGGGGTGAGCTCCCGTTGCTCGGTCCCTGCTCCAGCCAACCTAGCAGTTCGAAAGCACGTCAAAGTGCAAGTAGATAAATAGGTACTGCTCCGGCGGGAAGGTAAACTGTGTTTCCATGCGCTGCTCTGGTTTGCCAGAAGCAGCTTAGTCATGCTGGCCACATGACCCGGAAACTGTACACCGGCTCCCTTGGGAAATGAAGCGAGATGAGTGCCGCCACCCCAGAGTCGGCCACGACTGGACCTAATGGTCATGGTCCCTTTACCTAAGCCCTTTACACTCAGCAACATGGAAACATGTGCACCAACACATGCCATTTTACATATTTGTGAAGGCATACATTTCACCTGGCCTACCTGTCGGTCTCCGCACCAGTATCTCCGCCCAGCCTTGTGTTAGCAGGGGGACGTACGCAGCCAAGTTGGCCTTTTCCTTCTGTAGAGGCCCAGGAGCAGCCTTTTCCGCTCGAGCAGCAGTAGGAGCAGGAGAGCTCTGAAATCCTTGGGGCATCGGGGTGGCTGGGAAATGGGAGGTGGAGGTGTCTAATGCCCCAACCCGCAAGGCATGGCCACCTGGATGGCAAAAGGGCATTTGGAGGAAGCAGAGAGGTTAGGAGGATTTTGCAGAAGGGCTGCATATTGGTTCAAAGACGATACAAAAAACATAGGCAGCTATTGAGAAGAAACGGAGTTGAACTGTGTGTGCTTAGGAATATAAGAAGCGCCTGCTGGATGAGGCCAGTGGCCCATCTAGTGCAGCCTCCTGTACTCACAGTGCCCAAACAAAAGCCTACAAGGCAGATATGAACACAAGAGCGCCCTCCCCTCCTGGGGCTTCCAGTGACTGTTAATCCCACTCTAGGACTGTATTGATCTAGTATTGATCTAGCAGTGCAAAGCTCCTCTGCCTGGGGGATCCTCTCATATCCAAAGCTATTATTATCAGGGCAAGCAATCAGCAGTGTGAATCAGAAGGCAGAGACAGACCGTGCAGTAGTTCAGGTGATGTCTTTTATTGGGCAAAGCGGGGGGGGGGGATTTTCTGCACACCTGTGAATTCTCCTTAACACTTGTTCGACAGGCAGCTGTATGGAGATTGTGGTGGGCTCCACTGAGGTCAGAATCCGTCTCCTGCTGGGTAGAGGCTAAACTAAGATGCACCTCTCCCAAACCAGTTTCTATTGACTAAGCGCTGAGAACCTAAGAAGAGCCGGCTGAGTCACGCCCATGGCCCAGCATTGCGTTCTCAAAGTGGCCAACCAGATTCCCGTGGGAAACCTGCAAGCAGGATTCAAGCACAAGAAAATGACATCAAGCCCCTGGTCTATTAGCCCCCAAGTAACTAGGCCAAGCCTGGGCCACTGTCTAGCAAACAAGGAAAAGAGGAATTCAGAGAAGCCCCAGAAACTGGAAACATGTAGGTAGGACTTAGAAGTTGCTTATAAGGACAGAACTCCAGTTATTCTAAGAGGGAGAACTGCTGGGCCGAACAGTCACAATAAGCCAAGCTTTGCTAACTGGGTGCCCTTCAGATGTTTGGGACTACGACTCCCATCAGCCCCTCCCCCAGTCAGCACCATTTTAGAATACAACTCCTACCACCATTTTAGAAGACAACTCCTACCAGCTCCAGCCTGCAAGAGCTGGATAATCAGCTGAAGGCTATGGATGCATTTACCAGGGAACAGCAGGTCAATATTCCATGGCACCTTCTTCTATATTGCTGCACACCGCTCTGGCATAGTGTGTGAATTGGGGGCAGATGCATATCCTTCAGAGCACCATCAATTTAGCCAACCAGTTGCCACTGAAATACTGGCGCATTATCCCTCTGGGAATCACAAATGAGGAAAGTGTATCTGTTGCTTGCTGGCTTCCCACTGGTGCATTTGGCTGGCCACTGTGAGAACAGGATGCTGGGATAGATGGGCCCCTTTGGACCTGATTCAGCAGGCTGCTCCTCTTACATTCTCAAACCCCATTTGTCTCAGGAGTAACTACTCTGCAGTTGCTAGGCCTGATCCTGAACAAACAATATAAGCAAGCCTTATGGCTCTAAACACCTGAATCTTCCATACAGAGAAATCAGGGGAGGCTCCTTACCGGACATCGACCTAACACGGTTGCGGGTTCGAACCACTTGTGGGCCAGCCTGGGACTCAAGCTTGGCTGGAGCTTCTTTGGTCTGCCTCACTTGCAAGGTGTGGTCTGAGCTAGGAATCCAAAGCAGGAATGCCGTCAGTCCGCAAAGGAATTAATTTGTCTCCACTGGTAGATCTTGTGGGGAGGGGCCATGGTTCAGTGGCAGAACACCTGCTCTGCATGCAGAAGGCCCAGCAGGCGTACCACCATCTCCAGTTAAGGGGACCAGGAGACTGAGAAAGGCCAAGACCCTCCAGCGCTGCTATCAACTGGGATAGATGGGGAAGTGCTGCAGCACAAAGGGATGAGCACCTGCCTTCCATGCAGAAGGTCCCAAGCTCTAGGCCCTGTATCTCCAGGTAGGGCTGAGAATGCCTCCCGCCTGAAACCCTGGAGAGCCCCTGCCAATCAGTGTAGACAGTACTGAGCTATATGGACCAATGGTCTGACTCAGTAAAAGGCAGCTTCCTCTCTTCCTGTGTAAAACAGCATAAGGGAGCATCCTCTTGTGGCAGAAGGCGGAGAAGGGTGAGCAAGTGGCCTCCCAGCACCAGACAGATTTTGAGGCCAGGCTCTTTGTGCAAATGGGCCCTTTCCTCCCATTTCCACACCCACCCCTAGTCAAAATTTAAAACTCTTGTGACAGCACCCCACGATACTTATTTGCCCCATCTTCCCTACCCTCAACCCCTGGAGTTTTAAGAGTGCCCAGCGTCATTTCCCCAGTCTCCTTTGCTTTATTATTATTTTTTAAAGGGAGTGAGAGGTGCACCAGGGCTTACCTTGCCTCTGTGCTGTTCTGTGTCTCTGACAAGTCAAGGCCCAGGAGAGACCTGGTTCCCGTCCCAACACTTGTTGTGATTGTCACCAGCTTGTTGCCCACCAGCCACGTCTTGGTCCTTCCTCCAGCGAGGAGAAACTCTCCCACCGGAGACCTGGAAGCATCGGGAAGACATGGACAATGAATTAAAGCAGCTGCTACAACTCCCATCATCCCCAGCCAATATAGCCATGCTCCCATCAGCTCCAGCATCATACGGCAGTGCTGGCAGGGGCTCCTGGGAGCTGTAGTCCAACAAAACATCTGACAGGCATCAGGCCGAGGAAGGATGAAATGAAGGAACTGAAGAACCACCTTGATGAATCCGGCCAAAGGTCCATCAGGTAAAAGCATTCTCTGCCCACAAAATAGGACATTCCCCACCACCGGAGAGACATTCCTTGTGATCATGGGGACTCCACATAGCTACCATGGCAAATAAGACCAATTCACTGGTTCCCACATCCAGTACTTTTAAGGCCATCTAAGCCAGGGTTAGCCAACTTGGTGCCCTCTAGATGGACTACAAATCCCATCTTTCCTGGCGACTGACCACACTGGCTGGGGCCTATTGGGAGATAGTCCAAAGCAGCACCAGGATGCAGAAAGGTGACGAAGATCCAGTTCATACTTCATTATAAGGGGCATAAGGAAAGGGCGTATCACATTTTGAGAAGCAAATAAGGAGCCATAGCAGTTGGCATATAAAACCAACAATAGCCATCCCTGAAAGAGGGCTGGGGACTCGGGCTTCGAGTAAGAACTGAAACCTTTTGGGCACAGCTGTGAAGTTTGAGAAGACGTATCGAGCCATCATGTCGAGACAGGTCTCCGTCAGCTCCAAGTGGAGATTTTTCAGGCTGTCGTCCGCTTGAGCCATAGAGTTCTCGTCAGCAGATCCCAGGCTGGAACTGGTGATGGAGGTCTGCAGCCGGCTGGAAAAAGGTGGGTTGGATGTTTGCCAAAGCACAATGGACAAGGAAAACCAGTTGTCTCACAATCTCTACAGCATGCAGCAAGCTGGGAGGCAGGGGGGTGGGGCACACATATACAAGCTTAGCAGTTTTTTATGGATATCAAACTTTGGAATGTGGCTCCACGAAGGAGTGACCTGAAATATGGGATCATGAGAGCCTATGTGTCTTCTTAAAATCTAGGAGGGAGAGTAACTAAAGAGGGACTATTTCATCTGCTTGGAGTAGGCTTGCCTGACCCCTCAATTGCTGGGGGGGGGGGGTTGTAACTGTATGGCATCTGTGGCAATAGGACCTACTAGCAGGTCACTTATCAGGCTAGGTAGTCACAGACTTGGATTCCATTTCAAAGCAGCCCTCCAAGAGACACAGTTGCTGACTATGGGGGCTTAAGAGTTCGTAAAGGCTGTGATCCTAATCCTGCAAATTTTGGAGTAAGCCCCGCTGCATTCAGTAGGACTTACTTCCAAGTAGACATGGTTAGGATTGTGCCAGGTCATTACTGTTATAAACTGACATTCCTTTTTATACTTTCTATGAATCTAAGCATGGATAGCAGGAGGACTAAAGAAATCAGCAGCCCCCAAAGTGAAGGGTCCCTTTAAAACAAGGAGCCCCTTGTGGCACCTCAAAGACTAAAAAATATATGATGGCAAAAAACTTCATGGACTCAAGGTCACGTCATCAGACACAGCATTCCGTGACTTGAGTCCATGAAAGCTATTTGTTCATCTTTAAAAGGTGTCATAAGACACTTTTGTCATTTTTGCTACAGGAGACAAACCCAAGGGCTATCCTTCTAAAAATGTAAGCAACACATTGTGTTGTACAAAATAACGGGACAGCACAGAACAGATCTGATCACCAGCTTATCAAAACTTTGTATCAAGAGGTCTCTTGTGCCACATGGTAAAGTTACGTTCTATTCCATCCCATGGCTAAATAGTCTTGTGACAGCTGCCCTATAAAATGCAGCACTTTTAATTAATTTTGTTTAATTCAAGAAGTTGCCTTTGGAACAACCAACATTTGGGGGGAAAGGTCAAGCCCAACCAAAACCAGCTGTCCCCTCTCACATCTTTTATCAATGGGGGGTCTCGCAACTAAACCAACATTTGCGTTAAATTGTGTGTCCTTTTCAACCTTAAAACAGGCAAACAGAAGAAAGCACTTGCATAGCAAACCTTGTTGGGTAGGGCTCAGTTCTAAGGAAATCATGCAAGAACCCCAGCATGCAAATCCCCTCTGTTCCATCTGCCACCCTCCCCATCATAGCAAGTAATGTGGCCTTGAGCCCAGGTGGCTCTCCAAGAATCACTACCTGTGGGCTGCATGGTCAGACACACTGATGCTGCGGGACCGGAAGGCATCGACACCAGAGGGTTCTTTCAGCTCTTTCACTGGAGGAGAATTATTCAAGCTTTGCCTGGCATTTTTGGCTATCTTAAAGCTACTAGGGGTGAAGAACAGGCAGCGGCACCACCACCAAGACCCCACGTAAAGGAGGTGTGATTTTGCACAGGAGGAAAATCAGTGGAAGGATGGAGGTTGGAAGGCCACAAAAGTCCCGGAAGGTGATGTAAAAATAAAAACAAAAAAACAGGATGCCAAAAAAAGGAGGGAGGGGGGGAATTAAACACAATAAGCAAAACTCAAAAAGCATAAACAAACATTTGAAAATTAAAAAAGACAACAAAAAGACAGCCGACATCTCCCCCATTCTACCCCAGATTGATAAATGTTACAAAATAAAAGGGGCAGTTGGAATACTATGGAGCCCTGAGCAAAAATAATAAAAGCGCGCCTGTTCAGTGGGTAGGGAATGTGCAATATGCATTAGCTCAGAGGCACAGTTCACAGAACCCAAACCCAATTAAATGACAAGACAGAAGACTATGGAATCATCAGCCCCAACATCAAGGTCTAAAGCAGATTCCTGGGGTGAGGGCAGCATAAAGCGCAAGTGGCAACAGCTTCTGCTATTTTTCCTTCTGTGAAGTGTATCCAGCAAAACAAAATGTACCTATGGAGTGAGCAAGTTCCCTCAGGGCAATGCCTGACTACATTTATGCTGCTGGATCTCACTGCAACATTATCACTAAGGTTTGAGGATGAAACCGCTGCCTGAATGACTCAAAAAATAGATAGCATAGGGAGGGCGTATCTCCCGCTCAAAGAACACCCAGGGCATATGTTTGTGTGCTTCATACCCAGAAAATGAAAAGGAGCCCCAAGAGGTTCCTGGTTTTACAGAACAGCACACGCACCTGGGGTTTCTTGTGGCTTTTCTGACCAGGAAGCAAATCACACACAAACTATTTGCATCCAACCAAAGGTGCCTTTTAGGGTTGATTGACACTCCTGCTACTTTTCAACTACAACTCGTGGCTACTGCCACTCTGAGAATAATGGCCGTGGGTGTTTCAGCTCAACAGTATCCCAACTTAGTAAAATCAAAAATGCTGAGGCAAGGAAGTGGCAATGGGAGCCACAACTCAAAAGGAAAATGATGGACACAAAAAGGCTGGCTAGAGAAGTGCAGAGTCTCGCTTGTAACTCTGAGGTCAAGAATTTCACCAGCTGTGCTTTAATTTGCAGGGACAAAACAATTCCCAGGGCGGCAGTGAAATGAAATGTAGGCCATGCGCCTTTGGAACCTCATGGGCCTAGTTGGAAAACTCTCTGCCTAAGAAGCTTGAGGGTATCATTGTTGAGGTGGTAAAGGGGCAGACATGCTTCATGGGCAGGCAGAGATCTGAACCTGGGTCACCCAGACTCAAAAGGCACTTCGAGCACTACATTATTTTCCATGTGGCCCCTCCAGACTTCCTTTTTATTGTGCCTTCATGATGGTTTGTGCTCACAATGGTATCAGGGCTGTTGTGCACAATCCCACTTACAGAGCACTTTGCATCTGTAGAAGTTTTGGGAGGACATCCTACTCTGTTTCCAGTTTGGTGCATGTCCCAAAACTTCCTGCTGAAATCCTGTAGCTTTTCATACCACAAATGTTCCAATTTATTTTTTGCGTGTGAGGATACCCTCTGGTAATGTTGGGAGAAACGCTGCAGAACAACTAATAAACGGGAAGGATGTGTGGACGGGCCCAGCACTAACGCAGTAATGTTGTATCCATGACATGAAGACCAAAAAGACACCACCAGTCTGGAAGGGCCCAAAGACTAATGATACAGCCAGGCCAGGAGACTGCAATGGCAATTGCTATGGAATACACCAGTACCACTAGCAAGTTCTGAACACAAGAACATCAGAAAAGCCCTGCTGAATTGGGCCAAAGGTGGCCCTTCTAGTCCAGCAACCAGTTCTCACAGCAGCCAACTAGATGCTCCAACGGGAAGCCCATAAGCAGGACATGACTGCAGTTGGTTGTGATTCCCAACCAATGACATTCAGGGGCAAACCAACTCTGAATCCCTAACCCAAAACTGCTGCATGGACAGTGAATGCAGAGCTAGAATTGCTTTTCCCAGATGCAAAGTCAGCTAAAGCAGAAACGCTACCCGCAGTTTTTTCAAAACCCACTAAAAGCAGCTTTAACGCTTTCAATTGACCATAGTTCTCTCTGAACAAATCATGTTTTTGCAGAGTTTTTCCTCTCTCTCCAGATTGGGGGTGAAGCTGCTTCTAGTGCTGAAAAGCTTACAAAATGTTCCGGTGTAACCACCAGCTAAATGGGCTGCAACCTGATCATTACAGCAGGGGTAGGGAATGTCCAGCTACTGTTGAACGACAAGACCCATCATCCCTGACACCTGGCTATGCTGGCAGGGGGTGATGGAAGTTGGAGTCCAATGACAGTCAGAGGGCTAGAGGTCTTCCAGCCCTGCACTGCAGAATGAGAGGAGGCAAAATACTTCAAACTGGACTGAGCAGTGAGTCAAGGTGGGACAGCTTTCAGCTGCAAGGACATGGACCATCATCAGAACAAAATCAGGTAGCTTCATTGGCATGAAACCTGACTCATCAGAAAAGTTGTAGCAGCCCCCAAAAGGCAACAAATTGGTGTTTTTAACAAAAAGCACTTCAAAGTGCTGTAAAAAGAAGTGGACCTTCGGGGAACAACCTACCTCTTCGGTCTCTCATTCAAGCTGGTGCTACGAGCCCGGAAGCTGTCTTTCTCTGGTGTGTCATCAAAAGAGTGGAGGACATTTGATCGCAAACCCTGTCATAAAGAGAATACAAAGAAGAGTTGAAAGTTGCTATTATTATTATATTTACATTCATATCCCGCCTTTTCCCCGGAGAGGGACTTAAGAAAGCTTACACAAATTAAAACAAAATACAGTGGTACCTCGGGTTACCAACACTTCAGGTTACAAACACTTTGGGTTACAAACTCTGCTAACCCAAAAGTAGTTGCTCCGGGTTGCAAACTTTGCCCCAGGATGAGAATGGAAATTGCTCACCAGCGGTGCGCCAGCAGCGGGAGGCCCCATTAGTGAAAGTGCGCCTCAGGTTAAGAACAGTTTCGGGTTAAGAACGGACCTCCAGAACAAATTAAGTTTGTAACCCGAGATACCACTGTACAAAAAGCTAAAAACATATAAAAGAAAAACCATAAAAAATAATTCAACTGTAATGGAGTTAAAACAATATAAAATACAAATCTATTAGAATACAGGTAATAAAAGCAATGAAAACAGCACAATTAAAAACAGTTTCCTTAAAAACCAGCCAGTTCTCGAACGCCTGTCAGAATTGGACAGTCTTCCCCTGCCAGCGGAAGGACAAGGAGAAAGCCAGTCTGGCTTCTCTAGGAAGAGAGTTCCAAAATCCAGGAGCAGCTACTAAGAAGACCCTCTCCCTTTCCCCCCACCAAACTGGGCCTGTGAGGGTGGCAGGACTGAGATCTTTGAGTCCAGGCATGGAGAAGCTGTGGTCCTCTGGCTGTTGCAGACTCCAACTCCCATCATCCCTGATCACTGGTCACGCTGGGGCTGCTGGGGGATGGGAGTCCAGCAACATCCAGAAGGCAGCAGGTACCCTTTCCCTGGCTCAGTCTCTGTCCCCAAGCAAATTCCTTCAAGCTTTAATCCCTGTCTGCCTTCTGCTAAGATGTTTGGCTGGAGCCATACAATGACCTGGTTCACACATAATGCTAAACCAAACTGTGTGAAAGCACAAGCTCAAGAATTCCTGGAGAAAGAGGAGGAAACTGCACTCCCCTGCTTCCAGGTCTTCCTGCTAATGTACTGCTGTGAGTCAAGCCATGGTTTGGCTGAGTACACTACCCAAACCTGAACCTGTGGTTTGCTTCCTCCAGACAAACCACAAACTGTAAAGCTCAAGAACAAAATTTAGTGTGGACCAGCCCACTGAGAATCTATGCCACATTGAAAAACCACCCCAAAAACATAGTCCCGTGGTGGAACAGGGCAAGAAGTTTCCTCCTCTGTTTTGTGGACTGCTCTGGAGGTGGAGCTCACCACAGAGCGGCAGCGTCCGTCATGGTCCCATCCTGTTCCCTGACTCCTGTCCGGCATGTCAGCTCTTCCCCTGTGCTTCTCAGGCACAGCAACAAGCTTACCTTGGTAATAAAGGGGACAAAGTCTTTCCGAAAGGGAAGGCGGCACTTGATAAACCACATGGCTATGACGTGATGCGCCAGGCACACAATGTACTGGTTAAACCTGGAAGGCATTAAAGGGGAATGATCATGTTATGGCAAGATGTTTAAAATAGTATAACATGAATTACTGTGCAACACGCCATTAGCATCACACTGTGATATTACTTATACTAGCTGGAAACTTAGAACATAAAAAAGGTTAAGGGGAATATTTCTATTTAACAACAGGATTTAAAGTGTGCAATCATGGAAAGGCACCCAAACTCCCCACTGAAGGCTGAAAAATAAAATTTAAAGAGAAAGCCTGACAAACACATGTCATTTGTTGTGCAGACTGGAGAAAGAGAGAGGACAACAGTTATGACAGATGACGTATGGGAGGGAGTTTTGCCTTGGTTATAGGTTATAGCTTATAGCAGCCTTTCCCAACCTGGTGGCCTCCAGATGTTTTGGGACTACAACTCCCATCAGCCAGCACATCCAGCAAAACACTCTCACCAGAACAACCACCACAACCCACCCACAACTTACTTGGAGGGGTTTGTGTAGGGCAAGGAGATGGCAAAGACGCTGGCGTACTGTTCAGCTGCAAAATTCCTGTAGAGGGCAGGCAGACGGGCCAATGCTGGGATTGGGAAAAGAGGAAACAGTAAAAGAGTCTGGCTGCAGATGGGATGGCTAGCAGAAACCCACTTCACACAGGGACCCACCTTGTTTACAGGGGGGCTGGTTTGGACATGGTTAAAACACGCCCAAACTGTTCCGTCACAGGTACAGGTTTCTCCAGCGTGAATCACAGAGGTCACCACCATGTGCTTATGATCTGGATGCCTCTCTGGAGCATGGGTGGGGAAACACCATCCTAGGGGCCAAATGAGGCCCTCCCTACCCAGCCCTTGTGACTCTCCCTGGAGCTTAGCCGCCTCTGCTGCTCTGCATCCCTCTTCAGATGCTTTGGCCTGGCTGGAATATGTCATTGGACTGTAAGCCTCTTGCCCAGATGGAGGGGCGGTGGCTAGAGCATAACCCACTGCACAAAAGATCAGTCGCACCTGTTGCTCTGCCTACCCACCACAGACATCTGGACCCCAGGAGGTTGCCCAGGAGAGAATGTGGCCCTTGGGCTAAAAGAGCCCCTCGCCCCTGCTCCAGATCCAAAGGACACAATTAGCTCCACGTGCCACAGGGGGCTTCTGACTTGGCTTCCCCAAACCACCCACCATCCCTCTCACACTACACAGCAAGACACATGCAGGATTTGGAAGGCTTTCTAAATCAGATTTATGTTGTGGCACAGCTGGGGGGGGGGGAAGCTGCTGCTTTTCAAAAAGTCCCAGAATGAAACTTTGACTGCACCGAATAAGAAGCTAAAAAGAGCCTTCTGGATCAGGCCAGTGGCTCATCTAGTCCAGCATCCTGTTCTCATAGTGGCCAACCAGATGCCTGTGAGAAACCCTCAAACAGGACCTGAGCACAAGAGCCCTCTCCCCTCCTGTGGCTTCCAGCAACTGGTATTCAGAAGCATTGCTCCCTCTGACCACGGAGGCAGAGCAGAGCTGTTATGGCTAGTAGCCATGGATAGCCTTATCATCCTCCACAGACTTGTCTAATCATCTTTCACAGCCATCCAATCTACCTACAGATTTTCAAAAATTGCACAGAGGGAAAGCAAAGGTCCCTTCATCTCCTGAGCAGTAATCCACATGCTGAAAAGCAAGAATGGAATACGCATACACTTACTTGAAAGGAATTCCAGGAGGGGGATGGCCATGTTGGCTGTAGCTGAAATATGTGTCAGCTTGACTATCAGGACAGGCAGGGCCTTGATGATGATATCTGGCATCTCAACGCTGCAGATGGAGAGAGCCACGACACACTGGTTGGTGCAGCGAGAGATCAAGCCGTGCTCCAGGCAATACACTATCTCCCGCTGGGTGAGGGCAAAGACACAAACAGAACATTACCAAGTATTCAGTTCAGATGCGTTTACAGGCACTTCGGTGCAGGGCTCTCTGGGTGTCCCTTTTAATTTAACAAAATTCACACATGACTATATGAACAAAATTCATAGTTTGATTGTAATAAAAGCTCCAAGTGGTTTGTCCCCGCCCTGCCCCGCCCCCCCAAAAAACCAACACCTACATTAAAATGATTGTAAAAGCCAGCTAAAAGATATATAAACAGTAAACTAAAGAGAAATTATCACACACCTTAACGTTCTACATTGCTTGGATAGGTCTGCCTAAGCAAATATGTTTCAAGCAATAAGCAAGGACCACAGTGAAGGCACCTGCCTGGTGTCAACAGGCAGGGAGTTCCAGAGTACAGAGACTGCCACACAAAAAGATTGATGACTTACAAGTCTTTTGCTTCTTGTTTAATAGCTAAATGTAAGTCAAGGAAAGCCAAGCTCAAGTTAAGCCATATTTATTTATTTGGCAGCAGTGTCCTTCTCCTGGCTCACCCATTGAGCACATCCCACTCAGTTCCTGCACATGCAATAATACCTGCTTGCTTTTGTCCAGGTGATTATGGTAAAAGATCAAAGTAGTCAGCACTGGAAACACAGCCAAATGCAAATCGTTACGGGAGAAAGTTTCCGGGGTGCCCCGCAGACGCTCCATCATCTTTTTGTCTGTAAGCTGGCGGCACACACAAAAAGTCACTGCTACAGAATCCAAGGGGGGCACCCACAGGTTACCCACTCCTGTTCTCCATTGTTGCAACCCACCCGAGGGCCTTACAGTGAATGGTAGGCAAGATATTCAGCAAACGACAACAGGCTTCTCCACTGGAGAGCTCTCCCATGACACTAATGCATGCCACAATTGTAGGGCAACCATCAAAAGCTTCCTAATGTGGACCTTTGTTGCCCCAATTGGATGCTCGGATGGTGTCATAAAAAGGCACATTCTTACCATAGAGCAGAGGGCAGAAGACAGCTGGTCAATGTTGCAAGGGGATGTTAAGTAAAGCACTTTGTACTGCAGAGACTCCGGTAACTTGTTCAGAACCAGCTTCAGCACCTTCCAGTCTGTCTCCTACAAACGAAAAAAAGGAAAGAGACATTCAGTGGCGTTCAAGAGTGGCATGGAAAGAACTGCAACCCGGCTGCAAATCACACTCTTTGGGCAGATAGAATGCCAGGCTCCATCTCCAGGAAGCAGGGCTGCAACCATGCAGCTACATTAAGCAACCTTTGCCAGAGTGGTACTCCCAATGTCTTGACCTAAAACTCCCATCAGCCCCAGCCAGACCAGCCACATGACCTTGGGGTTGACTCGAGCATGGGCATGCTGGCTGGGGCTGATGGGAGTTGTAGGCCTAAACACTGAGAGGGAACCAAACTGGTATAATGTCAGCATTCATATACCCATTCCTGATTGGCAACTAGACCCTTCCAGCAGGACCTATATTTTTAGTTCTCACTAAAAATGACTAGGTTTGATATGCAGTGCTCCATATGCAGTTCAGCATGATGTGCAATGTCTTTCGTAAGGCGCTACTCTCAAAATAAAATAGCCAGTGATGGGAAGGGCCAAAGAAGGCAGAGCCATGGATGGGTTATGGAGTCCCAAGGGCCAGAAAATAACCTGGAGGGCCACATCCAGTTCCCCATCCCTGAGCTGCAGCTTGGGATCCAATTACGAGGTTTTGGTTTATCACTCACTTGCTTCAAGCACTGGAGGAGGACTCCAAAGAAAACGGAGTAAGGTAAGTGACCCATACGAATGCCCGTGCTCTGGGGAGGCACACTGGGGCTTCCCGAGGGAGGGGAGAGGGTGCCGGCAGGTTTCTTCTCTGGTTCCCTGTGACATAAGAAGAAGGAAAAATCAGCCGGCTGCCAGACCGTAGCATCTTGAAGTACAACTGACAATTACCTTACGAAGAATCCATGTTCTAAGTGGCTTTATTTATCTTTAAAATATTTATATGCCACCTGCCCATGCAAAGTGGATTAACAATGATAAATTACAACACGCACACATCATTACTACCAAAACCCTTCCAAAGAATGGAAACCCATTCAAATCTTCCAATCACATGATCTACTATCCTTAATCCAGTAAACGGAAGAAAGCTTACTCATGGGAAGCCCAACTGAAAGAAATAGGTATTTTAAGGTATTTATAGGTATTTCAAAACCCCTGAAGTAAGTGTCACTGCCCAATGCAGATCTACTGGGATTTCCAAAGGCATAAGGGCCACCACTGCAGAGCTAGAGGCTGGGCCCACCAATTGAATTGAGACCTCAATTTCTGGGCAGCATGGTACAAGGGAGCCTCAGATTAGAACATAGCAGAACTACTTTTGGGAAACAGTGGCTGCGATCAAACAAAACCTACAAAAAATCGCAGAGGCAGTAGGGGCTGAATTTCATGAGCCCTTCTTTGGTAGTCAGGCCCAGTCGGTGGAGAGAGTCAGCCCGAAGCGAGAGGAGGAAGTCAAATACCTAAAAATAAGCAAGAGAAAAATAATTAGCCTAGCATTCCCCCCACATGCTCCAAGGCAGGTTCAGAGATCTTCTCAATCCAATCCAAGCAGTCCTGCAATGTTTCTAAAAGATGGTTGCACTTCAAGCAGCAGGGAGTTCCACAGGAGCAGAAGAGCGACGGAGACATCAGCTCTGCAGGCCAAGGTAGTGAACTGGTGGCCCACAGGGCCTAACCACGAGGCCAAGCAAGCCATTTGCCACGACTCACCAGACGCAATTTACCACCAGCAGGAGTGGTGAAATCCGTAGCAGCAGCGAGACTTGCAAGGCTCTGTATGATATGCCGCTCCTCCCCTTTGCCCCTGCCAGCAGGTCAGAGCATTCAAGAAAGAGGAAGGAGCACTTTGGACTGAGCCATCCTCTCTGCCAAACCCAGCACAGCAATGGTAGGAAAAAATCAACTGAGCAGAATGTGCAGGGTATAGGACACACCCATCTCTGGGTGTCCTCCTCCATCAGACAGGAAAAAAATGTATTTGTTGATAGGACATAAAGGAGAGAGTATTATCCAAGACCTTTACAGGTAGGGGCTGAGGGGTATGATTATGTGACTGTTGGGGGAAAGCACACTCTGTTAAACACTGAGCATAGAATCAAGTTCCTCAGAATAATTGAAAAAGGGAGGGGGGAGGAATTCAGCCCTTGCTTGAAAACCGCGTGGGTATTGCCTGCTAAAATCTTAGAAGCCAAAGGGAGGGAGGAAGTACGGTTGGTGAAGTGGGCTGGGGGAGATCTCTGTGCCCTGCATCACACCCATTGCTGCATCTCAGGACTTAACAAAATCAGAACAAACTTCTGGGAAGTTAGCAGCAATATCCCCTTGCAAGCACCATTTGGAGCCAGTTCTCTCCTCCTTGTCATCTTCCCTGCAAGTCCTGCAAGTTTGGAGGTGGGACTGAGAGGCGCACAGATTCCTCACCTGCAGCCGGATGCTGCTGGCGACTGGGAGGCTGTATCTGTGTTTATAGTGGAGCTGAATGTGGAGGATCAACATCTCATAGACGCGGGTGGCGTGGCTGGGGGGGAAACTGTAGAGTTTTGTCTGAAAGGAGGAAAGCAAGATGTTGTCAAGAGGAAAGCCAGAATTTATTTATTTTTAAACTAAAAAGCCCAAGAGGAAACCACCCCGGGGCTCAACAACCTGGTCACTTACCTGGAAAATGACCAGAAGGCCCAGGACTGCTGTCTTCACATCTTCTAAAGAAGCAGAGTAAGACAGCAAGTCTCTTTCCTCTAGTTCAGCGGGAGGCAGCAGGGAATGGGAAGCAACCTTTTCAGGGAGAGAGAGCATACACAAGCTTTGCAGAGGGCCAAGGCCCGCAATTACATAAGGATTGCAAAAAAAAAGTGCTAGGATGGCAAGAATAAATACCCCTGGCAACAGCAGAGCTACATAAAGTATACAAAGCAACAACACCCACATTCATCCCATACATTTAAAGCACTATGATGCCACTGTCATGGCTTCCTGCAAAGGATCCTGGGAACTGTAGTTTGTTAATGGTGCTGAGCGCTGTTAGCAGACCTCTCTTCCTTTCCCAGAGCGACAATCCTCAAGTTTAGCAATCAAGGTTTAGCAATCAATCCATATTCACTGGGAACGATTGGGAATTGCAGCTCATGGGGGTCTCTGAGTAACTCTCAGCACTCTTAACAAACTACAGCTCCCAGAATTCTTTGGGGGAAGTCAGGACTGTTTAAAGTAGCATCATAGAGCTTTAAATGTTGTGAATGAGGCCTGCATCTCTCTAGAAGAAGCAAAATGGTATCTTTGCCTGGACCAACAAGCTGTTTTGGAGGTTTTCCATGCTTGTGAACCCAAAAGGAGTTTCATATGTGAGTTTTTAGATCTGATAATCAGCTATTTTATAGCTGTTATGTCTCATCCACGAAAATAGGACAGATTCCATTTTCATCAAACTTCACATGAATATGCTAACACGTGCTGCAGCATAGCCAAGCTTGGTTAGGTGGCTAGCTGTGTCCATAACACCCAGTGACATGCCATCTGGTTCTTCATTTTCAGAGATTTCAGTGGCGTTGCTACCCACACTTCAGGAAACCTTAATACTTTAATATTTGTAGGTTTCATAACCAAGCCATTGTCCTGATGACTACGGAACACAGAAGAAACAAATAATTTGTTGATTGAAGGTTTCTACCCTGATCCAAAACAGAGCACCTGATGATGCAAAATTAAACGGCAAAGCTCTTTAGATCATTACCCGAAATTGACACACTGCCAGCCCCCCTGTAAAAACACACTCAGCTTTGCAAAACCAAACAGGATATTCAAACCAGCCAAGCTCCTCAAGTTCATAGTGCAAATCCCTCCCCAAAGCAAAATTTCTTCCCTTGTTTTTTGACACTTCCTGAGAGCAGGCACAGCTCCTGCTGCCAAAGCCCAGAGCTGAACTGACAGCTGCCTCACCTTCTCTATGATATCCAACAAGCTGTTGAAGTGGTGGGAGGTGCAGCCTTCTGCTAGGTCCACCAGCAGCTGGGTGGCCAGTTTGCGGACTTGGGGGTCTTTGTCTTCTTGGATGTGGGCCAGCTGGGAGAGGACCACCAGGTTAATCAACTCCTCCTGCAACAGGACAAGACTTTTGTGAGCTGGCTAAGACAGAGTGGTCTAACAAGGCTGGTAAAAGAAAGAGGTGGAACACTGATTTTGACAGTTGTGCTAATACTGTATTAGTAATTTTTCACTGTAGGTTTCTACTGTTTCTATAAACGTATGGTGAATATGTTTTATGAAAAACCAGGGTAGAAATATTTTAAATGCACTAGAATGAAGATAAAATTGAGAAGGTGCAAGCCAGGAAGCTGGGGGAAGGTCCAGACAGCTCTTTAATTGAGGGTGTCAAAAAGTCAAATGAAGGAATGAATTTTATTTAATCCAAAATATAGTTCAACAGCATGTAAGAAATAAGGAAATCAAAATATAAGGGAATGAAACATACAAAAAAAATGTAAAAATTTAGGTTCTTGTATTCATGATCTATGGAAAGTATAATAAATATTGGTATTGGAGGGTAGTAACGTGTCATTTTTAAGGTTGGTTTTAGTTATTAGGATGTTGTCCTAGTGTGAGAAGGTTTTATGCTATTCTCATTTGAAGCTGAAGAGCTACTAAGAATTTTAAATAGTGGCATATTTCACTGGATGAATTTGAACATAGCTGTCATCATGTGCATACATAAAATATATTTTTGTGGTTGAAAACTCATTTTTTTGTCCTCTGCTGCCATTTTGTTTTCCTTTCTTGATAGAAGTTCAAGGAAGTGACCTTCTGCCAGACTTAAACATTTATCTGACATCACCCAAAGAACATTTCCCAGAGTGAAAAGCAAAACTCACCTCATAAATCTGCCTATTGACGCTCAAGACGAAAGAGAGAACATGCAAAACTTTGATGCGAATAGCACTCCGTGTCTCATTCCTGAGGAGGAAAAAGGGACAATGGTGTTTTCAAAAACGAGGAGGAGCCCAAATCATCCATTTTAAAAGCATTTCACGAACAAGATTCCATCAAATATTAACCCGGTATTGTGTAGTTTGCCTGCTGATAGGACTACTTTCTGAAATCTGGAATTGATGGAATTCCAAGGAAAGGCAGGTCCACATAACTACCATAGGCCTTTTACTCAGGGCAGATCTGATGTGCTACCATCTCAACAACCAGGAAGTGGAATCTGTGAAGCATGTTCTTTTGTAATTTTCATGCTGCAACAGGTCAGCGAATGATTGGTCAAACAACCAATTCTATGTTAAATATTTGCGGGGATATAAAATCTCATTGGATGTCACTGTTAGTGGCCAGACCTATTGGTGGCAGTGAGAAGAATGCAATTAAGCACCTGAAAATAAAACAGCTTACCTGAGGTAATCTGTATTTAACTGAGCTTCTGTTACAATGTTGCACTTTTTTATTTAATATTTTGGTGAGCTGTATGTTTCATTTCTGGTCTCATTTTGGATTCCTTGACCATAACCATAATAAATACGATGAAGACATGAAACACTAATAACATTAATGAGTTATAGGAGTAAAATATGTTACAGAAGCCATAATGACATTGTAACCTATTTACCCCACGGTTCTTCTGTTTTTATTATCCAAAGATTCTGGCAAGAAGTATTATCAGAAAGTAAGATTATGGGTAATGCTACTGAAGCAACACCACTAGTAGCTTTATTCCTCTTTGATGGAAGCAACTCAAACTGACTCAACAAGACATGGTAATACACTGTATGGTGTCGGTAAGACAATTAATAAGCAAACATTGGGGGAGAAAGGGTCTGGACTTCCCTTAACCAAGACAATATGCCAATGCATGGTCAGCAGGAAAACTTACTGACAGACTGAAACAAGCCAGAAAGTAAACCAACAGGTTCAGGTGAAGGATAGGACATTTTTTATGTATGCTACAACAGCAGCAAGAATGCTCATCACACAGTATTGGAAGATGCAAGAATTACCCACGCTGGAAGAATGGCAGATGAAGGTTATTGATTACATGGAACAAGCAGAAATGACTGGCAGAATCAGAGACCAGGGAGAAGAGACGGTGGAGGAAGATTGGAGGAAGTTTAAAGACTAGCTACAGAAACATCATAAAATAAAGAATGTGTGAGGACATCAGATTGAATTTAAAAGAATATTAGCATAAAAATTTAATGATTAAGAAAGATAAATGTTTTAAGACATATGGAAATGTACCTATGTTAAGATACTAAGTCAGTTTGAACAAAAGATATGTCAGAGGGAAAGAATTTACTGTCAGATCATAAGATCTAGAATATAGAGTGGGAAGGTTTGGGGAAGTCGCAGACTGAGGTTAATGTTAAATAATGTAAAGACACAATGAATGTTTTTAACTTTTTTTTATTATTTTTTCTTGTATTTTGTATTTTATAATGTTTGTATGCGTTGTTTTTATACTTTTTTCTTTTGTGTATTTGTCTGTTTGTATTGTTTGTCTATTGATTGTTAAAATAAAAAAAAATATCATATATAAAAAAAAAGAAACAAGCCAGAAAGTACCGTATTTTTTGCACCATAAAACTCACTTTTTTCCTCCTAGAAAGTAAGGGGAAATGTCTGTGTGTGTTATGGAGCGAATGTCTGCGGGTGGTGGGGGGATCTGCTGCAGTCGTGAGCAGAGGATCCATGATTCCCCTTCCTTCCCTCCTCCGTGGTTACACAGCACTGATCCACATGGATCCACAGGATTTTTTCATTGGGCTACTCCAAACTCACTGTCAGATCACATGTCTGTGGCCACAGCATGAACCACAAAAATCATATATCCACTATTTCGTTTGGAATATTTTTTTTCTTGTTTTCCTCCTCTAAAAACTACGTGCGTGTTATGGTCTGGTGCGTGTTATAGAGCGAAAAATACAGTAACTCTGGTGTAACCTAGTTTTATCTCACATGTGAACACCTCAATCATAATTTCAAGACCACCAACATGTGGTTCATTACAGTTGGGCACCCTTAATTGATAGAAGGATGCCTAAACCTGTTGCAAATGTATACCTGTGTTTGGTTGTGTCTGCCTTATTTTTTTATGTAGTATGCTTTTACACAGCTGGGGGTGGGGAATATTTGCCAAAAATAATAATAAATCAATGGGATTTAAGCACAAAGTTCAGAGCTTTTGTTCTCAACGACTCCCGTCGTCTGGGTTGTGACCAACATCCTGAGGATGGAAAGTCAGAGATGTGAGGAGAGGAGCCACAGGTAAGAGCTGTAGGGTCCCTACCTGAAGAACCTGTCCATCAGCCCCTGCAGCTTCTGGATCCAGCTGTCCTTCGCGGGGTGGATGGACTGAGCTCGGTAGGTGATCAGGTTCAGAACAGAAGATTCCTTTTAAGCAAAAGGAAAGACAGGCCAGTACTTAAAAAAACATCCAAGTTCAACACAGTAAGATTGTAAACTGAGGATTACTCATATATAAAGGGTGAACAGTCAACACTATCTGTTGATTAAATGGCAGCAGACATCCCATGCTCAGTGGCAGAGCATCTGCCTTACATGCAGGAGGTCCTTGGAGGTCCAGGTAGGGCTGAGAATGGCCCTTGTCTAAAAGCAGAGTGGCCCTGCTCACCTGCCCCCAAAAATCCCCCCTGAAGGGCAGCTTCTGGATCCACCCCTCCCCATCCCTTGCATAAGAAAAGGTTTTAGTTCCCTGTGCCCCTCCGCTGAGTGCTCTTTAAGGAAGTCCTAAGGAAACAACAGGAAATTTCTCAAACATTGCCATGCCTTACAGGTCTCTGACTTGCACATCTCTCCACAAGCTCAAAGTAATGTTTCTTAGAGCCATGGAAGTCATTCTGGTCACATAGCTCCTCCACCGTGGTCAGCAAGTCATGGACAATGGATTTCAGCTCCGGGCTCTCCAAGGTCTGAAAGGAAGAAAACACAACTTGATTAGCCCTCGAGAATCTCAGTGCAGTCACTTGCAGGCTAAATCAAGACAAAATAACTTTTATCACACTACATGTGCATCAATTAGGTTACCAGTGCTGGAATATCTGTGCTATCGACGACTATTTCTTGCCAATGGTTCCCTGTCCCACTACAAGTATTAATACAATCATCTCAGCCATGTCACCAATTGGCTACAATAAAAAAGGTGCCTATGTAACATAGATTTAAGCTCTAATTATCACATTCCATTGTAATTCAATTTCCACCTTACAATTTTCTTCCCCATATATCTGCCAACTAAGATTTCACTTCATATACGTGACAAAGTGGGCTGAGTTCACAAAAGCTTACGCCATTTAAAAAACTGTGATGTCTTTAAGGTGCCACGAGACTCTGCATGTTTTGACTCGGAAGTAAGTGTCAAAGAGTCTCCTATGCCTCTATCCTTTATTGATGCTTGGAAAGACACAGAACAGGCAGGTGCAGGCTAGAAATTAAAGAAAGTGAAACCCTTCTCTAATCCTACTCCAATAACTCTGCCATTTTGCACCCCTCCCCCCTCTTTAAATTCTATTCCATGGTGTTAGAACAACGGACATTGATTCTGTGAGACCTTATAGCTGCAGAGACTGCTATTGAAAGGCTGGAAAAATAAGCACTCAACCTAGTCAGATGAGCGGCATATAAATATCATTATTATCATCATCATCATCACCTGCTATTCAGCAGTCTGAAGATCTTACTGCCCTTTCTGTGCTTGAAAGTATAGCTTATCGTCTTTGCTCTCATTTGGATGCCATTTGGACATATGGACTTTCTATATTAATATGTTTAAGTCAGAATATTTTTATTCGTAATGCCAGCTGGCGGTGGTTCTCTTTTTTCTCTTACATTTGGAAAAACAGTATTAAAAATAAAACAAAAGGGGCTTCCCATTTACCTGCAGCTGCTCAAGCAGCCGCTCGATGATATTCAGGAGGATGTCCCAAGTGACTGCCTGGAGGTCCTTCCCATATTTTTTGATCAGTCTTGTGATGGAAAGGACTATTTCATAAGACACAATGGTATTCGGACTCGTCATGGCCTGGAAGGGGGAGAGAAAACCCCAAGTAAGGAACTGACATACCTGGACCACCTGAATGACAGAGGGCCCATTTGCTGGTTCCACCGAAACCAAGCCGCCCGCTCGGCGAGTCCCCACGTGCTGCACTAAACCGGCGCAGCACGGCACGGGGACTCGCTTCCGCAGCACTGGAAATCGCATCTGTGCAGATGCTGGAAATCACAAGCGCGCGCACTTATGCGCGCAATCCGGCCCACAGATGGATCTCCGCTGGAGTGAACCGGTAAACCTTGCCGACCTCTGGTCTAAGAGTCAGTAATAAGCCCAAGGTCACCCAGCAAACTTCACACCTGAGCCAGGATTTTATCTAAACCTCCACCATCTATCACCCGCATGACCCTGGTTCGAAGGGCTCAGAATTACCTTCAGAAAGGAGGGCAGTACTGAAGTTGGCGAATTCCTGAGTGACTGCAGCCTGTGCGCTCCCCACAAAGCCATGCCCACGAAAAACACAGCCCCTCTCAGCAGTGCGGCATCTACCATGTAGGTCCTGCAAACATGGGAATTTTGACCACGATTAGTGGGTCTCAGACATGGGCTTCAGGATCTTCCTTAAATCAGTACCAGTGAGAAAGGGGGAGGGAGGGGCCAGAGCCATCTTTCATTTTTTTTGCTCCTATCAGCACAAGTCCACTCCTCCCAACCTCCTTGCGGTGCACACCTGGCCCTATGGGGTCAGTGTCATCTGGATTTCTAAAACTTCCAACAGTGATGACGATATACAGGCAACTCCCCATTTACGCGCATTCAAGTCACACATGGACGTGCGTCGCTGCAAACCTGCAAGTGGCACGAAAAGGAGCAAAAACGGCCCTAAAAAAGAGAAGAAACAGCAAAAAGGGTGCAAAAACAGTGTCTAGCAATCCCACGAGCCTTTGCAAGTGCAAACTCAGGAGGCCTATGCAGAGTTTGAACAAGGAGGTTTAGAGGGAGTGATTGTGGCGTTTGCAGGCTTTTTCCATTTTTCCCCAAATATACGCGATTTCACTTAAACGTGCAGTGCCTCAGATCATAACCCCTGTGTAAATGGGGAGTTGTCTGTAGTAGGACTTGGGGGATAAATATCAAGAGCTCTTCTCTCTGTCTGGATAGCTGCTAAGACAGCCCTATCCAAGCCTTCCTCAGTGAACCGCCACTGAGCATTGGTCTCACAAAGCATTCCATGCAAAGTTTGCAAGTCCAGCTGCCTGCTCTGGGATGTCAAGAGTGGGGTTAACCCCTGTACCCCTACAATCTTTGGGGCAGCATTAAAGCAGTTCTCTTGTACCAGCGTGGCACCCAACTTTGCGCTTGCTCCTGGCCCCAGGGAAAGCAGAGGTTTCAGCAGGTGGCACAGAAGTACCTGTCCTCCATGATCCGGCACATGTTGTAAATGGCACTGTGCCCCAAGTGAGTTCCTAACAGATTGCGCATGAGCTGAAGGACAAACAGAAGCATGTTGTTAAACGGAAGCAAATCCCTCGGAATTCTGCACACGCACATACATGCATGAACGCGCACACACAACTGACAAAAAGAAAAAAGAAATGCACAAAATTTATGCACTGAAAAAATTATAGAAAGTGCAAAGTCTGGTACAAAACCCTGCAGTAGAAATAAGGAATCTATACAAGATTTGCACAATTCTAGTTGCAAGATAATGAATCATCAAGTTTAACAGTTTGGAAAAGATAATGCAAGAATGATCTTGGTGCAAAACGCCACCTTTGGTATTTCAGCACAGTGAATGCATGCAGAAGCCTTGGGGGCAGCTGGACCTCCTGGGGGTGGACTAGATGTCCCTTGGTATACCTTCCAACTATGCAATTCGGTGATTCTTTGTTTCTATAACTCAACAGTAGGCAGAAGAACCATTGATACAGTGGAGCAGACTACCTGAGAAGGTGGTGGACTCTCCTTCATTTGAGGTTTTAAAGAAAGGTCTGATCGCCATCTGCCAAGCATTCTTTAGCTGGGATTTCTGCACTGCAGCGGGTTGGGCTAGATAACCCCTGGGGGTACCTTCCAACTCTACACTTCTATGAATCTATTTAGTCTACATGGCTAAATAGCTTCCTATATTCAGACTTTTCCCCCTCAGCCTTTTCTCCCCCAGGACCACCGAACTGCTTTCTACCCAGAGAACTGGCAAGATAACGGACCTTCCAGCAAGGCTCACAGAGTTCCTTCACGTTGATCGTCCGGCACAAGGTGATTATGAAGACTGGGAGGGTTTCCGAAGGCAAGCAGTTGTAGCACACCACGGCGTCAAGGACCTGCAGGGAAACCTGGGAAGGGGGAAAAGGAATGTGATTGCCTTGGAACAGTATCATTAATCTTATTTATTTCAGGTACTTTTAAAACACTTAATTTTCAGGATTTCCATATGAAATACATGAAGTGCTTTTAAAAAAAGAAATACAAAGACGAAGGATTATGATTCATTTTTTTAATACACTTATATCTCACATTTTTTTCTCTGATGAGCTTTAAGTAGTGTACATGGTCCTCCTAAAGGTAAAAGTAAAGGGACCAGTTGCGAACGACTCTGGGGTTGTGGTGCTCATCTCGCTTTACTGGCTGACAGACAGCTTCCAGGTCATGTGGCCAGCATGACTAAGCCACTTCTGGCGAACCAGAACAGCACACGGAAACACCGTTTACCTTCCCGCCAGAGCGGTACCTATTTATCTACTTGCACCGGTATGCTTTTGAACTGCTAGGTTGGCAGAAGCTGGGACAGAGCAACAGGAGCTCACCCTGTAGCACAGGTTCAAACTGCCAATCTTCCAATTAGCAAGCCCAAAAGGCTCAGTGGTTTAGACCACAGTGTCACCCGCGTCTCTAATCTCCACAACAACAGGCTAGGCTGTGGTAGGCTAGGTGAGAGGCAGTGACTGAGCTCATGGTCAGTCAGTGAGCTTCCTGGCAGAACTGGGATTTGAACCCTGGTCTCTCAGGTCCTAGTCCAACACCCTAACCACTTTATCACGCTGGCTCTCAAACAGACAGAAACAAACAGAGAACTACCTTTACATGCCTGCTGAACCAGGAAAATCTTAGTCATGCATCTGAATTCAACAGCACGGGGACCTCTCTAATTTCAGTAGGAAGAGAGTTCCACAGCCAAGATTTTACAGTCCAGCTTCAACTCTGTCCCAAACCACAACCCCACTGCTAATAATCAAGAGAAGGTGAATACTGTTTCCACTTGAGACAACAAATGACAAATTAACAGAATAAGTTGGTTCCAAGGAGGGATTGTTGAGAGAGAAAGGTTTGACATCCCAGAGGATTCTGGAGGTAATTCCAGCCATGGAAACTGGAAGGGAGAATGGGTAGGAGTGTTTTAAGAAAGCACCACCACAAATATTGCTCTCCTATTTATAACGGTACTTTGTCCTAACACCCATAGTATTACACATAACTACTGACCTCAATGTCAACTGCAGAAGATGTCTGAATGCACAAGAGACAAATCATGCTGTAAGAAAGAAAAACATAAAAATAAAAATCTAGCTAGCCCTCCAGGGCAAAATTTCTAAATCTATGGGCTCAACCCTACCAGAAAGCCCACCCCATCCCAGAGATACAAGAGTTGGTTGCCCTGACCGAATTCTCCTTTATCATCATGCACTTATGATTAGGCACATAGGAAGCCGCCTTCTACCTAGTCAGACCATTGGTCCATCTAGCTCAGTATCATCAGCACTGATTGGCAGCAGCAATCCAAGGTTTCACGCAGGGGTCTTTCCCAGCCCTACCTAGAGATGAATTTAACCCTCAAACAGGGTTTCTTAGAGCCAACAGAAGGTTTAAAGATTAGCCTTACTTGACCATGTCAGCGATATATTCATCCAAGTAGCAGCTATTGAACTTGACTAGGTTGACCAGCACCAGCAGGAACTCTGAATTCAAACCAATATCCATCCACTGAAGGACAAATTCAGCTGAAGGAGAAGAAAAGAGGAATGCAGCCTGGAAACAAAATCACTACAAATTAACTTGTTTTCAACTTGCTGTAACACCTCCTGTTTCCTGAACCCCAGAAGGTGTTTCACAGCCGTGACAGATGTACCTCTCGTGCTTCTGCCTGACCCATCCAGATATTCACCAGACATGTCTTATTGCAGGGACATCAGAACCGCCTTGCTGGACCAGGTCAAAGGTCCTTCTGGGTTAGCATTCTGCTTCCACTAATGAGCAGCCAAGCACTCCTGGGAAGTCCTCAAGCATGAAGGAAATACCACCAGCCCACCCATAGAGGAGACATATGCTGCTGTATTTATTTCATTGACCTTTAAACCTGCCTCTGTGTCAAACTATGTGTGTATGATTCAGATCTGGGATTCATTATTAGGGGGTTAACTTACAGGAACAAAGGAAGCTGCCTTATACCAAGTCGAGCCATTGGTTCCTTTTATTCAGTCTTGTCCATCTAGCTCAGTCTTGCTGACACTGACTGGCAGCAGCTCTCCAGGGTAGCAGACAGGGGACACTCCTAGCCCTACGTAGAAGTTCAGTTCAGTGACTGAACCGGGAACCTTCTACATGCAAAGCATATTAACTAATAATATTTTTTGTATAGCACAAGTAAATTGAATGTTCCATTATTATGAAACTAAGACACATTGCAGGTTTTGGTCACTCTCCTCTCTGAGCAAGAATTTGCCACGATTAAATTAGTGGCTAAAAAGGGGACATACCCAAATTTTCTTCCAAATACGTTACGCATTTTCCGTTATCCGTAAGAGCCTTGAACACTTCAAGCCGTTCGTGCATGTCTTCGTTAGAAGGATAATCTTTAATCACTTTGAAAAAGTGAGCTCGGAGGATACCGAGCCCCTCGCCCTAAAAGATGAGAGGAGTGGCTTCTTGACAAATTGTGGCTACTGGAATTTGGAAATCATGTTTTCTGCTAGTCCATAGTCCCATTCACAGTGTCTAGGTTCTGCATGCCTCAGGTGCACTCTGTGACTTACCTGCCCTTGAATAATTGCTTTCAGGAGGTGGAACACAGCATGCCTGGCTTCAGCTGGTCGGTCGGGCTGCAGCATATCATCAACCACTTTCCAGATGGCTTCCACTGCATGCTAAGGGTACAGAAAACTCCAGGTTACCCCCCACATTCACACCTCATTGTCCATTGTGGGGAAGGGGCATTTTGGTGTAACTTCCTTATATATTCATCAGTTTTCTGCCCATGTACTCACTTCTTCAAACTTTCTAGTTTTTGCTATCTCACAGATTTGACCGATTGCTCTTATCCGATTGTTCAAGCCAGATTCTACGCTCAGTTCCTGAAAGGAAAAGAAGGCAGCTTTAAACCATCACAGGTTGCTTGCAGCCTGATTAACCTCACAGCTAAAATGCTGTTCTGAGCCCCACAAGCAAGGGCAGGGTAAAAATGTGATTAATATCTAAACTGATTTGTTTTTGATTTAAGATGTGTATGTGCTTTCTCAATGGCAACACCGAGCTCAAATAAAACAATTCCTCTGCTTTTGTGAACTCTTCTTGTGTGGGGTCATGGCCAATGATCAGCATATTGTCACCATATGAAGAGACTGCCAGAACTCTCAACAGCAAGCAAACAGATGGCACTGATCGTAATTCACAGGTAGATAAATGCAGTGTCATCAAAAAGTGGAAATGGAAGAGTTTTGTCTGTCAGCCACCAGCTATCAGGCTCCTCTTTCAAGTGAGGAGGCTGAAGATTCTTGAACCAGAAGGGGAAGGGCACAGAGGGCCAACCCCAGGAGCACTGCTAGTGTATAAGCCAGTAGAACCAGCATCCCTCCAGACTGAGGATATGGCACTACTATCCTCTGACATGAAGGACTCCACTGCAGATGACCCAGTAAGGAGAGAGGCAGTAAGATGCTATTGGAAAAGGCTGGAGTAGATAAAATATCACCTTCCAGCATGGGTGAAGCTAACACTTTGGATGTAGCCTCCATCTTATCTTGGGCTCAGCCTCCATTTGAGCTTTTTGTTAGCCTTGCCTCAACTGGTCTAGCACCCAGCCTGAGCCCTGCTAGCTCTGTACCCATCCTTGGGCTTGCCACACCATAGAACAGGGCACTGCCTCTCTGCCTCCTGTGTTTTACCTGTTTAGGTAGCCTTTGCCCTCTTTTAATTTCCAGCTCCTGATGCATCCAGTATATTTGTGTGTTACCTTGAGTATTTCTGGTGTGATAACAAATTCTGTTTGCTTTCCTTCCGATGACTTGGAATTAGATTTGGAATTCCCAATTCCTAAGAGATTCTTGAATTTCTCCTTTAGGCCAGGATCTTTGCTTTGTGGCTTTGCCATCGTTAACTAAGAAAGAATCAAGGAACCTGTGCAAGCAGAAGACAGAGGATGGCACTATCAGCAGAACATAGTCAAAGGCCCCACGTTTCTTCATATACCGTAGTTAGTGCAACACAGATGCTCCATAGATACACAGTGTGCTCCATACAAGCAGAGGTTCCACTCCTTGAAGACAGTGCCATGTGTGCATCCAATAGAATGCATAAGCTGCTCCAAGGGCTCAATGGGTGGAGTAGTTCCACATGCTCATCAAAGCACCTGCCAAGCACTGGATCGGAGCCTCATGTGACACAGACTGTAAAGCCAGAGTACATCATCCATTTATATTATGAGCGTGCATTTGCTTTGAACAGAAATTCCCAGGTTGAATCCTTAGCTTTTCTAGGTAGAGCTGGGAATGTCCCCTCCCAAAAGTGCTGGAAAGTCGCTGCCAGTCAGTATTCTGAGCTAGATGGACCAAGGACCTGACTCAGTATAAGACAACTTCCTATGTACCCACAGAGAGTGAATGTGGCATAGCAGTTAAAAGTGTTGTACTTGGAAGCCTCTGGTTCAATTCTCTCCTGAAGGACTGAAACTCACTGGGTGACTTTCAGCCAGTCATTCTGTCTCTCAGCCCAACCTATCTCACAAGGGCAGGGGATGCATGCTGCCTTAGGCTCTTTGGAGGAAATACAATATATAAATTTAATAAGATTCATAAACCATCTTCCAAGTGAAATAGGAAAAAAGTAGGCATAGTCACTATAACTAAATCAAATGCCCCCATCACAATAAATTTGTTAGTCTTTGGGGGCAGGAGGAAGGCTATGCAAACCAAAGTAATAGAATCACAGAACTGTATAGCTGGAAGGGGTCCCAAGGGTCATCTAGCTCAACCCCCTGCAATGCAGTAATCACAGCTAAATAATCAGATGGTCATCCAACTTCTGTGTAAAAACCTCCAATGAAGGAGAGTCTACCACCTCCTGAGATCATCTGTTCCATTGTCAAACAGCTCTCTTTTCTTTTAACAGATGGGGTGTTAGGAGAGGGACAATACTCTGGTGGAGGACACATGCTTCTTCTGAGGTAGTTTGTCCCCAACCTTTGGTCCCCAACCTGCACTCAGCTCTCACCTGTGGCTCCTAGAAGCTGTCAGCATGCAACAGTGGCCACACCCCAGGAATGGCTTTGACTGGCCAGTTAAAGCAGGTGAGCATAGCCCATGTGTCTCAAACCCTCAATGAGTTAGGGACTTTCCCTGAATGCAAAGACAGGCGCCGGTGGATTGAGACAAGACCAACTGTGGGTCCAACGGTCAAGAATGTGGTTTCTTCACATGCTGTAGTGACAGAAGTGAGGGGCAGATGGGGCTCATCAACCTGGGAAGGTAGCCCAATTAGAAGAAAGAAAACTCTGATTCTAAACCTCCACTACCTTGAGGGATAACTTTGGGAGAAGAAAAGGCTAAGGAGTAAACCCTACATAAAACCAGAGTAGAGTCCCTAAGACGGTTGGAAGGCGCCTTGTACACCTCCCGGCAACTCATTGCAGCCAAGCTAGTGCCAAACATATTGCTCTGCTTTCCTTTGGACCACATCAGCAAGAAAGAGGGGGTCTTGCCATCTGGGCAGCCCAGGACTTCCATACACACTGCCCAGACTTGGGTCCAGGGGAGGTCACTTCAGTGCTGCTAATGCAGCGGTTTGACCACCTCTGGAGGTGCACTCCATTGTCTCTCAAGACAGATGCCAACTACTACTACTATTACAGATTTTATTGAAACAGCTCTTATTTCATTTATTGTAGTTATCTTGAGTATTTTTCCACTATGCTACTCCCAACATAAAAGTGCTTTACAGTTCTTGTCCTCACCACAACCCCCTGAGGCAGGTTTACAGTTGCATCCACTTCACCAGAGCACCTTGGCTGGTCCAAATATCTCAGTGCCACTATAAGACTCTTAACAGAAGACTAGCAGGAGGGCCACCATTCTGAAAGTTGTTTCCACACACAACAAATTCTGCAGAACTCAGTGTCACAATGGTATAATGCACTGCTTGCTAGCAGCACACGTTCCCCTCTCTAAAATTGGCCTGCAAGTTAAGAGATTGCAAAACACATGCATAGCCATTTGCTCCTAGCATGGAGGTAAGACAAACCCAAGACATCACTTGCAATCTTGGTGACACCACCACCACCTCTGTCTTTGCAGAAGCTAATTCATTATTTGTCTCCACAAAACACCCTCATGTCACAGCTGCTGTTACACGTTTAACACCATTTCCGTTAAGCCTTTTCCAATCAATGCAGCTGCACATGGGTCTAAGCCGCACCCCAAAACCTTTATCATCACAACAACCCGATGAGGTAGGCCAGGCTGTCCCCCACAGACAACAAACTTTGCCACCACCCAGGCATTACATGTTTACATATTTATTTACATCCTAGCTTTCCTCCAAGGAGCAAAAGGCAGGACGTGCACACAGTCTCTATTCCTCCCTCCCCGACAAAAAAATTATACCCTCACAACCACCCTGTGAGGTAGGCCAGGTAGGGAGAAAGTCAGTGAGGGGAGGGCAAGAGGCTTGCTGCTCCCTCCTTCCCAACCCCCAATTCGCTCCAGAGCCCCCAGCACCTTGTTATCCCCATGGCACCCCTTGCTCCCAGTGAGGCTACTCACCTCTTATGCTCCTAGCCCCCCACATAAACACACATACTCCGAAACCCACCCCCCGTCCCACTCGCCGCCGCCGCCGCCTCCTCCTCAGTCCATAGACCCCGCCCCCTTCCACCGGAAACGCGGGTCCACTTCCGACTTGGTGTGCGAGACAGAGACGGTGAATGCGCCGCCGGCCGCCGCGGGGCATTGTGGGGCTTGTAGTTCTGGGTCCTGGCGGAGGCATGTGCGCGAGTCGCGGGGTCTCCACCCGGCTGCAGCTGAGCAAAAGGAGAGGTCAGACCCGGCAAGGGGGTGAGGGAGGCTTCTTGCCTCTGGGGGAAAGAGCTAGGGGGCTTGGGCTGAGGCCCCTGAGACTTATATTGAGTCAGAGCATTGGTCTACCTAGCCGAGTTTTGCCTACAGGAATTGGCAGCAATGGCTCTAGTCTAGGCTTTCAGGCGGGGAGTTTTTTATCCCGACCCCCGTCCTACCTGCAGATACCGCTGGGGATTGATGCTGCGACCTTCTGCATGCAAAGCACAGACCCTCCAAGTGTCTCTCTTTTCCAGGGACGTCCGTGATTTAGAGAAGCGGCCCCGGTTTCGGATTTGATCCTGGAATGTACCACTTTTCCTTAGGATGTCCCTATTTTCATTGGAGAAATGTTGGAGGGTATGGAGTTATCTGCAGTTCAATATTCCCTCCTCTTTTTTTGCAGGGGGGGGAGGGGGTGTTCCTGCACTGAGTGAAACCTTCTGCACAAAGATCCACCGAAAGCAGAAGACAGTCAGTGTTGCCTATGACTCTCCCGGAGGAAATGGTCTGGGCAAGACAAACGAAGCAGAGGGCAAGAAGCAGAAGTGGGAACCAAAAAACTGGGAGCAGCACCTGAGCAACATCCGAGAAATGAGGAAGGAGAGAGATGCCCCTGTGGACCAGATGGGTGCTGGGAAATGCTTTGACAGAGATGCTCCTCCAGAGGTGAGGAGAGAGCTCAAAACTGAGCTGAACTGCACATGTTTAGGAGCAAGAAGGATCTTGGCAGGTTGCATTGTCTGCCTTCCTGCCCTCATAGAGCAGGACTGGGCAGCAGGTAGAGGTTGAGATCTGTTTGTAGAACAGATCTGGTTTTAACAATGATAACATGGGTTTTCCCAGCTGATGCTAGGAAAGCTAACCACTCACTGGCCCTGCTCTGCACCCTCCTTGAGTGTTTTTGCCTGGCTGAGATCTGCCCTTGAACCCTGATAATGTTTCCATCCATTTACCTGGATGGAAGACCGCAGAGAAATCTGTGTGCGTAGAAACCTCTGGCTTTTACATAGCTGGGATGTAAAGGCTCTAGCCACATCCATTGCTCTAACTATCATATTTTTTGCTCTATAAGACGCCCCAGACCACAAGACGCACCTAGTTTTTGGAGGAGGAAAACAAGGGGGGAAAAATCTGAATCTCAGAAGCCAGAACAGCAAGAGGGATCGCTGGGCAGTGAAAGCAGCAATCCCTCTTGCTGTTCTGGCTTCTGGGATAGCTGTGCAGCCTGCATTCGCTCCATAAGACGCACACACATTTCCCCTTACTTTTTAGGAGGGAAAAAGTGAGTCTTATAGAGCAAATAATACGGTACTTTTGCTTTTGGCCCTGCCCATCAGTGGCGTAGCGTGGGCTGTCAGCACCCGGGGCAAGGCAAGTAATTTGCGCCCCCTAACCCAGGGCAAGGCAAGTAATTTGCGCCCCCCCCCCCCGCTGCACTGTCCCTCCCCCAGATAGTCCCTCGCTCTCTCTCCGCACCGCATGCCTGGCACCCTCCTCTCCACAGTGGGCGGCGACCCGGCGGCTCGGATCGGATTTGCACAGCCAGCACTGCAGTGAGAGAGAGTGAGTGAGCCAGGTAGGGGCAGAGAGCTGCGAGTGCGAGCGCGCCCCCCCTCCAGATGTTGCGCCCGGTGTGGCCGGCCCCCCCTGCACCCCCACGCTACGCCACTGCTGCCCATTACTAGCATATGTTGCCTATCAAGAAATATGGCCCCTAGGTGGTTCTAGAAAAAAAACAAAGTAGATCTGACGAAAGATGATATCCTGTGATGATCACCTTCCATCTCCATACCATACTGTAGGTTAGGCGCTACCAGGTCCTCTTGTCACTCATGCTCTCCAGCCAAACCAAAGATCAGGTGACTTCGGCAGCCATGATGCGCCTGAGGGAGCATGGCCTCACTGTGGACAACATCTTGGAGACTGATGACGTGACTCTAGGCCAGCTCATCTACCCTGTGGGGTTTTGGAAGGTGAGCCATTTGAGAGAATAGGAAAGAGGAAAAGCATTAAGCCAATATTTTTATTGCCCTAATCTTAGTAATCAGCGCTGGGCATTTTGAGGAAATGAAGCTGGTTATATTTGTGTTTGGCAGAGTTGCGGTTGGGAGAACAGCTTTAAAGACTTTAGAAAATGTGAACGTCTGAAGATCATAGCTGCTGGGTCAGGTTAAAGGGGGACAATCCAGCCCAGCATCCTGTTCTCACAGTGACCAACCAGATGCCCCAATGGGAAGCCTGCAAGTAGGCCCTGAATGCAACAGCTCTCCCCACTTCCAATTCCCAGCAGCTTGTGTTCAGAAGCTTCCTGCCTCTGACAGTGGAGGTAGAGCATAGCCATTGGTGTGGTGTGGAGTGGGGCATGCTCTAGTTATCTCCCGCTTGGACTACTGCAATGCGCTCTACGTGGGGCTACCTTTGAAGGTGACCCGGAAACTGCAGTTAATCCAGAATGCGGCGGCTAGACTGGTGACTGGGAGTGGCCGCTGGGACCACATAACACCGGTCCTGAGAGATCTGCATTGGCTCCCAGTACGTTTCCGAGCACAATTCAAAGTGTTGGTGCTGACCTTTAAAGCCCTAAACGGCCTCGGTCCTGTATACCTGAAGGAGCGTCTCCACCCCCATCGTTCAGCCCAGACACTGAGATCCAGCACCGAGGGCCTTCTAGCGGTTCCCTCATTTCTAGAAGTGAGGTTACAGGGAACCAGACAGAGGGCCTTCTCGGTAGTGGCGCCCGCCCTGTGGAACGCCCTTCCTTCAGATGTGAAGGAAATAAGCAGTTATCTTATCTTTAAAAGACATCTGAAGGCAGCCCTGTTTAGGGAAGTTTTTAATATTTAATGCTGAATTGTTATTAACACTCAATTGGAAGCCGCCCAGAATGGCTGGGGAAACTCAGCCAGATGGGCGGGATATAAATTATTTAATTATTTATTATTATTATTATGGATTGTGGCCATTGATAGCCTTATCCTCCTCTATGAATTTGTCTAACCCTCTTTTGAAGCCATGCAAATTGATGGCGCTCACTGCCTCCTGTAAGAATGGATTCCACAGTTTAACTGTAATTGGTTCTTTCATACCACCAAACCCATTAAGATTCTCGTGGTATATCTGAAAAATGTTGTATGTTCAGAGCATCTTACTCTAGCTGGAGACTTCTTAAGAGGAGCAAAATTGATATTAGTCCCTAAGTGGTACCCTCCCAAAATGCTGAAAGAACACGAGTGGTTTAATACAATATGGTATGTCACTTTGATGTCTAAAGTTACAGAAATAGTAAGATTAAGGGAGGGGAGGCAGAAATCAGAACAGTTTGCAAGTTTATGTATCCCACCCGCCTTTACAAATCATATGGAGCAAAGATTTAATTTAGGACTGTTTAATGCTTTCTTGACTGTAGCATGAAATAGTATAACTTTTCTATTACAGTAAGCCCACAACGTACATGGGGCTTACATTCCAGGGATCGCACCTAAAGCCAAAATTGTGTGTACTCAAAACTCACTGGGTTTAACGGAGGTGGGATTGCCAAAGTCATTTTTCACAGAACCCATGCCACTTTTCACTTCTTTTTAAAATAAAAAAATTGCCATGCATGTAAAGCTGAATGCACACAAGTTAAATGTGTGCAAGTTGTGGGCTTCCTGTACAGTGGTGCCCCGCAAGACGAATGCCTCGCAAGACGGAAAACCCGCTAGACGAAAGGGTTTTCCGTTTTGGAGGTGCTTCGCAGGACGAATTTCTCTATGGGCTTGCTTCACAAGACGAAAATGTCTTGCGATTCTTGCGATTTTTTTTCACTCCCCACCCCCTTTTTCTAAGGCACTAAGCTGCTAATAGCCTTTTAGCAGCTAATCCGCTAATCCCTTAAGCCGCTAATAGCCGCTAAACCGCTAATAGCGCTAATCCGCTAATGGGCTTGCTTCGCAAGACGAAAAAACCGCTAGACGAAGAGACTCGAGGAACAGATTCTTTTCATCTTGCGAGGCACCACTGTATTTCAATATTAAGTAATCAATAGCACAAAAGGAAAATAGATTGGATGGGAGGAGGAAATAAGCAAACAGGTTCAAGATCTTAATTACAAGTGGTCCTGATGACCAGCTGGGTTGTGGAAGCTGTTTAAGGAGAGGAGGCCCCAAATGTTGTGGGTCTGGTTGAGACCAGAGAGGCCTCCTTATCGAGGGGCTTAATAATCCTTCCTACTTTGTGGTTCTGAAAGCACATCTCTGCTAGATAATAAATAATAACACTGTAATAAAATTTTATTTATATGCCGCCCTCCCCAGCCAAAGCCAGGCTCAGAGATTCCATTGTCATTGTGGTCCCTGCTTTCATCCGGGCCCCTCATTCCTCACAGTCAGCCCCCTTATTCCCTCCATTGCTTGAGGCGTTCCTCAGCTGGCTAAACCTCCAGCACACATCCCCCCATTTTTCCACTGACTGCAGCGGAAAGTGAGCTACATCAAGCAGACCACAGCAATTCTGAAGCAGGACTATGCTGGAGACATCCCAAGGACACTGGCGGAGCTAGTGAAACTCCCAGGGGTTGGACCCAAGATGGCCCATTTGGTGATGGACATTGCCTGGCAGGACGTCTCTGGAATCGGTATTGTTTCTATTTTTCTCTTAGCAGTCCCAACTCATTTGCTCTAGGATTCAGAGCTTCTAGAAGGACCCGGGATGGGGACTCTTGGGCCTTTGGGCCTATCTATCTGGCCCTTGGAACATTCCCCAGGCCACACACCCTCAGCAGTCTTGCTTCACACACCCCTTGAGTGTTTTTGCCTGGGGAGAGGGCTTTTGTATGCGGGTCCTACTTGCAGGTCTCCCTCTGGTGCATGTGGGTAGCCGCTGTGAAAACAGGATGCTAGACTAGATGGGCTCTTCTTATGTACGTAGTTTGTGTAAGGCCACCTGAAGCAGAGGTGAAATGGGTCCTTTGTGGCTCACACACTTACAGAGCAATCATAACCATGTCTACTCAGCAGCCCCATTGAATTCAGTGTTAGAATCTATGCCGCACCTGTGCTTTTCAAATGAATAGCTGTCATTTCAAAGCAATTCCTGTTAGGAGGCCTACCTTGGATTTTGGGACTGTGGTGCAATCCTGCTATAGGCAGGAGGTGGCGCTGTGGCTCCATGGCCCATTCTTGCGCTAACCCACCTTTTTTATTTTAACAGTACTTCCAATTAACATTTTAGGTTGCCGGTTACAGGAAACCTGGGAGGGCTGATTCTTGATGAATGGGACTTCAGGAACCAGTTGATTAAAAACTGAGGGTGGGGAGAATATCATTCGGGGTTCTCTGCTGGAATTCCTTCCCGATTAATCAAGGAGCCTGTGTGTTTCGCCCAGAGATGGCGGCAGTCCTGGGTGACAGACAGTGCCCAGTAATTTCAAAGGTGGGGAATCAGCCATTGTTATATTTGAGGCCCTGAGGCAACCTGATACCTGCATGGCACCTGTGAGCCTCTTTTGAATGCCTCCTCCGAGCTTCTGACTTAAGACTCTTACAAAATGCAGACTCGGGACATTAAAAGGGGCATTATTTTCCCCCCTCCCCCCACTTTTGCTTACCAGCTAGCCAGACTATTTGGGTTGGCCTAATAAAGGTCTTGCCCTAATAAGGATGTTGAAATTTCCATTTCTGGTTCCAAAAGTCGCTTCCTTCCACCTGCCACTTCACAGCAGCAGATCCTGATCTTCACAGGCATGCTGTGGACCACCTGAATGAAGTTCACGGACCACTGTGGTCCTCAGACCAGTGTTTGGGAACCCCCTGGTTTACAGTACACCGGCAAGGCACAATTCAGAAAGCAGTATTTTCCGCAATCCAAAACATTAGTATATGCAAATGAATTGAACACACTTGGATTTTCAAAATCAAAACGTTGTGTTGTATCCCTCAGAACATAAGAAGAACCTGCTGGATCAGACCCGTGGTCCATTTAGCCCAGCATCCTATTCTTACAGTGGCTAACCAAATGCCTGTGGGAAACCAGCGAGCAGGACTTGAGCACAAAAGCCCTCTCCCCTCCTGTAGTTCTCAGCAGCTGGTATTCAGAAGCATTGCTGCCTCTAAATTTGGAAGCAGAGCATAGCCATCATGGCCAGTAGCCATTGATAGCACTTTCCTCCATGAATTTGTCCAGTCCTCTTTTAAAGCCACCTAGGTTGGTGGCCATCACTGCCTCCACAGTACCACAGTTTAATTATGTACTATGTGAAGCAGTAATGGGACGCGGGTGGCGCTGTGGGTTAAACCACAGAGCCTAGGACTTGCCAATCAGAAGGTCGGCGGTTCGAATCCCCACGACGGGGTGAGCTCCCATTGCTCGGTCCCTGCTCCTGCCAACCTAGCAGTTCAAAAACACGTCAAAGTGCAAGTAGATAAATAGGTATCGCTCCAGCGGGAAGGTAAATGGCGTTTTCGTGCACTGCTCTGGTTCGCCAGAAGTGGCTTAGTCATGCTGGCCACATGACCCGGAAGCTATATGCCGGCTCCCTTGGCCAATAAAGCGAGATGAGCACCGCAACCCCAGAGTCGGTCACAACTGGACCTAATGGTCGGGGTCCCTTTACCTTTACCTATGTGAAGCAGTATGTTCTTGTATCTGCTACTGACAGCCCAGTGACTATCTGGAACCTGTGGCCCTCCAGTTTCCTGACTCCCACTCCCATCAGCCCCCCAGCCAGCTGGGCCAGCAGCCAGTGGTGCTGGAACTTGGAAGTCCAGCAACATCTGTAGGGCCACGGGTCCCCCAGCCCTCCTCTGGTCAAAAGCTCAAAGACAAAACCATCCTTTCCTTCAAGTAGGGGTCAAATATCCTCTAACTATTCTGGGAACTGAATGTGGGATCTCCTCTCCCTTGACTCTACTCACCATTTTCCATAGGTGTGGACACACATGTGCACCGGATTTCCAACAGGTTGAAGTGGGCAAAGAAGGAAACGAAGCTTCCTGAGGAGACTCGGCTGGCTCTGGAAGAGTGGCTCCCCAGGTGAGGCAGCCAGGGTCAATTCTGACTTTTTTCTTTACTCCACGTGTTCTCTCAGTTTCTTTTTTTTTTTAATTCAGTGACCTGGGCCACACATGACGCCAAGCCATGGTTTGTTTAGCCTAAGCAAAATGTGAAGTCATGGTTTGTTTTTGGCTCGCGAGCTGTGGCTTGTTTTAACAATAGTTTGGCTTTATGATCAACATGCCGTCTTCATTGTCTCCCATTCCATTTCAGAGCCCAATTCAAAGTGGTGTTTTCCATCTTGAGAGCCCTAAACGGCCTCAGAGGAGGACGTCTGAAGGCTTCCCTTCTCCCATACAAAATTTACCACAGGGTTAGGCCTTCAGCTAAGCTCCAGGGGCAGCTAACCAACGACCCTTCAAATCTTTCTGAACTACAACTCCTGTAGCCTTAGGGTGAAGGGTGGGTGATTAATCAAATTAATAATGATGGTAAATGAACATTTCCCTTCCTTCTCCTCCTAGAGATCTCTGGAGTGAGATAAACTGGCTTCTTGTTGGGTTTGGGCAGCAAGTCTGCTTACCTGTAAATCCACGCTGCAGTGAATGCCTCAACAGGGACATCTGTCCGGCTTCGAGGAAGCGCTGAGAGATGCAACACTTACTGGAACAGGCCACCATACTGGGGGACTAGGACTTGGGGGCCCACCAATGGACTGATGACGCTGTAGCTGACCTGCCAGTGGCTTGAGCAAGAGGGATTTTCACCCTGAAATCTGGTGGCACTACAGCAATGACTCGGTTCCTGGTCTCCAAGCCATGCACAGGTGAGAGGGGTCCAAATAGCATTGTTAAAAGGACCACAGAGTTGACTTAAGTGTGGTGTCCCCAGCTGCCCTGAAAGGACTCCTCTTAACCCAAGTATGAAGCCACACAGGGAGTAGTTAAATAAGTGCAACGTATTGGGGCTAGATTCCAGACTAAGTTAGCTGGACTCGAGTCCCACTGAAACCAGTTGCACGTGTACATCTTGACATAGCTCAGTTCAGCTAGCTCAGGCCCCATCAGCACCATACACTTAAAGCAGTGACATGCTACTTTAAATAGTCGTGGTCCCCCCGCCAGCCCCCTTCTCCAAGAATCCTGGGAGCTGCGTCTTGTTCAGGGTGCTGAGAGTTGTTAGGAGACCCCCTTTCCCCCTCAGGGAACTACAGTTCCCAGAATTCCTGGGGAAGAGGGGTTGAAGGTACTTTGGGAATTGAAGCCGGAAGGGAATAAGGGGTCTGCCAGTAGCTCCCAGCACCCTTAACAAACCACAGCTCCCATGGTTCTTTGGGCAAAGCTATGTGTGTTTAAAATGATGAATCTACTTCAAAAGTATAGTCCAGCCACCAGTATCTTTTAAATGAAGATTTTGTTGGATTCCTGTGGCTAGAAAGAGGAGATGGGGAGGGGGGGGAGGCAGGCTGAAAATGGGTGAAACTTTCTTTAGGGTGAAAATGAAAACAAGCAGAAAGTTCAGTTTGTGTCCTGTCAATGGAAGGTCCACATATTTTGATATGTCTGGAAATCTCTTTGTCATAAGCTATATATGTCTGACCAGAATTTCTAAGGTTCAGCTCACATGACATCCTCCGGCCTTTGTTTTGAAAGGGCAAGGCTCTCACTTTGAGAGCCTCTGCCTGAAGAGCAACCAGGGGTGTGTTGTATTTCCTTGTCTTTTTGCCTCTCCCTGCCTCCACACACACTGTGAAGGAGGCCGGTCATATTTTCTTCCCAGACCTTCCTAAGAAGTGTTTGTGGATTCTGTCAGCTGCCTTTGCCCTTGAAGAATTTCCAATTTAAATGCTAATAAGCTAGTTACCAGGCAAAAGGAGTTATCCAGCTCCACTGGATGATGTCATTCAGGCCTGTCCCAGCGTCATGGAGGAATTAGCCTGTTGCCAAGGTAGGGAGAGTTGGACGTTTAAAAACAGATGAGACAGAAAAAATTCTTCCCACCCCAGTTGTATCTGATGGGCTCCAGGGCTTGCAGATTTTAGATCAGCTTTCCTCCCAATCTATCGCTCTCCTGATGTTTTGAACTACAACTCCCACCAGCCCCAGACAGCGCAGCCATAAAATGCAGTCCAAAACATCTGGAAGACACCAGGTTGGGTAAGAGTTCTCCTATGTGAGAACGAAGCCTTTGAGATGTCGCAAACAAAAGGGGTATTTGGAATACAGTGTAAGCCTTGAGCTTTGCTTAGCCTGTCACATAAGCCAAATGCTAAGAACTGCATTTACCTAAATAGTAATTCTTATTTTTATATAATAAACAGTTTTGTTTTTAATAAGAATTTTGTCTAACAGTCTCTGTTTGGTGCTCAGGTTTCCCAGAAGAGGGGGCTTAATCCAGAGTGGGGAACTTGGGCCCGGGATCTGAAAGCAGCCCTCCAGGCCTTTCCTTCTGTCCCCTGGGACTCTCCCTATGACATACCCCCTCATTGGCCCTGCTTCAAACCTTCCTTGTGGGGCTGGAATATGTTTCCCTGATAATTTAAATGCACCTAGAAGTGAGGCAATCTGGCACAGCCATGAAACAGACACAAAAGCTGGGTGGGAGGAAGAGAGGGATACCATAAGGAAATAATAATTTGGACACCAACATCATAAAACTCGCTGTACATGGGAAACCAGTTTTATTATTGACATTTTAGTATACATTTTTTTACACAATGCAGTTAACAGCTCTTCTTATAACTTTTTAGTGAATGTCTAGGTTAGATGTGCAGAAACTGAGTTAAGTGCTGCAGAGCATATAGGATGGCAGAGAAAAGAGAGCCAGGCGTGCTTTTAAATCGTCATGAGTCAATCCACGGAACAGAGACTGGGATGTTTGCTTTCTTGGAAGGGGTAGGGGGAAAGATACCTCTATAGGTACAGATTTGTATAGGAGATTTCAATTGTACCACAACCCTCAAATTTGTGCTTCTGTCACACCTCTCCTATCCTTAAAGAATGACTTTAGAAATCCTTGTTCAAACCAGTCCTGCATTCATTCATTTCCTTACTATTATATTTCACCTTTCTTCGATCATGGAGCCCAAGGTGTTATCCCAACATACACACACCTCTGGTGCATCAGCACCTTTGCTAATAATGCATTGGGGGCAACTCTTTTGGAGGTAAAAACTTTAGCCTAATTTGAAAAACAAGCGCCCTCCAATCATTTAAGGAATCAAAGCAGCCCTCCCCAACAAAGCCCTTATAAATCTCACACCGACCGTTCTCAAAATCAAGTTTCAAGCAACCTTGTCAGCAGGTATTAGCATATACCTGAATTACTACCAGTCTCACTCAATAAGTGTTTTCTTTGTTAAAAAAATTAAAGAAGACTCAGCAGAGCATTCTTCAGAAAGCCACATTTTCATTCACAAACATTTCATTATCCTCCTAGAATCAGTGGTCCCGAGTAATCAAGAGAGATTTATGGCAGGCCTACTCAACCTGGGGCCCTCCAGTTGTTGTTGGACTACAACTCCCATCAGTATCAGCCAGCATGGCCAAAGGTCATGGGTGATGGGATATGTATTCCAAATATCTGGGGAAGGAAGATCTACATGCACTCTTATTTGCATTTGCCCCATAATGCACACCCTTCCTGTGGCATCAGCAGGAAGCCCCCTTTCAATACTAATGGGCATCTATGGGACTAGCTGAGCATAACTGGGGCTAGATTGGGAGTCAGCTGTTCTCCAATAATAAATGGTTTGGGAATGTGGTAAAATCCCACGTCTGCAGACTGAGTTGTGCAAATTAGTCATATTTACATATATTTATTTTTACATAGCTTCACAGTCTTCAATGGTGCAGGTTTTTAAAAACAAATTGGAATGTTTTGGTCAAGCTTGGCAAAGAATGAGTCTCAAAGGGGGAAAGAATTCCTGACATTTCCCCAGATTCCATGTGGGCTAGAAACCCTGTTTTTAAAATAAAAATCATCATCATCAAGTGAAGAGCGCAGTGATTTGTAGCCAAAGCCTTCTTGCCTGCTGAGCTTATAATCACTGAACATCCATGGAATCAATCTGAAATATTGGGGGGGGGGGGGGGCGGGGTGGTTTGTTGTTTGCAAAAAGATCGCTTTCTAGTTCTCATGCCTACTGAGATAAAATTCAAAAGTGGTGGGTGATGCCTGGTGCTACCTCAGAAGACAGAGATGGTAGGTCTCAGAGGGGACAGAGGTGAGGACTACAATGGTGTCCCTCTGATAGCCAGGCAGACTATGCAAAATCAGTCAAAATGTGGCATTCAATTAGATTAACTCAGGTGCAGAATTAGGGCACATTTCTTAGGCGTCCAGACCAGCTCCCCCCAAATTGGTGCTCTGGGGCTGCTAGGAATTGTAGTCCAAAATAGCTGGAGACCATCAGATTGGTAAAAGCTGGTGTGGACAAAGGGTATCCAACGTGGTGCTCTCCAGATGTTGTGGACCGCAACTCCCATAACCCCCAGCCAACACAACCAATGGTGAGAGATGATGGGAGATGGAGTCCAGCAACACCTAGAGAACACTGCTTTGGCTACTCCTGGGGCAGATTATGAGTAGAGGGCTGTCCATCATGGACACCGATACTCCACCTTGCATTTCTCTCAAAGCCTCCTGCAATGAAACTGTATACAAGGTTATTCCTCAAAACCAATCATATAACTAGAGAATGGTACCATTTACCAAGCCAGCTTTGCTACACGGCAGCCATTTCCCCAAAGGACTGGAGAATAATCTAAGGCACCTTATTCAGCTTAGTTATTTGCAAAACATACACAAAGCCCCCAGAGTGTACTTATATCAAAGGGCACTTGGTCATGTTGCAGGGTATTGTAGAATCATAGGACTGTAAGAGTTGGAAGGGGCCCAAAGGATCATCTATTTCAACCCCCTGCAATGCAGGAATCACAGCTGAAGAATCCCTGAAGACAAAATGTCCCCCCCCCCCCAAATTCTTGAATACTTATATAGATTTTACATTTGTGCCCTAATTAAAAGGGTGGCAATTGCTTAGTCAGACATACCTCTTTTTATGAAAGAGAAACTGCATGCCATCCAGCTTGCTTTTTAATACTTGTTGTGGAAGTGGTTGTAAAGAAGAAAAGGGTGTGAAAGGTTGTGATGTCTCACTAAAGAAGGCTGGAAGAAAAAACTCTTCCTACCTGCCTCCCCTTACCAGATTAACAGTGTTATAAAATCATTAGCAAGCTTCCTTTTTTTTTTTTAACTCCTCCCTCACTTAGCAGAATCAGCAGAAGTGTTTGGATAACAATTTCTGAGTTGCTGCTGCAATGTGATCACTCTCAAGCAGCCTTTGCCAACTGTGTGCCCTCCAGATGTTCGAACTACAACTCCCATCAGCCCAAACCATGGGTGTGCCTGCTGAGGCTGATGGGAGCTGTGGTTCAAAACAGCTAGAGGGCAGCAGATTAGCAAAGGGATCTCCTCAAGAACAGAAGAGCCTAGTGTAGGGGTTCCACAGGAGTGTGTGCTTTACTTTTATGTGGCCCACACAGTTCACATACATCACTCATTGAGAAGGATCAAATTCAGTTAGTAAGTAGGAGCAATACCCCAGAATTATCCACTTTCACTCAGGCCTGGATTCAAGACATTTCAGTGCCTAAAAACAACACCACTAAACAGTATACTCCCTCCCATGAATTAACACAGGGAGGGGTAAGAACTTCCCTGGAAACCTGGGCCCCTTGGGTCAATCTGTCTCCCAACTCTTTCCTCTTATAACAACATCAAGATCTATCTAGGGCAGGCATGTCTAGAGCATTTCGGGGGCCTAATCCGGCCCTCCAGCCCCTGTGGCAGTTTATTTCCTAGGGTAAAATCCTAAAAAACCTCAACAACTTCAATCCTAAACAAAGCTCAACCACTTCAATCCTAAAAAAAGGTTAACAACTTTGGTCGGCCCCCACGGCCCTTCACTTCATCAAATCTGGCCCTCTTTGAAAAAAGTTTGGACACCACAGATCTAGGGAATCACAGAATCATATAACCCCGAGAGTCATATGGTCCAACCCCTTGCAGCGCAAGAATCACAGCTAAATAATCCCTCAAAGATGGCAATCCAACATCTTCCATGCCTCCTTGCCTTTAATAACAATTCTTCTATTTGGAGGGTGGGGGAAGTAACGGAGAGGGCCTAACTCTGGTAATGAGCAGGTCAGATGGTCAGTAGATGTGGATGTGTTGCCGTCTCAAAAAAGAGACACATTCTGTGCTTCTGAGCCATTCCTTCAGAAAGAACATTGCAGAAGCTAAAACACATTCAGAGCTTGTTAAATCCAACTTTATGTGTTATGGTTAAAGCACGAGATTTGACTTTGGCTGTAGGGAGGGGGTGCCTCGGGCCCAGTGACCAAATGCGGCTCTTCAGGCCTCTCCATCTGGCCCTCAGGGTGCTTCCTAGGCCACTCCCCCTTCTCAAACCAAGGCCTGCTTGGTGCTTTCATCATGTCCTTTATCCCTTACTGGGAAATGTTCTTGGACTGTAATGAAACCTTTTGGATTACATGGTTGGAGAAGGGTGAGGGTTGGTGTAGAACCTCAGACCATTGCGGGGGGGGGGGGAGCCCTTTGAGCTCCACTACCTTTGCTTCTGGTTTCTCCTGCCACTGGTATGCAGCCCCCAGAAGATCGCCCACAAGGGAATGTGGCCCTCGGCCTGGAAAAGGCTTTGGCGACCACTCTGTCCATCATCTCCCACCAGGGCACTGCTTGTGGAAAGGGTTAGTAGTCATATGTTAAAGGGGAGACCATCCACTACAGCCTTTCCTTAGAACAGCTGATACGTGCAGATACCTTATTGTTGCTAAACTGAAAGGAAGGTTGGTTAATGGTGCAGCCACTGAAACATCAGCAATGTTGAAATGGGGTGCATGTTTTCAAAAGGCCTGGAAGTGGAAATAGTTGTGCGGTTGGAGGTTAAATGAACTTGCACAAAAAGGGGGGAGCTTCTGTTTAAATCTCGAGATGCCCGTCCGTTTGCCAGCAGGACACTGTCTCCCAGAGGAACCGCTCCCAGGAATGTTAGTATTTCACGAATACAATTGTCTTCCTGTGCTTCTCCCAAGTCTCGCTAAAAAGTGTTATTTCCAGCCAATTCAGAACAGTGTTCCTTATAAATGTCAGGATTTAGAAAGGGGGGGGCGCTTGCTTTCCCCCCCTCCTTCTACCCTACCCTGGCCCCAGGGGGTTGGCAAGGGACGGCATGCATTTCTGCACCTGAGCGCACCAAATAATTGTGGTCTTTTGCCACGATTGGTAGGGAAGGGACTTTTCAAAAAGCACAGTTCTTCTGAAAATTGGTGAAGGGAAGGGGCTTTTCGGAAAGCGCAGTTGTTCTGAAAAGTGGTAACAAGGCAAAAACAATTTGCAAAGAAAAGGGGGCTTGCTGTGCCTGAGGCTTAAAGGGTCAGGGCGTTTCAAGCACTAACTACGAACAGATGGAGGGGCTGAAAAAATTTCCCTCCTTTAAAAAATAAAAAGTCCAAGTTTAAAGCCACAGAGAAAACTCGCACAATCACGAAATGGTCAGGCAACCACATTTATGAGGATGCCAACATGGAAACCCAGCAGTCTCTGCCAACCTGATGCCCCCTCCTGCCCCAAACCAAGGGCTGCTGCAAGGAGTGGCCATTATCTGGAACATCTGGAGGGCACCAGGTTGGCAACAGCTGCTGCTAACCCATCACAGTGCAGACCGCAGCATCCAGTTAAGTGGAAAGGCTCTGGTTAACAAGTTCTGGTTGGGACATTATAAAAAAAAATATTGACATCGCTACAAGAAGAGGCAGAAGAAGCTCAAACAATTAATGATATAAAAATGATCCTATAAATAATACATTCTAAATATTGCAGGTTAAGCGATTCAAAAAGGAAAGGAAAATTGCCGCTTGCTTTTCCTGCTTGTTACTGTGGCAGTTTCACAGTTGCCTGTTTTGTGTGTTTGAGCCCTGCAGCTTCAATCTCTCTCTCTCTCTCTCTCTGACCACTTTTGTACAATAAAAGAGGCTGGGGGCAGGGGGGGAGGAGGGAATGTGCTTTGTACAAAGCAACACAAACCTATGGTAAAAAGCAGAGCCTGGCACGCCTTGGAGCGGTGCCCGTTGGAGGCACAGCGCGGCCGTCGCCATCCCCGTGCTCATTTGCAAATGTCTCCAGGCCGGGGTGGGGGGAGCCGCAACAGGAGTCGAGAGGAGCTCCTCTGCCGGCTCAGAAGTTGCTGAAGATCTCCCGCTTCTTGTTCCAGTCCATCTGGGGGGCCCTTTTGTTCACCCGCTTGGCCCGCACTTTCTCTTTGGCCTCCGCTGCCGTGGGACTCAGGTTCAAGCCGCTCTCCTCAAACGGATCCCTCTTCCCAGGCTCTCCCACCTAGCGGGATTTTTTTTTAAAAAGGAAGAGAAAAGAATGGGATTCAAAAGAAGGGAAAGGACTGGTGGGATAGAGGGGTGTGGTGGGGGCTCCTGTGCTGCATTTAGTGCAAGGGGCAAGTTTTCCCCCACTTCAACCTGTCATCTCTTTTCAAACTCATTTTGCAGGGTTTGGAGAGGCTACGAGAACCTTGCAGATAGAGCTGAGAGGAGGCAGCAAAAAACCTAAAGAGTCATCGCAGGATGCAGACTGGGTCTCTTGGAGCCTTTGACAGGGCAAAACTCAGCCTCTGCTCTTAGGAGAGGAAGCAGCAACTGAGAAGAACTGTAACTCGGGGGCAGAGTATCTGCTTTGCATGCAGAAGGTCCCAGGTGGCATCTCCAGGCAGGGTTAGGAAAGACCCTTGGTCTGAAACCCTAGAGAGCCATAGCTAATCAATGCAGACAATCCTGAGCTAGATGGACCAATGGATGTAGCTGAGTGGCAGGACACCTGCTCTGCATGTAGAAGGCTTTGGGCTCAATACCTGGTCTCTTTTCCAGGCAGGGTTGGGAGACCCCACAAGTCTGTGTGAACAATGCAAAGCTAGACAGACCAATAGCCTGACTCAATATAAGGCAGCTTCCTATGTCCCTAATTCTGATGCCGAAGAGCTGCGCTTACTCTTCATAGCGCCCAAGTTCTTGGAACATCAGCAAGTACCAACCCATCTGGCTCCATGTCAACCCACCACAGACCCAACTCTGCAGCCCAAATGTCATCATGCATCACCAGCAGAGTGCAGGAGGGATGGGCCTCCAGCTTAATGGAAGGGCATGTGCTTTGTATCCAGAGAAGGTCTCATGTGCTATGCCTGGCATGACAAAGGGATGTCACATACAGCGGCGATTAAACAAACCAGCAGTCAGCAACTGGACACCTTCGGGCAGGATCCAACCTCCAACCCAGGGAGCAAGCGGATGTGGATGAGCAGCATCAGAAAGCATTGGGATGTGGTAGCCAAATCCGCTTGGGAGCGGTGGTAGGTCATTGTCCCCAGTGTTTGAAATTTCCTGGGCACCAGGTGCATTTTGCTCTTGGTGCGGGTCCAATTGCGAGTATGTGGAGATTTCTGGGCGACTGACATCTCCATTGAGCCAGCTGACTCATGCGCAGCAAAAGATACATGGCATGTGCTCCTGAACTGCCGAGCGAATCATGGACCCCTTGCTGAGCATCTTAGTCCTCCATCATCACATCAAGGAAAGGAAGTCCAGCACTAAGTGCGGATACATCCGACTGAGCTGCAGCCTTTCCACGCAAATGGAACTCACAGACCACAGTTTAAAAACTTCTGCCTTAGCCCCTAGTTGATTCTATTTCCATTTCCACTGTTTATGTTTCTCCTTCTTGCCTCCTGAGACAAGTGAATTGTTGTAAGAGCAAGCTACAGTCAAGCAATGTAGCTGAGATAATAGAATCATAGAATTGTAGTGCTGGAAGGAACCCCAAGGGTCATCAAGTCCAACCCCCTGGCAAATAGACATAAACTAAGCTTAAGGTGCCATTTGGCGCCTAGCTTACATATCTTGAGTTTCTAACACTGGCCCCACTCCCCTATCAGAGTGGCCCTCTGGGACAATTAAGTGCCACTTAGGGTTCTCCTCCTATGTCTATTCAAAACCACAAGCCCATGGCAGGATCAGGACCCAAGGCGATAAAACCAAGAAAGGCCCTCAGCGGAACCAAGCCGATGAAGCCTGTAAGAAAGCAGGACATCAGCCAGCACTGGCAAAAGCTGGATGAAACTAGTGAATAATTCCTCTCCCTCACCACCAACCCGGCATGGAAAGAATGCAGAGTTTTTGGACTCCAGTGAACAGGGAGGCCAGTTGCTCCTCTGAAGGAACAGGGATCAGATCCCCAGTAATTCAAGCCTCTCTGTGGTCTTCACAAAACTCTCCTCTAATCAAGGCCTGCATATTTCTCTCTTAAAGAAACAGGGCTGCAGTGGTGGCAGAGCGTGAGGAAATAAATAAGCTGCATTGCATTCAAGTATTTCCCTTCGCATTTGAATGCAATTAAGCTGTTGTTTTTTAAAAAAAAGTATAGGGGTTTGGGAGCGGGAATCCGCTGGCTTTATTTTTTTTGCCAGAAATAGTTCATATTCCCTCTACATCAACATATTCCTAGTGGCTTCTATTGTTCTCTTCCTTCTTTCATCCTGAGGGGTCCCCGGAAGGAGAAATAAGAGAAGACAGTTTGACTCTGGCCACCTCTGTGGTGGAACATGGCAGATGTTTAACAGCTGACGAAAACACACACACAGAAACTTGCTTGTTTGGAAGGAGGGAGCAGGGAAGCTAAATTTTGGAGTGGAAAGCCTTACATGGCAGCAGCAGCGTCAAGAACAACTACATTTCCTATCCACGTTGTTACAATTATTACTATTTTTTTATGACATGCCCATTGCCATAAGGTCCCAGGGCGGGTTATAACAATAGAAAAAGAAGGACTTAAGAAGAGCTCTGCTGGATCAGGCTAATAGCCACTGTGGCTAGTAGTCATTGATAGCCTTCTCCCCCACAAATTTGTCCAATCCACTTTTGAAGCAAGGTTGGTGGCCATTGCTGCCTCTTGAGGGAGTTCCATAGCTTAACTATGCGCTGCATGAAGAAGGAGTTTTATCTGTCCTGATTCTTTCAGCATTCAGCTTCATCGGATGGCTATGGGTTCTAGTGCTATGAGAGAGGAAGAGCAGCTTTTCTCTATCCACTTTCTCCATGCCACAGATAATTTTTATAAATCTCCATCACATCATCCCTTGATCGCCTTTTCTCTAGACTTAACGGTCCCCCAAAACAATATTAGGTAAAGGTACCCCTGACCTAATGACGTGACTGACTCTGGGGTTGTGGCGCTCATCTCGCTTTATTGGCCGAGGGAGCCGGCATACAGCTTCCGGGTCATGTGGCCAGCATGACTAAGCCACTTCTGGCGAACCAGAGCAGCACACAGAAACGCCGTTTACCTTCCTGCCTATTTATCTACTTGCACTTTGCTGTGCTTTCGAACTGCTAGGTTGGCAGGAGCTGGGACCGAGAAACAGGAGCTCACCCCGTCGCAGGGATTCAAACTGCCAACCTTCTGATCGGCAAATCCTAGGCTCTGTGGTTTAACCCACAGCACCACCCGCGTCCCTAAAACAATATTAGAATCAGTTAAAATGATCTGCAGTCACAAAAACAGGGCGGGTCCTAAAAAATATACATCTCAGGTGTCCAAGAAGCCAGGGTCAAGAAGCTGCACTATGAAGGTTTCAGGTGCACCTCTGTGGGGAGGGAATTCCACAATTTTGGGGCTGCCACGGGGAATGCCCTCCCCCAGGCCACTACAACACCAAACATCTAAGGGTGGCAGAACTACTGAGAGAGGCACCACTCACTGATCCTAAAACCACATGAAGGGTGACAAGCTTGGAAAAGTTGTGCAGGAAGCAGGAGGTAGTCGGTGCAGAAATGGCCCTGGGATTTGCAAGAGGTGGAAGGCCAGAAAGCAGGAAAATGTCCCAGTCCAGATGAGCAGAAGACAAAAGCCTGTTCCATATTAGAAGCAGGAGAAAAGAGAAGATGGATGGATGCCGCAGAGACACTGAGAAGGAGGGAGAGGAAGAACTTGGCAGAGGCAGGAGGAGGAGGAAGAAGAAGGGGCAGGATCCAGAGGGGGACCCCTGGAAGGATGCAGGTCCAGGGGATTTCCTTGTCAATGCAAGAAAGAATATATACGAGGTTTCCTGTGCAGTGTTTGGGCAGGTCAAGAAATGGGATGACTTTGTTTACCTCAGACTCCTTCTCAGGACTTTGGCAATCGCTGTGGGACGAGGACATGGATCCCCCATTCAGCTGTCGGGAATGGAAAGAGGGTGTGTGTTTATTACAAGAAAAGTGGAACTGGAGGGGTTAAGAACACGATTTGGACAGCTGTAGGACAGTGCCTTGAGGTTTTGTGCCAGCATGGTGAGCGTGGTGGTGCCACCTGGGGAAACATGGGCCATAAAGAAGAACAGGAAGGTGGGTCAACCCACACAATCTCCATTGCAATCTTTCCCCTGGATGGCTCACAATAAAGTTTCCAGGCAGAGAACAAGTCACGGAAGTTTTTAAGAAAAGGCAGCATATTGTGTTGGGTCAGTTTGATAAGGATTTCTCATTATAGGCTGCGGCCCTTCGATCTCATGTGATCCATCTCATTTCCTAGCACTGCGGGAAGACAGATCTAAATAAGTTGGGCCAAAGGTTGCTGAAGCCACAGAGGAGAGTGAAGGAAGATGGCCAGGGATCTCGTTGATCCGAAATGGACATGTCCTATGTGTCACATCTTAAATTTGTGACTCAAGGTGAATACCTGGAAGAAAACTAGAATTCCCCAGCCTTGTGTCGTGCAGGTGTGTTGGACTACAACCCCCATCAGCCCCAGTCACCATGGGCCAAGGACACGGGCACCATGCTAGCTGGGGCTGATGGGAGTTGTAGTCCAACACACCTGCACAGCATCAGGCTGAAGAAAGCTACACTCAGCTCTGCTGTACATTCTGAACAGGTAACAGGGTAGGGGTGGAAGTTGATTCAGTCTACATTTCAAGGCAAACCAAACTGGAACTCAAAACACAGTCATCTTTCAAAATTCGCAGTCCTCCCAATTTTGCTGTGCAGTTCTCCAGGCAGAGAATGTGTACAAAAATGAATACACTAGGGTCATGTATGCATCAAAATGCTTCTTATTCCAGGAAATTGTTTTGCAAAAGAATGTGTATATTGGGCAAAACTGCATACAATAATGTATAACGGGGGGGAATGCACAAAAATGCAGATATTTTCATGAGGACTTTTTGGGGGGGAAATGCCCAATGATATGGAGAACTGAACTTAAGAATGGAAAAGTAAGAAACCAAGAGAGACAGAAACAGACAGATTCACCCATCCGTACCCATCACTTACCTGCGTTTGTGCTGACCCATTGGTCATGGGCTGAGGAAGTCCACCTGAAGGCAAAGGAGAAAGAACCCCAGTTGAATACAGTCATGTGGAAACTCAACAAACGTCCTGATAACATGCCAAAAAACAAAAGACCCACAGAACTATCCCTGTGTCAAACATTACTGTCATTTGGTTTCAGAGATTCAAAGTTCTACTAGCACAGACACATAATAATAATAATAATAATTTATTATTTATACCCTGCCCATCTGGCTGGGCTTCCCCAGCCACTCTGGGCGGCTTCCAACAGAACATTAAAATACAATAATCTATTAAACATACCAAAAAGAAAAGAGGCTCCCCCATGAAGCCCCACCAAACATTTTCAGGTGAGGGTTGTTCCTATGTATGTCCTTCTGAGGGCCAAACCAGCTGTGACTTTGATTGCATGAATGCTGCACTTCGGAGCTTCCGCCTATTGACATCAGGCGGGCGCCTTCACTGTATTCTTTCTGGCACCTGCTTAAAACATTTTTGTTTAGGCACAGTACTTTGCAGGCACCATGGCTCAGCTGTCTGCCAGGTCTTGCAAAACCCTGTGCCTTTGCAAGTGCCAGGGACCATGGCAACGCTTGTCAAGGCAACTCCACTTTTAGCAGAGAGTTGCAATTTTGCCATATGACATCAGGTACAGAGGCACCCATAAGATGGAGGTTCCCCATCACTGCTCTAGTGGGCTCAGGGGGACATCCTTTTAAAGTCCCTTTAATTTCCCCCACAAAATTAAGTGAAGGAAGGCAACTTCATAATCTTTCTGCAGAAAATGGAGCATTTTCATAATGTATTGAAAGGAAAATATAAAACTATGCACACTCTTAAGAACAATGTAGATCATTAAAGTAGATGCATTAACTCTGTTTAGACACATAGTATTGCATTTGCTATGCCTATTATCCTTTTTTGTGTGCATATGCATTGCTAACATTTCTTTTCCTTTCTTATTGTTATTCTATTTTCACTGACTTGTATCTTGACCGATAATAATAATAATAAAACATCCTATCAGCTATTCTTTCAGATATATTTCAGGAATATCTTCAGGTATAAATGTTATTTTAATAGGTCAGATCTTTGGAACTGGCACTTTTACAGGTGCTGCATAATACTCATTCAACATCTGGAAGAAACCTTTTAGTGCGGCAGCTTCTACACTTTGGAACTCCCTGCTTTTTGATATCAGGCAGGCACCTTCACTGTACTCTTTTCAGTGCCCACTAAAAACATTTTTGTTTAGACAAGCCTATGCATATAGTGTATTGTTATTTTAAATTTTTGAAAGTCTTAAATTATTGTTGTTAATATTCTCATTGATAATGTTATTGTTTTGTCTCCCTTGTAAACCACTTTGAATGTTAGGAGATATTTATCTCTCTATATGTATATATATATATAGAGAGAGAGAAATATAGATAAATACTGCATGCAGGCCCTGCTTGAGAATAGGATGCTGGACTAAATGAGCCACTGGCCAGATTCAGCAAGGCTGCTTTTATGCTCTTGGGTAAATTAGGACCAAAGTCACCACACGAGCTCTGACGATGAGTAGGAATCCAAACCCAGGTCCCACTGTGGTCCAACACTCTACCTCCTGTGTGGGCTCTCCCTGTCCCAGATTTAGGCCATAAAGTTATTCCACAACATCAGGAGCAAACGGAGGAACCAGACCATCTGTAACAGTCAACATGCAGCAATAATTTCATAAACAGAAGCATCCCTACTGATATCCTGTGGATGTGGGCTCTAAAGGCCTCGTCACTCCTGCAAGACTTCCCCCTCTTTCTCTCCTTTGCCTGTAACTCAGCAGCAGCTGGTCTGGCTCTCCTCCTCCTCAGCTATCGCTTGAAAACAGGCCTCAGCACTCCAAGTGACAACCCGAAACCCTTCATACTTTCTGGGACTGGGTGATCCTGCTAGCTGCATCTCCTTAAGAGGAGAACAGGGGCTTTATTATCCACCATGCCAAGAAAGAAAAAGAGTTTCTCCCTGACCCTATCTCTTATTTTGCTCCTGCTCTCAGCATCTGACACCATTTCTCTACATCCACCACCCGCCCCCCCTCCAGTTCTGAATTGTTCCAAGTCGTTCTTTTGGATTCCTCTCTCCACTGAAGGCCAGGAAAAGACAATCCAGCACTGGAGGCAGAACTCAGCTTAGTTAGATAAGAAACAGCTGTGTTAAAAACATACAGAGCTCTCCATTCAACCCGGCCAAGGAAGGAGGATTGGGGGTTGCAAGGAGAGCGGGGATATGGATGCTTAGTGGAACCCAGTGGTCTCTCCCCTCCACAGCTCTGGCTAAGCAACAGCTTACAAAACTCAAAAACTGCAAGGCCAGTAGAGGGGGTATCCGCTGCTAGGGTTTTTTTTAAAAAACAGCTGTTTTGCAAAATTTTGCTCTCTACTTGGATCCAGGCCAGCGGCTGGTGCTTCGTTTGTAAAAGTGTCTGGAGCTGAAACCTGGCAGAGCTCTTCTCCCCTTCATCCCCAATGCATGGAACCTGGTTGCAGTTTCTGTGATGAAGGGGGAAACTCTGCACATGCCCAGAGCAACTCTCTTCCTTGGCAAGATTGGAGGAATGTTCAGAGTGACTGCAGAAACTTCAAGCCGAGAAAGATGATTCCAAGATGTTTCGTTGTTAACGGGTACTGCAGACAAGGAACATGCTTTGACGCTAACTAAAGAGCAGGCTTTCCAAGCTGGGTGCCTTCCAGATGTTTCAGACTACAACTCCCATCAGGCTCAGCCATCACAACTGTTATGGAGTGTCAAGCTAGGGGGAGACTGCAGGTTTAAATCCCCACTCGGCCATCTTGCTCACTGGGAAAGCTTGGGCCAGTCATTCCTTGCAGGGTTGTTGTGAAGATGAAATTGTGGCAGAACCTATGTATCCCACATCTACACTATACATTTAAAGCAGTCATGGCTTCCCCAAAAGAATTCTGGGAACTACAGATTGTTTTGTATCTCACCGCATTATACTTTCAGTCATGTGGTGAGATTGGTTACAGTACAAAATCATATGAGCCAAAAAAATTATATAATGGGGGGGAGGGTGTCGGCTTTCCCCCTGCTACTGGGTACATAATAAAGGGGTGCTACTCTATTGAAAGGGACGCGGGTGGCTCTGTGGGTAAAACCTCAATGCCTAGGACTTGCTGATCATAAGGTCGGCGGTTCGAATCCCCGCAGCGGGGTGAGCTCCCATCGTTCGGTCCCAGCTCCTGCCCACCTAGCAGTTCGAAAGCACCCCTAAAGTGCAAGTAGATAAATAGGTACCGCTTTATAGCGGGAAGGTAAACGGCATTTCCGTGTGCGGCACTGGTGCTGGCTCGCCAGTTGCAGCTTCGTCACGCTGGCCACGTGACCCGGAAGTGTCTTCGGACAGCGCCGGCTCCCGGCCTCTTGAGCGAGATGAGCATGCAACCCTACGACTGGCCCGTATGGGCAGGGGTACCTTTACCTTTACTCTACTGAAAAGGTGTCATTTGTTTTCATTCCCTTTGCTGTATTTTCTGTTGGTTAGGTTCTCTGGTAATGCTAGCTCTGGGAGGGGAACAGAGGTCTCCTAACAAATTTCAGCAACCATAACAAACTACAGTTCCGGGGGGGGGGGGGAGCTGTTGCTGTTTAAAGTACAGTGGTACCTCGGGTTAAGTACTTAATTCGTTCCGGAGGTCCATTCTTAACCTGAAACTGTTCTTAACCTGAAGCACCACTTTAGCTAATGGGGCCTCCTGCTGCCGCCGCGCCGCTGGAGCACGATTTCTGTTCTCATCCTGAAGCAAAGTTCTTAACCTGAAGCACTATTTCTGGGTTAGCGGTGTCTGTAACCTGAAGCGTATGTAACCTGAGGCGTATGTAACCCGAGGTACCACTGTAGTATTATTGTGCTTTAAATGTATAGTGCAGATAGTGCCTACACAGGGACATCTATCTCCCTTGCACAATCCTTGCCCCCTCTGCTAAAGCTGATTCTAGGAGAAATGCTTTACCTCCGATGTGCTCCTCTGTAGGGGTGATGCCCAGTTTCTTGAAATACTCGTCTGTTTCGGGGTCCACAACTAGCAGTGTGGCTTCATGCTCCTTGGACTTGATATGTGACACTACCTCGGAATGCTTCAGGCCCTCGACGTTGATCCCGTTGACCTGAGAGAGAGAAAACCAGATAGGTAGGAGGGAGAGAATGAATGGATGGATTACCACAATGCATTTCACATGGGGCTGCCTTGGGAGACAGTTTGGAGATCTTTGCGGTATCTGGTTAGCCCCTGTGAGAGCAGGATGCTGGACTGGATGGCACCTCCCTTGGCCTGATCCAGCTGGCCTCTTCTTTTGTTTTAATCTAGCATTAGATTTTGTAACAAACTGCTCCCCCTCCAATACATAGATATAAAGAGCTAAAAGGTTTTGTCCCTTTTAGAACAAAGGAACCAACAGCAGCCAGAGGGGAATGGTTCTGCTATGATCTGCTATTTTAAACCAGGACAAAGGGGAAATTCACTCCACACAGTGGCTCTCACGGCTTTGACAAACAATCACTGCCCTTTTGTTGCTAGCCTAGGATAATGGAGCAAAGGGGATCATTTTGTTCATGCCTGGGCGCCAATTATCACCTGACAATGGAAGGCAATTAATCAGTTCATCATGTGGTATGTTGCTGCTTTCTGCTTTGACTGTTTTCTTTTTATTATTATTTTGGGGATTTGGAGGGGAAATGTCAGCAAACTAGTTACATGGGCAAGGTAGTGATGTGCTTAGTTAAGTGCTTATCCTGGATCAAAAGCAGTGGTGCGGCTGCTCCAGAATATGCTCCCCATCTGGATTACACCTCCCCCCAAATACCCCGGACCTGGCTGCTCTTAGCCCAGCAAAGGTGCTGAGTTCACCTATCAAACCAAAACTGTGGTTAAGTTGTTGCTTGGTTTTTTAAAGTAATTTCTCTACTGCTCCATCACCAACATTTCGGGGTGTGGGGGGCAGTCCATAAAAATAAACCATACAGAGAATAAAACAATTGAAAGTTAATCATAAAACCGCTATTTTAAACTATCTGCTGAAACAAGCCAGTTTTTGTCATGCACCTGAAGTTCAGCAAGGACGGGGCCTGTCTAACCTCAAGTGGGAAGGAGTTCCACAGGCTTGGTCCCACTACACTGAATGCCTCTGGTAGTTACAAACGATGCACCTGAGCTATGGGTGACCACCAACAGAGACTCCCTGAAAGATCTCAGTGATTGGGCATGGATCTAAGGGATCAGGCGAGCCTGAAGATACCCTGGACCACAGTTGCTAAATTCACTGCGTATGACCTTTGGCCAGTCACTGTCTGTCAGGCTAGCTTACCTCACAAGATTGTTGTGAGGATAAAATGGAATGAGGCGAGAGAAGCACCATGTAAACCACCTTCAGATCCTCAGAAGAAAAGGCAAAATTTAAATGTAGTAAGTAAGTAAGTACGTAAAAAAATAAGCTTCAAGTCCCCCAGCAAAGCAGACAGCATCTGATGCAGGAATACTAAACCCTCTGCTCTTCTGAGGGCCTCCATTTCCTAGCAACCACCCAAATGGCTTCTCTTGCCAGAGGCAGGCCCTGACCGCTCTTCCACTACAGGCTCAGCTGCCTGCCTCAAGTAGCCAACAGGAAGGTGAAGCTGGAGGGGAGCCAGAAGCCAAGGAGAGCTCTTCAAAGCCTCCCAAGGGGTTCTGGCTGGGACACTGTCTCCATTTGAACACTTGTTGTTGCCACCTGCAGCCTGCACCTTTGCAGGCAGGGCCCTGGCAGTTGCTTCAAAGCTGGAGACAGGTGCAAAGAGAAAGAAGATGAGGCAAGAAAAACGTGCAGCAGAGGCTGAACAGTTCCTCCCCGCACCTCACAAGAGCAGGCACCGTAGCCCAAACTGAGGAGCTGCTGAGCATCAAACATTTATGGGAGCCCCTAAGAGCTGGGATCAGGTTTCCAAATTCCACAGGTTCACCTCCTCCCCTCTTTGTGCACTTCAGGAAACGTGCCAGGGGGTTGCTAAATTAATAATCAGCCACCTATCGGTGACATATTGAGTGCTGGAAGCAAAATCTGTCTTCATGAACACACCTGCCTCCTAGGTGGCCTCTCCTACCTCCCTCTCATGTGCACGCACACACATGTACTGTTGCACTGCAAGCATTAAAGATTCAGGGGAGAGAAAGTGAGAGAGTTCTGTCGCTGCAGAACAGGTGTGTTCCTGCAGAGAGGGCAAGAAAAGGCAACCGCAGAGATGAGCAATTCTCTCTCTCTCTCTCTCTGTCTGAAACATGGGGGTTCAGGGTTTCCAAACTATTTTTTTTCCTGGAATTTAACCCTGCCTGAGCATCTCAGATGTTGGAAGCAGCTGCTCAGTGACGAAAGAATGCTACTCTGCACATGCTCAAAAGCACATTTTCTTTCATGGAGACACACTGCAGGAAGGCACCTTGCAACAAACTGAGTGGAAACAGACAGCATTCAAACACCAACATGCAGGTCTTTGACAGTGTCATAGTGTGGGCTCTGCATAAAAAGGTGAATGAACAATTCCAGGGCAATGGGCTACTGTGGAAGTGTTCAGGTGGAGCCTGACTGAGCAGAAGAGCTTCTGCTCCTAGGTCCTCCTCCCTTCAAGCTGTCATCCGTTACCTCAACGAGTTTGTCCTGCGGTCGGAGTCCTGCCTTGGATGCTGGTGAATCCGGGTCTACTGACCGAATGAACTGCCCGGGCCTGGCTTTCTCACTGTGGAGGTTGAACCCGTAGCCAGTGGGGCCTTTCTTGAGATGGCAAAGTCGCGGGCAGAGGTCCTTGGGTTGCCCGTTCAGATCCTGGATTTGGGAAGGAAAAGAGGCCATTGTTGTGTGGGATTGTTTCTTTCTCTTTCTTTATAGAAATAAAAAGTGTCACACAATAAGAAAAAATGCACTAAGGAAACAGCCCTGAACAGGAGACACCCACCCATCTCCACAAGGCCAAACAGGGGCAGGTTAAAAATAGACTCAATTAGAGGAAGTGCATTTGTTAAAAACCAATTGTCCAATCCCTCCTGACAGAATAAATTTAATACGCCTGCTAAGTGACAAAAGGATAAAATTAGACCCACCCGTTCAGGGCCCCCTCCCACTTCAAAGCACGCCTGACCAACCAGATCTTAAATGAAACACCCTACATAGATTATCTGAGAGGGCAAATGCTGCCAAAAACGGGGTGAGCTGCCTATCATTAGCTAAATGTGTGGACATTGAAAAAACAACATGTATTCCTATCCCTTATGACTGTGGAGACTCTCCGTCTTTCTGCCTTCAATTAAGAACAGAAGTAGAGCCCTGCTGGATCAAGCCAATGGCCTGTCCAGTCCAGCATCCTGTTCTCACACACAGGATTTCAGCACAAAAGCACTCTGTCCAATGGTGGTCTCCAGCAAGTAGCATTCCTTTACCAACACTTTTCCTTGCTGAAAATTTTTCAAATTACTTGAACCTGAAAGTTGGAAACAGAATGAATGATGCAAAACTAAGATGCCATGGAGCAAATACATGCAATTCACATAACCTACTCCAATTGCAGAAGTGAACTTCTTTTCCTGCAAAATAGTCTCTGGTTTACAGCAGCAGCTCCCAAGGAGCTCTTGAAAATTGCTACAGGTCAATAGGCAGACCGCTTAATGTCATTCAATTGACTGTTGTCGCAATTGCAACGCACTATTCTAGATGCTGCATGGTTTGGGCATCATGATTTTAATTCCCACAGTTCAAACTGCACTGCAATCCATTTCTGATTGCTAATCCTCCCTTGGCCTCTTTCAAGTCACTTCCTCCCACCTGCCACTTCCAGTCTGTCCCGAAGCATCTGCTGCCACAGTCTATCACAGCTGTGGATCCTGATCTTCACAGGCATGCTGTGGACCACCTGAATTAAGCTCATGGACCACTGGTGATCCTCAGAGCACAGTTTGGAACCCCCCCTGGTTTACAGCACAGTGACAAGGCACAATTTAGAATGTAGCATTTTTCACAATCCAAAACATTAGTACAGTGGTACCTCGGGTTACATACACTTCAGGTTACATACGCTTCAGGTTACAGACACCGCTAACCCAGAAAACAGTACCTCGGGTTAAGAACTTTGCTTCAGGATGAGAACAGAAATCGTGCTCCGGCAGCGTGGCAGCAGCAGAAGGCCCCATTAGCTAAAGTGGTGTCTCAGGTTAAGAACAGTTTCAGGTTAAGAACGGACCTCTGGAACGAATTAAGTACTTAACCCAAGGTACCACTGTATATTTGAATGGATCAGACACACTTGATTTTCAAAATCAAAACATTAACACAGTGTCCCTCAGAACATAAGAGGAATCTGCTGGATCAGGGCTATGGGCCATCTAGCCCAGCATCCTGGCCAACCAGATGCCTGCGGGAAACTCGCAAGAAGCACATGAGCACAAGAACACTCTCCCCTCCTGTGGTTTCCAACAGCTGGTTTTCAGAAGTACTGACTGTGGAGGCAAGAACAAAGCCATCATGGGCAATAGCTACTGATAGCTTTTTCCTCTAGTCTAGTCCTCTTCTAAAGCCTTTCATTTTGGCGGCCATCATTGCCTCCTGTGGGGGTGAGTTCCACAGTTTAACTATGCACTGCATCTTCACTGCATCTACTTTCCAACATTCAGCTTCATTAGATGTCCACAAGTTCTGGTGCCATGAGAGACTTCTATCATTTCATCTCTTTCTTGCCTTTTCTGTAATCTAAGAAGTCCCAAACACTGCAAGCTTTCCTCACAGGGCAGTCACTCCATCGCCTTGATCCACTGATAACTTTACTCAGAGTAGACCCATTGTTAACTTGGGAAGCATGATTAACTTAGGTTCATTATTTTCAGTGGGTCTAAGAAGAACTTAGCTGGAGACAACACCTATGCAAAGAAATTCAATTGCTTGATGAGTCCTAGAAATCTGTGGCTTTTCACACATCAGTGTTTTTTCTCTTCCAAAAGGTTGTGGGTTTCCTCTGAGCGAACCACAGGTGCCACAAGAGCACCACAGGGCCACAAACAAGTGAGTTGACATATCTGGGGAGAGGCAGTTGTGGCTGGGGGCGGGGGGGGGGGGACCGTTCCCATGTCAACACAAAGTCTTTACTATCTGAGCAGTGCTGGGCTGAGTTCAGCACTGGGGCAATTGCATCTTGGGGACCCCTGCCTTAGCATTTCACCCTTTTAAAAAGGTGCAAGATTATATCAGCTTTTTTTTTCTTTCTTTTACAGGAAATAGTGCCACAAGGTGGAATAAGCACAAGGCCAGCGGCAGACAGTGGAAGCTCAAGCGGGTTATCTGGGACCCAAACAAGGCACCCAGCAGAGTCACCAGAGCAGAGGCTTTAATGTTGTCAGCACAGGCTATCTTTCCCCAACCTCGTACCTTCAGAATTTTGGTCTGTAAGCCAATGACTTACAAACCATGGTTTGTTGTTAGAAAACAAACCATTGTTGCACCACTGGGAAGGCTTTGCACCTAAAACTAAATCATGCTTTTCACAAACGTGTATTCTAGGAAAAATTCTAATTAAACCACTGAATTTTCACACCCACTTAAAAAAATAATAATTTGCAACCTGATGTGTAAACGTGGAGAACTGAAGATTGGGGGGGGGGGAGAAAATGGGAGAAAAACCGAAACTGAAAGATTTGCCCATCGCTTGTGTGAGTAACATGTCCTGAGATGAGGGCAGATCAAATGCTGGGATCCCCTTTCCTCCTCCTTTTGCCCTGCCAGGCATGCCAACAAATTAGCAGGCTGATGACCTTCTGCAAATTATGTTCCCTTTGGTACCTTAATCACATTTGAGATGCCTCTCCAGATTTACAAAGACAAAACGCCTGAAAATGAAAGCCTGCCAAGTTTCTTGGCACAGACGCCCTTGTCCCCCGAAATGAGAGCTGAGTGATGACACACAGGCGATAATTCCATTTGCGAGATAGCAAGAGAGGGCCTGCACCCGCCCCCAATCTGCACCAGGTGGCCTGCAGAGAACAGCAGCGCAGACACAGCAAGAGAGGCTGTGTGGAGCAATGGGAAGAGTCTCTTGATTCTGGCCAGGATTCAGATCTTCTGCTTAGCTGCTAATGACAATGGCTCACTGGCAGAGCATTTGCTTTGCACACAGAAGGTCCCAAGTTCAGTCCCTGACACTTTCAGGTAACCCTGGGAGAGATCCCCTGTGCCAGACCCTGCAGAGCTGCTGCCAGTCAGTGCAGTCACTACTGAGCTAGAAGGGCCAACAGTTTGACTTGATAAAAGGCAGCTTCCTGTTATTTTAGGGGGGAAACCGTAGCTCAGCAATATACCACTTCAGCTGCTATTATTATTATTATTATTATTATTATTACTCACCCATCACCAGCAGATACCAGGGCAGATTACAACAATTAAAAGTCAGGATTAAAAATAGTTATATTGCATTTTGAGGAATAGGATGGGGCCTAAAAACGCACATCTCAGGTGTCAAAGGCCAGGGTAAAGAGCCATGTCTTCAACATTTGTCAAAATCCATATAGTGAAGAAGCTGGGTATGCGTCTGTGGGGAGAGAATTCCAAAATTCAGGGGCTGCTACAGAAAAGGCCCTCTCCTGGGCACTTTTCCGTACACTGCTCTGGTTCGCCAGAAGCAGCTTAGTCATGCTGGCCACATGACCCGGAAGCTGTCTGCGGACAAACGCTGGCTCCCTCAGCCTATATAGAACGAGATGAGTGCCGCAACCGCAGAGTCGTCCCTGACTGGGCCTAACTGCCAGGGGTACCTTTACCTTTAAGATACCATAACCAAATTTTGCATGATGGTTCCTGAGATGAATGTTTCCTGTCTATCTTTGCATACAACTAGATGCCATTCGAAGTAAGATTGCGGACCAAACTTTTCAAAACTGATTGCTTTGGTTTCTTATAATTCCTGAGCGACGCTAGGTACGAGGCTGCTAGTGATAAATAAAAGTGTTCTCTCTTTTCCCTCCTCCTCTCCAGCACATTTGCTAGAGAAAAGAGTTACCACCTGATGACAACTCCCCAAGGTTTGACTGCAAATTATCTCTGAAGAAAAAAATGGTGTGTAAACAATCCAATTACAAAGAATAGTTTCCAAATGACTGTCTGCACAGGAGGAGAAAGGAGCAGATTTTCTATTTATCTGCCTTTTTCTTTACAAAGAAGCGTCCCTCGATAGATGCTAATGCAAATAACATTTTTCAAAATACTCCTCGCAGGCTTGAGTGTTGTAGAGCAGAGGTGGTAACTTGAGGTTACTAATGGGCTACAGCCCCCATCAGCCAGCATGGCCAGTGGTCAAGGATGATGGGAACTGCACATCAGCAACATCAGATGGTCCATGGGTTAGCGCCCCCAACCAATTTAGGGCTCCCAGGTTCCTTAAATGGTAAGGTAAAGGGACCCCTGACCATTAGGTCCAGTCGTGGCCGACTCTGGGGTTGCGGCGCTCATCTCGCTTTATTGGCCGAGGGAGCCGGCATACAGCTTCCGGGTCATGTGGCCAGCATGACTAAGCTGCTTCTGGCGAACCAGAGCAGCGCACAGAAACACCGTTTACCTTCCGCAGGAGCGGTACCTATTTATCTACTTGCACTTTGACGTGCTTTTGAACTGCAAGGTTGGCAGGAGCAGGGACCGAGCATCGGGAGCTCACCCCGTCGCGGGGATTTGAACCACTGACCTTCTGATCAGCAAGTCCTAGGCTCTGTGGTTTAACCCACAGTGCCACCCGCGTCCCTCCTTAAATGGTACCCGCCCTTTATTAAGACAGATGAGTAGAAGGGAGAATTTTTGCCCATGAAGCTTCTCCCTCTATGGTGCTACAATGAGGAGAAAAGCTGTCCGGCTATTAAGAGCAGCAGGAGAGGCCCTGTTCAGGATTCTTTCCTGCCACAAGCTAGAAGTGAGAGTTGTTCAGTTATGGGAACTTCCTTCTATAGGGCTCCCTGCTTGGACCCAGCTAGCAAAAGGAGAGAGAGAAATGAGCCCTAAATATGGTGTCAGATGTGTAAAAACTACAATAAAGATACCAGACATCCAACCAGCTCAACAAAGAAACAGGTGGTTTCAGTTAGGGTGGTTCAAAAGGGCATCAGGTTTTGCCTTGGAACTAACCTGCAGGAATTCAAGAGGCAATTTCATGTTTTTTTCCCTACTAAGTGGAGGCCCAGAAAGAAGCTTTTACTACAAGTTACAAAAGCAGTCTGTATTATTTATTGTTATTATTTATCAGTTATCATTATACCTCCCTTGTTCTCTTATAAAAACAATGATGCCCACCTGAGAGGTGCCGGAACTGAGTTCCGGCTGAAAAAACAGCCCTGATTATTATTATTTTGATTTGTTTTTAAATGTATCTGAATCTGATCATTAAAGTAAGACTTTACTGTTTCTATCCCTTGCAGGAAAGTCTCCACATTCTTGCCTTCGCCTCCCCTCTCATCACCCCTCTCCTTGCTGATATTTCAAGGAACACTTCTACCTTTATGAACCGACCCACACCCTGTGATCATCATCTGAGGCCCTTCCTCCTATGCTCCCTCCACAAGAGGCCCAGAGGGTAGCAACAGAATACGTCAGGCTTCCTCAACCTTGGCCCTCCAGATGTTTTGAGACTACAATTCCCATCATCCCTGGCCACTGGTCCTGCTAGCTAGGGATCATGGGAGTTGTAGGTCAAAAACATCTGGAGGGCCAAGGTTGAGGAAGCCTAGAATAAGTCCTTTTCAGTGGTGGCTCCCTAGTCATGGAATACTCTCCCCAGGAAGGCTTGCCTGGAACCTTCTTTGTCTAGTTTCAGGTACCATCCCATAACATTGGATGACCATCTGTTGGGGATTCTTTAGCTGTGATTCTTGCATTGCAGGGGGTTGCAGTCCAACAACCTCTGGAGGGCCACAGCCTCCCCATTTCCATGTTAGAGAGAAAGCAAACATTTGTGGGCAGAGGTGGCTGGGAATCTGGGACCATGGATACTTGTCTTTTCTTTGGAAATCGACAACAGATAGCCTCTTATCATGGGAGAGGCGAATCAGGGCTTACCAAACAGATATTCCGGGTAAATGTTTGCGTATCCTCTTAATCAACAGTTAAATTGCCTTGAACAGTTATTTTGCTGGGGTGGCAGGGTAACAATAAATAAACCCAATGTAATCTAATCTAAAGCAGATTCCAGCATTGTATTCCACGGTCTGGCTGTTTGTCTTCCACAGTAAAGCAGGATGTCACATTATTTATTTCTAGCAAGACAGATTAATGCTGGATTGCGTTCAATTCCTCCTCTCCTCCCCCCCCCCCTTTATTTGCTCTGTGCTCCATCTTGTGATTTCTCACGTAAATACTCACCATTAGTGAGAAATATGCTAGGTATGAAGTCAGATGAGCCCAAGTGAAGGGCCTTTTTAAAATAACTTATTCTTATTTTTCCCCAAGAGGCAGAACAAATGCAGGGATAGCTGAAATATTTGGAAAATGAATACAGTATGAACATAAAGAGCTGCCTCATACTGAGTCAGACCATTAGTCCATCTTGTTCAGGGTCGCCTGCACTGACCGGCAGCTCCTCCCCAGGATTACAAATACAGTATGGAGCCTTCTCTCAGCCCTCCCTGGAAGTGCCAGTGATCAAATCAAAGACCTATCACACACAAAGTTCTTACATGGACTTTCCTACAATAGTTGCCTTATCAAATCACTGGTCCATCTAGCCTGCAAAGCCCTACTCTGATTGGCAGTGGCTCTCAGGCAAAGAACACTCCTTCCCATTGACTGGCATCCTGCTCTTTTGGGCTGGAGATTCCAGACACTGAATATGGAAACAAAAGGAATATATATATATGCCATTGCATGAAGAAGGTCCCAGGTTCAATCCATTTCCAGGTGGGGCTAGAAAAGATCCCTTCCTGGAACCCTGGAGAACCATTGCTGCCAGTCAGTTTAGACAATACTGAACTAGGTGATCCAATGGTGATCATTTCATTTATTTATTTATTTATAAAATATATTTATATACTGCCATATAATTTAAAAAGAACAAAAAAAAGGTTTACAACACTATCCATATGTAATTAAAAAACATGTAAAAAAATTAAAATCAAAGGCCATCAACTTACTGTTATGGAAACATGTTTAAGACCCAGGTCACTAGTCAAAATGGTGGCAAGCCCAGTTAGCAGAACTTATGGTGTTAAGACTGGACATAGAAGACCAGGGTTCAAATTCCCCCCTCAGCCATGAAGCTCCCTGGGCAACTTTGAGCATATCACTGCTTCTCAGCATAACCTACTTCATACGGTTGTTACAAGGCTAACATGGGAAGGAGGAAAACTATGTATACAGTCGTACCTTGGAAGTCGAATGGACTTGGTTCTGGAAGTCCATTTGACTTCCAAAACACTCAAAAACCAAATCGTGGTTTCTGATTGGCTGCAGGAAGCTACGTCAGCCAATCAGAAGCCCTGGAAGCCCCGTCAGACATTTAGATTCCAAAAGAACGTTCACAAACCGGAACGTCCAACTTCCAGGGTGTTCAGGATCCAAGGTACGACTGTACCACCTTGAACTCCTTGGATAAATACAATCAATCAATCAATCAAACCACAAACTGTCAATGACCACCACCACCATCAATCTCTTTCTCTCTCTAGGAAACACAATGTTTTGGATAATGGAGCACAGCATTGTAGCACAAAGTCAGGCCAATGTAACATGTACAATTCTCTGTCCCTCCATAGCAACCACATTACTAGGTCAGCGGATATTATCTGGTCCGATTGAGTTTGTCTTTAACGGTTCATATCATCCTGTGCAACACACACACAGCTGTCTCATCTTTCCTGACCAATGTAACAAACTCAGGATATTTCCCAGGGCCTGCAAGCCAGCGAGTTCGTGAGTATCTGCAAATATTTCCAGCCTGCCTTAGAGAATTCTTCAAAAACTGCAGAAAACAGGAAATGATTTAACTGGTTGAATAATATTGGAACTCTGAGCTTTCGCGACCCCAAAGGACACATTTTAACAAGAAGGGGGGGGGGCTTTGAACCTGGGCTGGAGGGGAGAGAGAATAATCCTATTTGAATTATTATTATTATTTTAGAAAAACTGAAATGACACGGTTCAAAGATCCATTACTGAAAGGGCCTTGTTGGGATTTTATTAGAGTTTTAACTGGAGCTGATATGAAATTTTGTTAGCTTTGAATTACCGGCCTTGGCAACCACCCCCAATCATCTCTGTGTTTATCAAAATACAAACTGTATTCTGACGTTTAAAAAACAAAAGCAAATCTTGGCTACATTCCCTTGGCCCCTTACCTTCCAGGGAAAATAAGGATTTTCTCATATCTGTTCCTGGGAACGAACAATTCATAGTTAGCCTTTGCAGATTTTGGAGATACTTTGAAAAAACACACAACCAGGCCCCCTCAGAAATCCAGAGAGATGGGTAGGGTTGGACAAGTTCGGCTCACTACACTCCCACATTAGAAAAAAAGTTCTAAGGGAAATTCAGCCGAATTTCAGTGTGAATTCTACTTAATATGCCAATCCTGCGCAGTGTAATTTCTCAATGCATTTTTTAAAACGTTGTTTTCACTAATATATGTAATTTATGCACACTTCCCTTAAGATATGCATTTTCATATACTTTTTTTGGGGGGGGAATGCCTCTTGCTTTTAATATTTGAAACTTTTAATGTTTGAAGCTTTTAATGTTTGATGGACTATTGTATTTTAATATTTTGCTGGAAGCTGCCCAGAGTGGCGGGGTATAAATAATATTTTTATTTTTATTTTTATTTTTATTATTTTCCAGATGGAGAGGGATGTTAAGAGTGTGCATAGAAACTAGGCTAGTGTAACCAGGTAATTTTTTTGCCCCACCCACTTTGGCCTCTGGCTCCGCCCACCGCACACATGTGGCCCCATACAATTCCCAAAAAGGGCATGTGGACCTCTGGCTAAAGCAGGTTACCTGACCCTGAAATGCAATAAGTAAGGGCATGCTCCTCCAATAGCACAGCAGATAAATATCAGTTTGTGCCCAGTGGTTAATCCTACTCAGAGCAGACCCACTGAAATTGATGGACTTATCATTTCATTAATTTCAATAGGTCTACTTTGAATAGAACATAGTTGGCTACAAGCCCTCAATTAACAGTTTCTGGGGCTACCACCCAAGCTCATGTGTAAATTACGTCTGAGTAGTGGCAATGGTGCCTGAATTTCTAGCCTTGTCGACAGGTTCATCGTGGTTATTTGGACTCTTGTGGCAGAATGCTTTTGAATTCTTATTATGGAAAAGCAAAACCTCCTCAGCATATTTTGCTCTAGACTCAGCATCATAAACATTGGCACTGGCCTTGATTAACGAGGCGACGTCTGGACAATTAATTAGTCAGGTGTCAGCCCTTTAGAGCAAGGAAAATCCATTCTCGGGAGCGCCAGATACAGCTCCACAGAGATTTTAAAGGGGAGGTGGGAAAGTCCTACAATTTATGTTTGTTTTCTAGCTCTCAGGGATGGGAATGGGCATTACAAAGCAGCAAAGGGGTGTCTGCAATTTATAAGAGCACAGGAAACACTGTGCTTTTGGGGGGGGGGGGGGAATTAAGATATCCAAACACTTTACCTCAGAAACTCCAAAGTCTGCAAGTACAAAAGCATCCGGCACATCAATAAAATGTAATGTTGACTTACTTGCTTTGAAGAAGCTTGGGGGGTAATTAAATTTCCCAGCAAGAAAAAATGAGTAAATAATTTAATAAGAGCTGGAAGGACCCTGGCACAGGCATGTCAACAACAAGCGCCTAATGATATCCTGAGATGAGTTAAGGATAGTCTCAGGAGAACCAAGCGTGTGTTTTTATTCCTTGCAAAAAGGTCGCTTCTCAGCCTAACCTACCTCACAGGGTTGTTGTGTGAATAAAACGGATGGGGCTGATGGGAATGTTGTAAGAAATAGTAGTCCAAAACATCTTCAAGGCACCAGATTGGGAGAGGCTGTCCTAAAAAGCTTTTGCTGAACTCTGGCATTTCAGAGCAGACTGTTTTAAAATGCTCCAGCGAAGCCCTAAAAAACACACACAGAGAGATGCTAGCCAAGATCTTGTCTCATGTTCCCTTCCTGCCATCTCTTCTGAAATATCTTCAGCTCCCTTGCTAGTCAGCCCAGTTGGCAAGGCCACCTTCACAATGTACATTAAAAGCACTATGGTACCACTTCAAACTGCCATAGCTTCTTCACCCAGTGAATTCTGGGAGCTATAGTTTGTTAAGGATGATAAAGGGTTTTAGGAGTCCTGCATTCCTGTTGCGGAGCTACAATTCCCAGAGTGGTTCAGCAATCAGCCCCTCTTCATAAGGAACTCTGGGAACTGCAGCTCTGGGAGAGGAACAGCGGCTTCCTAATACTGTTCAGCACCCTTCACAGAGTACAGCTCCTAGGAATCTTTGGGTGGAAGCCATGACAGTTCAAAGAAGCATCACAGTATATTAAACGTATGGTGCGAATGTGGCCTTGGAGCAGTCTGCATGGGACCTCCAGAGGTCCGCCATCCAGGTTACTGACTGGGGCCATGTCCAGGGAACTTCTCCCAATGCTTCAGTGTCAAGGTATCTGGAGATGGTTTGAGGCAACGGTATGGAGGGCTTGCCTTCCACCTCCCTTATGACAATGACATGCCACACAGCGATTGACATTATGAAGAGCAGAAAAGGCCGCTCCTAACTGACATCTAAGTTGGACTTTTTAATATACAGAGCCTTTCGGTGTGTGGAAATTAGATACGAACAATAACTTTTTGTACGAGGAAGCAGTTCACATTACGTGTAACCCAAGACCTCAATGTAACGGGAGGAGCGGCAGCAAAGTAATATTTTAAACGCTCACACAGAATGGACGCCTCCGAAGGAAGCAAGAGGAAGGATCCTAAGCTGTGAGAAACTTGCTATAAGCTCCGTCATTCCCAAAGGCTGCAAACACCAGTGGTAGCCTCTTGACTCCTTGCCAGTGACCTGGCACCGGCTGCTTTATTCTGAATTTATTTCATTTATTTATCACATTTATATCCCACTTCCCCCCCTCCATTTAATCCTCACAACAACCCTGTGAGGTAGGTTAGGCTGAGAGGCAGCGACTGGCCTAAGGTCACCCAGTGAGCTTCATAATGGTCCTAGAACCTCGGCCTCCAGATTCCTGACACACTATGCCACACCACTTCATTCCCACATTTGCTTTTCGTACAGCTATTTGTATGTATAAAAAGCAGAATATCATAGCATATTTAGTAATATAGTAATATTTATAGTACGGGACACGGGTGGCGCTGTGGGTTAAACCACAGAGGCTAGGGCCTGCCAATCAGAAGGTCAGTGGTTTGAATCCCCGCGACGGGGTGAGATCCCATTGCTTGGTCCCTGCTCCTGCCAACCTAGCAGTTCAAAAGCACGAAGGGCAAGTAGATAAATAGGTACCACTCCAGCGGGAAAGTAAACGGCGTTTCCATGTGCTGCTCTGGTTCGCCAGAAGCGGCTTAGTCATGCTGGCCACATGACCCGGAAGCTGTACACCGGCTCCCTCAGCCAATAAATCAAGATGAGCGCCGCAACCCCAGAGTCGTCCGCAACTGGACCTAACGGTCAGGGGTCCATTTACCTTTAATATTTATAGTATAGTAAATATTTTAATATATAATTTTTAAAAATTCTGCTAGGGTAGGGCTGAAAGACGGTTCAAGTGCCTGCCAGAAGCACCTCCCTCTTGTGAACTTTAACATTAAGAACACTTATTTTTAGAGGCTTTAAAACAGCGGCAAAGGGAGCCAAGCATTTCCTCTCCCCCACAAACAGCTTGTCACAAAAAATGTTGTTGCGGCCCCTGCTCCTCTCACTAAGCCAAAGTTGGGTCCCTGCCATCGAGCAGAGCGGGCATAATTGTCTCCATTCATACAGCACGCCAGCGATCTGATGTTTGTTAAGAGTGGAGCCAGCTTCCCCTCTCGGTGCCAGAGTGAGTCATCGGGGGATCCGAGGGGAAAGGTTTCGCAACGAGGCGGGCCTGAGTGGAAGGAGGCTGCAAGGGCTTCCCGCCCCAGAGATTCCCCAACTTAAAAGGCGGCCCCACACAATGGTTCAGGGTTTGTCCTTGGGCACATGTGCAAGACCCAAGAATGACGCCAAAAAGCTCCCTAGGGAAGCCTTTGCCAACCTGGTGCCCACCAAATAGATTGGACTACCTGGGAAGATGGTGGACCTTCATCGGAGGTTTCTCAAGAGAAGATGGATGGTCGTATTGTCAGGAATGCCATTTATTATTATTATTGTTATTATTGTTATTATTATTGTTATTGTTGTTGTTATTATTATTATTATTACTACTACTACTGCGATTACTGCATTGCAGGGGGTTGGACTAGATGACCCTGGGGGTCCCTTCCAACTCTACGATTCTATGATTCTGTTGACTCCTGTCAACCCCAGCCAGCGCATCCGTATTACTGGAAGGCACCAGGTTGGCTAAAGCAGCCTGCAATCCACTCTGTTCTGTTTTAAGCTGGAATTGGAATACCAACTCTACTTCCGGATTTCAAGAATCCAAGTAATACGCTTCAACCAAGTGGCAGTTCCTCTTTCCCCAGCCTAATTTTCTTTTTTACTTTTTTTGAGCGGGGGTGTGTGTCAATGGGCCATTGTATGCACTGAAAGGTTTAAATGCCCCTTTCCCCTCACTGCAATCATGATCCCATCCTGCAGTTGGGTGGGGTGGAGAAAAGAAACAGATATAAAGGCCATGCCATTTGAAAAAGGAAACGTTAAATGGAAGGGGTCGAAATCATGTCTGGAGAGAGGCAGAATCATAGAGAAGAAAATAGCTAGACCAATCTGTACTGACCATAGCCAGCCAAATAACCTACCCCAACAGCTGTGCGATGGGTCACCTAGGTCCGGAGGAATTGCACAGCTGTTCCAATATGTGTGTCTTCTCTTCTTCTTCTTTTTTTAAAAAAGAAGTAAATCTGTATTAAAATACACACACCAGCTGGATGCTGGTTTTATCTGTCGTCTCTTAATTTAAACTTAAACTTAAATTTAAAGGGAAATCATCTGCAAACACTGTAAAAACCCACCTGGAATCATGAGGCAACCTTCTTCCTCCTCTCAGGCCAGCCAAAGACAGATGAGTATCTTGGCAAATCCATGGGAGGTGATGAAGCCCTTTCCTCTACTCTGGTTTTAAAGTGTTACTAATTGCCTGTAAACTGACACTAAACAGAACCCCTAGCCTGGACATGATCTCTGCAATTCCCAACATACACCCCTCTATCCAACAGGGGAATCTTGAGATTCCCCAGGCAGAAGGGAGGCTTGAGAGAAGGTCATTGCCCTGAAATTTTTGGAATGCTATCAGCACTCCAAAATCATCCAGATTTCTTAAACCCATTTTGAAGGTATGCAGCCTGGTAGGACTCCAACTCCAGCTGTGAGCTCAGAATAATGTGTGCAAACTGAGGTCGTAAAAGCGGTTCTGAGCATTTATCCAGTCCGTTTCAAGGGCTTCAGATACATCATCTTCTAAATTAGACCCGTATTTATCATCCCCCGGAATTGCAAACAAGGCCTAAGCTTGAGAGAAGAGCAACTTGCCAGGAGGTAACAGCTCAGAGTTAAAATCTGAATTGGAGATTTCCTGCCTCGCAGCTCATGTTTTCAGTCATCTTTGCTACACCATCTGCGTGCAAAGTATATATATTTGTGCTCATTGCAATTGTTTGTGTAATTAGCTACATGCAAAGGATAAGCTACACAATAGTTTTACAGTGGTACCTCGGGTTACAGATGCTTCGGGTTACAGACGCTTCAGGTTACAGACTCCGCTCACCCAGGAATACTACCTCGGGTTAAGAACTTTGCTTCTGGATGAGAACAGAAATTGTGTGGCGGCAGCAGGAGGCCCCATTAGCTAAAGTTAGTACCTCGGGTTAAGAACAGTTTCAGGTTAAGAACAGACCTCCAGAACGAATTAAGTTCTTAACCTGAGGTACCACTGTATTTGTATGCACATTTGTATGTGAGGTACCTTAAAATAAAATAAAAACCCATCATTAAGGGCAAAACTGGGAATGTAAGATGCTGCTTTATACAGTCAGACCCTTGGTCCATCTAGCTCAGTACTGTCTACACTGACCGGCAGCAGCTCTCCAGGGTTTCAGACATGAGTCTTTTCCCAGCCCTACCTGGATGCATCAGGGATTGAACCTGGGACCTTCTACATCCAAAGCGGGTGCTCTAACCACTGAGCCAAGGCCCTTCACCCAAACTACATGTGGTGAAATATGTGTAATTATGCTCTGACACATTTTTGGGTGGGCACAAGGGGGAATGAAATGAGAAGAGGGTGAGGAGAAAGGCGCCTTAACCCTGTCCCCTTCGGCTCACTTTTCCCCTCAGAATTGCCCTCCCCAAATGGCTCTTCTCTCTGCCAGAAGAAGACAGCAGTCCCTCCCCACTCCTGGACTCCATATTTTCCCCTCAAGGAGAAAAGCAGCTTGGAGAGGAAAATTTGGAAGAGGAAAATAACCAAGCGCCTTTTGGGTCTTATTTTCTGCACATCTGCCCTTGATTTGGAGCATTTCTTTGTGGTATTTTTCAAGGAGGATAAATGTGCATTTGTGACAGCACAGGCTGTGGTCTGCACCATGAGAGGGAAGCAAAGCAGTCCCCCACGTCTTGTTAACATCACCACTTCCGCCAATGGGTATCGTCTCCCTATCATCACCACCACTACTAGTTTTTCCCACTTTGGGACTTTAACTGGCCCAACTCCCTATACTGGCTAGAATGGTATGACACTTAGGCATGGCGTGAAAAGGGAGGCATCAACCCAATTATCCAAAACAAACTATGCTTTACTTTATGTTTTAGGAAGACAACAAGTCAGATAGCAGTATTTTTTTCCAAAAAGAAAGCAAGCTTTATAGTTTGAGGTGTTAGCTGTAAGAGTACATAAAAGAAACACAGGAAAAAATAAACACATTCAGCTAAACCTATTATTAAACAAGCCAATACTTATTGATCTGCAATCCCCAATCCAGCTTTTAGGTCCCTTTTAGGTCTTCCTTGGGCTTTTTTCTGCTGCAGTACTCAACTATACTATTTCCAATGTTCCAGCTCAAAGTATTTCAGCCCGTTTAAGCTCCTGAACTCTTCAACTGTTAATTCTTCAATTACTTTATTTTCCACCTTGATTTATACACATTATTTTCACCTCATCCCAACCTCTCAGCCAATCAGAGGGGGAGAAGACACCTGGTTAAATTTCTATTTCTCAGACTAAACATTGGACCTTCCTGTGTACTTTTGACCTTCCTGTGCAGAACTTTGTGCTGTGCACTTCTGACCTTCCTCTCCTGTGCAGGTATAAAAGCCTTAGTCTGATCCCAACCTTTGACAGAGCAAGTTGCTCACTCAGAGCTGTCTGTGATGCAGCAACCTCTGAGGAGCCTTCAGCCTTGCTGCTTTCCTTGTAGGTTCTGGCATCAGACCAGAATACAACAGCCTTATTCTTTCACAACATCCCATGCCTTCTAAACATGCATCTGACTCCACCCTGCACGTAGAGGCTTCTTAGCTGATCTATAGATGACGTTCCTACAGTTAGCACCCATGGTCAAATATCAGTGCAGGTGCAAAAGGTGAACCTGTGCCCCACCTTCCTCAGCCCTTGGGTTGAGGACCACCTGTTGGCACAAATCCTGGCACTGAAAGACCACCCAAACTGCCTCCACCAGATTAATCACTGCAGGCCAAGAACAGGTATACTGCAGGGCACCTATACACAGAGAGGTCAATACTCAAGGTGGCCAAAGCAGGTTAGCCAAACTGCAACTAATCAGGCCCATAAAGAGCAAATGCAACATCCTTGCAGAAAATGTCACCCTTTTGGCTGACAATAATGCTAGGGCAAAGACAGGCTGCTGTTTCACTGAAGGGCAAAGCAGTACGATCTGGAGGGGGGGGGGGGACCACAGTTCCAGCCACTCTGCTGCTTTGGTTCTGACAATAAGTTTATCCTCCCATCACACCATACTCCTATAAAAATTAAGTGGTAAAAAACTCAATTGTAAAGTAAGAAGGATGGATTTCAGCTTTGATATCCGTGATCTGGTAAGATTTGGTGATCTTATGTTCTCATGACCACACAGAAATGCAACCCAGTAGGTCAGCCTTTCCCAGCCTACTGGTGCCTTGAACTCCCATCAGCCCTAACCACTACAGTATAATGTTGGGGCTGATGGGAGTTGTAGTCCAAAACACCTGGCAGGCGTAAGGTTGGCAAAGGTTGTCCTTGAGGCAGCAAAAAACACCACCAGCTGCTGACAACAGTCTGAAACAGCTTTCCATAGCCTGCTGTCCTCCAGCCATTTAAGACTAGAGCTCTGGCTGGGTTTGATGGGGAGTTGTAGTCCAAAATATCTGGAGGCCATCAGGTTTGGGAAGTCTGGTCTGGCCCCAAGATCAGGAGAGAAAGTTGACTATTCCTGGCCCACTGTGGGCTAGTCAGGTGCACCCATCCCTCAGTACAGTTATTCCCCTTTAATTAAGTGGAAGGATGTGACCAGGATTCTTGCAGGCTTTCCCCAAGCAGAACAGGGTGGGAAAGGAGCCAGTGTCCGAAAAACCTTATCAGCACGGAACACAGTTCCTCTTCACGGTTTATCTCGGAGCCCAAACTGTACAGCAAGTTCTGAAGCAGCTGCCACGGGAGCGCGCCAACATTCCCTGCATTGCTCCGTTCCCCCCTTATCTCCTGGAGCAAGAACAGCCTGACAAAGAGGGTACAAAGTATTTTGGAACAGCCAGTGGGCAAGTGGGAGGGGAGGAGGAGGAGGGCTGTGGGTGCAGAAGCCATGTGATCACCAACCTCACCCACAAGCAAGGCCCCAACGCAAGATCAAGGGCATGGAGCGAAGGGAATGGTGTGAGGAACGGTTGCAGCATTTGGGGCTTTTCAGTTCAGAGAAAAGACGAGTGAGAGGCAACATGATAAGTTTATGAAATTATGCATGGCATGGAGAAAGCGGACTGAGAAAAGTTTTTCCAACTCTTTCCTAACACAAGAAGTCGTGGTCATCCAATGAAGCTGAATGTTGGAAGACTCGGGACAGATAAAAGAAAGTCAATCTCTATGCAGCACAGAGTTAAACTCTGGAACTCTCTCCCGCAGGAGACTATGATGGCCAGAGACTTGGATGGCTTTAAAAGAGGATTGGACTAATTCACGGAAGGGAAAGCTACCAATGGCTCCTGACCATGATGGCTATGCTCTGCCTCCACGTTCGGAGGCAGAAATGCTTCTCAATTTCCAGTTGCCAGAAACCACAGGACTGGAGAGAAGAGTTTGGATTTGATATCCTGCTTTATCACTACCCTAGGGAGTCTCAAAGCGGCCAACATTCTCCTTTCCCTTCCTCCCCCACAACAAACACTCTGTGAGGTGAGTGGGGCTGAGAGACTTCAGAGAAGTGTGGCTAGCCCAAGGTCACCTAGCAGCTGCATGTGGAGGAGCGGAGACGCGAACTTGGTTCCCCAGATTACGAGTCTATCGCTCTTAACCACTACACCACACTGGCTCTTAGACAGAACAGGTTGCTGGACTAGATGGGCCACTGGCCTGATCTAGCAGGCTGTTGTTATGAGGTATCGATGCCCTGGCCTACAGATCTAGAGAGCAATAGGTTTCGTAGATCTATGAGGTGGGGCATTATGTTCTTGGTAATTTAAAATAGGAGGCAGCCACCACAGATGAGACCTGCGCTTGGATCACTTTCAAAAGCAGCTCCATCACATGCTGCTGAAAAGCATCCAGGGGCCTAGTGGGCGGGCAGTCAGTGAAAGGTGAAGGGTTGGGCCAGTGAGGTTTCTTTTCTTTTTTACTTGATTACATTTATATCCTGCCTTTCCTCCAAGGTGCTCAAAGTCAGGTACAGAATTATCCCTTGCCCCATTTTATCCATACAAGAACACTGTGAGCTGAGTAAGGCTGAGAGGCAGTAAGTGGTCCAAGGTTACCCAGTGAGTTTCAGAGCTGAGTGTGAATTCGAACCTTGGTCTCCCAGGCCATAGTCCAACATTCTAACCCCTGCACCATACTGGCTCTCTGGTGTCCCCCTTCCAAGCTCCAGGGTTCCTTAGTCAGTGCCTGACCTGGTCAACCACTGGCACCAGGCCTGAATCCACGGCTGAGTGTTACATTTGAACTAAGCTCATGTCGAAGTCCAAACCAAACTAAGAACAGCTGGCAAAGGAACATCTTGTTGCCAGTAAATGGGTATGCCTGCCTCCCAAATCTCATCCTCTTAGCGCTACTGAGCTCAGGCTTTTGAATAAATATTATCATTAATAATAACAGCACCATTTGCTATTTAGCAAGGCCAGCAGATGACCTTGATTTCCGTTCCTGCAGGAGCTGCCTGTGTGTAAAGTTACAACACACTTTTTTTTTTTTGTTCCCACAAACATCCTCTTAGCAAATGCGGACATTAACAAAATCACAATTTTGGCTCTCTGTCCAGCCCTTTACATTGTTATGCCCTTATGCAATTTAAAGGTGGAAAAACTGCGCACTGAAAAGTGACAATCCTAAATTCAATTCTCACATTAAAGAGCCTAATGAAAAATTGTCAGCAGATTTCTCCTAATATAAATATGCTTACATACAGTTTTCCATAATATACATGTTTTTGCAAAGTGACTTCCCCTACTAGAATGCATTTTTAATGTTATTTTCTGTAATATATGCATTCTCTGCACATTTACCCTAGTATAAGCATTTTATGCATGTATTCTTAACGATTCCGCAACCCTCCTATAGGTGAACAAATACAAGCACGTAGCTGCCCTATCCCATCCAGTTTGGCTTCGAATGGGTCCCCAGAATCCTCTCCTCCCCTCCTAGAACTTGTGCAGAAGTTTCTCAGCAAATCAGCTGAAAATTCTGCATAAACATAGTAAGATCCTTGGCTTTATTTTAGAAACCAAATGGACTTTGTTCTTTTCTGTACATTCCTTTTAAAATGAACACGTACAAGGCAAAGGGGAAATAATTTATATACAATAATAATTTATGGGGGGGGGGAGGAGAGCAAAACAGGGCCATGAATCTTTCTTTACTATCTTACCAGAACATAATAATTTGCCCTGCTGAATCAGGCCAATAGCCCATCAAGTCCAATACCCTGCACCCCACAATAGCCAACCACATACACCAAAAGGAAACCCACAAGCAAGGCCTGACCACACAAGCGCTCTCTCTCCCTGTGGTTTCCAGCAGACCCATCATGAGTAATTATTATTATTATTATTATTATTATTATTATTATTATTATTATTAATTTCTACCCTTCCCATCTGGCTGGGTTTCCCCAGCCACTGACAGCCTCATTCCCCTCCATGAATTTGTCTGATCCCATTTTAAAGCCATCCAAGTTGTCAACCATCACTGCCTCCTGTGTGAGTGAGTTCCACAATCTAACTCTGTGTTCTGTGAAGTAGTAGTTTCTTCTGTCTCTCTTGAAGCTTCCAACATTCAACTTCACTGGATGTCTGCGAATTCTAGTTTTTGGGGGTGGGGAGACAGAAACTCTGCTCCATCCACTTTCTCCCCATCACACGTTAAGGTCATAAACTTAACTACTAGGAAGAACATCTCAAAGACAAATTTTATTAGAGCTTCAGCTTCTGTGCATTTGTCACTGGGTCCAAGAGACTGACACAGCCACCTCTCTACCCTTCTGAAAACTGTCCAGGGACAGATGTTCTGGTTAATTAAATCAAAAGAAGCTTGCAAGAATTCAGCCGTCCATTCCCACCCAGCTTATCAAAATGCAGCAGCTTCCAGAAACACACGTGGCTGAGCCCCTGATAAAGCCCATCTTACGACTGTTCACGTACGCCTCTACCAACACACGTCACTTTGAGCACAGCATATCCTATGCCAGCCTTCGCCCAACCCTGTGAAACCGCAGAGATGTTTTAGGATACAACTCCCAGCCAGCACGTCTTCACCTTTCCACATTCTTCAATTTACTTTTAAGCAGGTACAAATCACGAATTATCAGCTGGGTCAGATAACCCCGCAGAGAGCAGCGCCATCTCCGGAGAGGCGGAGGGGGTGTGTGGTGTGATGGGCAGGGTCTATCAGCTCCGTTTTCAGCTTAGCAGCCAAATATAATCCATTCCCGCCCTTTGCTGGGAAGAATGCTGCGATGGAATCTAATCTATCTTGATCCAAGACAAAGCAAAGAGGACAGAGTGACCAGGAACCGTTTTCTCTCCATACACTCTGAAAGCAGCCATTATGGTCTAAGATTTCGCCTCTTGGCAAACATCCCTCTAACAAAGGTGTGAGAGAGGGCAAAAAATAGCTGCTTTGTTTTTAAACGATTTTTTTTAGTTAAAAATCTGCTCAACTTCTTCGGTTTTACACAATAAACTGGGTTATGCAGGGCCAAGTATACAAGCAGCACACAAACAACAAAGAAGCTTGTGGCACCTTTAAAGACCAACACATTTATTACAGCAAACTTTAAGAGGACCTCAAGGCCTCTGGTTTTGCTTATCCTGCAAGAGACCAGCACAATCTACCTTTCTGGAAAAAGAGGCGCCAAGGGAATGAAAGAACAAAGCACCACATTATCAGCTGGTACCAAAGTGATTCATCAGGGAGTTTATCTGCAGATTGCCAAGACTCACAGTAAACTGGAAGAAATCGGCCCAAAATTGATCCACATCTTTCATGGCAGTCGGGTGGCCGTGAGCACCAGGGATAGGTGTTTTCTCCCTGATGGGCACAGACATCCAGAACTGATTGTGAAAGGCATGAAAGAACCACTTGTAGAAAGCAGTGGCATTTCTTACCATAACAGAAGTTTGGATAAAGCAAAGATGGTGAGACACAGAGGAGCTGTGAGGGGATATAGGAGCTGGGATGGGGGTTTGGGTGAGCTGTAAGGAGATGGGCTGGGGCTTCACAAAGGGAGTCAGGAGTTTGGAAAGCCATGCAAACAGGGGCAGCAGCCCTTACTATATTCAATATTCGTGAATAAAGCCACCAGCCCTTTTATACCCTGGCTGCATATGAAGTTAGTGTGAGCCTGCAGAGGAGACAGAGAGGACCTCTGCTTTTGGCTGAAGCTGATCAAGTATGTTTGCTCCAGCTTGGAAGGCATTCCTGACCTGCCTCTTCATTTGTGTCACGGCTGTGTCAACAGGAGAACTGTTAGCAACATGGCACAGGCCCAACACGTTCCAATCTTGCTGCAAACAGAGAACAGCCTTCTCTGGTGCTCTCCAGGTGTTGTGGGCCTGCAGCACCCATCAGCTCCACTGCTGAATCCCCCACACTTCCTGTGTACATTTCCTCCATTTTTATTGTCCTGTCCTCCTGCTTTTAATGACTGGCAAGGCCAGATGAAGAAATGTCGCTGCCTGAGGCAGACAAGATGGTGCCCACAAAGGCACACACCACACTTCATGTAGCACAACAAGCTACCTTGTTGATGGGGCAGCATCTTAAAGGCAAAAAGGATGAAGGGCAAGCTCTTAATTCCCCCCCTCCCCTGCTTTGCTCTCCAGTCCCTCACTGGTATTTCCCACCCATCCCAAATCTGCCCCATGAAGTGGGTGCCCAATGGCTGGACCAGCCCTGATGAAGAATCCTGCTGGATCAGGCCAATGAGTCAATGGGATGGATGCCTCAATAGGAAGCCCACAAGCAGGATCTGAGTACAAGAGTGACTCTCTGCCACTGTGGTTTCTAGCAACTGGTATTCAGAAGCATTGCTGCCTCCAACTGTGGAGCCATCATGGCTATCCTCTGTAAATCCTGAATTCCAACATTCTGCTTTGTTGGATGTCCACAAATTCTAGTGTTATGAGAGAGGGAGAAAGACTTTTCTCTATCCACTTTCTCTATGCCGTGCATAATTTTGGAAACATGTATTGTGTCACCTCTTGCCCAACCTTTCTCTAAACTAAGAAGTCACAAACACTGCAAGCTTCCCTTGCTGCGGAGACCCTAGTATCACTAGAGGCCCTTGTCAAGGAACCATATTCCTTATTTATTTCAATGTTTTGCCCTGCCCTTCTTCCTGAAAAAGCTCAGTGTGGCAAACACACCAATTATAATAAAAACATAGTCAAAGGCATTCTAAAAACAGTTAGAAACATTCTAAAAACATTCTCTCAGCTGGTGATTATGGGGTTACCAAGAATACTATCTTCTAGCCATTTAATGCCTTGAGGAAACAGGAAGGTCTTTAAATTCCTCCTAAAAGTCCATCATCTCCTTAGGGAGATATATGCTAGAGCAGACATATTTTACCAGCCTTCCCCAACCTGGTGCCCTCCATATGTTTGGGACCATGGAGCTGCCTGAGGATGATGGGAGCTGAAGCCCAAAACAGGCTTCAGATTGGGGAAGGCTCAACATAAAGCAGCTCCACATTGAATCCTACAATTCATCTTCACCCCACTTCAAGCACCTCAACCTCTCCTAAGGCAGCATCCAAAAACATAATCCTGAAGTCAAAGAAGATGTGTGTCTATAATTCTTTGCTAAATCTGTAGGTCCCACATTACAAAACATTTTTGTTCCACTAGAAACCTGCCTCAAATCTGAAGCTAAAGATTTCACAAGCTGAGTTCAAATCAGTTATGTGTAACTCGACCTTTTTGATCCCACTGCCTTTACTCACAGTCTCCTGGGCACCAAAGCTGTCTTGCCTGTTCAGATCAAGCTACTCACTCGCAAATCATTAGTATTGCTATCTATTTGCTCATTCAAAGCATTTAACACCCTGCTCTTCAGCCAGAAAAAGCTCTCAGATCTTACAGATCAATAGAGCACAACACAGTCCTAGCCCTCAGGTTTAACAACCTATAAAGACATGACCCAAAAGGAAAAATGAATGAGGAGGGGAAAGGAAAGGAACTCAGGTACCAAGTTCTTGTTGTTAAGATTCATACAATAAACAGCTTTGAAGCTCACTTTTTTTTAATGGAATGCTTATAGTTAAATGGGGGGGGGGGGTCAAACAGGCCTCAGAGGCCTCTGAGAAATATCCAGGTGACCCAACCTTTTTGGAAATGGCTATAATGCAGGAACAAGTTATTGACCTTACAGGGTGGGGCCTCGGCCTTCCAGGGCGAACCTGGAATGTGCTGGCTTTTTGTCACTCGCCATGCCAGGTAAGCCGATGGCAGCTCAGTTGATACCACTATCTCCAGAGCAAAATGGTTCTCCTCAGAGAGCTGTTGGCTTCCATTTCTTGACTACGGGTGCTTTCTTGGAGAGATTCTGCAGTCATGTTATGTACGTTCCACTTCTTACTACTGTTAAAGCTATAAATGTAATTTTCATCAAAGACAACTGGAAAAAAACACCTCTTGGTTTTGACTGAGAGGGTTTCCACACCAACAACCAAAGCTGTTGGCCTTGAAATGTTACCTAGGCCAGGAACAGCACTTTAGATGGCTTACTGTCAACACAAGAGGAAATTTTGAGCTGACATAACAGTGCTGTTAATTAAAGCTAAGCGGCTAATTGAGATCTTTAGCAGGAATGTAAATAGTGCCCTGCAAGATCAGAACAGAGATCTCTCCAAGCCCTCCCTAATCTAGGAACATAAGAAGAGCCTGCTGGACCAGATCAATGGCCCATCTAGTCCAGAATCCTGCACTCACAGTGGTCAACTAGATGCCCCAGTGGGAAACCCACAAACAGGATTCAAGCACAAAAGCAACTCTGCCCCGCTCCTGTGCTTCAACCTCACACCCTCCAGATATTTTAGACTACAGCTGCCATCAGCCCCAGCATCCTACAGCTGTGCTGAACGAGGCTGCAGTCCCAAACATCTGGGGAGCACCAGGTTGGCGAAGCCTGCCCTGCCATGTCTCCATTTTAACCGTCTCTCCCCCCATTACCCCGCCAAAAAGCCCTTGCTTACAGGAACAGCGCTCCAATCCACTGACTGTTCTGTCTGCAAAACCCTGACAGATTCTGCTCTCCATCACTGCAGGCTTTTCCAGAGTGGCAGATCTGTCTCCATTATGACGCACTTGGCTTCTGAAGGTGCTTTTAATCAGAGTCTATCAAGAAGGCTTCATAGCTATTAACCTGGCATGATAATCCTGATATATTGCTCTGAATTACAGCATTTGGGAACCTGTCCACAGATCCCAGCCTTTGTTCAGAACAGTCAGCCAGGGAGGTTGTTTTTTGCCAGAGGCTTAAAAAAAGGCAAGTTATCTTGACCACTGTGTCTGTAAAAGGCTAAAAGGCAGCTCCCTGACATGTTGAAAAAAGGGTTTGCATGGCTACCCTAGTGGTATGAAAGAAGGGGATAATTTATCAGGGGTTCCAATGTAGCAGTGTGTTCCTTAGTTAGATAATTTATGTTGCCACCCTTTGCAAAAGCCATAGAGCAATTTGCAAACAGGCAAATAGATTTTTTTTTTAATCGTACAATAACACAATCCATAAAATAATCCTTAAAAACTGGATAAATGTTACGATTTATCTATATATACTGCTTTGGGGCCCCAAAACACCCACTCTAAAGCAGTTAACAGGATTCTAATTACAACCAACCAATCAAAAGAATATGAAGTAGCAAAATCTTCCACCAATCACACTGAATATGCGTTTGTGAGCTGGGTTCATGCTCTAACCACAGATGCAGCTCCCTGCCATTCCACTTCACTCTTGGGAGCCAGGTGAACCCACACGCATGCACCTGCCAGCTGCTCCAATCTCTCACCAAGGAGCAAGTTCACCACAACCCAGGGGAGCCTCCTTGCCCTCATCACACCCCCTTGGGGCCACCCACCACTGGCACACTAGCGCTGACCCAGCATCGATGGCAGCCGCCAAAGTGCCCTTGCAGTTTCCTCTGCAAAACTGCAAGAGAGTGGCTTTTTCTGAATCCTGAGAAGATTGCCCAGCCACCTTGGGTGATCCCTAAGCAGAGGGAAATCTGTCATTTTTAGCTTCTCATTTTTCCAGTCTTAAATTCAGTTCGCCACATCTGTTTGCGTTGTTAAAAACCCTCCTTAGAATTCATCAGCATTTTAGTGCAAATTCCTCCCAATATACACATTTTGTATGCAATGTTGCCCAAAGTACACTTGTTTAAAAAGCAATTTCCCCCTTTTGCATGTTATTTTTTACCAATATATACATTTTTACCAATATATGCATTTTTATGGACACTTTACCTTAGCACATGCATTTTTGTACCCATAACAACTGCACTGCAAAAGTCAGGAAAGCACGTATTTCCAAGGAGGCTGTGTTCTTGCATTGTTTTGCAAAGTGTGAATTCGGCAGGTTCGCTTTTAATTGTCAGTTGGGTCGACTTTCTCCCCCCTCCCTAGCGATCTCCCATCCCTAGAGATCATCACAGACATGTTAAAGGAACTCTTTCCCCACCACCCATCATCACCAAATCACTTGGGCCGTTGGCATAAACACAGCTCTACTTCCAGGAAACATCACCAGCAGGCCCTTTCCCCGAAAGAGGACAGAGCTGTGAGCAGCTTGGTTCCGAGAAAGCAAAAGGAGGCCCTAAAGGACACCGAAGATGGGGTGGAGGAGATCGTGCAGCAAAGTCTGTTGATGTTCTTTCCCCTGCAAAAAGGTATCCAGGGACAACAGTAGCCTTGAGCTTTTAACAGAATCATTGCATCTAATTTCTAAGAAGAGAGGAACTGGGACCTGAGGCTTCTAGTTTGTGGACTTTATAAGTTTATGGTTATTTGGTGGTAAGGGCAAGGAGATCAAGTCCTGCTCAGAGGCACCGCCTCCATTACTAGTTCATATGCCTCTGAAAAGCCTAGGCCCTGGCTCAAAATAATTCCTCTCCCCAACCCCTCTCTGCACCAAGTTGAACATCTTGCTTTCCTGGGGTCCAGACACACTGGCCTACCTCAAATTTGAGATAGTGCTTGTTTTCTAAAAACAGGAGGTGTGGGGATTGAACAGTGGTGTAGCGTGGGTTGTCAGCACCCGGGGCAAGGCAAGTAATTTGCGCCCCCTAACCCTAACCCCCAGATGTTGCACCCAGTGCGGCTGGCCCCCCCTGCACCCCCCACGCTACGCCACTGGGATTGAAGCTGGACACCATCCTCCCTGACCTGAAAGCCTTCCCCTCCAGCCTTAGATGTGTGAGGTTGAGAGTTTCCCACTGGCTTCTGGTTGGCCACTGGGAGAACAGGATGTCAGGCAAGTTAGGTCCCCTCTGGCCTGATTCATCAGCCTCTTCTTATGGAATCAGAGTGCTAACACCATCATGAGTGCAAATCATCACAAATGCACACTGAGAAGTCTGAGAAGCCTGCATCAATTGTTCCAAGTGCACAACTTTGCAATCTCAACTCTCTCTCTCTCTTGCCACCCATGGCCTTGCAGGGGGCATTGCATTGTTGATGGCCCTCAGGTCCCTTCCATGGTTCTGAGTTGTCAGCACCTGACTACTGCTCATTTTGCCTCTAACTCTTCCAGTCCCTCAGGGAGCTTCTAAAACACCTCCTGCTCCCTTCAAACCCGTGGGAAAATCAGCTCTGGTCTACTGGGGCCTTTGGGTTTTTCCCCAGAGCTCCTTTATCAGAAATCCCAATGAAGAGCCGCTCAGAGGTCTTAAATGACCCGTTAATCCCGCATTCGCCAACCCGTTAATGGAATTAAAAGGCCCTGCAGAGAACTTTAAAGCCACCACTTAAATCTGCGGCTTGCCTGAATGCAGCTCTGTTTGTCAGGCAAACGCTTAAACAGTCAGATGTAAAAGATTAAGCTGGGGATCTGCAGAATAAGGAGTACACGAGAGCTCACGCAGTCGCCTGGGTCCTGCCAACATATTCCTAATTAGTTTACAGCTATTTAATATTCTTACAAGCCAGTGAGTGAGTTTGAAAGTTTCTGGCTTATTAATTAATTGCCCGAAAAAAGGAAGTTTACATTTTTTTAAAAAAAAAACACAACACTCTTTCTTATCTGGCTAGAGAGAGGTTGAGAATTTGAGACCGCCCAATCCTTTCCATTCACAAGGCAGGAAACCAGGGAAGAAAAAAGCGGCAGCTGCTCCTCATTTAGTCCCCACAACAACCCTGCGAGGTAATGACAGCCCTAAGGGCACCCAGGGAGCTTCATAGCCAAGTGGCATTCGAACCCTGGTCTCCTGGGTTATAGGAGGTTCAGGGAAGTTTTTAATGTTTGACATATTAGTGTATTTTTTGTCTTTGTGGAAGCCGCCCAGAGGGGCTGGGGAAACCCAGCCAGATGGGAGAGGTACAAATAAATTATTATTATTATTATTATTATTATTATTATTATTATTGAATAATATTCTAACCACTGTACTGCACTGGCTCTCACTATCTCATTTGAGATAGATCAGGGATAAGGGAGTGCCCCTTTGGATAATGAGGTTTTTGTTCCTTATTGCACGCTCAAGATCACTTGATATGTCTCCGTTTTGCATGTGTTCGTTCATAAGTCTCCTACTTCCTGTTTCTCCATCAATCTACAAATTGATATTTTTCAACCCGCGTGAAACACTGTCTCTGAAGCACTTTTGTATTTCGCAAACTACGCATCTTTGTACCCATTTTATCTGCGTAAAACATTCACTGAGGCAGTTTCTGAGCCAAAACCTCTTATCACCACATGCAATGCCAGCATGGTGTAGTGGTCAGAACATCAGACTAAGGCCTAGGAAACTAGGGTTCAAATCCCCCACTCTGTCATGGAGCTCACCGGGTGATCTCAGTCACTCGTTCTCAGCCTAACCTCCCTCACAGGGTTGTCGTGAGGGTGAGATGGGGAGGAAAAGAGCTGTGTACTCCTCAGAGGAAGGGTGAGATATAAATGCAACAAATACACAATAAATAAACAAAAATCCTGGGCAATGGAAGAAGAGGGTCAAGATGTTGGGGTACTACTACCATCTCTTTAGAGCCAGCATGACGACTAACAAGATGATTTTATAGTATTGTTCTTTTCCACCCAGCGGCCTGATCCTGGCCATGGAAACATCACACTGCCAAGTCTTGCACTGAGACATTGGTGCACAATTCCTCAGCAGCAGCCACCCTTTCTGCTGGGAATCTGAAGCTCCTTTGGTCCAGAGACCCACGGCACTCGCCTGTGTCCCTGGGAACAAACATGGGGCCCAGCCTAGCCCATCCTGATGCTAATCTTGCTCCCACCTCCCAACCGTTTCCACTTGCTTTGTGTTTCACTAAAAATACAGCTGCAGAGGAAATTTCTGTTGCGGGGTGGATACCTTCCTTCTTGGGAGGGGCTTCCTGCCAACACCCCGACTCAAAAACAACCAGGCGGTTCAAGTTCCTGACCAGAACTCTAATGGGAGGCGGGAGAAGGAGAGGAGGATGCTCTGAGGTCATGCGTATGGCACCGAGCGCACACTTTGATCCCATGCCCGCCCTCGGTTGTGGGCTTGCGCTTTCTGCAAGAATGCTGGCAGATCCACACCGTAGATTTCAAGCACGTTCAGCGCGCATCTAAAGCACTTCCTCCCAAGGCATAATGGGAACTGTAGTTTAAGGGTGCTGGGAACTGTAGCACGGTGAAGGGGAAACGACAGAGGGAAATGATAGAGATAATAAGAATAGTGGTGACAGGCAAGGAGAAGGAAAAGCCAAGGGGGTCAAGGTGCCAAGAGGAGCATCAACATGTTTTATAAGAGGGGTGGGGAACCCATGGCCCTCCAAGCTTCTTATCTGGCCCTCAGAACTCTCCCGAAGCCACGCCCCTGCTCCATCCGCTCTTGGAGGATTGTTGCCTGCCTGGGACATGTCCTTGAATTCTGATGATGTCTCCTGCTTGCCTGGAGGATGGAAAGCGCAGTGGATGTAGAAACTAGCCCGCTGTACAAAGATAATATTGACACTCATTCTCCTGCCCGCTTTTGCCTCTAGCCCTCCCCACTGCAGGCATGTGGCCCCTGGAAGGTTGCCCACAGGAAAATGCGGCCCTCGGGCTGAGAAAACTATCCCCGCTGCTGTTCTAGAGGGTAACCAACAACAAGCCACCCCAAATCATTGAAGTGTAGAGTTGGAAGGGACCCCGAGTATCATCTAATCCAACCCCCTGCAATGCAGGAATATGCAGCTGTCCCATACAAGAATCGAACCTGCAAGCTTGGCGTTATCAGCACCAAGCTCTAACCAACTGAGCTACCTGCCTGGGACAATAACATGTCTCATTGGTTCTAGCAACAGTTTAAACTGGACTGTGTCAGCAACGTGGCAGGCTCTCAAACGGCCATGAATCTTCCTTGTCCTCTCAGAAAAGCACGCCGTTGAGGCCAAAAACATGCCACCATGCAATCTTCCCTCACAATCAGAGCTCCTCTGATAAAAGACATAAAACGAACCTTTCCTGGGCTGGATATGAATGCTTTGAGTTTTTAAAAGCCAGCCCTGTATAGAATCTGGAAAACGTTTGAGGAGGGTTTGCAGCTCTGCGGCAGAAGATCCTAAATCTCAGCCTCACCAGTTAAAAGTCTGCCTGAGAGCAGCCAGGCCGGTGCTGTGCGCCAAAGGCCACAATCCTACAAGACGTCAGAAATGGATTTTAATTTATTTATTTTTTTAAAAAAGAGCAGGTCTATAGTCTTCAGTATAAACCTGAAAGCACAGATCCATTTATGTACTGAACTCTGTGAAGCTAGCTAAGGGGGACATATGGATGACCAAAAGTTACAGCAGACAGAAAATGTTAGTCACTGCCCCTCACCCCAATAATGCAGAATAAGAGGAGGGCGGGACAAAAATGTAAATATGCTTATCTGCCTCATTTCGGCAGGTTGCAGAACTGAGATTTCCGTGGGGCATATAATTTAATTTATTTCCCTTTTAAAAAAAACATACGGTGATACCTTGGTTTACAAACGTAATCCGTTCCGGAAGTCTGTTCTTAAACCAAGGCGTGCTTTCCCATAGCAGCGGGGGAGTCAATTTACAAAGGGAACACACTCAACAGGAAGCGGAACATGTTCTGCTTCCAAGGCAAAGTTCACAAACCGAAACACCTACTTCTGGGTTTGCAGCGTTCTTAATCCAAGCTGTTCATAAACTGAGCTGTTCTTAAACCAAGGTACCACTGTAGTGGGGTACACCCTGCCATGAGTTCAACTTTACTCAGAAGAGGGGCTGGTGCTTCCCTCCCCCTTAGCAATCCATTCGCAACATGCGAGAGATCGATTTCCACCCACTCCCCTGGAAAACATCACAAGTGGGCTAATTAGTGCTGGGAAGGCTGCAGATCTTGCCCCAGGGTCTCTCTAATAAGGTGTTTCGCAGCAGCTGTAATTTAAGCTTTATAAACCTGACCTGATGGTGACCCTCTCTGCTCACTGTTGCTTTTTCTCTTTTTCAACAGCCTGCGCAGAGCAAGAGCGGAAGTGCATTTGTAAAGGAGTCAAGGGAACATGACGGCATTCTCAGGAGCTCAGCTAAATGCGCTTGCCTGAGGTTATCAGGGCTCCTAGCCTGGGGCTCGTTACAATGCAAAGACACCTATAAAATCAGTAGGGTTCTCGACCGGTTTAAGACGTACCTGGTGCAAGATTGTCTGCCCTTGCCTGGGAGCAAGCCCCATTAAAAATATTTATTCATGTGCTCATTTCAAATAATAATAATTATCTGCCCATCACCCAAAGGTCCCAGGGCGGAAATGCATACATTTCAGAATCAAATTTAACTATAAAATGAAAAGCAGCATTTTAAAAAAAACAACTGGATTCAAAATAAAAATTAAAAGGCAACAGCAACCAAAACCCCAATGCACATCTCTCTTACACACAAACCCAATGGCCTATGCAAAGGCCAGGCATATATGGATAGGATTATTCTGTAAATTTAACTGTATTTCAAAGCTCACAAATCACTAGTCCACATTGAGGCTGCTTTTTAAAAACAAGGCTGCCTGTCTAAACACCACTATGAAAAACCATTTCCAATACAGGATGAGAAAGGAAATTTTTTGTCAAGTTTCTCAGCTAGGTAGCAATTCTGACTTGTTTTATTATTGTTGTCATTTATTTCTCCAATTTAATTACATTTGCCTAGAACCAAGCTGAGTCATGTCTGATGCAGAATAAGTTTTGCAAGCCTGGGTAGGAGGAGGGGGAACAATACTTCAAACAAATTTTGGGAATTCAGTTATCCATGCAGTTCCTTCTGCCCACACCCGAACAGATACCCTTTACTCTGAGAGCCAATCCAAAACTGTCTGCAAACTTTTGCAAACCTGCTTAGCTTCCCTTCAATTATTCAGGACACAGAATCTGGGTTTCGTGGTCGCAGAATTCCCGTTTTGCCTGCCTGTTTTGCTACAAACCACCAAATGAGGTCGGAATTAATGGAGCTAATATCTTAGCCCCCTTTTCAGCCTAGAGAATCTGCTGATGGCGTGACCCCAGGAGCCTGTAAATAGAGCCCTAACGACACATCTTGACCTCATTTGCCACAGAGTAACTAAGGACCACTTCATTCCCCTAACCCTTCCCCTTCCGCTAATGCCAGATTATCCCTCCCACCACCACACCCCTCCCTAGTGCAGGAAAGCCCAACTAAAAACCTCCCTCTGCTGTGTATTCATTACAGTCCCGACACTCACTCCCAATGTCCAGTCAAAATGCTGCTGGGTGCCCCAACCCACCCAGCCTTTTTGTATTCCTTCAAAGCAAGTCCATCTGCCACCTCCAGCCCAAGAAAAACAGAATCAGGCGTTTTCAGTGGCTGGGCAAGGGATGGGGGAATCTGACCATTTCAGCCTCTTTCAGTAGCTCATTTCCCAAACCTTAACATCTACACATTTCCATATACGTTTGGCTAGTCCTCATGAAAATCCGTCATGCATTTCAGTGCTGATCTCTCCCGATATCCACATCGTTGTTAGCGATTTTGCCCAGAGTACACATTTTTTTGCAATACAATTCCCCCAATACAATGCATTTTTGCATCTTAGTTTCACCAAGAGGGGCATTTCTATGCACACAAGTATACACATTCTGTTACGCACAACTTGGCCGGCAAACTGCTTTGCAAAATCCAGAATTTCAAAGGCCGTCTGCTCTCTGTTTCACGTGTTGTTTCAGAAATTGCAAATGAGGTAGCTTCCTCTTTAAATGCAAACTCCGTCAGGCATGTGAGGCATGCCTTCAAAGTGTGCTCTCATACCACTCTATAACATTCATGGGAACTGTCGTTTGCAATGGGTGCTGGGAACTGCAGCTCTGCGAGGCCAGCGCACTTGACAGGATTCTTTGAGGGGAGCCATGACATAAAGTGGTGCAAGTGTGCTTTAAGCAGAGAAATATACTGTATTTTTTGCTCTATAAGACTCACTTTTTCCCTCCTAAAAAGTAAGGGGAAATGTGTGTGTCTTATGGAGTGAATGCAGGCTGCACAGCTATCGCAGAAGCCAGAACAGCAAGAGGGATTTATGCTTTCCGCTGCGCAGCGATCCCTCTTGTTGTTCCGGCTTCTGAGATTCAGAATATTTTTTTTCTTGTTTTCCTCCTCCAAAAACTAGGTGCGACTTATGGTCTGGTGCATCTTATGGAGCAAAAAATACGGTAAATCACGCTTGCGCATGGCCGCCATCATACTGGAAAGTCAGAAACCTCTGGCTGCCCAGAGTTACACCCACACGACCCTCCGAATGCGCCCGAAATTGGCCTTACCTTCTTCCCACTCTCCGAGCTCAAGCTGTGCTTGTGCCTCTTGAGGTTTTGGTTGCTCAGGTCCAGCTGGGGCTTCCAGGCCTCGCCGTTGTTGTCGCTTGCAGTCGGCTTGACCGGGGACACCTCGGGGTTTGCCACGATGCCCGTGCGGGCCATCTCCTCGGTGCAGGTGAGCTGCAGGCTCCGCAGGTACTCGTCGGTCTCTTTGTCCACCACCAGCAAGCGAGTCTCCGCTTCCACAGCCTTGATGCGCTGCACCACCTGGCGAAGGATGGGCAGGAAACGAAGAAAACAAATATGAGCAGGGACTCCCAGGGGCGGAAACCAAGCAATTACGGCTACAGAATTTCTGCCGAGTGCAGACCATATGCCTGGTGCGTTGTGTTTATTTATTTGCTGCATTTATATCCCAGCTTTCAAGGTGGCATCCGTTGTTCTCCACCGAATCACCGAATCCTCACAACAACCCTGTGAGGTAGGTTGGGCTAATATAGCCTATTAACCAGGCTTCCTCAACCTTGGCCCTCCAGATGTTTTTGGCCTACAACGCCCATGATCCCTAGCTAGCAGGACCAGTGGTCAGGGATGATGGGAATTATAGTCTCAAAACATCTGGAGGGCCAAGGTTGAGGAAGCCTGCTGTTAACCAATGGTTTCCTTTAACCAATGGATTGAAGGCACGGCAGCACTCGCAACATATGAACGGATTGCTCACAGATGCAGGGTTTGTTTGGCTAAGTATGCTGATAAAGAAACTTTTTATAAAAGTATGGAAATGGTTTATTGAATAGTTAGATAAACTGTAAACAGATAAAAACACTGGCAGGATTATTGTAACAACCTGCAGTTACATAAGAGTATATATTTAAAGAAGATACCGTATTTTTTCATGTATAAGACTAGGAATTTTTCAAAAATTAGGGGGCGTCTTATACATGGATAGTGCTGAGGGTGGACTGTGTATTTTTGAGTGCCCAAAAATAGGGGGTATCTTATACATGGTGACGTCTTATAGACGGAAAAATACAGTAAATAAATGAGTAAATTAAGTTAATTTGGATATGCAGAAGGTATTAAAAATAAATTTAAAGAACCACAGAAAGAAGAGGAAGGAAGTCAAGTTTTAAAATGTCAAAATGATTGGAAAATCAGTGAAATGTATATATCTGAAAAGTATAATTATTTTTTAAAAAAGGATAAATATACTGATATTTGGAACAAGTTTATACAGAACATAGTACATTAATAATCATATATGTATTAAGCATAGATAAGAATCATATATCTGTTACCATATATTGTATTATGTTTCTTTTCTTTCTCCCCCCCTTTATTTTGTACAACTGAAAAGCTTCAAAATATTAATTAATTTTAAAAGAAAAAGAAAAAAAGGCTAGGAGGCTGTGACAAGCCCAAGGTCACCCAGCAAGCCCCATGGCCAAATGGGGATTTGAACCTTTGTCTCTCCCGGGTCCAGGGCTGACACTCTAACCACTACACCACACTGGCACCATACTGGAGCAGAGCTGTGATGCATTCACTTTCTGGATTTCAGGGCAGAGTGTAGGGAGCAGGGTGGGAAAAAGTGAAGGGGCATGGGACAGACTTGCAGACTCGAGGATTTGGTGGGGTGGTGCAAGGGTTGTAGAACTTTCAGCTAACAGAAAAGTATGGCTGCAAGACCTATGGTACCTAAGATTAATCCACTAAATATTTAGTTGATTCACTAGAAAGAACCAAACTGGTGGACAAGGCAAGTTAAAGGTTCTTTGAGGTTACTTTGGTTCTGCTGTGTCACTGTAACACCTTCAAGACAAGGCAACCAGCTGTGGCATCTCTAGCTTTCATGGGCTGGGGCTGATGTCAGCAGATGTGACCTTATCCAAATTCTGTGCTTGCCCAGTGCAGTTATGTAAGTTTCCCTCCCCCCCAAGCTATCAAAAACAGTGCGCAGACTGACATGCCACGGACCCATAACTCAAGCTGTAACGTTTTATATCTGCCCTTGACTCAATTTTACTTTGCAACTTTTCCAACCAACTCTCAGGATCCTCTACGCAAGGATTTGGCAGGAAACTTCAGAGTGTATTCAACTGAGGCTGGGGGGGCGGGGACAACTTTAGCAAAATCCACAGGCAGTCCCAGGTAGTATTTTGGAACAGCATTCTGCAATCTGAGAGGTGCATACCTTCATCTGAGGATACCTGCCTTCAGGTACCTGCTTTGACCTTCCTGGAGACATCTGTTTGGCTACAATGGGATGATGCTACACTGGACAGGCCTAATGTCTGGTCCAGCTGATGTTCTTAATTACAGCTAACTGGAACTTCCATGTTCAGAGGACGTCTACCTGAGTATGCCAGATGCTGAGGCAAACAACCATAGAAACAGGCTGCTGCCTGCATTCTCTGCTTATGTGTTTCCTGAGACTACCTTGCCAGCCACTGTAGGAAGCAGAATGCTGGGCTAAGTGGGGACTTGCTTGACCTAGTGGGGCTCACAATATCAGAGATGGCCTTATACTAAGGAAAGATGGAGCAGCATGTTTGAACACTGTTAAAGGCAGTAAATTGGGCTACCTTTGGTACAGGGGGAACCTGTTAGCCAGGTGGCTCAGGAATTTGAAGAAACAAACAAACAAACAAACAAACACTGCAGTTGTTAAATCAGTGATTGTTGTTAAACCACAGATCAATCGTTTTTATTGTTTTCGGAGAGAATTATGCAGAAATTATGGTTTAAATATTCTGGTTGTTTGCCGTAATTGACTGATTGATTGATTGATTCAGTGATTGAAATCGGTACACTTTTGAAAAGATCAGTCCTCCGTCTGGATGCAAAATGGCATCCAATGGTACCCAAAAATAGCCCAAACCCTGCTCCTTGATCTCAGGGGCCAACATGCAAAATCTGCTCACTGTATCTTAAGTATGTTTCCAAATGCATAAAAGAACAGATGGACAAACAGCTTTCCAAAATTCATAGCAGATGGCACAGAGTTAAAATCTGTGAAAGTTAAGCAAATATTAGAGAGAACAGCCTTCCCCCAACCTGGTGCCCTCCATGACTGCATGAAACTGGAGGTGATGTGAGTTGTTGTAGCCCAAAACATCTGGGAGGCACTAGGCTGGGGAAGGCAGAGACAGATGCTGTGCAGGATTACCTCTTGCAAGCATGTACCTGCCACGTGCTAAGAGATCATCCCAGGAGGCCCGTTAGGCAATTAGTAACCAGAGAGAGGGGGTCCATTTCCCCACTGCTGCTCTGCTCATTGAATGCTTTTCCCAGCTGTGCAAAAGCATGACAGGCAGACCAGGAGCAACTGCCATAGGCCCTTCCTGCATGGTCAAGAGGTGCGATGGCAGCCCATGCCAGCCATTTGCTCCTGCATTTGCCCACATGCAGCTTCTCAGAGAAGACACTGTCCAGCCACCAAGGTACCAAATGACAAACGATGCTGAGGACCTAAGTGCCTCTTCATTCATCTACCCTGAACACAAGGTTAGGCAGCCAGTCTCTGTGGATGACAGAATGCCCCGGTGTGAAATTTACAGAGTGCAGCCCATCTTAAAATGAACTAACTAAACTGAGCCAGGGAGCTGGAAAATCCTTCCTGCCTGCAATCTCCAGAGGCAATGAGCCAGGCACTGCCAATCACACGCTTGCTGGAAGAGCAACGATGCGAGTGCCAGGCAGGCCTTCTGCTCCCTTTCAGAGCCACTTTGCATCAGCCACCTGGTGACACATACCATTTATGGCCCCAGAGAAGTAGGGGGTAGGAATCACCTGTTCGCCTCTTCTTCCAGTTTGCAAAAGTTCTGTTGCTTGTTCACCTCTTGCTTATTGCAGCCAACCCAGGCGAGCAGTTACTTGCAAGCCTGCATTCATCTACCAATATGAAAATTTCCACAGAGGCATTCGTGCCTTATACTTTGTGCAACTAATTCACCTGAGCTAGAGGGTTAGTGAAGAACGTTGCCAATCCAGCTCGACTCCTACATGCACAAACGAAAGGAAACCCCCGTGGCTTGAAAACAAAACAAAACAAATCCTAAAACCTGATTTCCGACTCAGATTCCAGCCTGCTCATTCCTTCCCATTAAGACGGCCTCCGAGCTCAACCGCAGAGCAAGTAAACGTTTCAATTGTGCAGCAATTGCAACGAAGGATCAGAAGGAACGCAGAGCTATTCAAGGAGCTTTGCAAAAACACCAGCAATACACATAGCAGGCCAAGGGAAGTGAACAGAGGCCAGGACCACAGAGGAAGGCAGTGGCAGAGGTGGGTTAAAGACAAAGGCCTCCCCACTCCTGGAAGCAACTGGGCTTTGGCGGGAGTAAGTTCCTCAGCAAAGCAAGGGAAGCTGGTCATTTCTGTGACGCAAGAGAGCAGCTGATCACCTCTCAAATCCTCTTTGGGGCTTGATTTGATTGCTTGTTTCTTTGTATACCCCCTATGCCCATAAGATCACAATATAGAAAGCAGAAAATACATAACAATATCCCCCCTCCCCAAAAAAGACAACCCAATAACCTCCTCTTCCACAACACATTTTAAAAGGGCATAAATACAAGTTCTAATTATTTTGGCATCCACACTCAGAGCAAGGCATAGCTACTCTCTCCAGCGCAAACAGAAAGACCCTCCTACAAACATTCCCATTTACCCCATCACTGCCACTGTCACCCCTGATCTCTGCCTGTCCACTGACTTCTCACTTCTACAGCTTCAGACATGGTTGCCTGACCATATAGTCTTGCCCGATGCTGTTGTTATCTAATAGCAACAAGGAGCATCCCTCGGTACCAAGCGAAATGTACAAGGTAAGCCACACCACAATCATTTCATAGAAATCACTTAGAAGGTCAGGTGCCTGCACATTTTACTCCATGGCTTTCTTTCTAGGAGGGCTGGAGACTTACTTTTTTAAATAGATAGGAAAGGAAAGAAAGCTCAGAATCTGGGGCACCTGCCCAGAGGCTCCCATTGGTGCCATGGTGCGTGTGGGTGCTAGGTTGGCGACCCCTATTGTACAACATGGCAGCTCATCTGCTGGGGCCACCTGTGCTAAAGTGATCTATCCTGTTTGCATTTTTGTGATGACCTATGTTTTGCAACAAGTAAGTCTGACCAACTGAATGCAGGTATTTCATACAGTGCCAAGTTACAGCTTCTTGAATTCTGAACCAAGTGGATCTAGATAATCCCAAGAGTTGGTGCCCAAGTCAGCTGAATGTTGATCCAATGCTGACTGTTGGAAGATTCAGGACAGATTCAAAAAAGTACTTCTCTGCACAGTTGGCATTGTTAAACTGTGGAATTTGCTCCCAGAAGATACAATGGCGGCCATAAACTTGGATGGCTTCAAAAAAGGACTGGACAAATTCATAGCTGGCTCTTTTTAGGTTCTTCTGTCAGAAACTAATTTCACTTGAGAGCCAGGTTTGGCAAGGAAGGTGAGGACACAGCCAACACCCAACAATGTCCTGCTGCAACATCTCATTTCCAGAGACGCTGCTCATCTACATCCAACTTGTACTCTCCCCAACTTGGTAACAGAGAGGCAAAATGGCACCAAACAGGGAGTGGGGCAGATTTTGCCCAGAGACCGCCGGCTGCCAACCCCAAAACTAACATTTTGAGATTCTCTCTCTACTCACTCACGCTGTGCTAAGCGTAACCAACCTGGTGCCTTGCAGATGTTGCTGGACTACAACAGATTAAGTCAGACAACATCTGGAAGCCGCCAAGCTGGTGCTGGCTGCTCTCTACACCATTCACAATTCACCACAGTACTTAGCTGCCTTTCTGTCTAAGCCAAAAAAAGTCCTACAGGATAAAATCTCTGTTTATAAAAGCAAATACTTAGCCTAAAAACCTCAGTTGCTATCACTGCTCTTTTTCTATACTCTCCCTAGCTTCACGATATGCATTCCAAGAAGGAGTGACCATGATTGCATGTGAAATTTTCATTTTATTTCCTTTTTCTCTTTATTTTATTTTCCTTTGTTTTCTTATTTTTGCTTCCCTTTCCTTTTTAGATTAGATTTCAAAAGCATTTTTTTTATTCTGGAGTATTATAAAAAGATACTTTGTACTGGGTACTTCGCATATCTTTGGACAAGCATCAATAAAAATTGTTATTGGAACGAAAATGCAAACAAAATTGCCTGTCCAGCTTAATTCTTTTGGATCACCATGAGGATCCAGAGCTCAAGCCTCAGGCATTCACTAGAGCAGCAATCTCAAGAGACACAGAGTGGTGCGGGGGGGGGGTATATTTGTCAAAAGGGACTCCACTGTGGCACCCAGCTTGGCAGATCCAAAACATCCATCCAGCGAGCAAGTTGTGGAGACCAAGTAGGTAGAGGGGGTGTCAGGCACCCATACGAAGGGTTGCGTAAAGCCTCTTCTGAGTAGGGTTGGGAAAGCCTCCCTGCCAGAAAACTTGGACAGCCACTGCCAGTAAATGTAGGCAATACTGAGCTAAAGGTGTGACTCATTATAAAGCAGCTTCCTACATTCTCAGATCTTTGGGGAAGGGCCGCAGCTCAGTGCTGTCCACACTGACTGCCAGAGGCTCTCCAGGGTTGCAGACAGGGACATGCCCAACCTAACCTGGAAATGCCATTGTTGAGGATTGACCTTCTGCATGCAAAGCAGGTGCTCTGCCACTGAGCTATCCAACTTGATCAACAGTCTGACTTGGCGTGAGCTTCCTACGTTCCAACATTACATTTTGATGCATGCACCTAAGGCTTTGGGCTTGCACGCCTGAAACATTTGCAGCCACAAGAACCTTTACAGGCTTCCAGAGACGTGTATCTGCTGCAGCACCTTCACAAGTACACATAACTAAGAAGGCCTTAGGAGGTCCACAACCATGTCCGCTTTGCATGCATAAGGTTCCAGGTTCAATCCCCAGCATCTGCAGGTAGGGCTGGGAGAGAACCCTCCTTGAAAGCCTGGAGAGCTGCTGCCAATCATTACAGACGACACTAAGCTAAACGGACCCAATGGACTGACTCAGTACAAGGTAGCTTCCTAACTGAAAACCCTGAGACCCAGGGCAGGAAAGGGGCACTGAAGGTGGGTCCCTCCTTCGCACATATCTACCAGCAAGAGCAAGCAAGCTGGTTTGGAAGCCCTTATCAGGCAGTCCCAGAGCAGCAGGAGGACGGGAACAGTCCTTTTGGCTCCTATCTTGGTGGCCTGCCTTCACCTCTGCTCCCCAAAAGGGCATTTCCCCTCAATCTGGCACTGCAAGTCCACCCCAGCCCCATCCAGAAGTCAGCCCTTCAAAGCAGGTTGGATCAGGTTAAGAGTCCCTAGCCCACAACATCGGACACCTCTAAGGTCTCCGGAGCAGAACACCAAGGTGATAGCCAGCTCCCCAGGGGGCTGTCGTCATTTAGAGGTAGACTGCGTGGCCTCAGGAGGTTCCATCGGGCCAAGTCAGACGGTTGCCAGCATTGATCGATTCCGTTGATTGACGCCCTGCTTTTAATTAATTGATGCCCTGCTTTTAACTAATTGACACCTCTTCTCCCAAACGCTGTTGTTAAACTAAAACAGATGCCAGTCTGGGAGTCAGACGTGCCTTGCCAGGTCGTGGCAAGGAAGGTCCACCCAAGCCTCCTTGAGGAAGCCCCACCTGAGCCCTCTCGTGTCGCAGGTGCTCAGGAAAAGGTAGACTGCGCCTGAGCCTGGAGGCTCACCGTCAGCCCTACCAGCACCGGAAGACTGCGGCTGAGCCTTGGCGGCTTCCCGTCGACCCCCACCCCACCCCGAGCGCCCACCGTCTCCCCGGACCTGGTGGTGCGTCTCCTTCTCGACGTTGAGCCCGTTGACTTCAACGACGCGGTCCCCGGCGCGCAGCCCGGCCGCCTCGGCCGGCGAGTCGGGCTCCACTTTGCGGATGAACTGGCCGCTCTTGCCCTTCTCGCCGTGCAGGTGGAAGCCGTAGCCGTTGTCGCCCTTCAGCATGTGGCAGAGGCGCGGCTGCAGAGGTGGCGGCGGCGGCGGCTGGCGAGCGCGGCTCCCGGGGGGGCCTCCCGCCCCGGCTGCGGCCGCCGACGCCGCCCCGGCCGCCTCGGCGTCCTGCTCCTTGGCCATGGCCGGCCGGCCAGCCCGCAGCCTGTGCAGCAGCAACCGCGGCAGCAGCGCCCGAGCCGCCTCCTCCTGCGCCCCAGGCGCTTCCGACGGTCGGAGAGCGGCGAGGGGGCGGCCCTTAGGGGGGCGTCGCCGCCGCTGGGCCGCCCCGAGGGACCATCCCGACCCTCCCGCCTGCGCCCGCGACGACGACCAGGAGCCCGGCCCTGGAAGCTGCGGCGGCGGCGCACCGATGGGCCAGCTAGCGAGCGGACGGCGCCCCCCTGAGCGCTCGCAGGCCGAAGGCGCAGCTGCGCCCTCCCGCCTCCTCCAGGCTGCAACCCGGAACCTTCCAGAGATGGGGAGGGAGGGGGTCCCCCCTTCTTCTTCCTCCTGCAGTAACCTCTCTCTTCCCCCCGAGGGCAGCCTGGGCGAAAGACCCCCAGATGCCGGCGGGGTCAGGAGAAGCGGCTGGGTTAGAACCTTTGGTGCTGGGGTGAATTAAAAGGGGCGGCGGAGTTCGTTGGAGCAAGGCAGCCCTTCTCCCCGGACCCCCAACCCGTTTTTCGAAGGCCTCCGGGTGAAGCAGCGCCCAGCAGAAAGGGGAGCAAAGCGTGCCTCTGGCCTCGTACAAAGCGCCATCCCCGTCTTTCTGCAGCCACCCTTTTGAGAGGCGAGGCGGGGAGTATTCCGAGCAAGAAGGATTCCCTGGCAGGGCTGGATCTTTAAAAGTTTTGGGGCGCAAAAGTGTACCGGGAAGAAAGGGGCAAAGGGGGGAAGGGAGGTGCAGCTTTTGCCAAACTGGTGCCCTCCTCATGTTGTTCCCATCAGCCAGGAATGATGGGAGTTATAGTTGAAGATACTTGGACCACACTGGATAGAAAGGGGAGAGAGCCTAACGCTTACTCCGCATTTGTTTCATTGGCATGCAGTGGGAACGGTATTGAGTTAGGCATGTGCCTTTGCCAACCTTCGGTGCCCTCCAGCTGTTTGGGACTACAACTCCCATCAACCCCAAAGAAGCACAGTCTTAGGATGCTGGGGCTGATGGGAGTTGTAGTCCAAAACTGCTTCAGAGTGTCAGGTCAGCGACTGCTGGTGTACAGGATTGGAGGTATCCCCTTCACGTTTCCAAGATTCACTTCACTTGCTGATTATTACAGCCACTGCATTTTAAAATAATAATGGTTGACATCTGTCTAGTGTTCAAAGGGTTTCACATTTTATTTTCTTGCTTACTATATTTAAATTAGGCCACACAACACGATTGTTCTCTGGCAACACACAGATAAAATGCAGTTAAAATGTACTATACTATAAAAATTACAGTTTACAACAGAAAAGGGAATAAAAACACAACTAAAAATGTACAGTATATAAGCAGTGCTTCATGATCCCTTTGTAATTTTGACTACAACAAACCTGTAAGGTGAGTTGGTCTTTATTTATAGATGCTGGGGGCAGAGATGAGAGAGACTTGCCTTAAGGGAGGGTGTCTGAAATAGGCAAGATTTGAACCCAGATCATCCTGATTTGCAGGCTAAGCCATTATGCATTCAGTAAGATTCCACCAATTTGGTTTTCAAAAGTTAATTCGTTTTGTTGTTCTTTTTAAAAGTGCATTTATCTAGCACACATCTGCAACATTTGAAGAGATGTGTGGAGAGACAAGGTTTTCAAAAGACTACTAGTCATGGCTATGTAGTAACAACAACAACAAAATTTATTTCTTATACCCTGCCCATCTGAGTGGGTTGCCCCAGCCACTCTGTGTGGCTCTCAACAAAATTACAGGAAAAGCAACAACGACATCAAAGATTAAGAGCTTCCCGAAACAGGAACATAAGAGGAAGTTGCTGGATCAGGCCAGTGGCCCATCTAGCCCAGCTTCCTGTTCCCACAGTGGACAACCAAATGCCCCAGTGGAACACAATAGCCCTCTCCCCTCCCATGGTTTCCAGCAACTGGTATTCAGAAACATTACTGCCTCTGACCGTGGAGGCAGCGCATAGCCCTTGTGGCTAGTAGCCATCGATAGCCCTCTCCTCTGTGAATTTCTCTACCCCCCTCTTAAAGTCACCCACGTAGTTGGCCATCATTTCTCCTGAAGGAGCGAGTTCCAATGTTCAGCTAGACCAGTGGCGTAGCGTGGGTTGTCAGCACCCGGGGCAAGGCAAGTAATTTGCGCCCCCTAACCCGTGGATTTGCGCCCCCTAACCCTAACCCCCAGATGTTGCGGCCGGCCCCCCCTGCACCCCCCACGCTACGCCACTGAGCTAGACACTGTGTGAACAACCCCTTCCTTTTAACTGACCTGAATCATTGGATGTCCACTAGTTCCTGTGTTAAGACAGAGGGAAAGAAACTTCTCTGTCCACTATAGCTGTGCCTCCACTACTAGAGGCATCATTCATCTGAATACCAGCTGCTGGTTTAATAATAATAATAATAATAATAATAATAATAATAATAATAATAATAATAATTTATTTATACCCTGCCCATCTGGCTGGGTTTCCCCAGCCACTCTGTGTGGCTTCCAACACAATATTAAAATACAGTAATACATCAAACATTAAAAGCTTCACTAAACAGGGATCCAATGGGGCACTTCATTTCAAAAGGGGATTAGACCAATCAATGGAGGATGAGGCTACATGTGTGGCTGCTGCTTGCCACAGTTCTATATAGGGCATCTCCAGTTCCCAGGGCAGGATGGCATCATGAGGGGTTGCTGCTGGTATCATGGATGGAGACAGTCACTGCTGAGCTCAGGATTTGCTCGACTGTTTCCCATGGGCATCAGGTTGGCAGCTTTGGGAACAGGATGCTGGACTAGCTGGGCTTTTGGTCTGATCCTGCAAGCAGGCTCTTCTGATGTTCTTACGTCCCCTATATACACCACCAGGACCCCATTGGCTGCATAAAGAGCCCTGGCGCAGCAGCAGAGTGCATGCAGGAGTTCACAGGCTCAAGCCTAGGATGTGACCAGTTGATTTATCTTGTTTAAAACTGTTTTAGATCCCCTTTCAGCCTCACAGGTACCAGGAATGACCAAGTCATCACGCCGTAAGTTGAGGAGTGGTCTTGTTCATTCGTCCCATTAATTTCAAGGGGTATTTCATAAGAGAACATTCAGCTGGTTGGGGGGCCCCATGTTGATTAGTTCAGCGGGAAGGATGCAATTTGGGATTTCCACTGCCGCCATAACTTTGGGACTTCCTCAAAAAAAGGAGTAACCCCTGAATCGTCTTGAAAGGGCACTTGAAATGGGCAGTCTCTTCTCTCCTTTCTGAGGCAGCCTTGAAATATTCTAGCTGACTTAGAATCAGACCAACAGTCCATCTAGCTCACTCAGTATTGCCGACACTGGCCGGCGGCATCTCTCCAGGGTTTCACACAGGGAGTCTCTCCCAGCCCTATCTGAAGATGCTGGGAACTGAACATCTGTTGTAAGCCTCCCCTTCAGAAGGTTTCCCAAATCTTTTCTGCCTCCGCAAAGGGCTACCTGCAGGAAATTTGCTTTTGTTCACAAAGGGAACATAATGGCAACAAAATTAGCGCTTGCAAGAGGTTCCCCACCGCTTTGCCTTTGAACGTTCTGCGATTTTGAGTCATGGAAAAGGCACCACCATTTCAGAGTACGGCCCCGGCTGGGTTTCCTGCCATTTTTCTTCTGGAGTTGCTGTTTGGTTGTTTTGCTTGCTGCACTGGGGGCCGGAGGGGGGGGGGACACACTCAAGGAGCCGGCTCCAAGCACACCTCAAAAATGCTTCACAGAAGCAAATGAGGCTTCTTGGTTTTGTTATCATTAGGGCCACCGGACACCACATGGCCTCTGACTAACACCACAGACCAGTGGCGTAGCGTGGGGGGTGCAGGGGGGGCCGGCCGCACCGGGCGCAACATCTGGGGGGGGGGCGCACTCGCACTCGCAGTGCTAAAATCAGTGCTAAAATCCACGGGTTAGGGGGCGCAAATTACTTGCCTTGCCCCGGGTGACGACAACCCACGCTACGCCACTGCCACAGACTTAATGCAGAAGAGAATGACTGGGAAGAGTTATCGACCCCACTGAGCAAAAGGCTGAATGCGGTGGAGGATAATCCGTTTCAAGAGAGCCACAGCTCAGGGGCTGAGAGAGAGAAACCGGATTCCTCACGCCGGAGCATTCTTGTTGCGAAGCTGGGAGGTCGTTTCACGCATGAAGAAAATGAAAGCCAGTTTTTCCGGCTTTTTAAAACCGTGCTGTGAAATGTCACCTTGTCAGGCCACCGCTGCATACCCATGGTTGACAGCTAGGCTGGGACAAAAAGGTGGGTCAACTCTCGGCTTGAAAGCCATCGCCTGGGTCAGCCTCATCCAACTTGAGACCCAACAAGGGCAAATACCAATGAAGTATGCCTGTCTATTAAGTGCTCAAGAACCGCCGCTACCCCCACCCCCCCAGTTTTTGCTGCTTGCCAGGAAAAAGCAGCAGCAGCAGCAGTGATAGAAGGTCCCAGATTCTTTGCTCAGCATCTTCTGGTGGGGCTGGGGAAAGACCCCTGGGAAGCCACTGCTGGTGGATGGATCATAGATGGATCAATGCCTCGTTACAAGGAAGGTTCCTCTGCTCCAGCTTCCTATGCAGGGAGCCAGTGTGGCGAAATGGTTAGAGTGCTTGACTAGGACCTGGGAGACCAGGGTTTGAAACCCCACTCAGCCAGGTGACTCAACAAAGGCAGGTGGTGTCCTTAAGTGTAGGCAGGCTGCCTTCTCCCTTTAAAGATCAACTCCAGTTCTTAGCACACTAATGTGTCACAACACAATTTGGAAAGCTCTGAACTAAAGGGATTGAAGGAGGTGGGGCATAAGATCATAAAGTCCACTCTGTAGAAGTTACCTAATTGCACCACTGTGCCCAGTCAATCCATCGTATGCCTTCTTTTTTTCTTATATGTGTTCCTGGCATGGCCATCTAAGCTGCCTTGCCATGGAAGTTGCCTTGCACCAAGTCAGAGCATTGCCCCATCTAACTCAGTATTGTCTACACAGATTGGCAGCAGCTCTCCAGGGTTTCAGGCAGGGGCTCTCTTCCAAGCCCCATCTAAAAATGCCATTGAGGATTGAACCCGGGACCTTCTTCATGCAAGGCAGGTGCTCTCCTAGTGAGCTATAGCCCTTCCGCTGAACTGAGAACCAGCTCCTTCAGTAACAGTGCTGTGCAGGCTTTTGGGAGGAAACTTTAAACCCAAAGCAACTCTGCTTGGAGAGAGTGCAGAATCCATGTCAAGGCATAGCAGAGAGAGAGGTGGTTTCTTGCCTTCAGATCAATCCTGCATTTATGCAGAGCCAATATTTGCACTGCTTTACAACAGACTTTCTCGCTTAACCTCTGGGGATCTTCTTTTCCAGTGGAAAAAACCTGTCCACTGTGCCGAAGACAGTCTTTGCAAACATGGCACGAGAAAAACGTGCAATTCTGGGACACAATCACGCCCTGGGCCAGTTCTCTCCTGCAACACAGAACCTGTGGCAAGGGATGGCGTGAGAATATGGAAATTTCCGACCCTGCTTCTTCGGGGCGGGCCTGGTTAATCTTTTTCCACAACTCCTGAGGAAATTTGGCTGTAGTGAGTACCACGGACGCCAGCTTCTGAAAGACTCCCCATGCCTGACCGCTGCTCCTGGTGTAAAATAGACCTGCTTTTAATCCTTGGCTCTCCTCCTTTCCCAAAAATACACTTCCCAACTTTGTACATGTCAGCCTGAGGATACGGTCCCTTCTGTTCTTTTTCAGTGATTTATTTCATTTTATAATGTATACAAAACAGAGGGAAGAGTTATAACTATGGGTGGAAATTAAAATATGAAAAACAAAACTATAAAATACCGTAGATGTGCTGAGTAGACCCCTTGAAATTAATGGACCCAAATTAGTTGTGATCGTTGAATGAAATGGTTCTGTTCTCAGTAGGACTAATATCCAATACAACCCTGTGCAATTAGTGATTCTTGCAATTAGTGATTCTTGACTCTTTATCTGTTCCCCGACCCTTTCTTTGTTTAGGGTTTCATCTTTCCATAAGATTGTATCACAGCCATCTCCTTGGTAAAAAGCATAATTCTAAACACCAGCTGCTCTTCGGCCATCGCGTTCCCCTCTCATGGATACGGCTTGATGCTCTGTGTATCCTTTTTGGACTAGATCTCCCTGGCTTTGTCTTGCTTTCTCAATCTCGTAATATTTACTGGAAAAGCAACAAAACACATTTTAAAATAAGTATATACAACAACAACAATTTATTACTCATACCCTGCCCATCTTGCTGGGCCTCCCCAGCTGCTCTGGGCAGCTCCCAACAGAATATTAAAAACACAACATCAAACATTAAAAGCTTCCCTAAACAGGTCTGCCTTCAGATGCCTTCTAAAAGTCAGATACAGTGGTACCTCAGGTTACATACGCTTCAGGTTACAGACACCGCTAACCCAGATATAGTGCTTCAGGTTAAGAACTTTGCTTCAGGATGAGAACAGAAATTGTGGTCTGGCAGCGTGGCGGCAGCAGGAGGCCCCATTAGCTAAAGTGGCGCTTCAGGTTAAGAACAGTTTCAGGTTAAGAACGGACCTACGGAACAAATTAAGTACTTAACCCAAGGTACCACTGTAGTTGTTTATTTCCTTGACATCTGGTGGGAGGGCATTCCACAGGGCGGGTGCCACTACTGAGAAGGCCTTCTGCCTGGTTCCCTGTATCCTCACTTCTCGCAGTGAGGGAATCGCCAGAAGACCCTCGGAGCTGGACCTCTGTCAAATGCTGCCATCTCTCTGAGATAGGCTGCAGAATTCTTTATCATTTATTTTTATTAATAATAATAATGTACTGCTCGCGTGCTGATGCAGTAGACTACAAAAAAGGTCACAGTCTAGTCCACATGAAGAATATGTTCCATAGGACAGGGGCCGATACTCTAGAAGCCCTGGTCTGTACAGCTGCCCAGCGCATACCTGGTGCATGCAGCACACTGCAGATGACTTGTTATGCATGGCATGGGGAAAGTGGATGGAGAAAAGTCCCCCCCCTTCCAGGACTCGTGGGCATCCTATGAAGCCAAATGTTGGAAGATTCAGAACAGACAATATGAAGTTCTGTTCACGCAGAACAGTTAAACTGTGGAACTTACTGTCACTGGAGACGGCGACAGACACCAACCTGGATGGCTTTAAAAGAGGATTAGGCAAAATCATGGAAGCGAGGGCTATTGATGACTACTAGCAGCAATGGCTGTGCTCTGCCTCTACAGCTGGAGACAGCAATGCTTCTGAATACTAGTTGGTGGAAACTGCAGGAGGGGAGAACTCCCTTGTGCTTGGGTCCTGCTTGTGGGCAGCAGCAGAGGAAGCCGCTTGGGTGCCTGGGGCGGCACGCCCAGGGCATAGCTGTCAACTTACAGATTTGAAAATAAGGGACCAGCAGCCTTGAAAATAAGGGATCAGCAGCCAAAATATGGGATTTTCGGAGCGCAGGTATGTTCGGCTTCTGAGCCCCTCCGAGCCAAAGGCAGAAAGCCCAGCCAGCAGCCAAACAAAGCCTCAAGCAGTGGTTCCCACAGCGCAGCAACCCGGCAAAGGGGATGCAGCAAGGAAAACCACCGTCACCTCTCTGCTAGGAAGCGCTGAGCAAAGGCGAGTCCCCAGGCAACGCGGCCAATTTGTTCGGCAGAAGGCATGCAAGCTCCACCCCCCCCAGTCGTTCTTAGACTCCTTATTGGGTGAGCAATGCAGCCAAGCAACACAGTTGGAGCCTCCCTCCTCCCTGGCCGGCAGGGAGGGAGGGAGAGGAGCTGCTTCCTTTGAAAGCCGGGAAATTTAAGGGACATCATCAATAAAGGACAGCAGCGGGACACGGCGCTGGGATAAGGGACTTTCCCACCAAATAAGGAACGTTTGACAGCTATGGCCCAGGGGTGAGGTGAGTCACCCATAGGGACGGGGCGCACCGCGGGGCCTCCAGAGTCTGCCTGCCTACTCCCACTCAGTCACCCTATAGCTGGGGGGAGGCAGTGGGCGGACCATTTGGGCAGTGCGTCCCAGGAGAGATGTGTGGCTCTGGTGCTGCAGGCCCCCGCATTTTGTCACCCCCTCAGTGGTGACACCCGGGGCAGACCACCCCTACCGCACCCCCCCTTCCTCCACCCCTGCTTGTAGGTTTCCCAAAAAGACATCTGGGTGTCCAATGTGAAACCAGGATATTGTGCTGGATCTAGCAGGACAAATTCTTACATTGTTATGACGGCAATGGCTGGCCCAGAGTGCATGGAATAAGACAATCCATCAGATCTCCCCTTAGTGGCTTCATAGAAGCTTGATCCTCCAAGGACACCCTTTAACTGGGCAAAGAAATCCTTGCTTTTGCCGGTCCTGAATCTGTCATCATTTAGCTTCTGCGGATGCCCCTCCTGAGTTATAGTATTGTCATAGATCTAGGGTACCAGAGTCTGTTAGTTAATTGGTAGAATTCATGCTTAATCTGATACACTTCTTGTCATGTTCTCCCTTACCTGCCTTTTTCTTCTTTAAACTGAAAATCCTCAAGCATTGCAACCTTCCCTACTAGGAGAAATTCACAAACCCTTGGATCGTTTTGGCATCTCTCAGTCTTACCTGCATCACAAGGTTGTTGTGGGGTTTAGAATGTGGAGGTGAGAGGGATAGAGGCCACCCTGAACTCATTGGAGGGAAAGTGGAGGAGAAATGTAATAAATCATTCGAGAAGTCATCAGAATTCAGGAATATGTCCCACCCCTAACCTGGAAAAAATAGACTTTTTTTTTTAAAGTATCATCGCTGAAAAGCAAAGCTGGCTCTACACTGCCATCTGCTGTGCAAATTTTGAAATCACAATGTATACCACCCTTCCTCCGAGACCTAGATGTTTGTGGTTGGGGGGGGGGCCTCCTGTTCTAACAGAATCTGCACTACAGCCAGGGCTGGAACTCAGAACAAAAGCCCAGAAATCCACAGGGGATGGTGACAGTTAAATGACCTCCTAGAGAGCAGCAGATGTTCCAAAACATCTGGAGGGCCACCTGTAGGGAAAGGCTGGTTTTAATATCTTAGCGAAATGTGGCAATGATGGAGGTATATAGGGAAGGATGCCTTCGCAGCAGACAACTAAAACCATTTCTATGATGAGCCGCAGTAGAAAAACAGAACCTCCAGGTCAGTGGTGGCTGGTCCCCATTGAGACTGACGGGCCAGAAGGCAGGGAGCCCAACACTAGGTGGCGCCAGAGGCAATAAGAGGCAGAGCATGTCTAATTCTAGTTTGGTCCTCATCCTCCCACCTGCTGAGTTGTGCAAGAGGAACACTGAGAGTGCGGAGGGGAAGGAAGCTGAGAAGCAGGCCAACCCACTGGACTGGTTACAAGAAAGAAGGCAGGCAGCTGTGAGCCGGCTGAGGGCAGAGTGAGGTTGGTGGGACAGGGCTGCACAAGTCCCAGTGGAGAAGCTTCCACTGCTCCAGGTTCCAAAGCACTGAATACCAGATTTGGGAGGGGGGCTAAGAAAAAGGGAGGTGGGCTGCCTCTTCCCTCGCTTAGGACTTATTGCAGCTCACAGGCAGAGCGAATGCTTTGCATGCAGAAGATGCCAGGTCCAATCCCCAGCATCTCTAGGTAGGACTGGGGGAGACTCCTACCTGAAACCCTCGAAGCCCCTGCCAGCCTGAGCAGGCAATACTGAGATAGACTGACCAAGGTTCTGACTTGATGCAAGGCTGCTTCCACTATACTCCTTTGTGGCTGACCACCACTGGAAACAAGGCAATTCTGATGAGGAGCGAAAAAGACAAATGAAGGATCCAGTGTTCCAATAAGCTCAGGTGCATTCTAGATTTGCATGTTTCCATGTGGTCCCTCACTCCAGGAGTTAAGAGGACATGGATAAGGGAAAGACGGGGGCCATATTCCCCAGGTGCATTTCTAAAGAGGCGCCAGCAGGTGGCACTGCTAGCTTTGCCATGGACGTCCTTCTGAGAAGTTCCAGCCACTGTTCCCGAGTGCCCCAAAGGCCACACACACACACACACACACACACACACGTTCACTGAATGGTAAAGAAAGAGAAGAAAACTCAAGCTGGGGTCCTCCGATCTGTTATGAGTTCCACAGTTCAGCCTCAGCTTGTGTGTGAGAGAAAGAAAACAAAAATGCAACTTTAAGCTTGGTTTTGTGAGTTGTGGTAGCTTTGCAAGGGCAAAGTTCCTGAGGCAGGGGGTCCTTCTGACCCATAATAGCAGTATTTATGCAATGAAAACAAGCTCATTTTTAAGACAGTTGACCACTGTTGAAATAAGGTTGAATGATTTTGTGTCTTCTTATGCAGAGGCTGAATGTGAGCAGTTAGCCAGACACAGTAGCACCACTGAAGTTTCTGATTGAACCTGAGGATGTAACTTAACACAGAAAAGCACACTGAAGACTGTGGAGTTGTAGAAAGGGAATCCATGGGTCATCTAGTCCAGCCCCTACTTCTTCCTTCAACCCCTCTCCAAATGCTACCCAATGAAAACACAAGAAATAATGTTTGGCTCATTCAAGATTTGTGCCAATTGTTGGGGCAGCAATTGTGGGTGGGTGGGTAGTTTTAAGTTAACTACCCGCCTCATTCTTTCTCCACTCCTCCTAAGCTTGACCCTGGACAGTGATGAGCAGCACCGTTGCTCATTTTGCCTTGTTCACAACAGCTTTGGGCAGGAGCACTCTACCTGTGCAGCAAAAACAGTAGCAACAATAAAGATCCACATTCATTCTCATTTTGCCCTCTGTTCCTGGGGAAAGGTATCAATCAGGCTGACTCTTTGCATCAATGAGAAAGAGCTGGGTGCCTTTTCTGAGTGCCTTTTCCGTAACCGAGAGGCCCTCTGACTTAGAACGCCCTGGCGTTTCTCTCTGTGTAATTGACACAGTCAAGGACTCTCTCCTGACTCAGGGGCAGCGGAGATGAGAATGTTAATGTGTCAATTACGCGCCTCAGATTGGTTTCCATCAGCCTCTTGTGAATTGGCCTCTTCTGCCGAGCCAATCTTCTCTGTACGGAAGGCAGTGTTTTTATCTCTGCCTCTCGATAAGGCAGGGACCTGCTTCCCCACAGTGTCCTTTGAGAGGCAGATGTAGTGGCACAAACAAGGGGCAAACGCCGAGAGCCTAATGGATTCGTTTAAAGCTCACCTGTCAAGTGCCATTCATTATGGGAACCAGAAGCTTTGCAGATTGAATCAGTGGGGGGAGGCTGCCCTTAGACTGAGTCAATGTGTTCAGCCTAGCTCAGGATAGTCCTCTACACTGACCGGCAGCTGCTTTCCGGGGTTTCATGTAGAGGATATTCCCATCCCTACCTGAAGATAATGAGGGTTAGACCTGAAACCTTCTGGGCACCAAGCAGGTGCTCTGCCCTGGAATTCTGGAATATAAAAAGGAACACAGGAAGCTGCTTTCTGCTGAATCTGGTCATGGGTCCATCTAGCTCAGTGTTGCCTACACTGGCTGGCAGAGGCTCTCCAGGGTTTCAGGCAGAGGCCTTTCCTGGCCCTACCTGGACGATGCCATCGGAGATTGAACCTGACTTCCTCCAAAGAATCCTGGGAGCTGTAGTTTGCCCCTTACACAGTGTTAGGAACTGAGATATATAAGCTAGGAGCCAAATGGCACCTTAAACAAGGGTCGCAACAATGGCATGTCTATTTGCCAGGCGGTTGGACTAGATGACCCCAGGGATCCCTTCCAGTGCTACAATTCTGCGATTCTCTGGTCTCACTGGAGCTCTTACAACAATTCACTCATCCCAGTATACAAGAGGGAGAAACACACAGTGGAAATGGTATTAACTAGGCAGAGGTTTTTAAACTGTGGTCTGTGAGCTCCATTTGCATGGCCTGTGGAAAGTCTGCAGCTCAGTCGGATATACAGTGGTACCTCTGGTTATGTATTTAATTCGTTCCAGAGATCCGTTCTTAACCTGAAACTGTTCTTAACCTGAAGCACCACTTTGGCTAATGGGGCCTCCAGCTGCCACCGGAGCACAATTTCTGTTCTCATCCTGAAGCAAAGTTCTTAACCTGAGGTAATATTTCTGGGTTAGCGGAGTCTGTAACCTGAAGCGTATGTAACCTGAAGCATATGTAACCCGAGGTACCACTGTATCTGTACTCAGCCCTGCACTTCCTTTCGTTGATGTGATGATGGAGGACTAAGATGCCCATGATTCGTGTGGCAGCTCAGAAGCATAAGACGTGCTTGTTTTGCTGTGCACAAATCAGCTGGCTCGATGGAGATGCGAGTCGCCAACCTGGCGTCCAGAAATCTCCACACAGTCACAATTGGGCCCGTGTCCAGAAGCAAAACGCACCTGGCACCTAGGAAATTTAGACCATTGCACCTCACAAGGTGACAATTCCTAGCAACCTCAGTAAAACTACAGTTCCCTTTTAATGTGTGCAAACAGCCTGTATCTGCCTCCCCCCCCCCCCCCCCGCATAATGTGTGGCAAATGCCGGCTTGTCTGAAGCAGGTGTGTATTTGGTGAAGTGTTGTGTGTTCCACTGGTCTCCTGCTTTCCTTGGTTTGGCAGCACAAGACCCTTTGGCATCTGAGATCCACTGCCTTTATGCGTGATCTACTTCTTCCCTGTGGGCAAGGGCTTCTGAGATCCAGACACGGCTCCACAGCTGAGGCCCTTCCCCATGTGAGACATTAACAGGCCACAAATCTCACAAATTCCTGTCTGTGGGAGCGAACAAGAGAGGGAGGAATTAATAGAGGCCAATTTGAGTCCCGTTCTCAGAAAGGAGCATTTCTGCGCATCCCCACAAACTTCACTCGCAGCTGAGGCACCAACCAGGGAGACATAGAACTGCTTTAAAAGCAGCTGCTCCTCTCCGTAGCAAGTTTCTCTCGCTTCCAATAATCTGAATATCTACTGGAAAGCTTTTCCCGGTGTCTTAACTATGCCCCCATCCTTGGTAAAAAGTGGATCTGTGTGCAGTTCCACACTCTTTTGTTAGTTCTAGGATAGTTTACTGCAATGTGTGCTGCTTGGGGCTGCCCTTGAAGACTGTCTGGACACTTCAGTTAGTACAAAATATAGTAATGATGGAACTCACAGCTGGAAAATACTCTTATTCAGTGCTTTCCCCCCTAAAAAAAATTTTTAGGAGTAGTCTCATTTCCCTACTCATATTGAAATACTGCCCCTCAATGAGGCCAGACTTAGATTCACATAATGTTTAGGGATATGCATACCCCTGTGTCTCCCCAGAAAAAAGCACTGCTCTTATTTTTATAAATCTTTACTACTTGTTACGAGAATCTTTGTCTGAGTTAATACCTTATTATCCCTATGGAGGTGTGCCATATCTTCATACTTTTGTTCTTCCAGGCTGCAATGTTTATGGTTTAAATTCTTTATTCTTTGTTTTCTTTCTTTTAGTCATGTTTGTACGTGTCTGTTTGTTCGTTAGCAGATCGATTAAAAAAATTTTTTTAAGCAGTAGCTGGATCCATTGACCATAGATGGGTAACACATTTTTTTCTGGATTTCAGGGGGTTGGAGTGGATGACCCTCTGGGCCCCTTACAACTCTACAATTAGATGATTCTATTATTCCCTCCTGACTTTACTCTCATGTATACAGGCATACCTTCCTAATGAGAATAGCCCTCAATGTAGCTGATGAAGCAAACTAGTCCCAAAAAACCCCTCATGCCCTAAAATAATCCATTGGTCTTTAACATGCCGCAAGACTTTATGCTGTTAAAATTCCACACCCTGTTCAGTGTTACACCAGCCATCCACCATGCCCTTCTCCAGAATACTCCGTTGCATTTCCTCCCACACATACACCAATTTTTCTTTGCCCAGCTAACATCCCAAATTCTATGGCTACTCAGTCCTTTTTGACTGGTGTTTTTTTGGGGGGGAGGCTCCATATTTGTTTGTTTGTTTCTTTTAGAACACATGCAAATATTTGTTTCACCTCTGTTAACTACAGAGTTCCCCTTGGCCTGTGGATCCCCCCCCCCCTTCTTCCTCAGTGTTCCCATTTGGCTTCCAATGCTGTTGAAATCACTCCCTTGAGTTCCCTACTAAATTGAGAAATCATCTTGCTGTCCTCGAGAATTTGTCTAATCCTTATAACACAAGAAAGCACAGGGTTTTCATTTCATTAAATCTTGTTTTTAATTAGTACAGCATCCTTGGGTGTGTGGGGAGAGAGAACATGAATACATATTACCATATTGCAGAGAAGCCGTTATAAACAACACAATATATCACTTTTGTTTCCCCACCCCCAAAAAATGTGAGCATGAAGTTGGTTAAAATAATAATAATAATAACAACAACAACAGGGCTCTTCCTACCCATGCCCCTACTTGTTGGAAAAAGGCAATCAAAAAGCTTCTGGCCCCGATCCCAGGAACCAGGAAAGTGCAGGCATCCTATAGCTGCTGATGGAGAATCCACACAATTATATGACACTAGGGGTTTCACAGCTTCTTCCCTTGGTTGGGGATGTGTGACTATGCATGGTTCCAAAAGGATGCTCCAAAATTCTTTCGTTCTCAGGTACTGGAATTCAGTTTCTATGCTCATCCACCAGCCTGCTTCAGACAACTCCTTCAGCAGGGTACCTCATCTCATCAGAGATTAGATCTCAGGGTTGCTAAATTGAGAGAAAAGAGAGTCTTAGTTCTGTGCCACATACACTCAAGCAATTCACGTTTTCTAATTTGGCCTCAGTTTTCCACATCAACAAAATGGACAATTTTCTAAACCCCCCCCCGAATTAAACTTTATCAGATCCTTGGGACTGCTGTCCTGTGCTCCCTTTCTCCTTCGTAACTTACCTCATCTCCTGGCTTCATTATGCTGTGGGGGGGGGGGAGAAAGGGTGCATTGCAATGATGTCCAAGAGACAGAGAACTCAATACCTTCCTGGCTGGAACCCTGAGGCTCTTAGGTCAGTTACTTCCACCCTCGTGCCATGGGCCAGCCTTCACTAACCTGGTGCCCTCCAAATATTTTGGATTCCCACCTGTCCTAGCATCGTTCAGCTGTGTGGACTGGGGCCGATTGGAGTCGTAGTCCTGAACATCTGAAGGGCACCAGGTTAGCGAAGTCTGCAGTACACTTCCTGTACACAGCAGCAGCACATTAGATGGCGTTTATGGGCAGGTTCACACATATCTTCCCATCAATTGATGAGTGCATCATCAAGTGTTGGCTGTCAGGCAGGCAGGTAAAATGCAACAGAGCAAATCTCAAAGATAATACTTGACACTGGGGCCCATTGACACCTCCCTTTGTAACTCGCCCAGAGTTGCATTAGCAAGTAATGAAGAAATCCAGCGATGTCCTTGCAGAAGTGAAGCAGTGTGGCAGGGCGGGGGGGATGAAAGAGGAAGGAAGGAAGGAAGGAAGGAAGGAAGGAAGGAAGGAAGGAAGGGCAGCTTCTCTTCACCTAGCATGCTGCATAATTGGTACTGTATAGATAGGTATAAAGGATCTACTCTGCCTGCTGTAGAGTTCAGTGGAACTCCAAAGCTTGCATACTCCTTGATCTGAAAAAAACACATTCTTTATCTAACAGTTCTCTTGCTGCACGATATTGATAAGCTGGGGCATGTGCAGAGGAGGGCAACCAAGATGGTAGAGAGTCTGGAGATTAATCCTTACGTATTTAGGCTAGCAGCCTTAAACTTTTTCATCACTGGTGGCTAGTGCTCCTTTGGGATTTGTGGAGCCCAAGATCGGCTCGAGCCAGAGCTAACGACAGGCACAGCCAACTTATTCATTCATTCATTTTGCTCAATTAAATTTATATCCATCCTCCCGCCCAAAGGAGCCTAGGGCAGCAAACACTTCTGTGATCAAAACAAATGTTCTCCCCTTCAGCATTGTGGAGCCAGAAGAAGGGCTCCCGTGGTCATTTCCGTTTTGTGGGAAATGCCTTCTTGCTCACTACTGGCCTAAGTGAACTGGGGGAGTGAAGAGGTTTTTCCTTGGGATCTGTCTTCCACAAAGACCTCACATAAACTCCAGCCTGGTTTCTCATCTTCGAGGCAGCATACGCAGCCCTGCCCTTTTCTCTTGACTTGCTGCCAGGAAGGGAAGCTAGTCCCCTGGTTGCTGATACCTCTTGTTCCAAAACACAATTGGCTCAAATCATGACTTGGGCAATCCCTGGATTGCGCCCTTGCCATTTTCTCCTACTTCAGAAGCTAGGACCTGAACCAATGACTTCAAATGACAGGGAGAACTTTCTGACAGTAAGAGCTGTTCGAAAATGGAACAGACTCCCTTGGAAGGTGGTGGACTCTTCTTCCTTCGAGGTTTTTAAACAGAGGTTGGGTGACCATCAAATACTTTAGCTGCAATTCCTGAATTGCAGGGGGTTGGACTAGATGACCCTTTGAGTCCCTTACAAGACATGATTCTGTGGTTCTAAGAAGCTGAAAGGAGGGTCTGTGTTGTTTTCCTAGCAGTGTAATTTTGTCCCATCGCTATTGTTGCTCATTTGTGTTTACAAACCTCTCCCTATTCAGAAAGCTCTTGGAGCAGCATGCATAAAAATTAAAATAAGGCATTCAAAGAAAAGGACAGTGGTAAAAAACCTGGCAGATCAGTAGGTGCCCACAACCTAAGGATGGGGACACTGTGACCCTCCAGGTGTCATTGAACTCCAACTCCCAGCAGCCCCAGATGCCAGCATGGCCAATGGTCTATGAGATGATGAGGGCTGGAGTCCAGAAGCCAAAGGTTGCCTGTTCCTGCCACAGCCAATATCAACATCCTGAAATTGCCTGGGTGTACAGAAGGGTTTTGAGCAGGTATCAGAAACACCAAGCAGTTGAGCAATTGTCTAACAGAGTATTCCAGAGGGAGCCAGCCCACTAAAAGCTCTGCTCCAGGTAGCCACCTGCTTGAATTTGTGAAACATGCTGCACTGTCAGGAGGGTCTAATGTGAAAACTCAAAGGGGAAAGGCCACAGCTCAGTGCCTGAGCACCTGCTTCTCATGCAGAAGGTCCTAGGTTCAATCCCCAGCATCATCAGGTAAGAATGGGAAAGACTCCTGCCTGAAACCCTGGAGAGCTGCTGCCAGTCAGTGTAGACAATAATGAGCTAGATGGACCAACAGTCTGACTCAGTTTAAGGTAGCTTCCTTTGCCTTAATGGAAAGAACTGCAGCTCAGTGGTAGAGCACCTGCATTGCATGCAGAAGGTCCCAGGTTGGGTCTGCAGCATCTCCAGGCAGGGCTAGGTGAGGCTCTTGCCTGGAGAGCTCCCTCCACACACTGACCTAGATGAATCAGTTGGTTTAAGACAGCCTTCTACTTTCCAATGCCCTGTCCCATATAATCAGATTTCTCTCAGTGGGAACGTTCCTTGGATAGCAACCTCAACCTTGGGAAAGGGGTTTGTTACTAAAGGGAAGGGGCCCTTCTGCGTGCCAAGCAGATGCTCCACCACTGAGGCATGACCCTTGTCCATAAATATTAAAACTTTGTCAGGAAACCCCCTAGAAGTGGGCCAAGGGAAAGCTCATCTGTCTTACAAGTGCTGCATCCTAGATCATAGTTGTCAACTTTTCCCTTTTCTTGCGAGGAATCCTATTCAGAATAAGGTAATGTCCCTTAAAAAAAAGGGGAAAGTTGACAGCTATGTCCTAGATGCCCTCTAAGGCTTAAGACTCTGGACTTACTGTGCCCAATTACCTGGCCTCCTTCGATGTGCTGGGCTGTCCTGTCTTCCACATCAGCCTTTCCAGGAGCTTCGGGTGCATGGCAGAGCTTTGCCAGAGAGCCTCCTGGCATCTTGTTGGGCACAGGGCTGCCCAGATCCTCCCTTGGTGCCTGGCGTGGTTCTTCTGTGAGGCCTCAGGCCAGAGCGTTCTCTTGATGGCCCCTGCGGCAGCAGAAGCAGCATCTTTCCAGGCACCCACCTGGGAGGACAGGTGAGGCTGCAGATCCAGAGTGGTCCAGGGTCCCTCCTCCTCCTCTGCCTGCTGGAGTGTCAGCCACTGAGTGGCCCTGCTGACGGGCAGGGTGGGGGCAGCCTCCAGGCTATCCCGGGAGCCCTCTGCTGCCTGCCGGCGCCACAGGTAAGGGGAGCGCCTGACTCCCATCAGAAGCCCTGAAGCTCGCCCCACGGTGTGGTACCTGGGGCTGGCCACATGCTTGTACCAGGCGCCTGCTGGGGCCACCAGCAGGATCAAGCCTAGGAAGCCCAGGGCTTTCCATAGGGGCCTGCGGGAGACTTGCCATAAAACCATGAGCACAGGTGAAGTTCAGCCCCGGTTCAGGTGGGCTCAGGAGCAGGGTGGCAGCTGCCTTATTTGCTTCGAAGAGAAGATGCTAGTCCTTTGTGAGTCAAAGGTGGAGGAGGTATCTCTCTCTCTCTCTCTCTCTCTCTGTGCTGCTGCTGCTGCTGCTGCTGCTGCTGCTTCTACAACTTGTATATAACTGCAGGCAGGGGGTGGTGGAGGGAAAACCCCCTCCCTCTGGCTCCACCCTTTCCCCAGCTGACATCCATCATCAAGCTGGAGTCTGCATCCTCATCCCACCCTCTCCACCCCCAGGGGAGGTACCACCCTCTCTGCCACAACTCCATAGGCAGACATTCAACTGACACAAGAGTCTCCGTCACTGCAGCTGTGCCAGGAAAGGATGATGGATCTGTTGGATTTCTGCCTGTCGTCAGCCCGAGCTACTAAACATCATGACTTGGAGCTCTCAGCAGCAAGGGACGTCTGGGGCCCCCTTCCCAAGGAAATGTACTTTTTAGGATTGGGGCTGTTCCTGCGTGCGCACACACACAATGGAATATTTGTAGCATGCTTAGATAGCTGGATATGATCTCAGAAACTCCCAGTGGAGCTTATAGAGCTGTGGGGAGGGAAGGAGGGGATTTATCAGGGGAATAACAAAATGGGGAGAAATTTAAATGCGGCTTCGCTCTCTGCAAAGAGCAGGAGGTTCACGGGATGGGAGGTTGTTGCAACTTTGCAGCAGAAACAGGAATTGGTCCTGGGCACATCATCTCCCTCTCTGTGTGGTGGATGACCCTTGCTCCGAAAAGCGTGGTCAGAATGAAAGGGTTCAGGAAGTCTGACCAGATCAAATTTCATAAAATCATACACAGACTTTACTAAAACAAAACTCTACAAGGGAGGAAAAACTCCAAATAATTACACAGATTAAAACAAACGCTAACTTATCCAGCTAATGAACATCAACACTTACACTTAAATCTCAGTAGGCTGAGCAACAGAAGAAGATGCTGTCAAAAGCCCAAATAGACACTGACCTTGTCTTAGCTGGCTGCTGAGAACTCCCGCCAATCCAGGTTTTATGGGAATTTAGACCATGGGCGTTCACCTCTTCCACCCAGTTACCTTGTGACACCGGCCTGGAAGCCTTAACGGGAGACAGCTGTATGGAAGCTCATTATTTCTGAGGTGCTAACCCATTCCCATAAACTGATCCTAAAGGGGTGATATCACCACACTCTGTCTCTCTCACAAACACACGCCCTGCCCCATGTTGATAAGTCTCCCACAGTGGGGAGGAGGGTGAAGGCACTTGTGGGCTCACCAGCTTCATTAAGGGTAACAAGGGAAGAAATAAGATAAGTGAACATCTGTTAAGAAGACCATCCATGCCCAAGATCTTGGCCCGGTTTGTGTGGGGTATGTGGGGTGTGTGTGTGAGTGTACATGTGTGGGAGAGGGTGCTCAGCACAAGCCTGCCTTTGCTCTTGTCCCAGAGGAATTGGGGAAACGGGGATAAATTGCAGTGATTCAAAGCAAAATGAGCCCTGAGTGAGATCTAAAACGAGCTTCGGAGTTTGTTCCATGGAGCTGTGTAAACTCCTCCCTCCACCCGCACTGCCCCTCTCATCTTTCTGCTGAGAAATGATGCTAGCAGAGGCCACAGAGATTTTCCTCTCCCAGCTCCCACATTTCCCTTTGCTCCTCAGTATCAGAATCATAGAACAGTAGAGTTGGAAAGGACCACGAGGGTCATCTAGTCCAAATCTTTGCCTGATAAACAAAGCAAGTGAGGGGCATTATCACACCATTCAAGGACAGTTTCCAGCCAGGAAAAAGCACTGGGGGACGATGATGAGGGGTGTAGCCTGGGAGAGTTCAAAGGGCCAGATGGGGAGGCTATAAGGGCCACATTCAGCCCCACCTGCTGTTCCACCCAATTAATAAATGCTCTGTAATTGTCCTTTTCTCAGAATCAAAACCCCCTAAATGTTAGCCTATCTATGTAGTGAGGATGCTCTGACCCTCTCAGCCATTCGGGTCATAAGAAAGCTGGATCAGGCCAATGGCCCATCTAGTCTAGCATCCTGTTCTCACAGTGGCCAAACAGATGCCCCATTGCCAACCATGGAGGCAAAGCATAGCCATCATGACTGGTAGGCACTGATAGCTTCCTCCTTCCTCCATGAATTTGTCCGATCCTCTTTTAAAGCCATCAAGTTGGTGTCCATCACTCTTTCCTGTGGCAGCGAGTTCCGTAGTTTAACTACGCACTGTTTCCCTGTGCTATTATTTCCACCTTAGTGACATCTGTGTTGATGGAGACAAGGTTACTCTAAGGATCTAAGGATCCTGCTTCTAAGGAAATGAGTGGCAGCCACCAAGGAGTTCAAACATGAAGCCTCCTTTGTCTTTCCTCAGCTCAAATCTAATTCTGAGTTGCTTCCCCCCACCCCCCACCCCCAGTTCCAGCCCCTAAAGGCTGGAAAACAGCCATAGGCTGTTCATCATCCACAGAATAATAATAATCCCGAAAATTAAACTGCATTTTTCTCCAGCACAGACAACAGCTTTTGCAAACATAGACAGGCAGGAGGAACATCTCACAGCCTGTTGGGTTTGATGCCTGACGATCGAGCAGCCTCATTAGCCGAACCTTGCCAGGCGTGTGGAAGAGATTTGCTGTTGTGATATTAATTCATGTGTGATTAAACAAGGGCAGATGACTGGGGTCTGGCGCATGCCGTGTGACAAGAGTGCCCATCACTTTCCCATTCATTAGGAAAAGGGAAGACAGCAGAGCAAGTTACTAGAGTACAAACCTAACAATATGAATGGGAATCGGTTGGCTGGAACCAAAAGGGGAAGAGGCAGAGCAGATCAAAAGCAAAATCTTGTTGGATCTATTAGGCTGGTGCAGAAGTTGCCTGATATCAAGTTGCAACTTTGGTCCTCCTACCTCATTATTGTCCTGGGTTTCAGGTGGCGAGGCAGGAGGGTCTGTCCCAATACTACCAGGAGATGCCATGGAATGGACCTGGGACCTTCTGCATGCAAAGCAGTAGCCATGCTCCTTCCCCTAAAAAGAAAGTAAGTTTCTAGTCCTCATGATTCTGAATAAAGGGCTGATTTAAATAGGAATGTAGAAAGCTCTGACTTGTATTTAATCAGGTCACTGATCCATCTTTTTGAGTGCTCTGTAAAGGTAAGGTAAAGGTAAAGGACCCCTAGACGGTTAAGTCCAGTCAAAGGCGACTATGGAATTGTGGAGCTCATCTCACTTTCAGGCCAAGAGAACCAGTATTTGTCCACAGACAGCTTTCCAGGTTATGTGGCCAGCATGACTAAACCACTTCTGGCACAACAGAACACTGTGATGGAAACCAGAGTGCATTCACCTTCCTGCTGCAGCAGTACCTATTTATCTACTTGCACTAGCATGCTTTTGAACTGCTAGGTTGGCAGGAGCTGGGATAGAGCAACAGGAGCTCACCCGTCACGGGAATTTGAACCGCCGACCTTCTGATCAGCAAGCCCAAGAGGCTCAGTGGTTTAGACCACAGTGCCACTCACGTCCCAATAAGTACTGTACTGTGTACAGTGACTTGGAAAGTATAGTTGTTTAATTGCACACTAAAATGGAAAATGCCTGTAAGTATATTAGACATTTATTGCTGAAAGGGTTTAGCATTAGAAAATTCCACTGGGCCATACTGAAGTTCTCTAAGCTTCTAACTGAGTTAATGGTTAAAATTTGATGCTCTCTGCTAGCACTCGTGTGAGTGTTTAACCTTAGTTCACATGAGGGTATTCCATTGCAAATCTCCATCTTGAATGGAGTTGCCTGTTAGTCTTTCTTGGACGTCACAGAGACAACAAAGGATGTAATAATAAAGCTTTTCCAGGAGCTGCATAGCCTTAGGCTGAATGCAGGCTAATGCAAGCTATGGAAGAGACAGATTAGATTTTTACTCTGATCATAATTCTGTTATATATATTTTAAGAAAAGCTTATGCTTGAATAAGCATATGCTTAATGGCATTATCTGGATGTATGACTGGTGTTTTCGTACCTGTTTTGAAGAAGTCCTGGTTAGCAATGCTTTGAATTATAATGATGGGTCTGGACCATTTTTATTCCAATAGGAGCCAGACTTTATGCATCCAATTGCTTCATGATGCACAATATTAATACCTCCAATATGGCTGGCAGTAGCTGTCCAGGGTTTCAGACTAGGGTTGTGCCGAGCCCTACCTGAAGATGCCAGGGAATGGACCTGGGACCTTCTGCATGCAAAGCACACTCCCAGTGAGCAATGGCCCTTCTCCCACTTCAGCCCAATGTCTGAAAGGTGTGTGTGCATGGATGGGGTGGCAGGGCCCCCTCTACCTCCCCCCAGTGCTCACCCACCCTATGGCTTCCTGTGGCCACAGCAAAAAGGAGAGGGAAGTTCAGATGACCCGTTGCCACCAGTAATCCCAGGGATTCCAGCACACAGAACACTGCCCATCCTTTGATTGATCTTTAAACCCACAACTTGCAACACCATGAATATTTGATGCAAATATGATAAATGAATTGCTTTGACTCATGGGAAGTGATTTGCAAATGAAACAAAATTGTTATGGAATAAATAATAAATGGCTGGCACCAAGCACGGCAGTGTTTCATTTCATATTTATACCGCTCACTTTCATTTCCCCAAAGAAACCTAGAAAAGTTAATGGGAAAGGAAAATAAAGACAGCAATTTAGTTATACAACGTATCATATTTATGCGTGCATTTCATTTTCCTATAGCATGACAGCATACATTTAAAGCACGTTCCTTCCCCCAAGGAATCCTGGGAACTATAGTTTACCACTACTACAATTCCCAGCACTCTTACACTAGAGTTGTCACGATTCTTTGGGGGAAGCAATGTGCTTTAAATGTGCGGTGTGTATGTGTCCACAGAATATCTAAAAGCACAACATGTGGAATTGGCTGTCTTGCATTGGCTCAAACCAATGACTGGGGCTGATGGGAATTGTAGTCCAAAATTTCTAGAGGGCACCAGGTTGGCAAAAGCTCCTTTAGCTTGACAAAGGGAAGAGATATTCCTTGGAGTTCAATAAATGCCTTTTTTCATGACATACTTATGAATCTTCCCTTGCTCTGGAATTGCGTTTTGTCTCTGAGATGCAGCATGGGGATGAGGAATAAATCTCTAGGGTGCCTGCCTGCTCACCCTCCGCCCCTGTTCCCACTGCCCCACCCCAGAACAGACCCTGACTCAGCAAGAGCCAAAAAGGGGTGATTCAGCATCTGAGATAAGAGTTGACACATCAGAGGGGGACCTCCCTATGGAGACATCCAGGCTTTCAGCCCCCTCTGCTGCATAATCCCCACTTGCTCTCTACTAACAGCTTTGTGTAAATGCTATGTTGCCTTACAAATGCCTTGTTTAAAGGAAATGAGCCAGAAATGCTGGCAGAGCAGGCCAGGAGATGGTGGTGGGTGGTTTTCTGCCTTTTAAAAATGCTATTGTCATAGAGTTCAGAAAAGCTGCATAGAGTCATCACTTCCTTTTCACAAACGCCACCCATTTGGGTGTGAAGACATAATTGTGTTGGAAATGGATGAATGAGGGGCTTGCTTGTTCCTTAAACTTCAAACATCGTTTCTTTTAATACATCTTCAGGTCACCTGTGCCTTCTTCAGAAGAGCAGTTATGTCAAGCTCATGGTGCCCAAACCTTTTGGCGATAAATTGTAATTATTAGGTCTTTCTGGAAATTTTCCTCTTCTTCAGGGCTATAGCCAGACAAAATACATTCTTAACCTTTAGATTAATGGTGCTGATGGTCCTCCAGCTCATCTTGGTCTATGTGTTGACTTCTAAGAGTCCTGCTGAAATATACTCTGAGTCGAGTGTGGATTTCATGCTCTTTATTCAGCTCAGAGTAGTGAGGAGTGGAAGTTCTTCCGAAATGTCTGCTTTATATACATTATTTACACAATGGGCCCCACGTGATTGGCTAATTCTGGGATTCACCTGTAGGCCAATCAGGTTGCGGATTCACTTCCACCCGGAGTTGGATTGGGTGGCTCCTGCGGACCAATCAGACTGCTGTATTCTGGATCCTATTGTTCTAGGACCAATCAGACTGCTGCATTTTGGATCCTATTCAACTCAGTACATAACACCAGCCAAGATTATTCTGACAACTTGTGGTTCCTTCAAATGTCTGGTTCCTTTAGCGTTCTGATTTGCTTGCCCAAAGTTTATGCAATGGTTAGACTATATCAGCCCTTTATGGAGCATTTGTTCTGATTTTATTGTGAGACAATTATTCTGCATTCATTCTGATTTGCTTGTAAGGTGTTTACCAGTCCTCTTGTTAAGTCATCCATTTACCCCACACACTTTTAAATATGTTTCTCTGCCCCTTTCAAAATACAAAAGTCTGGTTTGGGGTGTGTTTTTTTAAGTGGATTGTTGGGTTTTTTTAAAAAGGAGACAGAGCACTTTGATCCACTTCAAGTTTGCATACCTTAAGTTCTGGTATTTATTTTTTTGCTTGTTATCCAAAGGTCTCCAAGCAACTTACAGGTATTTTGTGTGACTTCTTTTAATAGTGTTGTAACTGATACAAGCAGCAACAACAACTGAACACCCCTTCACAACCAAAGGGCTCTTTGGTTTGACATACTCAGGCAAAATACTGACAGTGTGGAGGAAATATTGACTGTTCTCAAATATTGGCTGATCTATTCTAAGGGAAAGATTTAATTGCCTTCTTTCCACTTTGGGGATATATTTCTTACAATAACAGCTCTTTCCCTGTGAGGACAGAGCAACAGAAACACTAATTCATGTTCTTTCTGCATGCACCTTTTTCAGCGATGAACAAAAGGGATAATTTGCTCCCGTTTTACTAAAATACCCAAGAAATGATTTATTGTTGTCCCTACTTATTAGCCAATATGAGTAAAGCAACAACGAAAACAATAGATTCCCCCCTTTTTGCTGCAAAGTTTTGTAAAGGATACCATCAGCTTTATTTTTTATATATATTTATTAATTGTATTATTACAGTTACCTTTCCTCCAAGGATCTCAAGGTGGCATATATGGGTCCCCTACCTCTCCACAACAACCCTGTGAGGTAGGTTAGGTTGAGACACTCTAACTGACCCAAGGTCACCCACTGAACTTCATAACCAAGTAGGGATTCAAACCCTGGTCTCCCAGGTCCCAGTCAAACCCTCTAACCACTATAACATGCAGGATATAGCTTAGCTTGTTTTATATTAAAAATCGCACACATCACTTTGCTGTTTTATCTTGTTTTTATGTGGCCACCTCATAAAAAAATGTGATTCACTGATTGAGAAAACTAGGTGGTAAGAGGAAGGAAATTGGATTTTTCTGGAGGCGGGCATGGCTGCTCAGGAGCACTCATGTTAAGCAGTGAGGAAGTGCGCTGCAACACTCGGTTGCGGTTCCCACTTGTACATAATTGCAACTCGCTGATTTCCTCTCCTCACCCCACACCCCACTCAATGCTTCTTAGAAAGGGCTATATAGACACACATCCCCCAGGTTATGAATGAAGAATGAAGTGAGTCAGCCCTCAAAGAGGACGGCACAGGATAATCCTATTTGGCTTTTAAACTGTGAACAACACCAAGTCTAAATTTGGGGTGATTCATTCAGGCAGTCGGTATAACAAAGCCATTTTCTACAACCACTTCGATGGCTTGGGGGAATGAGAGGGAAGGAGGGAGAGAGATTAGCTATCATCAGATGTAGGCTTCTCCCATGATGTTCTTTCCAGGCTGCCTGCCTCACTACTTTCTGCCCCTCCTTCACATCTCTCCTCAAACCATAGTTGCCAGAAGGAATAAACAAATCAAAAAGTGAAATGCTTCTATAGCCCCCATTCACAAAAGAGACCAGCTGGGCCTTTCTCAACACTGCTGCTAGGGAGTCAGCCAGCTGACTCGCTGCACTGAGCACAGGTTGGTTGATCAATCAGTCAATTTCCTCCATTCCAAAGATGCTGCAGAATTGTCCACCCTTGAAGGAGACTGCCTGCTGCTTCCCTGTATGAGTCACTGCTTTGCCTTTGCCTTCTTCCAATCAGTCAGCACTGCAGGTAGGTAACATTGCCCTGCCCTTGCATGGATTGCAGCAGTCACTCATTGCCAAAGCAGAGAGGCTGAAGAATTGCCTGATTCCAGAGGAGGGTGCCTGTTGCACTTCGGCATGAGTCGCTGCCCATGGCCTTGCATCCTTCTGGACAAAAGGGAAGTCCAGATCAGCAGCCTGTGCAGAAACCAAAGGGAGGGTGAAGCAAGGTCCTTTGAGGGCAGGTAATTCTTAATCTTTTACACTCTAAAAGTAGTAAACTGGGGGTGGGGTGGAGAGGTAAGAAAAAAGTGTACCCCTGTTTTAATGTAGAAAAGGTGTGCCTTGGTTCTCTGGAATCTGGGAAATCTAGAGCAGCATTTGTCAGCTTTTAGAAAACATAATTTGCTTAAAAACAATCATATTTTGCACACCAAAAAGCCTGAAACTAGCCTTTCTTACTGGCACCAATAGTTGCTACTATCAAAATGTACCACCAGGAAGTGCTGCTAGTTACAAAGTGACAGCCTACTCCATTGATATCAAATGGGCACATAATTAAGGATAGAACAAAAACACAGCTTGTATACATGTAAGCAAAGGTAATCTTTATAATTCAAATACAAATTGCATTTGGAAACGTTTTTAAGAAGAGATTTGTACCTGCCTTTCAGGTAAGATCTTATCTTAAAATTCTGGCAGCCAAAAGACTCATTGCCAGCAAGAAATCTGGATCAGAGAGTTTTCCTGTATTTATGTGTTAAATCTGCTGCAGCAAAAACAAGCAAGGGGTGTGTCCAATACTGGTTGTACTCAGAGTAGCCCCATTGCATTTTTCATTTTCATTTTTTACTCTGAGTAAAACTTGCTCCGATACAACCCAGAAAGTCTTGTGGCATCTGAAAGCAGGGGTGTGGGGGAGCACTGAATGTTGCTGCTGCTCGCCACCCCAGTCCCTGAGTGGTGAAAGATTCCAGGGAATAAAAAGATTCCAGGGAATCAGAGGGCCTTCTGGCGGTTCCCTCAATGCGAGAAGCCAAGTTACAGGGAAACAGGCAGAGGGCCTTCTCGGTAGTGGCGCCCTCCCTGTGGAACGCCCTCCCACCAGATGTCAAAGAGAACAACAACTACCAGACTTTTAGAAGACATCGGAAGGCAGCCCTGTTTAGGGAAGCTTTTAATGTTTGATGTATTGCAGTATTTTAATTTTTTGGGAAGCTGCCCAGAGTGCCTGGGGAAGCCCAGCCAGATGGGCAGGGTATAAATAATAAAATTATTATTATTATTATTATTATTATTATTATTATTAAACTGTAGGCCACAGCCCTCACTGTAGGCTTTGCCACCTTGGGGCCCTCCAGATCTTTCGGACTACGATTCCCATCAGTGCCAGCCAGCATGCACTGGCTGTGGCTGATGGGAATCATAGTCCAAAACATCCAGAGGGCCCTAGTTTGGCAGAGCCTGCCTTACTGAGACAGCATACAGGCACCGAGTCAGTGTCTAGTGGGAGGTGGTGGCAGTTTGTAGTTCTGCTCAATTTGCTTGTTGGAGTGACTGAGACAAGTAGCATTGCTTGTGTGTGTGTGTAGCTTCATTATGATGGCATATTTACAATGCCCCGTTCGGCAGGATACATCACTCGAGTCCCTGCGCAGTTTCACAGACAAGTGACACTTAAGATGGCCCATTACAGTCAGCCGCTGCCGTCTCATTTCGCACTAATTGCTTTCCCAAATTGGATGGGCGCTTCTCTGACATGGAAAACAGTGGCAGAAGTATCATTAATCTGGGACAGAGACTGGGGGCAGGGGAGGGAAGGGGTAATTGCTAGCATGGAGTGCTTTATGCAGTAATTACAACTCTCATGCAGCCAGTCATTCCTAATCACCTCTCCGCCCCCTAACACTTTCCTTTACACTCCAGTTGCCCCATGCTCAGAGCCCTGTATCCCTGCGAGCCCCTGAAAGCATTTTCAAAAAGGACAAATATTATTCTGCATTTTGAAATGGTTTTTGAAGTGCTAAAACATTTCCACTTTGCACTGCTCATGGTTCTTAATGCGGTCATTTATTGGTTTTCACTGACTTGGTGGTGGTGGTGTTGTTCTTGTGGGTTTTCGGGGTGTGTCTGGATGAGGCCCTGAGGCCTTTCCCGTTCTTGGGATCCTGCACCCAGTGAAGGTTAGAACCTGACAAAGGAAGTTGCTGAATTAGTCAGACAAGCTTCTCTGTAGGACAATGGCCTTAGCTACCCACTGAAGTGTCCTCATTGGCATCCCAAAAGAGCTAAATTGCAAGAGCTACAAATATGCGGCAGGGCCCTCCAGGCTTATGTGTGGGCCTTTTTTCCACCACCACCCCTCCTAGCTGCTAGGTAGGAAAACAACAGGAGAATGTGTGTGAGCTGAGTTTTGTAAGCAAGCTGGGACACAGAGATGTGCTCACTCTGTGCTAGATCCCAACCTGTGACTAATGAAGAAGCAAGATCAGTTGGGCTATTATTGCTGTGACACCCTCCATCTTATGCTCAGGTTGTCTATATGTGTAAGTAAAGCCATATATCCTAAAGACTCTGCAATCTCTGCTGACCTTCATTCCAAGGAAATCGAACCTGGTATAAGCTCCTAGAATTTCTGGAGTCTCACTGCTCAGAGACTGAGGTGGCGTGTAACATCATAATTATCACCATTATAATTATTAATTACCCATCCTTCGCCCTAAGGTCCCAGTTTACAATTAAAACACAGTATTAAAATCAGTTTAAAGCAACCTACAATAATAGAATATAAAAAATATATACATCTAAAAATAGAATCTAAAAATATACATCTCTTTCAGATATTTGGGTATTTCAAGCCTTCAAACACTAATATGAGCATCATGAATTAGGCCTGGAAATGAACTGGCAACCAAGAGGTAGCTATTTGAGGAGCAGATGTAGAGGGTTTTCACATTAGAACTTGTAACAATGCACATGACTCTGAATTTTAAAATTTCCTCCTCTCACAATCCATTTTCTTTTTGTGCTGTGTCTTTTTAGGTTGTAAGCCTACAGGCAGAGACTGACTTTTTTTCAAGCCATTCTGCAAGCCTTTTATAGCTGAAGAGCAGGATAATTTTTAAAAAAATAATAATAAACACATTCTCATAAGTCTTTTGGGCAGAGTAAGCTGAAAGGTGGTGATGTCTCCATGGCTAAGAAAGGATTTGAATCTAGAACTCTTTGGCTTATATCCAGCACTTTGGACAGCGCCCTTTAGGACTAAAATAATAGAATTTGTTTTTTAAAAATACTGCTTAATGTAATAAAACATACAAACCATAAAAATGCAACAGCCAGTAAAATTTCCTAAGGTACCAGGTTCAATTCTCTGGGAGAATTTCCAGGTAGCGCTGAGAATGTTGCCTACCTGAAACCCTGCAGAACTGCTGCCAGTCCGTGCAGACAATGCTGGTTTAGATAGACCAATGATCTTGCTTAGCAAAAGGCAGCATTCTCTGTACCTATTATTAAAAATGAGACTAAAATGAAATGCAAACAAATTTATAGTGATAATGCCGCTTATTATGCCACACTAACTGAAATGATAGAAATGCCCTAAAGCAGAATTTGCACGGGAAAAATGAGGACACCATCTCATGCGTGTACATTTCATGTCAGTGACACACCCCAAATGATGATGCAACTTTATACCAGGCCTGAGGCTAATGTGGAATAAAAATAAACTTTGGGCCAGCACAAATGTCCTCTACAAAATGGCAGTTCAAACCGAGGCCTAGTAATGTATAACCATCCTTTCTTTCAACTTGCTTGAACTTTACAGATGATTTATTCTTATTCTTATTTACAAAAATAATATTTTTGCCTTTACTCCCAGACAATATCCCATTTAATCCTCAGAACTCCTCTTTGAGAAATAGTCATTACTTCACTGCCTAGCCTGTTTCAAGGTCACCCAGTGAGTTTCACTGACAAGCATGGATTTGAACTCAAGTCCCACTGTAACATTCTAACCACTGCAATACATTGGTAAACCTTGATAACCATTTTTGATCAATTTAACTGCCACGACCTTTTCCCAAAGGCTCTTGGGAAATGTAGCTTTGAGTGAGTGTGCCCTGTAGATTTCTCTGTTAAATAGCCATACCTTCCTCTCATCAAACTACAGTTCCCACAGTTCCTTGGGAGGAGAAAATGGCCGCAAAACAAATCGAAGTCTGTGGAGCAAATACAGTTGAGTGCCTGAAGGGGGCGTTCTACAATATTTTGATATAGCGGCCAGCCTGAATATGCAGCTCTATGGGTGGGGACTCTCTACACTAGAAAGAAAGAGAAAGAAGCTCACTGTGCTAGAGCGTCATTTTAGGAGGACATGGTGCATGAAGTATAGAGATAAGAAATAGGGACTAATCCATCGATTGAGAACTTCCTGGTTTGCACTGAAAGACATTTCAAAATGGAAAGTTGTCCAATGTTTAATTCAATGTTAAAATTATGATTCTAGTGTACCCGTGTTTACTCTCAAAAAAAGATAGCGGCCAAGATGGGTGTAGGCCTTAATTTTTAAAACGACCTGCTAGCCAGATCAAATGCAAATGCCAATATTGTGAGTTATCCCATTTTGCTGCTTGGGGGCAACCCCAGAGTGCAGGCTGAAGGCTGGCTTGGGACAACATTTTATTCTTGCAATTTTTTATTCCCCCTCCCCTTGGGGTATTTCTTGTTTTCTATTTTTAAATTTGTTCCACTACTGAATCTGGTTTGGGTTTCCAGCCAAGGTCCATCTCCCGCCTCCTCAGCAAAACTCCTAGCTTGCAACAAAGGGCAGTCTAATAACATTTCCCGCTGGAGTCCTAGCTCAAAACCAGTGAGCTCAGGAAGGTAACTCTGCAGGCTCCTTCCATCAGCTGGAAGGAGAGAAGAGAAGGGATGCAGGGTGGTTCCATAGAAGCAGCTGAAAGGCCAGCAATTTGGGGACCCCGTCTCTCCTTGAACTGTTCCACCCCAGCTAATCATTAGAATAAATTGCAACTAAGGACTTGTACCTGAGTTTTATCTTTCTCCTCCTTCCTCCCAGTCAGTTTTCCTTTTGTGCCACGTCTTTTTACCTGAGAGCAGGGACTCTGGCAGCTTCTTTTGACCAAAGACCTGAGGAAAAAAATATTTATGTAAATAAGCGCAGAACGAGCCTTTTAAATTTTGTGCATGTGATTTCAAGGCCCGAATTAGAAAATTTCCAGAAGGAATTAGAAAGAAGAGCATCCGCTCCAGTCTTATTAGTTACCATAGCTGTCAACTTTTTTTGCGAGGAATCCTATTCGGAATAAGGGAATTTCCCTTTAAAAGGGGGAAACGTTGGCAGCTATGTTAGTTACTGGTGGTGGGAGGATGAAACACAAACCGCTGTCCAGTTGCACCTGTGCTGAAACGTTTTATCCATTGGTTCCTATGGGAAGCTCGCAATTCAGGCCCCCTTCCCCCGGGAAAAAGGGAAGCGGGGAAGATAAACTTAGAAACGCGGGAGTTGCTACCCGTGTGTCAGTCTATACGTTAAGTCTATGCGACGCAGGAGGCGGCGGCGGTGGCGCTTTTCGTCAAAAGATCTCGGCGGTGACGTGGAAGCGTGCGCGCGCACTCGCTCGCTGATAGGCGGCGCTGCCGCCGCCGCTCTAGGCCGACGTCTCTGTGCGGGCGAGGGGGGCGGTTGCTAGGCTGCGCTCCGGGCCTAGTAGGCCGCAGGGGCGGCGTGGCCGGCCAGGCAGGCAGGCAGCCGAAAGGACGGGGAGGGAACGCCATGGCGGCTTCGCCTCGGTCGGAGCCGCGCGGCTCGGAGACACCCAGCAGCTGCGTGCTGTGTTGCGGAGAGCTGGAGGTGGTGGCGCTGGGCCGGTGCGAGCACCCCATCTGCTACCGCTGCTCCGTGCGGATGCGGGCGCTCTGCGGGGTGCGCTACTGCGCCGTCTGCCGGGAGGAGCTGGCCCAGGTGAGCGCGGCCGGGGAGCCGGTGCCGGGAAGGAGGAAGGGAGGCAGGCTCCCTGTTCTTCGCAGGGCCACGGCCGGCTCTGGCTTTCAGTTTTACTTCTTGTATCTGTTACCTGCCCTGCCCCGACCCCCGCCCAAGGGTCCCAAGGCAGGTTACATAAAAAACAAATAATACTATATATCCATACAGCCCACTACGGATGGCAAATGCTTCTGAGATACCTCTAAAAGGGGAAGATTTATAGCTATCTGTATCTCGCTCTCTCTCTTTCTCACACACGGAAAACAAGATCTAAAGAGATCTGAAAAACAAAAAATGCCTTTATTTTCAGAACTGCTAAACTGATAATAATGTAAATATATGTTTGTGTGATGAACACTCATTAGAAATATATCTATATATTTCTACTTTCATTCATATATTCTAGGCATTCGTTACTTCAGTTTTGTACTATTGAGTGTATTATAAGTAAGTGTAGAATATATACATATACACACACACTCATTCTGGATCGTGTTCAGCATTAGTCATACCCGAGTAGACTCATTTAAATTAATGGACATAAGTAACTCTGGTTCATTGGTTTCACTGGATCTGCCCAGTGTAGAATTTAGTTTAGTACAGCCCACTATCTGACATTACTAGTGGGGGTGGGGGTGAAATCCATCCATCATTATTGTGAACAGATCCCACAAAATCAATTGGCAGTATTAGTAATTAGGCCTACCAATTTCATTGGGCCTGATCTGAGTGTGGCTAATATTGTTTATCACCAAAGTGAAAAAATGAGCAGTGGACTTTTGTTAGTGTTACCTGCTTTATTTTATTTGAAAAAGTATTATTATTATTGTTATTATTGTTGTTGTTATTATTACTGTTGTATTATTATTATTATTATTATTATTATCAGTTGCTGGGGATCAACAGTGAAAGAAGGCTCTTTGGTCTGATCCAGCAGGTCTCTTATGTTCTTAGCTGTTAACCATAATAGGTTGATAAAACCTCCAAGCTCAGAGACAGTCAACCTCTGAGTATCAGTATCTTAGATGATGAACAGCTGGCTGTTTATGTGAGGGATCTGTTCTATGGGACTTGCTGATCCATTTATGCTCCAAAGGGTTGAGTTGCCACCTCTTAACCTACCAAAGAGTATTTGTTGAGCCAAGCCCCTTCTGTGTATGGGATGAGTTTGAAGTGCATAGACAGCTGCTGAAATCTGTAACTTGGTGGCCAGTCGCTTACACATCTCTTCTGTTTAAATGTTCATACAACTATCTTGTGCAGTCCTCTGGTTTGGAATACTGTACATAACAGCATGTTCTTGTAAGAACCATGTGACCTTCACAAAGTATTTTCCTTTTATTGTTTTGGAAGGAGAAGCTATGAAGGTCAGTTATTTCAACAGAATAGGAAACAGTACTTGTGAGCTCTGCATGAGATGTATAACAAACACGTATACACACAGGGGTGGAGTTGCAGACTCACCCTTTTTGCTTATTTAACACCTCCTAATTCAAGACAAGCCTCACTTTGTAGTAAAGCCAGTTTGGCTTCTCATTCTTTTGGTGCTGCTAACATCATAATTTGGGGATTTAATGTGTCCAGGCCACAGAAGTTTATGGAGACATATTGTCTACTTCTTGCCAACTGATAGAGGAGTTTTTAATAGAGAGAGTTGCATTCAACCCTGAGGCTGGCCTTGGGTATTTACATACCCTTTGACTTTGAATTACTATGCTTCTGCCTGCATAGCCATCCTTCAAAGAAAGCTTGTACAGTGGGACCTCGGGTAACATACACTTCAGGTTACATACGCTTCAGGTTACAGACTCCGCTAATCCAGAAATAGTACTTCGGGTTAAGAACTTTGCTTCAGGTTAAGAACAGTTTCAGGTTAAGAACGGACCTCCAGAACGAATTAAGTACTTAACCCGAGGTACCACTGTATCTGGTTCTCAGGTGGTCTCCAGTATTTCTCTGCCATTCTCTGGGCTTTCGACACTACTTTAAAGCTCCACTTCTAGGATTCATGCAGTTTAACTGAGCTTTGTCCCTACTTATGCTCTCTAATGGACAGTTCATATTTTGATGGATGTTGTGGTGTCTTGTGCTGGGTAGTACTAGTGTGTTACCATCGCTTCTCGGCCTGTTGGCTAAGATCAAGTACAGTGGTACCTCGGGTTACAGATGCTTCAGGTTACAGACTCCGCTAACCCAGAAATAGTACCTCTGGTTAAGAACTTTGCTTCAGGATGAGAACAGAAATCACGTGGCAGCGGCACAGCAGCAGTGGGAGGCCCTATTAGCTAAAGTGGTACCTCACGTTAACAGTTTCAGGTTAAGAACGGACCTCCAGAACGAATTAAGTTCTTAACCCGAGGTACCACTGTATCATTGTGGTCCATGTGGTTCAAAATCTTTGTACAGTTTCCTGGAATTCTGCTAAAACTGGCTTGACACCATTTTCTTAGTTTCTGCTCGCCAGTACCTGAAGCTTCTAATGCAGGGTTAGCCAACATTATGACCTCCAGAAGTTGTTGGACTAAAATTCCTCATTGACCAGCATGGCAAGTTGTCAATGGTGATTGGAAATCTGTTGTGGGAGGGGATATGTTTACATGTTCTTTTTCTTGAAAATCAATTAAAAATATGTTTATTTTCTTATAAAAAGAGGATGGTCCAACAACACCTGGAGGGCACAACCTTTGCTCTTCCTGCTCTAATGGGTAGTTCTACTAGCCCAGTTTTAACAAATTTCCAGTCATCCCTTTGCTCCTTGCCGCTCCCCTTTCTTGCCAGGTTACATTCAGAGAATCCAGGCTGCCTGAGTGTTGTATGTTTTGAGGCTTCTCTCTGCTCATCTGGCAAAATTGTGAGTCAGAAGAGATTCAGTGTGTACATTCTGCTATTGCTCCCTGACCATTGCTGTGCCTCACTGTTGTTACTGTTACTTCAGTGCTCCCCTGAATGCTACCAATGTGGAATAAGACCTCATTAGTATAAGGTGTCACATCTTGATTAATCAAATTCAGTATTGGTTATGTACTTAACAATGTGTCTTAAAAGTGCAGTGAGCCTTTGGGAACCAGCAGTCTCCCTATGGGGCTGAATATTTGTTCAGAGTCTGAACACTAAAATGGAATAGACCTTTAGTCTGGAGGGTGCTGGGTGGGCAATGGCGGCTCTAGTGCAAAGGTGGGAAAGCCATGGACTTCTCTAATCATTGGCTATGCTGGGTGGGGCTGATGGCAGGGTCCAACAACACCTGGGAGACCACAAGCTCCCCCAACCCTGGTCTAGTGATATGCAAGTGAATACTGTATTAAGGATCCTCCATATAGAAAAATCCTGAAAATGTTTAATCTAGGTTTATCTCGTGTATTTGGGGACATAAGTGAATCTCCCAGTAACACAACACCTCTGGGTGTTCCAGCAGGGAGCTTATTTTGTAGATATGCCCATAAGGTGCCTACTGTTGTACATTCAAGAACGAATGGCTGCTCTCTTTGTCCTCCTTGGCTTCAGTCCAGCAGCAAGTGATATCATTTTTGTTCCAGTTGCAGGAACAGTATGTTTGCTTAAAGATCAAGGTTCAATGAGATCATTCTTCTTGGGAGTAAATCTGTTGTAGGCATTAGCATTTCCAGTTTATTCAGGTCCTGTACTTTGGGAATGTTGGGGGGGGGCAAGGGGAAATGGGACATGCAATAGTCCAAAAGATACTGACATGGGAAAATAGGCAGGAGAGAGAGAGAGAGCACCTTGCCCAGGAGGTCATTGCATGACATTGTTGACTTCCTTGTGATCACACTATTCCATGTGCCCATTCATAAGTTCAGTGGCAGGGAGCTTCAGGGTGTAAGATACTTGCATAGCAGGTGGGGCGTGTGTGTGTGTGTGTGTGATAGCTACCTACAGAATGAGAGTATAATACAAAGTACAGTGCTCACACTGCCATATTATTTCCATGTCTCAGGCAGGTTATTGGTAGTAGAGCCCCTGCTTTGCATGCAGAGAGCCCCAGGTTCAATCCCTGATGGCATCTTTAGGTAGGGGCTTGGAATGTCCCATGTGTCCCTTGGAGCACTGCTGCCATTCAGTGTGGACATTACTGAGTTAGAATGGGCCTGTGTTTCAGGATAAGGCAGCGTCCTGTGGTCCTCTCTGCTTGCTTATATGGCATATTGTGCTAAGTTTCATTTTACATAAAAAGGCTACACCTCTGCCTCTGCTAAAACTGATTTCCCCCAGGAGAGTTGGCAGGTGTGAGAGAGAGTTAACAAGTAAACAGAGGACAAAAATGTCACTGGGTACTTTGTAAAAAGTGAGACAGAAGGAACAGGGGCATGTGGATGGTTATTCCAAGGGTACTAGTACCATACTGTACTAGCCGCCATAAACCCACCATAGCAAATGACCCAGACATCCTTGTGTGTTTGCGTCTGCAGTGCTGGCAATCTGCCTTGTTCTTTTTTCCTTATCACACCCTATTTTGCCTTCCTCCATGCTCTTAGCAATGCAGCATCCTGTTACAGCTGCTGCCAAGTACTGGAGTAGATTGCTGTGATTCTGTTACCTCGTCAAGCTGCCTTTGAACTGGAAGTGGCTCTTTTGGGCTTGGAATAGAGGGAACCAGAGTGAGATGGCAGGCAGGGTTAGATTGGTAGAGTTGGGAGCAGGGGAACCTCTCTCTGTTGCACATTGGCAGCCAGCCCTACCTTGGGCATTGGGCAGTATCTATAAAGCAGCTCTGGAATGCTCAGGCCTCGCATGTGGGAAAGGCAGCTGCTCCAGTCTCTTCTGCTGAAGACTTTGAGGTTCTCTGTAGATGGCCCCCTGGTGATGACATCAGTGGCAGCCTCTCCTTTATTCAGGAATATTAATTAATTGTTTTGCATCCTGTCCTTTCTTAGAATAATAATGATGATGATGATTTTATTATTTATAACCTACCCATCTGACTGGGTTTCCCCAGCCACTCTGAGCAGCTCCCAGCAGAATAGTAAAAACACTATCAAACATTAAAAATTTCCTTAAACAGGCTGCCTTCAGATGTCTTCTAAAAGTCAGATAGTTGTTTATTTCCTTGGCATCTGAAGGGAGGGTGTTCAACAGGGAGGGTGCCACTACCAAGAAGACCCTCTGCCTGGTTCCTTGTAACTTTGCTTCTTGCAGTGAGGGAACCAGCAGAAGACCCTCAGAGGATGATGGGGGTGGAGACGCTCTTTCAGGTATACCGGGCTGAGGCCGTTTAGGGCCAACACTTTGAATTGTGCTTGGAAATGCACTGGGAGCCAATCCTTTAGGAGTGGTGTTATATGGTCCCATCGGCCACTCCCAGCCCTGTATAATTCAGAACAACCATTGGTGCTTAAGAAGCTTCCTCATACCATGTCATACCATTGGGGCCACATGGAGCCCTCCAGAGGTTTTGGACTACAACTCTAGCCAGTGTGGCTACTTGCCAGGGATGATGGGAGTTGTAGTCTGCAATGTCTGAAATTGACACTGACTTGCAGTGGTTCTCCAGAGTATCTCCTACTTCAACTTTTTAACTGCTAAGGACTGAACCGGGAACCTTCTGCATGCCTAACATGTACTCTGCCACAGAACTATGGTCAGACAGAATCATGGCAGTTAGGTTAAGCTGACAAATAAGGCGTGGCTGAGTGCTACCCAGTGTGCAGAGAAGTATGGACCAAGCCACAGAATCCAGTAACTTCATAGACATAGGAGATGTTGACGATTCAGCATTTTGAAAGAGGCATTTCTGTCCCTTGTGGCCACAAAGAAAAACCTGCGGGCAGTTTCTCTTAGTGACAGTGTCTCAGTGGTGCGGTGTAGCTAGCCAGAATCTTGTGACTTCCCCTAGAGTTGGCTCGCCCCCTCAGTAACTTGGTTTGTTCATAAGAACAACCCCCCACACCAAGCCTTTTCAACAACAATCCTGGTTTATGACTCGCTTGCTTGGATTTTTCTCATGCCCAGTGGAGATGATACATTCCATTTATTCTTGGAATGGTGTGTCACCAGCCAGAGGCACTTCCTCTTACATAATGTTTAAATTGCGAGGAAATGAAAGCTCAGCCGACCGCGCCAGTCGCTGAGGGAGGGGTGAGCAACACACCAATAATCTGTGAAACTTTTTTTTTAAAAGTTCAACTGGAACTGCTGGATAGTAAGCGACTTCTATCATGTGAGCATTTTAGTCCTTCAGAATGGTGGAAGTACCCATGTGATTAGTTAAGTCCCTCTGCAACTGCCTAGTGCCCCCCCCCCCCCAGTTTTGGGTATTCCTGCAAGGAAGGGGTTGCATAAGTCCTTGGTTTTTACTACCCACAAATGCAGGACCAGGCAATGAGTTTAGAGAGGAGACTCCCCCCCGCCAGCCCCACAAGGGCAATGTTCCCTCATGGGCATCGTTCTGGGGGCTGCACGCCAGAGGTGGGCAGGGCCCAAGTCAAAGGTGGATGTGGTAACTGTTATGACTCTTATCATTGCGTAGTGGGCTACTTCTCAGCCATTCAAAAGGCAGAGGTTTGTCTGTGTGTGCCACACACTTGTGTGTGTATTATACATGTATGTGTAAAGAATATACCCACCCATCCCTCTTCATTCCTAGTCTAGACAAGCAAGCAGCATAGTCACAGTTCAAGGACACATTCCAGCCAGGCAAAAGTCCTTGAGGCAGGCACAGAGCAGAACCAATGAAATATGTGAGCTGAATGGAGTCTGCGGTCCGCAAACTACTCACCCCTTTTAAAGGCTGTAGACTTGTTTTGGCTCGTGACTTTGTTCAAGCTTTTTTCACACATCACAGCCCCATGTCCAGCCCCTCTTGTTGTACACATGCCGGATTAGCAACCTACATGTTTTGAAAGCCACAGCTAAATTTCTCAGGGAGCTCACATGGCTTAAGTAGCTCATCTGGGTAAAACTATTGATACCTTCTCTTCTTTCCTGCTTCGTTCCACTGGCTCATTGGCAGCAATGGTTCATCCTTGTTTAATGTCTCTCATGTGAAAGAGGTTAGAATGTGAGTGCATTCAGCTAAGATTCAAATCTGTGTCTTCCTCATCAAGACTCCACACTTTATCCAGTAGGTGTTATCTGCATCCACTGATCACCACTCCAGAATCTACCCTATGGATTCCAGCTTTTAGGACTGGGCCAATGGAACATAGCTCTGTATGTATCATCAGTCATGAGCCCAGCAAGCCTTCTAACTCTCCTCCTTGTGTTCTCTGTAGGTGGTCTTTGGGAAGAAGTTGGCATCCTTTTCAACTATTGCACTCAACCAGTTGCAGCACGAGAAGAAATATGACATCTATTTTACTGATGGAAAAGTTTATGCTCTCTATAGGTAAATCTTCTTCAGTTTACTCCCCTTAAATAAATTGGGCAAAGTGTCCCATCCCAAAAAGGAGCACCTAGAACAGGGGTCAGCAGACTTTTAAAGCAGGGGGCCTGTCCACTGTCCCTCAGACCTTGTGGGGGGCCGGACTGTATTTTGCGGGGGAGGAGGATGAACAAATTCCTATGCCCCACAAATAACCCAGAGGTGCATTTTAAATAAAACCACACATTCTACTCATGTAAAAACACGCTGATTCCCAGACCATCCATGGGCCAGATTTAGAAGGGGATTGGGCCAGATCTGGCCCCTGGGTCTTAGTTTGCCTACCCATGACCTAGAAGATAGCCATCTATATACATTGGTTTCCTCTTGAGGAATCTCTGTGTCAAATCCTAATTCATGGCACCGTGGGGTTTACTCAAGAGTTCATGGAGCCTGTCTGGTCTCTTGCTTGGAAACGTGGCCTATGTGGTGGATGATTCAAGATAGTATTTAAAAGTGCATCTTGGTCAGCCTTAGTCAAGTGGACACCTAGCAGATATTTTGGACTAGAGCTTCCATCTGCCCTAGCCTCTTGGCGTTATAGTCTCAAAGCCCTGAAGGTGACCACGTTGGTGAAGTCTGCCCTACCTAAGAGGGCAATATCTGATGAAATCTCAAGAAACCAGCATGGGAGCTCAGTTGGATTTCCATGGCCAGGGGGTGGGTTTTCAATTCCTAAACAAGAAGGGCAAACTATGCAAAACAAGCATTTTAGGTTTTCTTGATGCTGACTCTCTCTGTGTTTGTAAGTGATCTATATTGAACATTGCAGAAGTATGCACTAAGCTATTTCGGGTGCAGGGAACCTTTGGCCCTCCAGATATTGCCAAACATCCCAGAATCCCTGCCCATTGGCCATTCTTGCTGGGGCTGATGGGATTTGTACATCTGGAGGGGTTCGCCACACCTGATGTATACAGTGCCTTTCTCCTCCTGCTGGTGCTTTAATTAAAAGGACGATGTGCCAAAGGGGAAACTAGGGAATAGCTTCTGGAGGAGCTAAATTGTGTCCTCTGGCCTTTTTCTTTCTTTTAGGAAGCTTCTGCAGCACGAATGCCCGCTGTGCCCAGAGGCCAAGCCATTCGCCACCATTGTGGACTTGGAGCAGCACATGAGGAAGCAGCACGAGCTCTTCTGCTGCAGACTGTGTGTGAAACACCTGAAGGCAAGTAGTTGAGAGTCCTCCAGGGTACCTGGTTGGGTAGGGGGCTGGGTCTTGGCCTTCCCAATGACATTGCTCTTATTTGAGGGCAAGGAGTTAATGGCATGTTTCCTTGTGTTCTAGATCTTTACCTATGAGCGCAAGTGGTATTCGCGTAAGGACCTCGCCCGGCACAGAATCCACGGGGACCCCGACGACACTTCTCACCGTGGCCACCCCCTGTGCAAATTCTGTGATGAGCGCTACTTGGATAATGATGAGTTATTGAAGCACCTGAGAAGAGACCACTATTTTTGCCACTTCTGTGACTCCGACGGGGCACAGGAATACTACAGGTTTGTGGGCACAGCTAGAGCGGCGCCCCAGATGGGAATTTGCCTGTGGCTAATCAGTCTTAAGGTTCTTGATGCAGCTGGCCAACCCAGAACCAGGTGCTTGTGCCCAGGTTCATAAGAAGAGACCGTGGTCAGGTTTGGAGGGCTAGCAGCCGCCATGAATTGTAGATTCTTTTGACAAATGACTACTCCTGAGGCAGCAGGAGAGGTTGGGGGTGAAACTAGCCCACCCTGCACTTCAGTTACAGAACCCTTGACTGAATAAAATGGGTGAGGGTTTACATGTTCTCTGCTTGATAAGGAGTCCGGTTGAATCAAGAGCCAGTGGTTAAGAGCGGTAGACTTGTAATCTGGTGAACCTGGTTCGGTCTCCACTCCTCCACATGCAGCTGCTGGGTGACCCTGGGCCAGTCACACTTCTCTGAAGTCTCTCAGCCCCACTCACCTCACACAGTGTTTGTTGTGGGGGAGGAAGGGAAAGGAGAATGTTAGCCCCTTTGAGACTCCTTCGGGTAGTGATAAAGCGGGATATCCAAACTCCTCCTCCTCTTCTTCTTCTTCTTCTTCTTCTTCTTCTTCTTCGGAGTCAAGCCAGCTTCCACCTCCCCTGGTGAAAATGCAGCTGGAGACAGCTGGGAAAGTTCCTTCCTTCCTTCCTTTCATGAATCACTTCCAATATAGCACCCTGAAATGATTAACCCTAAAAATAAGCATTTGCTCTCTCCTCATCACTGTTGAAGGTGACCACAGTGCTGGTTCTTTCCTTGCCACACTGCAGTCACCTTCAGTGGACACAACCAGCTTTACTCACTATCAGTATAGATGGCAGTCAAGTTGTCGTTCTTGAGGTTCAGAGCTGGCTTCAGTCTTGAATGGTCTGCCCATTGTTTTAAAAACCGAATTCTCCTAACTTTCCAATGTGCTGTAAATTTACAAAGCTGGGGCACACAAGGAGAACTCTGAATTCTTCAGGCCTGACTGTTTACTGATCCTGCATATGTATCCTTTGAAAAGTCTTGCCCTGTCAGAGCAAATTTCTCTTCACTCAGCATTCTCTGCAGGAATCCCAGTAACCAGTTCAGTGCAATATGGTCCTCCTAGAAATTGCCCAGGGGTCCAAATCCTGCCCAGCCCAATTTAGAGGCTTTCCATTTTCCCATCTGTATTTGTCACCACAAACTTGGGTCACATCCACACCATACATTTGAAGCACAAGGCTTCTTTACCCCCCAGCAAATAATCCTGGGAGCTGTAGATTACCCCTTAAAGGTAAAGGTACCCCTGCCCGTACGGGCCAGTCTTGCCAGACTCTAGGGTTGTGTGCCCATCTCACTCAGGCCGGGGGCCAGCGCTGTCCAGAGACACTTCTGGGTCACATGGCCAGCGTGACATTGCTGCTCTGGCGAGCCAGAGCCGCACACGGAAACGCCGTTTATCTTCCCGCTAGTAAGCGGTCCCTATTTATCTACTTGCACCCGGGGGGTGCTTTCGAACTGCTAGGTTGGCAGGCGCTGGGACCGAACAACGGGAGCGCACCCCGCCGCGGGGATTCGAACCGCTAACCTTTCGATCGGCAAGCCCTAGGCGCTGAGGCTTTTACCCACAGCGCCACCTGCGTCCCTCAGATTACCCCTTACTGAGCTACAATTCCCAGGATTCTTTGGAGGAAGCAATGTGCTTCAAATCTGTTATGGTATGGACTTTCCAGGTACTGAACCAAGTCCACAGATATGCTCACAGTGCATGCCTCCCCTCTACCCTTTTTGCAGCGATTATGAGTACCTCCGGGAACACTTCCGCGAGAAGCACTTCCTCTGCGAAGAAGGCCGGTGCAGCACCGAGCAGTTCACTCATGCCTTCCGGACTGAGATAGACTACAAAGCCCACAAGACGGCCTGTCACAGCAAGAACCGGGCAGAGGCCAGGCAGAACCGGCAGATTGACCTCCAGTTCAACTATGCGCTGAGGCATCAGAGGAGAAATGAGGGTACGCCATACTGGCCAGGCAGGGAAGGGCTGGTTGTTTCAAAGGACAAAGGCAATTCACTTCAGTGTTTTTCAGCTGTGTGATTACCATGGGGTGTTTGCATATTCTCTTATAGCCCAGAAAGAAGCACTGGAGGCAAAAATCATGTTGGTTTTTTTGGCTGTGATTTTGTAGGAAAACAGCATTCCATTGCAGAGGTGTCCCGAGCAGTGAACTAACCGGCCAAATTTTGGAGGCATCCAAGATGAAGGGGGGTGGAGGCTGGCTTTAGGCTTGTGTTCTCTGTTTCCATCAGCTTTTGTGCTAATTAAGCGCAGAGCTGATCTGATAGAGGTGGATGTGTGGCCGTGCAGCAGAGGCAGAAGCATATCCACCACCGGCGTTTTCCAAGCAAGTGCCACTAGCAGGACTAGGACAGAGCACAGAGCAGGCAAGAGCAAGGTGATATAACACTTCAGCATCCCTTGCCCAAAGCACAGTGATTGGAAGAGCCCTGGTAGTATCATTGCCTCTGATTAGAAACTAGACCTGTCAGTCACAAAATACAGTGGTACCACAGGTTAAGTACTTAACCTGAAACTGTTCTTAACCTGAAACACCACTTTAGCTAATGGGGCCTCCTGCTGCTGCCGCACCGACAGAGCCCGATTTCTGTTCTCATCCTGAAGCAAAGTTCTTAACCTGAAGCACTATTTCTGGGTAAGCGGCGTCTGTAACCTGAAGCGTATGTAACCTGAGGTACCACTGTACCTCTCCCTACATTGACATGACAAGCCTGAGGAGCAACAATTCAGTTGCAGCAGACACATGGCCTGCATTTATAAAACAAAAACAACCCTCCCCCCCCCCAATCTCCCCAAATTGGTTTGAATGTCCCTAATTTGGTTGGGGGCAATTTGTAAGGCTTTGGCTGAGACGAGCCTAGGATCTATCTGATGCTTGTTCCTAGCACATCACCTCCGTTGTAGCCTATCCTATCCTGTCCTGTCCACACACACAAACACACTGGTGACTGATCCCATACAAGGTGGAAAATAGCAGTTTGAGGCTGACCGGCCCTGTATCTTTCTTGTCCCAGGTGTCGTGGGTGGCGAGGACTATGAAGAGGTTGACCGATACAACAGGCAAGTGAGAGGAGGCCGGTCAGGGCCACGAGGAGGGCAGCAAAACCGGAGAGGCAGCTGGAGATACAAAAGGTGAGCGACCTTCAGCCGGCCTTTGGGTATCGTCTCAATGGGCAGGAAACTGGCTTGTGAACAGGGGTGCAAATCAGGATGTGACATGTACTGTCCCCTTAGTTTAAGGATGCAGTCAGAGCTTGCTGCCAGAATTGGACCACTGTCACGCTTAGCAAAAACCAAAGACTCAGGCCCAGGCAGGAAAGGTCAGTGCAAAGGAGGGTGTGTTGCAAAACCCCTTTTTCCTGTTTATAAAATCCACGTTCTGTTTTTTCTGTTTTAAGATACCTCACATGCAGCTTACAATGAAAGCAATAGAACATTGCAACAACCTATTGTACTTCTATAACACACTTTCCATGCATAAAACAACTTATAAAAATGCCTGTCTAAGAAAAAGCAAAACCCATTAGAAACTATGTGGGTTTGTTTAGGTATTAAGGACAGTCAGCTGTGCATTCTATTTGCATGAGGCTTTGGAGATGTGTTGCTTTTGCCAGCAGGTGGCAGCACCAAGCTGCCTCTGGCTTTTATCTCCCCTGGAGTGGCAGCCCAGATTCTGCCAGTCCTTCTGTTTTTCCAGACTTCAATATGTTGTCTCAAAATCTAGCATAACTTGTTGTACACCATCTTCTACAGCAGCCTTTGCCAGCCAATGGGGCAATTCTCTCCCCTGCTCCTGTATGGACCAAGCTTGTTGGGTGGGCGGGGCCAGCCTGCCAGTTGCCTGTTGTCACAATGACAAGTGACCCATTTCCGCCCATGTGGTTTGGAATTAAACTGTGCGGGTGCAGTACTTGAAGCCTGAACAGTCAGCTGGTTGTTGGGGATGCAAAGCAGTGCATGCAGCTGTAGGCAAGCACCAGCAATCAGTGCATGGGTCTTTGCAAGTGCCACTAATCAGCTGATTGGCAGTGCCTGCAAAGCCCTTTTAACCCAGCCTGAATGGCAGATGGGTGTGGCTTCATGGGCCAAGAGGGGAGGTTCTGTTGGGCCCGGTTAGCCTCATGGACTGAAGGTTCCCAACCACCTGGTTTATAGAGGTACGAGACATGTCCCTTTAACTCTGGCCTTTCTTGCACTGCACTGTTCAAAATCCTTACAGGGAGGAAGAAGACAGAGACATTGCAGCAGCTGTCAGGGCATCTGTAGCCGCCAAAAGGCAAGAAGAGAAGAAGCGGGGGGAGGACAAAGAGGACGGCTCCCGTGCCAAAAAGGAAGATGCAAAAGATCTGGACTTGAGCACCTCCAAGCGGGGACCAAAACCTCCAGCCGATGTGCCAGGTGAGAGCGGCCTCTGAGGGCCGGGGTGGGCTCAACACCAGGCAGGAGGGGGACCATATTTCAAGATGCTTGCTAGAATACAGTCTCTAAGTTAGGCCTGCCTTTCTGTTCTTCCTCCCAAGCTCCCAAGGAAACTGCTGCAAAGGCTGTTTTGAGCCAAGATGACTTTCCTGCCATTAACTCGACAGCAGTGGGCTCTGTGCAGAGGTGAGTTTTTGATCTAGTAGGATGACAGAGTTGGAAAGGGCCAAAAGGTCAGGCATATCACCTAGTTTAAGAGGGGACGGGGTCTCCCTCCAAGGCAAAGCCTTTTTCCTCATTCACCAGTTACAGAATCATGGAATTGTAGAGTTGGAAGGGACTACAAGGGACATCTAGTCCAGCCCCCTGCAATGCATGAATCTTTTGCCTAGGTTCGCCTGTGCCTCCATGTCTTGTTTCAGCTTGATCTGCAGGCTGAAGAGAGTATCACTCCCCTGTTAGCACCCAAGGCTCCCAAATAAGTTTCCCATTCTATCCTTGGGGCTCCCCATATCCATATATCAAATTCTGTGCAGTTTCAATGAAAACAGTTCAGTAGAGCACCTCTTTCCCGGTGGGTTTTTTGCTGCATGACAGGGGAGGTTTGCTTTTCTACGCATGGCTTTCTTCTTGCAGCTCGGCCCAGCCAGCCTCGGTGAAACTGGACGAAGAGGACTTCCCAAGCCTCTCTGCCTCCTCCTCGACTGCCCCTACGGTCTCATCGGCCATGTCCTTAACCTACACAGCCACAGCCAGGAGGTCGGCCTTTCAGGAGGAGGACTTCCCGGCCTTGGTGTCCAAAGTGCAGCCAAACATCAAGGCGGCCTCGACCCTCACCTCCGCCTGGAACTGCGGCTCAGGCAAGAGCATGGTGAAAGCCGTGCCCACCAGCAACTCCAGTGCCAGCCAACCGGCCAGGAAGGCAACCCCCAGCAGCAGTGGCAAAGGTGGCAGAAAGAACAAGGCTGCCCTTTGCAGCGACGACCAGGAGAGCGGCAGTGGCCTGACTAGCCAGGAGATCCGCAGCGCTCCGACGATGGTCGATGTCTCCTCTCTGCTGGCGGCCTCAAACTCTCAGACTTTTGTCAAAGTGGGCAAGAAGAAGAAAGTTGGGGCCGAGAAGCCGAGGGCGGCCTCTCCCTCCATCTTGCAGGAAGCACCAGCCCCCATCCCTTCTGCGGAGAAGGCACCGGAAGCCGAGCAGGTGCCAACCTTGCCTGCCGACGCCGATGTACCAGCTATTGTGAATGGTCACTCAGAGAAGTGTGTGGGCACCTGCAACGCTTCTAAAGAGCCCCCTGGTTTGAAGAAGCCCCCAGTGGCCAGCCAGACCCTGCTGCCTCAGGAAGACTTCCCAGCCCTCGGAAACTCTGGACCACCCCGAATGCCTCCACCCCCAGGTAAAAGGCTGCAGGCTTCCTTCTCAGGTTTTGAGAAGAATTGTTCCTGGGGTGAGTGAGTGTTGTGGGTGTGAAGACTCTTTCATCGGTGCAGAATTTGGCCGCCTGAGAATCTCCACTATCACTTTTTCTAAACCGATTTGAGGGGTTTATTTTACCATCAAGTGGTATATAAATTATATGAAATAAATGAACAAGCAACATCTGTTTTGGCTGTATAAAGTTGTCTGAAAGCTTTTGAGCCTCAGATGCTGAAATCTCTGAACCCAGGTTTCCCATTACCACACACTGGACTAGGACCAGTTTTCTAGGGTGCCGCTTGAGCATGTACAGAGCAACCTGCCGTGTACTACAAAAGAGCTATGTCTAAATCGCTGGCTGCATATGCCATTGGTGCAGGATCTAACTGCTTGTTGTCTCCCCCACTCCCTTTTCCAGGCTTCAACTCTGTGGTGCTGCTTAATAGCCCCCCGCCACCTCCGGGACTGTCAGTGCCTCTTAGCAAACCACCCCCTGGCTTCACTCCTATTCCACCCACTAGCATCTCGGAGTCTGCCCCTGCTCCTGTGAAAGAGTAAGTAGTTGGCTCTTGTGTGTTGTGATGTTGCTGACTTTCATCTTTATGGAGTGGCTGTTACATAGGTCTTCAGGGCCCTCCCACCCTCTGGTATAGGATGAGGCCTGCAAAGGAAGAGGGCCTTCTTTATGATGTCACCTCCAGGACTTCCTGGCACCTTTAGTTTTTCCAGGCTTTGTAGACATAGGCTTGGTTTGCACATAACATTAAACCACGGTTTAAGTAAATATTGGTTAAACTATGGTTTGGTGCTCTGTGCAAATCCAACCCAGTGCCTTAAATATAGTTTATCATTGTTGTTTTATTTATATGCCATTTTATTTATATGCCATATGAATACCATTGTTTCTAGTTATGTTAACTATAAACTATAAGCCATGGCTCGTTAGCTTACTGATATTGCCTCTGAATCTAGGCAGTATTTTCGTTTCATACACTTTAAAAAAATCTGGCTTTTAAGCCCTCATTGCCTCGTTATTTATTGTGTTCTTATTATGGTTTCTTTAGGCTTCTGTTATTCCTTTTTTTAGTTGTGTTTCGGGGTGGATGTGGCATGTTCTTATGCAAATTGTCCTTGGAGTTTTTATGGAACAACACTAAAAATATTTTGCCATAAATAAATGTCCAAGGTGGCGGTTCCATAGTGGTTAGGGACTCTTTCTCAGACTTCTGATAGTTGAGACACACGTTTTCCAAATTCAGAATGAGGGTGTGGGTAGGGTTCTTCTTCTTGCATTCTAAAAGTGTTACTTTTTAGAGGCATCTGTCCAAAACTGATGCCCCAGCAGATGGGGCTGTTGAATCTTATAGTCCAAAAGGGCACCAGGTTAGGGAATGCTGTTCTACTGTGTGTAAGGTAACAGCCACACCATAAAGCAGCATTACACTATTTGAAGAGTCATGGCTTCTGTCATCTTGGGAACTGTAGTTACCCCTTACCATTCTCTGCAGCAGCCTTAACAAACTACAGTTCCCAGGATTCTGTGGGGGAAGCCATGTGCTTTAAATGTATGGTGTTGATGTGACCTTAGGCCCTCTCTTCCTGTGCTTCTGCTGCCTCTGAGGAAAGTGGGATTGTGTGATTCAGGCACACCTGATGCTCCTCAGCACAGGCTGCTGAGAAAGGGGAGTATGCTGGAAGAGGGAGAGTCAGACGAAGAAGTGACAAACTCCCGTGGTTATGGATGAAAGCTATCTATCCTTGTTGCTCTACGCCGGGGTAGGCAACCTAAGGCCCAGGGGCTGGATGCAGCCCAATCGCTTTCTCAATCCGGCCCGCGGACAGTCCAGGAATCAGCGTGTTTTTACATGAGTAGAATGTGTGCTTTTATTTAAAATGCATCTCTGGGTTATTTGTGGGGCATAGGAATTTGTTCATTTCTCCCCCCCCCCCCAATATTCTCTGGCCCACCACATGGTTTGAGGGACGGTGGAACAGCCCACGGCTGAAAAAGGTTACTGTCCCCCGCTCTACGCATTTCGGAGTACAAAACTCCAGAAGCTTTAAAAGCTTGCAAATCCTTTAGAACCAGAAACAAATTTTTCTATCCCCGTGTTCACTGCAAAGATGCAAGGAAAAATGTGTTGTTTACAGCTGGTTTTTTTAGTTCCAGTTTACAAACAGGGTGTTTCTGGTTCTAGGGAATTTGCAAGCATTTCAGGCTCCCTCCTGAAAAAAGTTTTGCGCTCTAAAATGCATAGAGCAACAGCAATATTTCACCCATAAGCACTAGAGCAGAAAGTCACACAGGGCTGCAGCTGGCAGCTTTCTCCATGAGTTGATGATTTAGTCCTGTTTTTCACAGTAGAGCAGCAGTTTTGCCATGTTTCAGGAATGCACTGTGGCACACCGTTTAGGAATTACTGTAGGGAGAGGGAAACCTCAAAAGGGGGAAGCCTCAGATCAGTAACCATAAAGGAGTGTCAAGAGCCTCTCCAGGGAGCATCCTCAACAAGACACCTTTTCCTGATAACATCCAAGGATCCAGTTCAGATCTTGCATTTTCCCTCCCTCCTCAAAACAGGCCAAAACCTTGTCAGGGACCCTATTTGATCCTGGATAACTTCCAGCAGCGGAACATCCATCTAATCCAGTCAATCAAGGAATTTCTGCAAGAAGACGAATCCCAGTTCAACAAATTCAAGACATACTCCGGGCAGTTCAGGCAGGTGAGCAGCAGGGAGACCCCCTTAGATACACTTGCAAGGCGATTCTACTGGAACATCCAGTGGCGGAGAGTTCTTCCCATGAGTGGCAGCATGTATCTGGGTGGGCCTGGGCTTGATGTTAAGCGTCTGCCTGTGTTTTAGCACTGTTTGGTGAAGTCATTGGTGGCTTTTTGTGGCTTATGGTGGGGTAGTGAGGTCAGAAAGCAGTGACATGTATCCACTGGAATTGGAAGGCTTCTCAGTGACATTGCCCTGGGCTCCTTTGGGAGGAAGAGTGGGATATATATGTAATTACTATTCATAATAATGATAGTGCCAGCACTTTGCTATCCCTAGCACAAGGTAAACCTGGATTCTGTGGTGAATCCCATAGAACACTTACCTCTTGGTCACCTTACCCAGTTAGCCTAGTCAAACACAGGGAGATATCACCTGAAAAACAAGACCAAGGTACTTTTGTTGTACCAAAAGCAGGCCTGGAGAGCTGTTCTGGACCTGCTGCTTTTGAGCAAGTTTGTTTATAAAATCTCCCGGGGCTGTGGTGGAGGCTCTCCAGCAAGGGAGGCTTCCTGTGGTTCTCTGGGAAATGTACTTTCATGTTCCCAGATACTGGAATCACTGCCAATAAGATCTGCTTATAGGAGCAGTCACTGTCAATAAGAGGCCATTTCATCTTCTCTCATGCTCCAAGGGTCCCTATGAAGCTGGGGTTGGGGAAGATCTCCCTAGTGACCCATGTGGTATCTGCAGGGGATTCACTATTTGCACAAATCATTTGCCCACTCACCTTTTCAGCAGGGACTTCAAGGGATCTAGGTGACCCTGCAGTTTCTTGATGAGCATGGGCTTCTAGTAATTCATGAGCAGACTTGGGCTTGTGATTTAGTACATTCTTAGAAATTGACTAAATTTGGGGGGGGGGGTGATAACCTTTTTGCCTCCGCTCCAGACATCATTTGCATGAAGGCTGTTTCCCCAGCCTCCTCCTTCTTTTCTGACTGTCCAATCTCCTTCCCTCCTTTCCAATCCAAGGGTCTGATTTCTGCAGCTCAGTATTACAAGAGTTGCCAGGAGCTGCTGGGCGAGAACTTCAAGAAGATCTTCAACGAGCTCCTTGTGCTGTTGCCGGACACGGCCAAGCAGCAGGAACTGCTTGCCGCTCACAATGACTTGAAGGCCAGGCTGGGCTCCTCCGCTTCCCCCATTGGTAGATCCAGGAAGAACCGGAAGAGCGCCTGGCAGACAGACTTGGGCTCCGACCTCGACTGTTGCGTCTGCCCCACATGCCAGCAGGTGCTGACCCAACAGGACCTCCTTTCCCACAAAGCCCTGCATATGGAGGAGGAGGAGGAGTTCCCCTCCTTGCAGGCTATCAGCAGGATCATCAGCTAGCTGTTCCAGGCAACTCAATAAAGCCAGTCTCCATCTTTAAAAAATTGCGTTTCTTGGAAGGCAGGCTCTCAGAAGAGTGTAGAGCAGCCGGCTCTGTGGGCGGGCAGAGGGAGTTTGTGGAAGGTGCTGGCAGGCTAAGGGGATTCCTGGGTGGCGGCAGCTGCGGCCACTGGGGAAATCCAGTGACAACGGACCTCCTGCCACAAAAATGGGCTGGAATTGCAAGTTCCCAGTGGGTGGAGTCTAGTTTGCCACCACCGTTGATGAATTAGCTAGTTTCTGACCTTGGCACAATATGGAAATATGGGCAGGGAGGGGTTGTTTTCATTTGTAAAAAAAAATATTAAAAACCGGAAGGTTACCATTTTGGTTGCAGAAAGCCACTGAGAATGGCTCAGAAGCAGTCGCACATAAGATGTAAGTTGTGTAGGCCGCACAGGATAGAAGGGTGTTGGGAATGTAGAGCTGGGCAAAAGTGCCATGGCAAGTATGGATTTGGGCCTCTCCTCTGGCCTACTCTTGTCTCTCACCCCAGTTCAGCTTTTTGGATGAGTTTCTTCCATCAACAGGGATGGAACTTCTTAAGAAAATATCTGCATCTAGACTTCAAAGCATTTTTTCTGTCAAGCTTAAATGTTTCTCCAAGGAAACCCAGATTTGTTCTGTTAAAACTGCATGTAGGTTTAAAAAATGGTATTCAATGCTTTTTCTTCTCTGTGTAAAATGTGCATTTCTGCCTCTGTGATGCGAGTTCAGTTATTTCCATTGTCTTTGAGGAATCTGTGCTGGCTTAGATCAGCCAGTGGTTGGCTCATTAAATGCTGTTCCACATTGACCACCATCCTATGTTGCCATCTGATGCCTTGAAATGCAAGCTTCCTATGAGCTTACCTAGAAGCGGGTAGGAGAGAGCTGGCTAGGATCTAAACTCCACCCTGTCGCCAGGGAGAGCTTCCTCCTTTACATTGTCTCCACAGGGTAAGCAACCTCAACAGCTCTTTGCAGAGACCTTTCCTAGTGGGCTTCCTTGGAAGTGAAATACACTCACCAAGACCAGAGAAACACCAGCTGAGAATGTGCAACCTCTTGTTCAAGTCCAGGAAGAGAAATTGCAAATACTTTGGCAGCAGGTAAAATCTGTCCCACCCAAAAACAACCCTCTACATAGGAATTGGCAGGTGAGGACAGCTAGTTTAGAACCCTCCCCCAAATCCAGGTTTGCAGGAACATTTATTTTGCATTGTGGGTGGGAGAGGCTGCAAATCAGTCATGCCATTTCCACCAGCCTGTGGTATGAAATGGAAGAGTCCAGACCCCCATTGGACCACCTGCTGAGCTGCTTGTCCAAACTGAGATTTTTCCCCCAGTTTATCTGCCACCTTGTAATTGCTCAAGTCTTGATGTCAGCAGCCTTTCACTTCAGTATTTTCAAGTAATTATTGTTTTAAAGATCTTATATTGGGATGTCTTTACTGAATCCACCTGGCTCTTTAATCAAAAAATGCTTGACGCAGTTTACCAGTTCTGCACAAGTACTGCTGAAATGGGGGTGTTACAAGAACTCCCTGTTTGCTTTAGAGGGGTGGAAGAGATCTAAACCAGGCTTCCTCAAACTCGGCCCTCCAGGTGTTTTGAGACTACAATTCCCATCATCCCTGACCACTGATCCTGCTAGCTAGGGATCATGAGAGTTGTAGGCCGAAAACATCTGAAGGACCGAGGGTGAGGAAGTCTGAGCTAAACCTTGGATCATTCCCACAATTTTAAGAAAAAGTTACTTAGCTGTTACACATCCAGTCATGGCTCCAAAGATGATCGTTAAGATTGGCTCAGTAATGCAGGACTTATCTTGAGGTGGTTTTGTTAAGTACTACTTGAGTAAAACTAAGAATGTAGGGTACTTTGGACCTTCCCACCACATGCACAGAGTATGTTGGAAAGGAAGGCAGGGTCATGTTTCCTGTGGCCCCACTAAATACGGGAAACAAATACACTTTCCACAAACAGGGGAAACCTGCAGAGTTAGGACTCCTGGTTCTGTGGGAGATCAGAACAGCTCACCAAATGTTCTCAGTGATCCTTTTGATACATCTAGCTGTATGTCTGTGCTCATTGTGCCCATCAAGAAGAAGTTTGGGAGGCCCCATGTAGCAGGTAGAGTGCTCTCCCCCAGAGCAATTCTGTCTGCTCTGGCTTATTGAAGGCAACCACAGGCATCTCACCTGAGTCCCATTGGAAAGAGTGAAATAAAATCAGGCAGCTGTTCTTGGCAACTGTATTCCCCCCCCTTTTGTTTTAAAGTGCAGAAATAGTATGAAATTGAACATACAACTGGCTCTGACTCACAATAGATTTTGCTAGCTGGTCTGCTGTGCTTAAAACTTCTCAACTGTTGATGGCTTTAAAAAGCCAATGTCTGTCATGTGTCACCCTGCCTGGTTTAGATTCTGACTATTTCTATCAGCTATTTATAAGCATCCTTTAGATCTTTCAGTCACCCACAGGTCTCTCTCACTTCCTTCCCCCTTTACACTTGATCCAGCAGAATGTCAAGAGGTCTCGAGCTGTTCATTTTTAATGTTTATTGAAAAATAAGTTGCAGTTGGTATACAGACAATTAAAATAACACAGTCACAGAGTGATGCTTTGTCTTTCCAAAATGTTATATCTATCTATCATTATATATACAGACAAAAATAGAACTATAAACATTGAAAGCCCCTATGTTCACACAGTTCACTTTTCTACCACAGTGCACGTTGGGTCACTAACAACTGCAACTTTTTGTTGTGTGTTTGAAGCAGTCTGCTTTTGAAGGGAGGTATCTGTATGTTTGGTATCCTATTAAAAACGATGAAAACAATGTGAGGTCGAACTGCATACTTGCAGCAAAATGAAAGGGAGGCTTCTTTCTCTCTCTCTGTACTAAAAAGGTATTATTGGGCCTTGCTCACCCTGAAAGGCTTTCTCTTGTCTGTCTCTGTGGTAGCCTCTACACAGTCTATTAAAGGCAAATGAGTGAACCTTTGAGCAAAATGAGTTTCCCCTGCCTGTATATTGCAGGACGTCAAAAGAGGCGAAGGGGTTTTCATAAAGATGCTCTGTATTGGAATGGAAGGAGCAAAAGGGCTTATAGGTAGCTGGAGTTAGCCTGGTGAGAGTTAACCTGTTTCTACTCCTGCAGCATAAAGACTTGGCAAACATTAAGTGATCGACTTTGCCGTTCTGTGTAGCACTTGGAGGATTAGGTGATGGCGTTTCCTCATGGAAGGGAAAAGGGTGTCTGTGAGACTGTAGTAAGGCTTCTGACAGCCCCACAGGAGAAAGGACAGAACTGGGTTAGGCCACACCATGATTATTTCCTTAAGAATATGATGGAAGAGGTTGCTGCGCTCATCTCGACAAGCATGGCTTAGAAGACGTGAGATGGTTTTCTGCGGCCGCAACCAAGCGTGACAACTTTCTGCTCCCGGCGTAATTAGAAACTTGGGGCATGTTACTCTTATTTTGCTCTAGCATGCTGGTTTCAGGATGCTCAACCAGGTGACTGCAAAGCCAGTGTGGGGTAGTGGTTAGATTGTCACACTAAGGTATGAGAGGCCAGGGTTCAAATCCCCACTCAGTTACACAACTCACTGGGCGACCTTGGGCCAGTCACTGCCTCTCAACCTAACCTACCTCTCAGCATTGTTGGGATTGAGGAGGGGGAGAAATATGTATGCCACCTTGAGCTCCTTGGAGAAAAAGGCGGACCATAAACGAAATCAATCAATCAACCAACTGTGGGTAGCACCACATTGCGGTCTTTCAGCAGACTGATGTGGGCCTCTTCTAGCCTGAAGCAACTGCATGTTGGGCTTGCAGCAATCAGGACCAGAGCTCTGGCTCTATCTGGATTTCAGAGGAGGATGAGGTCAGCCAGCCTTCCTCCAATTGCACTTAGCAGGCGTGTGCCATAAAGCATGAAACCCGTTCCCAAAGCCTGCTTTCTTTGCCTGTGTGCAGTGAGGCTGGCATGTCATTAAATGTATTTCCTGCACTTCACCAGCAGTGCAACAAGTTAAAATTCAGTATTAACAACAGTTAAAAAGAAATAGCAGTCACAGGAATAGGGTGGGCCCTGAAAAATACACCCTGGGTGTCAAAAGTCAGCTTTCACCACAAGGTGTTTGTTTGATAAATAACCCTGACTGCCTTTTAAAACAGGTGGTTGTCGCAATGGCTCTGGTCAAGGCTTTTAGCTGTGCTGGGTGGAGGCTACTGGCAATTTCCTCTTCAGAGTAAACTCTGAACTGCGATTTGCCCTGAGTGCCAGAAGCAATCTGTGGCACCTTTACCCCCAGCCATGTGAGTTTGTGGTCCCGTTGAGATAAGAGGCAGCTTTTCCATACTCTGAGCTGTTGTGCACGAAGAGCACTGATGGCAGTGAAGGACAGGCATTTCCAAGTTGCCAACAATCCCTTTGGGCACACCAAAAAGTTATTTTGACACATTTTGAATGCCTGGATGAGCATCACAAAAGCATCACAGGTGCCGAGGACTGATGGGGTTTGACCAGCTCCACACCCCTTTGTGAAAGTGCCCCCCCCCCACTTTAAGCCGTGGGTTAATGGTCTCTGGCAGAAAGATGGATGGGAGATAAACACTGAGCACTGATCTCAAGAAAAACAGGAATGGGGCAGAGGGAACTAGCAGGACAACTTACCAACAGCTCCTACTCATTATCTACCATGTAATCTGTAAGAATGTATTTTGGTTAGAGCTCTGTGTACACAGTTCCTTTGACGAGTCCCTGTTACATGGCTTGAGTCGCAAAACATTGGCTGAGTGCTGATAGGAGCACATGGAAACAAGGAGAGCGAATGCTTTTAACGCCTCCGGCAGCGGCTTTTTGCTTTAATTGCAGAGTGGTGGCAACAGGCCAAAGTCTCATTGGCTGGTTTACTTAACTTGGCAAACCTACACAAAGGTTCAGCATGATAATTTGAAAGACTTAAGGATTTCGAAGCCCCGTCACACCCAACTAGTCAGCTCCCTGCCTTTTCTCGAGTGGTAGGAAACAAAGCAAGTTATTTCTGCATGTGCAGTTTGTGAGCCTCACCTTGATTCGACAGATCCTTGCTAACCAATTCACCAAGTGGATGCCGTTTTCACCGCCCATTTAGGGGGCCCACAGCTTTCTCTACTGGCTTGTGGCAACTATTTCCCCCTTACAATGCCAGACAGGAAGACCACTTGGGTGCTGGGCTTCGGCACCAGCAACTGCAATCAGCGATAGATGCATGACACCTGATCTCTTGCAAGGTACAGACAGATTTGCCTACCCCATCATCTACCTAGCACTGCCTTTAAAGCAGAGGCTGTCCTGGTTGGTGCAAATGGAATGTGTCATCCCAAAACATCCAGGTTGAAGTCAGAGCTACCGTTACAAGAGAAGCACCATTTGCATTCAGGGGGTAAATTTAAGTAGCTGCTACACCTTTTTACAAGCAGGGTGTGGGGAGAGAATATGTTTTAGGATTACAGTAGTGGCAAAAGAATTCAAAGGAGAAGCACAACTTGCCAGCAATATTTTTCCTGGCAAAAGCAGGTGAAATCAGCTCATTCATCTATTACTTGTCAGCTTGGATAGTTTGCCCACACAATAAAAAAAGGACCGGCTGGCCAATATATAACTTTAGCCAAGTATATATTATTTTCCTGCTCCCCCCCAAAAGATAAGCTTGTAGATTATCTAAATTTGCCCCAAATGCCAGTCCCCTCAGGAGTCCTTCCTGTTGGCCCAAACAGCAAGTACCTTTGCCACTCCAAACTGAGAACCCCAAATCAGCTTTCGGATGGAGCCTGAGCTTCACCAACCCTGCCGACTTCTGCACACCTTTTCCCAAAGTATGCATGTGAACATCAGAAGAGCCTGCTGGATTAGGCCAATGACCCATCTAGACCAGCACCCTGCAGCCTCTTCTCACAGTAGCCAACCAGATGTCTCTTCTGGGAACCCTGCAAGCAGGACCTGAGCACAACGGCAGCTGCTCTCCCCTCCTACAGTTTCTAGCAACGGCCATTCAGAAGCACTGCTGTCTCCAACCATGAAGGCAGAGTTTAGCTATCGTGGCTATGAGCCACTGATAGCCCTCTCCTCTGTGAAATTGTCCAATCCTCTTTCAAAAGCCATCACTGCCTCCTGTGGGAGGAAGTTCTACAGTTTAACTATGTGCTGGGTGAAGAAGGTATGCATTTGTCTTTAACCTAAAGCAGAGTTGCGGAAGTAATGGCCCTGCAGAAGCTGTTGGACAATAACCCTCATCAGCCCCAGCATGACAGTGGTTAGAGCCTTACGTTAGCCTTCTCCAAACTGGTCGCCCTCCAGGTGTTCTGAACTACAACTCAGCCAGACCGGAATGGGCAATGGGAATTACGTTTTCTGAAGAATCGACTCCACAGTGATGCTGGGCCTGTATCTTACCCAGAGCTTCCCAAATACAGGAGAAGGCGGGGTGAGGGGAGTATTTTGGCTTTTCCATCAATGGCCCCGAAGTCTCTTGCACTTGTCCTTAGTCCTGTCTGAATGACACAGCTTTGTATAAACCGCAGTGCTAATCGTGGGGAGGTTAGGAATGGGTTGGAAAGGAAGAGAATACAGATGTAGGCATTGAGGTGCATACATTCAAAATTGTAATATATAACACATTAACACTACTGACCAAGGCAGTTCTACTAGTCAGACAGAACGTAATCTCTCTCTTTCTCTTTACAATTAATACAAGGATACTCTGAATGAATTTCTTTATAGTTAGAAAAAATACACTTTACTGAACAGACATTTCACATATACAATCGATTTAAAGAAACATTTAAATGTATTATACTTTTGTGACTTTCTGTGTGTGTGTGTGTGTGTGTGTGTGTGTGTGTGTGTGTGTGTGTGTGTTTGTCTGCCCTCCCTCCCCCCGCCCCCCGAAAAAATATTTAGACACAATTTTGTATACTGCTAAAATGCCAGTGTTCTCTCTAAGGAAAATATTGCTACAGTTCTATGTGTACCCTGTATTAATACCATTCTCTGTATCAGTGTAAACCCTATATAGGTCTTTGTCCACAAGACTGATGGCCTTCCATTGTAAAATCTGAAAGACTGAAATGGGACACTCTTAGTTCCAGCCAATTTGGCCACCTCCACGGAAATATTGTGTATCAAACTGTTAAGGGCATACGTCCGCGAAAGCTTCCTGGCACATGCAGCTCTCTCTTACTGGATTGGGGCCCTATCTTCATGGTGGGATTTCAGAGATCAAATTTCTCCAGAGTTACAGCTGGATGAGAATGGCAGATTATCGGGATCCTCCTTAATATAAAATAATTTACATCTTGCTGCTGAAATCACTTTAAAAGACAGCATCGTTATATTTCAGTTCACTTACCCATCTTCTCATAGTTTAAATTTCATTTAAGCCCACTCTCTTTATAACCCTTAAGCATTACTACATCTTCATGGGAATTTAGCCTTTTCTCTCTGGTTTTCGACTTCCAACTGTCTTTTCGTTTTCTCTTGTCTGCCACAGTGAAACTTTTTGCCCAAACTTTCTTTACAGAGCAAGGCTGGAGCTTTTCCCAACAAATACTGTGATGCACGTTATTCCACTGTGTTCAAAATAAAATGGCCTCTACCAGACACAACCATTTTAAAGGGATAGCGTGAATAATTTTTGGTACTGAAGGGGCTGCCAAAATGGCTGCATACTGAATTTTTATTAAGAAAGACCAATTAATGGATGTTATCTTGGCCAAAATGCCAAAAAAATGCCAAAATGGCCTGTCACAAGAAGCCTCCTCTCCTGCTGCTATTCCCTCAACAGACATATTTCTTCCATTCCGCTTCCATCTTTTTCCAGACTGCTTGAAGTGTGTCCCCCATCTCTGAGGCAGAATTGGTGGGCTGGATCACACTCCTCATGAGGATATGATGAGGACCCTAGCAGTTAGCAAGCCCTATTTTGAGACGACAGCTGAGCTACTGAATGCTACATATCCCCACTGCTAGGAGACTCTTAAAGGCTGATGGCCTGACGGTGTGACTGTTTCCCCACCCTCACCCCAGAGCAGTAATTTTTGTGTAAAAGGTGTACAAAAATGATTCTTGCATCAAAGCAATTTGGAAAAGAAAGAAAGAAAACTTCCTGCGGTACCAGAATCACAAAGCTAACACAGCTAATACAGAAGGTTTTTCACTCATTTAGCACAGGAAATATGCCAAGTACGTAACAAACACACACAAATGAAATCAACACAACCATTATTTTTGGTTTTAAATTTGGCACATTCCTTTTGAAAACAGTCTTCCCCAACTGGGTTCCCTCCAGATGTTTTGGACTCCCATCAGCTCCCACTGGGGATTATGAGAGTTGGAATCCAAAACAACCGGAGGGCAAGAAGGCTGCTTTAAAACTACCTTTTTTTCTAGGGCTATAGAGCAAGGGAATAAAAAAATAGGAGAGGATGATCTGGAAGGTTCCTAGGATGAAGACAGTGGGAGCAATTTTCTGGATTAAGCCGCGGAAGCACAAAACAAAGCATCTACTTATCTGTGTAAGGAGTGGGGCGACGTCTCTTAACAGGCTGGGCTATTGCCAGCTTCTGTGTGCGAATTCAGGGGAAAAAATGCCACAATGAGCCAAGATCGCAGGGACGGCTCACAAAGATGGGAGTTGGTAGCAACCATCCTAACGTTTCATGCTTAGAGGGAACACTGTTTTTTTTAAAAAAAATAATAATAAAAAAATATCCTCAGACAGGTAAGACAAGAACCAATACCACTGTAGAGAATTCACTGCACCATTAGCTAAGAGTAAGTTGAACCCAGTTACGTTAACTTGCCACATTAATTTTTTTTTTGTTTTTAAAAAAAGAAAAGGTACTTTAGAATACACTTGCAACCAACCAGTTGACTATACTGCACCATGAAAGGGAAAGTTGCCCCATATCTCTGGGTCGGGTTCCCATTTGCTATACAACCTTGAGGGAGGGAGAGGACTTCCTCCTGCCCTTCAATATGCCGGCACCTGGTAGCCCTTTGGACTGGTGTCTAGGGTCTCCGAGAAGGGTGGGCTCTGGTAGGTTTCTGTGCTCTCCACGCCGCTGCCGGTGGGGTAGCCTGGGTAGGCCGCGCTGGGGTCGGTGGGGAACTGGTCCGTGGCGAACAAGGACATGTCGGTTCCCAGCCGGTATCTTTGGAGCGCCTTGAGGGCCAGGGCAACCTTTTGCGGGGAAGACAAAGGTTTACGTCAGCAGCTCCCAAAACGTTCCATCAACTCATCCCCGGTAACCCCCAACCCTGTAAATAAAAAAGGGTTGCTCGGATTGGTGGTTTGCACAACCCACTAAGGAAGATAAGGACACAATAAAGTTCAAAAACAGCAGCAAGCCCACATCTATTCAAAATCCAATTACAGTGGTAGCTCGGGTTAAGTACTTAATTCGTTCCGGAGGTCTGTTCTTAACCTGAAACTGTTCTTAACCTGAAGCACCACTTTAGCCAACGAGGCCTCCTGCTGCCGCCGCGCCGCCAGAGCACGATTTCTGTTCTCATCCTGAAGCAAAGTTCTTAACCTGAAGCACTATTTCTGGGCTAGCGGAGTCTGTAACCTAAAGAGTATGTAATCTGAAGTGTATGTAACCCAAGGTACCACTGTAAAATTATTTAGTTTCATTAATTCAACAAAACTGACAAACTTGACCCAGCAACACAAGCTTTTCAAACTCAAATAGTCAGTTATGTTGTGAACCGCTGTGAGATCTATGGATAAAGGGTGGTATACAACTTGTTTATACAAGTAGTTGTTGTTGCTGCTGCTGCTGCTGTTTGTTATTATTTTACACCTCTGGTGCCCCCTTGCCTCTTAGTGCCTCCTTAAGTAATCCCACTGGTACCACCCGATTTGGGAACCACTGAGTTAATTTTCTCACAGGCAAGGGGCTGTTTGCTCGATATATTTATTTAAACATTTATAGACCACACTTTTCATTTAAAATAGAGCAGTGTGGACTACAAAAAGCAAAATCCCAGAAACTTGTAATATAACGTCAATAAAAACTGGTCATTACCTCCATCATGCTGGCCTCTTCTCTCAACTTAAAAACAAACCAACCCAGACGTAACATTTGGGCCAGATGTGGAGAAACTTTGGCCCTCTGGATGTTGCCAAACTACGTAAGGACCTAAGAGCCTGCTGGATCAGGCTAATGGCCCATCTAGTCCATCATCCTGTGATCTCACAGTGACTGCCTCTGAAAATGGAGGCAAAGCATAGCCAACGATGGCAACTCCCATCAGCCCTAGTTGGTATGACCAAGGGTCAGGGATGATGGGAGTTGTAGCTCAGAAACATCTGGAGGGCCCAAGATTCTCCCCACACACCAGTTTTAGGCAAATACTGACATAACGTGGACATGGCAGGGGTCAGTGTGACGTATCTAGGATGCCCTGCATAGCCAGGAAGGCAGAATCCACATTTGCAAGGTGGGGTCTAGCACAGGGCAGACTGGAAGGACGAAGCCTTTCCTCGAGTTCCTCAGGTCAGTCTTCCATGCCTCCTTTGCCAAAAACGTTCCCCATCTCTTTCTTTTTTTCTTTTATTTATTTATTTATTAAGGATTTTCTTGTTTTACAGAAGTAAGTGTAATGCCTCGTTGTTGTTTTTTTCCATGTGACATTTTTACAAATCCATTTCATTTGTTGAGGCATTAGGGGGAGAAGAAAAGAAAAAAGAAGAAAAAAGAAAGGGGGTGGAGAGAGGGAAGATGGATGGGGTGGGGTCGGGTGGCGGTGTTTCTATTATGTTTAATGTATGTAGAGTTTGGGGTCAGCGTTGTTTGTGTTGTTCACTTGTGTTCCTTTGGTGGTGAGAGAGGTTGGGGTTGGCCTAGGGCGTGATTGTTTGCTTGTGATTGGCTGTGGTGATCTTTGTTTACGTGTGTGAGTGGGGTTGAAAGGATGCATGTTTAAAACGCAAACCGTGCAAGACACAAATGCTGCAATGCTTCCCTTCAGATCAGAGCATTCTGTTAACATCTCCCTTAGCAGCCCCTGACAGTATGAAAGGGGAACAAATCCGAGAGCGTTTGCTGTTAACTGTCAACACCCCCTTGGAGTGGCTTGAAAAGGCAGGCAAAAGCGGGAAGAGGATCTTGAAAGGCTACATGCCACATCAGATCAAAACACGGACTCCTGCGCCTCATTTGGCACCTCCTGCGGAATCCGGCACATTTTAGGACATAGGAAGCCATGCATTTTGAAGGTGCTTGAATGTCTGGTATGGATGTGACCCATGTCTGCTTGCCTGGAGAAGAGAGGATTGGCTGATGGAGGGAGGGTGAGATGGTCACCTTCTTCGGATCCCTGAAGCGCTGTAACATAGAGGAGTACAGAGACTTCTGGGGCTTCTCCAGCCTCTAAAGGTAAAGGGACCCCTGACCATTAGGTCCAGTCGTGACCGACTGTGGGGTTGCGGTGCTCATCTTGCTTTACTGGCCGAGGGAGCTGGCGTACAGCTTCCGGGTCATGTGGCCAGCATGACTAAGCCGCTTCTGGCGAACCAGAGCAGTGCACGGATATGCCGTTTACCTTCCCGCTGGAGCGGTACCTATTTATCTACTTGCACTCTGACTTGCTTTCGAACTGCTAGGTTGGCAGGAGCAGGGACCATCTGGTACCAGCTCCATCTGGTACACAGGCTGAGACCCTACCTGCCCGCGGACTGTCTTGCCAGAGTGGTGCATGCTTTAGTTATCTCCCGCTTGGACTACTGCAACGTGCTCTACATGGGGCTACTTTTGAAGGTGACCCTAAAACTACAAATACAACTACAGCAGCCAAATTGGTTACTGGGAGTGGCCACCGAGACCATATTACACAGTCCTGAAAGACCTACATTGGCTCCCAGTACATTTCCAAGCACAATTCAAAGTGTTGGTGCTGACCTTGAAAGCCCTAAACGGCCTCGGCCCAGTATACCTGAAGGAGCATGTCCACTTCCATCATTCAGCCCGGACACTGAGGTCCAGCTCGGAGGGTCTTCTGGTGGTTCCCTCGCTGCGAGAAGCAAAGCTACAGGGAACCAGGCAGAGGGCCTTCTCAGTAGTGGCGCCCGCCCTGTAGAACACCCTCCCATCAGATGTCAAGGAAAGAAACAACTATCTGACTTTTAGAAGACAGCTGAAGGCAGCCCTGTTTAGGGAAGTTTTTAATGTTTGAAGTTTTATTCTGTTTTTAGTCCTCTGTTGGGAGCCGCCCAGAGTGGCTGGGTATAAATAAAATATTGTGGTACCTCTGGATACGAACGGAAACCGTTCCAGAGCCCTGTTCGCATCCTGAAGTAAACGTAAGACGCAACTGCGTGTCTGCGCATGCGTAGGTTCCGTTTCGCCGCTTCCGTGCATGAGCATGACGTCATTTTGAGCGTCTGAGCATGCACGAGCGGTGAAACCCGGAAGTAACACGCTCTGTTACGTGCGGGTTGCCGCGGAGCGCAACCCGAAAATATTCATCCAGAAGCTACTTCAACCTGAGGTATGACTGTAAAATATTATTATTATTATTATTATTATTATTATTATTATTATTATTATTATTATTATCATCATCATCATCATCATCATCACTACCACTACTACTATTATTATTATTAGTATTCCACACATCACAGGATCACCACTGGACACCAAAGCTTACCCAGGAGATGATGGAGAAAAACGAGAAGGCAATGCCCGCCCTGGCCGCATCACCTGCGTAATGTGCTGCTGTGCTCGATGGCGTCCTCTGCCACTGGTTGGCCAGGAAGCAGAAGCTCACAAACCACAGGAAGGACCAGAACCCTGGTGGGAGGAAGCAAAAACAAAAAAAAACCACATCAGGTCACCCCAGTACCACCAGAGCAACAAGGCACTGTTCTCTGCCTCTCACATGCACAATACACCATTGGCACAGAACCTTGTCAAATGTTAAGCAGCATTATTATAGTTCATGTATATCCACCTTTGGTAGTGTACGTGGTTCTTCCCTTCCTCGCAACAACCCTGTGAGGTAGGGTAAGCTAAAGCCAAGTAAGGTAAGGTAAGTAAGTAAGACAGAGAGATAAGGACAAGGTTGAACCTCATGGCTGAGCAGAGATTTGGGTCTCCCAAGTCCCAGTTTCAGCGTCCTTAACCATTACACCTCTCCCCAGGCTCTCATCATCCCTGTCTGGGTCTTCAAGCGCAGTGCCTTTTATTTGCATTTTGATGATTCCGTTATGCTGTCTGTATCCTTATGCTGTATGCTTCTCTGGGTACACAACCACAGAATGACATACAAACAATAAATTATTGCAATAAACAGCTGCAGGACAAGGAGCTTTCCGCAGCGTGGAAGTTATGCAATTTGTAAACGGCATAGGAGCTCCCCAAGGAAAAATAAGTTGGCTAAAGCACAGCGGTAATGCATGCTGGATGCCCTGCTTGAATCCTGGCCATCTCCTGTGAAAGGATCAGGGGGCAGCGCTAGGAATGGGCAAATCTGTCAATTTCAGTTCCTCAATTTTCCAGCCTTCAGTTCTTCACATTTCCATATCCATTTGCAGTTTCCCCTGAAGTCCCTCCAGCATTTAAGTATCCTCATATACACGTGTTTATGTGCGATTTCCCCTAAAACCCACTTGTTTGCAGGGCAACTTTCCCTAGTATAATGCATGTTATCTACTCTAATATATGCATTTCAGGCACACTTTCTAGTACAAGCACTTTTGTACACAACACTTAGCAGGAGAACTGCACTGCAAAATTTGGAGAAATATGAATTTCAAAGGATGGCTGGGCTTCTGTTTATTTTTTCAGGAAATGAGAATTAGGTAGGTTTGTCTTTTTATTTATTTATTTCCCAAAACTTACATAGTGCTCAATTGGTGTGTTTTTTTTAAAAAAGACATTGAAGTGGTTTATGAAAAGAACAATGTAATCGTAAGTGTAATAAAGAGAAACAACTATTTAAAGCATTCAAAAAACACTAAGCTAAAACGAGCTAAAAACACTTGACAACCTTCTACATACCTGGATGGGCTTGCTGAAACAAAAATGTTTTTAGCAGGCGCAGAGAAGAGTATAATGAAGGCCCTTAAAAAGGTAAAGGGACCCCTGACCGTTAGGTCCAGACGTGGCCGACTCTGGGGTTGCGGTGCTCATCTCGCTTTATTGGCCAAGGGAGCCGGTGTACAACCTCCTGGTCATGTGGCCAGCATGACTAAGCCGCTTCTGGCGAACCAGAGCAGCGCACGGAAACACCGTTTACCTTCCCGCCGGAGCGGTACCTATTTATCTACTTGCACTTTGACGTGCTTTCGAACTGCTAGGTTGGCAGGAGCAGGGACCGAGCAACGGGAGCTCACCCCGTCGCGGGGATTCGAACCGCCGATCTTCTGATCTGCAAGCCCTAGGCTCTGTAGTTTAACCCACAGCGCCACCCACAGCGCCCTTGCTTGATGACAATAGGCAGAGAGTTCCAAAGTTCGGGTGGTGCCTCACTAAAAGATGGATTTCTTACGAAAGAGGAACGAGTGTTTCACAGCACTTCAAATGCGAGCTGAATTGAATTTCTCCCTCATGCCTAGTGAGTAATGTTGCCCCTTTCTCCCTGAGCCACCGGGAAGCTGCTTCCAAACAGATTACACAATACTCTGCTGGAGACGTCCATGGTGTGATAAGCGTATGGCCATTTCATAATACCTTACTTGTACGTTACAGCATCACCCTCCTGGGTACAGTTAGCTGTCAAAGCGACGTCTCTGTTGGAAACCCCGACACTTAAGCTTGATTTAAGGAATAGCAGAGTCAGTTAAAGAGCACCAGGCTGCATATGCTCCACCTTCACTACAACTGGCTCTGTACTGTGGATTCAGCACTGTGAAGCCACCATAGTTAGGAGGAGTTTTTTAGGACCTGCAGCTTAAAAATCAGGCTGCAGCTGCCCCTGCAAGCGAATCTTGGGGGCGGGGGGGAGGCGGGTGTGCTGACTTGCCTTGTGCTTCCCTAAGCTGGTGCCCTCCAGATGTTTCAGACCAAAACTAGAGATGGGGAGAAATTCGATTTGCGTCACATCTAGAGACCTGCCAACCTACCGTATTTTTCGCTCTATAGGACACACTTTTTCCCCCTCCAAAAATTAAGGGGAAATGTGTGTGCGTCCTATGGAGCGAATGAAGGCTCCTTGGCTTCAGCGATAGCAACACGAAGCCTCCGAAGCACAGAGGGAGCGCTCCCTCCGCACTCCGGAGGCTTCACGTTGCTTTCACTGAAGCCTGGAGAGCAAGAGGGGTCGGTGTGCACTGACCGCTCTCGCTCTCCAGGCTTCAGGTATAGCCGCCTGAAGCCTTCAGAGCGCAGTGTGAGTTCCCACTGCGTTCTGGAGGCTTCAGGTTCCTTTCGCTGAAGCCAGGAGAGTCTTGCTCCCCCGGCTTCAGCAAAAGGAACCCAAAGCCTGAGGAGCACAGCGGGAACTTGCGCTGCGCTCAGAAGGCTTCAGGGATAGCCGCACGCAACCCCTCCGGCAGGGAGAGGTTGTGCGCAGCTAAAGAGGAAGCCAAGACAGCAAGCGGGATCCATCCACTTCAGTTGCAATACAGTTCTCTAGCCACGGGATGTGCACAAAGAGTCAAATACTAGGGGAAAACACGCGTCAAAATGCTTATTTTAGAGAAGATAACATGCAGAAATGCATTAGAGTAAGGGAAACTGCTTTGCAAAAGAGGCGAGTTTTAGGCAAAATTGCATGCAAGCAAGTATAAAATGTACACTGCATTCAGCTCCTTGGAGCAAGGAGGGATATATATCAAATAAAGGAATAAGAATCAAGTAATAAGAAATAAGAAATAAGCAATCAACCACTGGGCTGGCAAGTGCTGATAGGAGATGGAGTCCAAAATGGCCGTGTTGGGTGGGGACTGCTGCGAGTTGTACTCCAAGACATCTGGAGGAGGGGCTCAGATTGGGGAAGACTGTCCTCAACAAATCCCACCCCACAGGTCCTACCTGAGAAGCCAAGGTCAAAGAGGACAACACGTTTCCTGTCCTTCACGCTGCTGATCTGCTGGAAGTAGAGGTCCACTACTAAGAAGAAACTGCAGGCTAAGAAGGCAATGAGGCCAATGGCGATTCCATAGTTGCAGGCGTCATCGTTGTTGTTGTAGACACAGCGCAGCACCGGACTGCTGCCATCGTTGACGTAACCCTCGTTGAGGATGGAGCCAAAGACAACGATGGAGAAAACCTAAACAGAGGATTATTATTTTGTTGTGGGGGAGGAAAAGGAGGAACAATATTCAACTGAAAGCTCACCTCTCCCAAGATAAACCATTTCAGGCCCCTACAGTTGGGAGGGGAGACCTGTTGGTGACGCCGCTGGATGTGATCCATGACAGGGACTTCTTGGTGGTGGTTCCCTGTTAACAGAATGCCCTCCCTGGAGGGCTGCACCTGTCCCCTTTCCTTTGGGCCCTCTGATTTCCAGTACTTTCCCCACTCAGCTTTCCGGCTCTCGGCCTGCATTGGCCGAGCAGCTGCAGTGTCACGGAATGCCCACAAATATTCTAACTTCTGAGTGGTACACTGACAGTTACAAAACAATGCAGCTTCTGTGACAATGAGAACAAAAGGGCTGGTTTATTTCATCCAAAGCCCCCAGGCCTGCAGCGGCGGGGGGCGGGAAATGCTTTTCCAGTGGGATGGAAGCGTGAGGGCTTGAAAGCTGCATAGGAAAAGGGCCTTAGGTAGTCAAGAAACTGAGGAAAGTTCCTCAGGGGAAAAGGGCCAATGAGAAAAATGGGAGGTGGGTTTAGTGAGAGGAAACACACAGGCCCTGAGGACAGGAGGGACTTAAAGTTGTTGGCAGGAAGGAGGAGGAGGATGGGAAACTATAGGGAGCATGCAACCGGGGTGCAAAACACTGATGTGCATGATGTTCATGAGAACATCACGAGAACCAGAAGAGCCTGCTGGATCAGACCAAAGAGGGCCCATCTAGTCCAGCATCCTGTTCTCACAGTAGCCAACCACAAGCAGGATTCAGTTCGAAGAGCCCTCTCCCCTCCTGTGGTTTCCAGGACCTGGGATTCAGAAGCACTGCTGCCAGAAAAAGAAAAGAAGCATTGCTGCCTATGACAGTGGTGGCAGAGCATAGCCATTGTGACTAGTAGCCTCCAACAGCCCTCTCCCTCCATGAATTTGTCCAATCCTCTTTTAAACCCATCCACATCGGGGGCCATGACTGGCTCCTGCGGAAGCAAGTTCCACAGTTTAACCACACGCTGTGTGCAGAAGAACATTCTTTCAAGCTACAGTTAGCAAGGCAAGGGTCCATTTTTCCTGTATGGCAAAGCAAGTCAGGCCCCTGACACTTCCTGTGCTTTATCATTTCCTGCTATCGTGCTCTCTGCCTGTGCGCAGTCGGAGTCTGGTTCGAGCAACGTTATCAGATCCACTGCAGGACGCCACTGTCCTCACCTGCAAAGTGCTTCCATCTGAACAGAGCCCAGCAGAGGCAACAACTGCCTTGGTCAAACTGGGGCCCTCCAGATGTTTTGGACTACAACTCCCATCTGACATGTTGGCTGGGGCTGATGGGAGTTGTAGTCCCAAACATCTGGAGGGCCCTGGGACGGCTAAGGCTGCAATAAAGCAGGACCGAAGACATACAACTGCAGCACCGGTGAGAGCAAGGAGGATCTCACCAAAGCTGTGAGGCTGCCAGAAGGTGTAATCTTCAGCACTTTGTGATGATGGGTTTTTTCTTTCTTTCTTTTAATCTCATTTATAAATAATGCAGGAACATATTCCTCCCACCCACCCCCCTTCGCTGCTGGAAATACTGACAGCCACTTAAGGGAAACATGCTCAGCCTGCCAAAAAGCAGGGCATGTTTGTGCGGCATGAATAATGGAGGAGGTTCAGTGCCACACGGGGTTTCACGGGCAGTGGGTCAGTGGGTGGAGGGCACCCTTTCCACCTGCCACCCCATTGGCTCCAAACATCCTTGCCACTCTCTTGCTTTGCCAGAGGGACCATAAGAAAGAGTTCTCTGTATCTGCAAAATGTCAGCTTATTTATTATTATTGTTGTTGTTATTGTTATTGTTATTTTTAAATGCATGATTTTGGTAAAGCAAAGGAAGGTTGAATGCTATTATTTCAAAATGTCACAAATATAACCCATCTTTCTATAAACACAGAATCAGAGTTGGAAGAGATGGCCCCAAGGGTCATCTAGCCCAATGGCCTGCAATGCCGTCCAGCCTCTATTTAAAGGACAGTCCATCACTTTCCAAAGGAATCCGTTCCACTGTCAAATGGCTCTTACTGTCAGAAGGATTAGTCAGAATCTCCCTTCTTGTCATTCCAATCCACCGTTGTTCATTACTCCTTCTACAACATTGCGATTTTAGATAGTATTATTACTCTGTTCCATTAGAAGCCATTAAAGAAAACAGAAATTGACAGAGCGAAATCTCCCTCTCACTCTAGTTTGCTGCTGCACACAGCCTGGCGGCAGTTAAGGAACTGAATGACCATTTCCAAGCCAACAGCAGTAATTAAACCCTTTAGTAAACCCAACAGTAATTGTAAGAGAGAGCTGTGAGTTCGCCATCCCTCTCACAGCACAGAGACCAGGTGGAGATCTGGTCTCCCCAGAACTGAAATTCGCTTCCCCTCATCCTCCTATCTCTAGTCTTGAAGGGAGGACCATTCTCAGTGATTTGAGTGCTGAATCTTACTTCCCATCTACACTATAAAGCGCTCTCATACCCATCTCAACCGTCCCAATTTGAGTGGGATATCCTGGAATTACAGAACCCATCTCTGCTTCTGATTGGATCCAGGGGTGTCCTGTTTCAGCTCCCACACGCTGGGGTGGAACAAATGGCACCCGCCAGAGCATGGCCTTTGTTGAGGTGTCCAGTGGCTAAGGGGGGTGTCACTGAGAAGGGGCAGGGAGGCATTGGCAGGGTTTTAAGTGTGTTGAGGGGCTGAGTCATGTCCCAACTTTCATCAGCGGGACATTGGAGTGTATGCACTGGCATACCACAGTTAATCAATCCTGAGGGGTGCAGTTTGCTAAGTGTGCTGGGAGTGGTTAGGAGACCCCTCACAGGACTACAATTCCCAGAGGGAAGACAGATTGAATGCTAAACCACTCTGAGATTTGCAGGCCAGTGAGGGGACTAGGGGTCTCCTACTAACCCTCAGCACCTTGAACAAGCTAACAGTTATCAGGATTGTTTGGGGGAAGCTAAAGCTGTATACTGAGCTAAAGGTATATATAAGGCAGCTTCCTAAGTTCTTATTTAATATAGCCCTTATTCAGCTAGGAGGACTAGAATCTTACTTTATTTTTACACTGCATGCAGAAGGTCACTTACTCAATCCCTGGCATCTCCAGGTAGGGGGTACCCCCTGCCTGGAACCCTGCAAATCCGCTGACCGCCAGTGCAGACAAAACTGAATTAGATGTAGCAATGGCATGGCTCAGTATAAGGAATGATGTTTCCTCTGTTCCACAGAAGAGCCGGAAACTGTGAGTGCGCGCAGATCTTTTTCCCCTCCTAGTGCTTCCTCCTCCCCAAGGGAAGCAGATTGTGCCATGAAGACCAAGAGTTAAGAGGCATTTGAATGGGCGGCAGGATGAGCGGAAGTGTGTTTTCATCCTCTTACCAGCCTTTCAAATTTCAATAGCACTTTTCAACGCGCTTGAGTGCTTACAACTCTTTATCTCCAGAAGAGGGAAGACTCCCAGGTGATCTTGTTTTTAAAACCTTTGGTGCAATACCTAGAAAACTGATGTTATTTGTTTGCTTGCTTTGCTTAGCCCTGCAAAAGGGCTGGTGCATCCAGACTTGATGCTGCATCCTTTAAAAAAAATGTTTACATGTAAAAACTGGATTTTATAACCATCAAGCTTTTTAAAAAAGAAATAAATGTGTATTTATATTGCAATTCTGATAACCATCAGATAGAGTTTCTAGAACAATTGGTGGACAGAAGGTAGATCAAATCAGGTGGCAGAAACGCCTGAGTAGTCTATAATTGATCTCCCAATAGTACAGTGTATCATATAGTTTTTGCACAGCTCTACCCAATCTCTGAACCGTGTGAGATTTCAGGGAGCACCAGGGAACGAGGTTTGTGGAGTCTGTGGTGTCTTCATGTTATCTGGTGTTTCCACTTATATACAACCTGTGCACATAATGGAGGGGCTCACAGCATTAACACCCCAGAAGGTCTTGCTTCTCGCACAGTCGCAGCCCTGGATTGCAACAGAAATCAGGCATGGCTCTCACTCTCTGGCTTCTGCCTGCTTCTAGCCCAGCTCTCCCTCACACAGACTCAACTCTGGCTTTTGTCCCTCTTACCACCAGCCAGGGGACGCGGGTGGCGCTGTGGGTTAAACCACTGAGCCTAGGACTTGCTGATCAGAAGGTCAGAGGTTCGAATCCCTGCAACGGGGTGAGCTCCCGTTGCTCGGTCCCTGCTCCTGCCAACTTAGCAGTTCAAAAGCACATCAAAGTGCAAGTAGATACCTTCCGGCGGGAAGGTAAATGGCGTTTCCGTGCGATGTTCTGGTTTGCCAGAGACATGCTGGCCACATGACCCAGAAGCTGTACACTGGCTCCCTCGGCCAATAAAGCGAGATGAGTGCTGCAACCCCAGAGTCGGCCACGACTCGACCTAATGGTCAGGGGTCCTTTTACCTTTACCTTTACCACCAGCCAGGTGAGGGAGGGGACCCACCCATTTGCCCTCTGGAACAAAGCCACTTCCTTGGTTATACTAACACAACCATGCTTAGGCGATTAACCCAGGAACAAGCTTGGCTGGCTCGTTCAACAACAGAATCCTCCATTATATTTGAACCCTTGCTGGAGCCAGGACCCCAAGAATTGCAATGGATTCAGACATCATGCAGGCTAACCGCACACCCCCGCAACTCACAACATTATATCACTGTTTTATTTGATATTTTTTTACCCATCCCTTCACCCTAAAGTCCCGGGGGCAACTTACAGCTATCTGAAATTCAATATTTAAAACACTTTGAAACAAACAACAATCACAAGAATAAGGAGGTTGCACACACACATATAAGTTCTAGGAATTCAGCAGTCATTGCCTACCCTCCTTTCAAGTTTATTTTCACCGCCGTTGTGAGTACTAGAAATTTGCTTTTAAAATAAATAAAAGTGCAGATTCTCAGGAAGCTGGCTTCTGCATCCGGCGACACATCATGCGCTTCTACAGAATTGCAGCACTGCTTATGAGTAAGAATCAGAAGGCTAACGAGGATTCTAGTCCACATGACACATCCATGACTTCAATATGGAGCCGTTACTCTTGCAAAAGGAATTGGGGCTGTGATGAAAACTAGCGGGGCTGTTATTTCAACAGAATGGAAAAAGGAAGAGGTAGCTTGCAAAGGGAGGAATAGCCTCTCAACACCACCACCACCAACAACAACATCCTTTCTGTTATAATGGCATCATGATAAATGAATGAATGAATGAATGAATGAATGCTGTAACATTTAGAAAAAAGTACAATAAAACAAACAACAATTTATTAGTTATACCCCACCCATCTGGCCGGGCCTCCCCAGCCACTCTGGGTGGCTCCCAACAGAATATTAAAAACACAATAAAACATCAAACATTAAAAACTTCCCTAAACAGGGCTGCCTTCAGATTTTTTCAAAAAGTCAGACACAGTGGTACCTTGGTATTCGAACGGCTTGGCTCCCAAACAAATCAGCTCCTGAACACCACAAACCCAGAAGTAAGTGTTCCGGTTTGCAAACGTTTTTCTGAAGCCAAACATCCGACACAGCTTCCGATTGAGTGCAGGAAGCTCTTGCAACTAATCAGAAGACGCACCTTGGTTTTTGAACCATTTTGGGAGTCGAACGGACTCCCAGAACGGATTAAGTTCGAGAACCAAGGTACCACTGTAGTTGTTTATTTCCTTGACATCTGATGGGAGGGCGTTCCATGAACTAAAACTACCACCAGGATGAAGTCCAGAAAGGTAGTAAAGCACAGAAAAAGGCAAAGTATTATCAGCACAAGCATCAATTCATCAACAGAGACTTTTAAGAGCAATTGAATATTAAGGGGCCTGCCAGTTGGCTCTTGGGGATGAGCCATAGCTCAGAGGCAGTGTGTGGGCTTTGGACGCAGAAGGTCCCAGATTCAATCCCCAGCCTCTCCAAGTAGGGGTGGGAGAGACTGCTGTCGGAAATCCTGGAGAGCCACTGCCAGTCAGTGTAGACCAGGGGTCCCCAAACTTTTTAAACAGGGGGCCGGTTCACTGTCCCTCAGACACTGTTGGGGGCCGGACTATAATTTGAAAAAAATATGAACAAACTCCTATGCAAACTGCACATATTTTATTTGTAGTGCACAAAAAACAGGAAAAACAATACAATATTTAAAATGAAGAACGATTTTAATCAACATAAACTTGTAAGTATTTCAATTCTAAAAGCTGCTATTAGCTATAGAGAGCTTTTAGAGAGTAATTCTACATACCAGTTATGCACTGGTGGGGGCGGGGTAGATATGCTGCTGCATGATATGTATGTAGCCCAGGGAGATCAGAAAATGCAGAAACTAAAAATGGAATACACCCACCCCCAATCACCTTGAAAACCAACAACTGGACTGCACCACTGGTAGTCCAGCGATCCAATTGAACTCATGACCACAGGGGTGGAATCCCAGTACACACCCCTGAACCACCTCATTCTGCCAACCCCTTCAGGAAGGGGTTCAAATGCCCTTATCTGTTCACAGCCACAGTTTTGTAGCACAGCATTCTTAAGGAAGGGAGGCAACTTATCTCAGCTTAAGGCCTCTTACCACATCTGAGCAGAATGCCTTCAAAGACCATAAGCAGCCCTCCTGGATGAGGGTTCAAGACACACCCAGGAGGGGTCAGTAGTAAAAAGGAAGGGGCCAGACAAAAGAAGCCACAGACATAGAAGAAGGTGAGTTTGAGCCCTGGAATAGGGTAACATGTTCACATTCATATTTCGGATGCCAAGCAAAAACAGTGAATGAATGGGACGGAAGAGCTTGTGGGACTTGCACAGGTCAATGAGCTCTTTCTGCCCCCAGCTCCCACCTCTGGGAACCAATGAGACCAATCCTTCCCTTTTATGTTGCCTAAAAAGCAGGGGCGTACCCAAGGGCTGGCCCCAGTAAGAGGCACAGACCCACGGGAGCACAAAAATTGCACCTCTCTATTCTGGATCTTAAAAAGCAGAGACGTCACCTTGCCAACAAAGGTCCATATAGTTAAAGCTATGGTTTTCCCAGTAGTGATGTATGGAAGTGAGAGCTGGGCCATAAAGAAGGCTGGTTGCCGAAGAATTGATGCTTTTGAATTATGGTGCTGGAGGAGACTCTTGAGAGTCCCATGGACTGCAAGAAGATCAAACCTATCCATTCTGAAGGAAATCAGCCCTGAGTGCTCACTGGAAGGACAGATCGTGAAGCTGAGGCTCCAATACTTTGGCCACCTCATGAGAAGAGAAGACTCCCTGGAAAAGACCCTGATGTTGGGAAAGATGGAGGGCACAAGGAGAAGGGGACGACAGAGGACGAGATGGACAGTGTTCTCAAAGCTACAAACATGAGTCTGACCAAACTGAAGGAGGCAGTGGAAGACAGGAGTGCCTGGCATGCTCTGGTCCATGGGGTCACGAAGAGTCGGACACGACTAAACGACTAAACAACAACAACATTCTGACTCAGATCCTCTGGCAAGGATGCAAGGCACCGATACATCTCCTTGCCAAAGGCGCAAGGGAGCCTAGGTACGCCTCTGCTGATAAGCCAGCTCTAGCAGGTAGCATACCAGCTGGACTCATTGCTCCTCTCTCACACCAGCCTTTTCTTCTGCCTTGCCCCATACTTAACTGACTTGTACATGGTGATAGCAGCACCTGACCCACCTGGGGAAAGTCCAAAAGTTCTCATGTGCTTCGGAGGAAAATCCTTTCCCCTTAGATTCCTCTTCCCAGAATTCTTCCTTGCCAGGAGGCTGAGCAGGCGGCTTCCAATTGGCTGCAGGAAGCCTCGCCGCGCGGGGACGGAGCTTCCTGCAGCCAGTTGGAAGCCTTGCCACACGCTGAGGTAAATCCAGCAAGGCGAGGCTTTTCCGTTAAAAAGAACAGTTTCCGTGCACTGAGGTAAACCCAGCTGGCGGACCAGATTTATGAGCCTGGTGGGCCAGATCCGGCCCGCGGCCCATAGTTTGGGGACCCCTGGTGTAGACAGTACTGAGTGAGATGGGTCAGTGGTTTATGAGCCAGCTTCCTACGTTCCGAGGTTCCTAGTTAAGGGATAGACTACAGCTGTAGGGGAATGCGAAGCTGCAATGCTTATCATGGACATGATGCCAAAACAAAACTTTACAACACACATGCAAGGCAGGCCAGTAGCAGTGAAGAATGTCAAATTAGGACCTGGAAGAGGCCAGTGTTCTGGTTTTAAACTGCTTTTATTTATTGTATTTTATCTGGCCAAGCCTTTTTGAAATGTTTTCCTCTGCATAAAGCGACTGACAATTGTAATAATAACAACAGAAATAATAATAACAACGTCACAGCTCAGGTGTCAGCCCAGCCCCAGCCCATCAGCTCCAGCGGGTAAGCAGCATTAAAATGCCCATTTTGCATGCAGAAAATGCATCATCCTAACATGGTAACATGATCCAAATCATGTTCAATAAGAAGCACATGAGCATGTTAATATAACTCACTTATCCACTTTTAAGTTACAAAATCTAGGAAGCAGCTGAAAATATTTAAAGAGGCACAAGAGATAAATTTTCTGTGCCAAGATGACCACATGAGAACTTTTAATGGCACATGAACACAGTGGGGCGGGTGCTCTGTCCATCCAGGAATCTGCAAAGCCTATTTTTTATCCTAAATTCTGCATGAAAAAACAACAAACAAAAAACAGTAGTTCTGATATTCTAAGACAAAAATATTACATTTTCTAGGATGAATCACTTTCCATTGGAATTTTAACTATTCTGGAGAGAACTTGGCCACAATCACAGGACACATTGAAAGCACTATGATACCACTTTCAACAGCCATAACTTGACTCAAAGAATTCTGGGGAGCTGTAGTTTGTTAAGGGTGCAGAGTTGTTAGGTGCTCCTTCCTCAATTCCTTTCCATAAGCTACAAATCCCAGAGTTCCCTGCAAAGAAGGATTGATTGTTAAACCACTCTAGAAATTATAGCTCTAGGAGGGAAATTAGGGGCTTCCTAACAACTCTTGGTACCCTTAAAAAACTGCAACTCCCAGGATTCTTTGGGTGAAGAGGAGACTGTGCACCCCAGTGTTTTCAATGTAGGGTGTGAATGTGGCCTTAGTAGGAACAATTCATGTTATGTCAGCGGCTGCTGTACGTGATCTGTGGCAGTAGGGATCATTAGGAAAGGTGCCAAAACACCCTATGAGCAAATCAGGAAGAATACTCATTAAACTACTATCAGCAGGTGAGGCTATTGGGGTGCTGACACCAGGGGCTGCCTGGTTTTTTCTGACCAACAACAGGGTCTTTTCAGTAGTGGTTCCCGGGTTGCAGAATGCCCTCCCTAGTGATGCACACCTGTCTCCATCATTATTCACTTTCAGGAGGAGTTTGAAAACATTCTGGTTTACTCAGGAATTTGGTGGCAGCTGAAGAATACTGTTCCTGTCAACCTCAAAATCACTGGGTAGTATAATGTCTTTACAATGGTACCTCGGTTTAAGAACAGTCCTGTTTACGAACGCTTCGGTTTAAGAATGGACTTCCGGAACGGATTAAGTTTGTAAACCGAGAGACCACTGTACTTGTAATTGCTTATTGATTTATTTTTCTTAACCTTAACATTTTTCAATTTAAAAAATGCTTTTGAAAGTAATTGTAACTCCTTTCTAACTGCAACTGCTTTTAGATGTTTTTAACTGTAATTGTTGCTGGAATGCTTTATTCTGTTTTAGAACGTTCCTGCTTTTTTTTAAATTGCCTATCTGTTTGCCACCCTGAGTTCCTTGGGGGTGGGATATAAATTCAATAAATAAAATAGATAAATAAATAAAACACCCCATGAGCAAATTGGAATAAATGCTCTGATAACCTTCCTGCAATCAAATCAGCAGAAACGCTCAGTAAAACTGGAGGCAACTCTGAGCCTCCATGTAAGTTTTCTACAAATGCATCAGGAACTCAATAAGCCAGTCATCTGGAAGAGCTCTAGGGAAGGCAGGGCTACTTCCTAGAGGACTGTGCTGCCTGTACTTGCTCCTCTTTCTCAGTCTGCAAAATAGCAAAACAAACCGAAGCTGACAAAGTCATCCTAATGGTTCACTGCTAGAAAAATTCAACCCTGGCTTCCTCAAGCGCAAAGCCAGTCCCTCAACCAGGCACACACAAATCCAATTTGCAGACACCTCATAGGAAACTCTGCCTTATCCTGAGCCAAACCGCTAGCTCAGTATTGTCTGCACTGACTGGCAGCAGCCCTGCAGGTTTCAGACTGGAATCATTCCTAGCCCTACCTGGATATCTTAGGGATCGAACCTAGGGCCTTCTACATGCACAGCAGATGCTCTGTCTCCAAGTTCCTCAAGTGCCCTTCCTTCAATGCCTCATTTCCCCCCATCCCGCGCTATTCCCTCATTCTCTCTCTCTCAAATGTGTTCCCACGACCCACTTGATTTCCACCCGTTTTCTAACCTGCATCACAAGCAAAGACAACGACTAGACGCTTATTCCTTTAAAATCAAAGCTCTCAGCAGTTCAAATATGTTATGTACTGAGTTGAATAGGATCCAAACTGCAGCAGTCTGATTGGTCCTAGAACAATAGGATCCAAAAGGCAGCAGTCTGATTGGTCCTAGAACAATAGGATTCAGAATGCAGCAGTCTGATTGGTCCTAGAACAATGCAGCAGTATGATTGGTTGGCAGGAACCACCCAATCATGCTCCAGATAGAAGTGAATCCACAACCTGATTGGCTTACAGTAGAATTCCGGAATTAGCCAATCATGTGCAGCCCATTGTGTAAATAATGTATATAAAGCAGATACTTTGAGGGGACTTTCATTCATTCCTCCTCACCACTATGAGCTGAATAAAGAGCATGAAATCACTTTGCGACTCTGAGTATGTTTCAAAATATGTGTCCACGATTCAAGGCACAATTCAGAATGGAAAAACCTTGCTTGGATATAAGGCACTGATGCGGATTGGAAACAACAGTTTCCCACCCCTCTCTCCTCAAAATGGAGGAGAAAGGGGAAATTGTTTTCTGCTGCTCAAGAGGGTAAGACCCAAACCAACGGATGCAAAGGACAATAAAGGAGGTTCTGAGTAAACAGCAGGGAGAACTTTCTGAGGGTGAGAAGCTGCTCAACAGTGGAACAGACTCCCTAGGAAGGTGGTGGACTCTCCTTCCTTGGAGACTTTTGAACATAAATTGGATGGTCATTTGTGAGGGATTTTTTTTAGCTGCGATTCCTGCATTGCAGCGGGTTGGGCTAAATGACCCTTTGGAGTCCCTTCCAGCTCTGCAGCACCATGATTCTATGACAATGTGGCTGGCTGGTGTAGATGCCTGGTTTTGCTGCCCATCTGTTCAAGCTCCAGCCCTGCTTCTCCCCACCCCCAGCCCGCCGCCCCCACCACCTAGAAACATCTTGTACTGAACACAACCCCCAGGGAGATAAAAACACCCTCGATGATACTTAAAACACAAAACAAACTCGCGCAGACAGCAGCGGGGGAAGGAAAAGCAATTCTCCTAATGGGTGGAACTGTCTGCTTTTCTTTATCGTCAAGTATCAGAGGACAAATAAGGGAGAAACTCCCCGCCTGGCCAGGCCCCTCAGTTGCTGCCCGTTATTTGCCGCTGGTTGGCAGAGAAAGGTGCCAGTCCTAAGAACATATGAGGCTGCGGGATCAGGACAAAGGCCCATCTACTCCAGCAACCTCTTCTCACAGTGGCCAACTAGATGCCTGAGGGAAGCATGCAAGTAGGACCTGAGCATTCTTCCCTCCTGCCATTTCCAGCAACTGGTATTCAGAAACATGGCTGCCTTTGACGAGGGAGGGCGAGCAAGCCATAGGAACATCAGAAGAACCCTGCAGTGCTGGATCAGGCCAAAGTGGGAAACTGCTAGTCCATGAACCTGTTCCCATGGTGGCCAGCTAGATGTGCGACAAACCCACAAGCAGGATTCAAGCACAAAAGCCCTCTCCCCCCTCCTGTGGTTTCCAGCAACTGGGATTCAGGAGTGTTGTTGTGGAGGAGGAGCCACTAATCATGGCCAGTAGCTGTCAATGGCCACCTCCTCCATCTAGGTACGTGGCCATCACTGCCTCCTGTGGAAGGGAGTTCCATAGGTTAATTATGCGCTGCCTAAATAAGGGCTTTCTTTTATCTGTACTCAGGGATGCAGGTGGCGTTGTGGTCTAAACCACTGAGCCTCTTGGGCTTGCTGATCAGAAGGTTGGCAGTACGAATCCCCGTAACGGGGTGAGCTCCTGTTGCTCAGTCCCAGCTGCTGCCAACCTAGCAGTTCAAAATCACGCCAAAAATGCAAGTAGATAAATAGGTACCACTCCAACGGGAAGGTAAACAGCGTTTCCGTGCGCAGCTCTGGTTTCACCAGAAGCAGCTTAGTCTTGCTGGCCACATGACCCAGAAAAACTGTCTGCGGACAAACGTTGGCTCCCTCAGCCTGTAAAACGAGATGAGCACCACAACCCCAGAGTCGTCTGTGACTGGACTTAATTGTCAGGGGTCCTTTACCTTTACCATTTTTTTATCTGTGCTGAATCTTCCAACGTTCAGCTTCATTGGATACCCACATATTCCAGTGTTAGGAGAGAAGGAGAAAAACTTTTCTCAATCCACCTTCTCCACGCTGTGCACAAAGCTTAATTGGTGGTTAGACTATGGATGTGTTCACATGACTGCCTTTGAGAATAGATGAATTCGGGGGGGGGGGGGTTGTGCGTTTCACAGCTCCCTCAACCCAGCCATTCACATCAGCATAGCTTCATTAGTGTTAGATTCATTTGTTCACAGAGCGGGGGCTGTTCACACTTTGGCTGGAGATTAGGAATAGATTAAGGACTCTTAATATGTGTGAAACTAGTTTGAGAAACAATGATCAAGTAGTAGTATTTAATAATGAAGTACAGGGCAAGTATGCATTCTGGATAATGTCAGGTGAACAAGGATGGAAAAAACAGCCCGGGAAACACAGTGAGTACATAGTGTAAAGTACACAGCCTGAGAATTCATACAGATTTCATAGAATTGTAGAGTTGGGAAGGGACCCAAAGGGTCATTTAGCCCAACCCCTATCATTCAGAAATCCCAGATTTGTTTGCAGGGTAGCTGTATGGCAATCAACATTGTCTAATTTCCCAGCAAACAATGTGGTGCCATCCAAATTCTGCAAAGCAAAAAACCAAGGTTCGTAAGCTAACAACAAACCACAGCTTCACATCACAGTTTGTTGTTAGCAGACAAACCATAGCTCAGCCACTTAGAAGGGTTTGCACATAACACAAACCCAGTGTTTCTCAATCTTGGGTCCCCAGCTATAGCTGGACTACAACTCCCATCATCCTTAGCTAGCAGGGCCAGTAGTCAGGGGCGATGGGAGTTGAAGTCCAGCAACAGCAGGGGTCTGAAGTTTGAGAGACTCTGCACTAACCATGACTCTAACAAACATGTGTATGGAAACCTGGAGAGCCTAAGATTGGAAAAATGAGAGAGAAAACGAAACTGAGAGATTCACCCCTCCATACTACTGTACTGGCAGTACCATGCAAAGGGATACTGAGAGGTCAGGGGGTGGACAAGCAGTAGCAGAGAGGGCCAGATTCTATGGGTGCTATCCCACTAAGTCATAGAACAGACAGATTAATATCACCAGCCTCAAGATATCTGATTTCATTGATTTCACTGGGTCTGCTCTGAGTACAACTAACATTTGGTATCACCCCCTATGTATCAAACACCCATATCAATGCCTGACTAGAGTTCACGTGCTTTTAACCACATTGCTTCCTCCAGTCGTGTAAAACAAGGCCATACTTGTATTTTGTTTCAGTTGGTAAAAAGCCCCCTTCTTTTTTTCTAAGTGAAAGGTTTATTTTCACATTGCAAACCAGGACTGCAAGAAAAAGCAGAATGCAAACGGTCACCACAAAGCAAACTGGGTTGGAATGAGGAAACATCCCAGGACTTTCCAGCTCTTATGAGATTTCAGAAAGCCTTGCTATATCGAAAGAACAACATGTTCAAGAGAGCTGCCATTCTCTCCAATGAAAGTGAAACCCATTAGTGGTTTAAGCTAATGCTCAGGGAAGACAGTTCTTGCTCCAAGGCAGGGTCTGAAGATCTCAACCTTCTATCCAAAAACAGGGCGAAAAGCACCCTGGGATGATTTCACTGCAACCCTGCCACAAAATTACAGCAAAGTCCTTCTGGGACACCCTGGGGTGGCTTAACCTGTTGCTCTCTGGACATTGTTGGGACTGCAATTCCCAGCAGCCCACATTGCCAGCGATCAGAGATGATGGGAGTTGTAGTCCAGCCAACATATGGAGGCCCACAGGTCAGCAACCCCTTTTTGAGGACATCGGCCACATTGGCACTATACATATAAAGCACTGTGCTGTCACTTTGAACAGTCATGGCTTCCCACAAAGAATTCTGGGAGCTGTAGTTTGCTAAGAGTTGTTAGGGACCTCTATATTCCCTTCACAGAGCTCCAGTTCCCAGATTTGGGAAGAGAAATCTATTGTTAAACCACTTTGGGAATTGCAGCTGATGGAGGGGAACAGGGGCCTCCTTCAGCTGTCACTTCCACACATATCTGCATACATGAGTGAGTAAATGTCTTGGAGCAATCTTTGTCATCCTCGTGCCCCCCCCAACCAGATGTTTTGGACTGCAATTCCCACCAGCTCCATTCAGCATGGCCATTTGAGGCTACAACTCCCATCAGCACATCTGCTTTGCATATAGAACATCCCAGGTTCCATCTCTGGCATCTCCAGGTAGGGCTAAGAGGGCATCATGCTGAGGTCAGTGTAGACAATACACTAGACAGACTTGGTATCAAAGCATCTTCCTGTATTCCTATCTGATGGGCACCAGTTTCCAGAAGGGTTTCTGAAAGGATTATGAATCTGTGTTAAGTGATATTATGAACATTTCTATGCACTGATGTGTGTCAAGGATTTCCTGAAAGAGACTGCAGTCAAGGAGGTGATTCATGTTTCCCTCCGTGTAACAATGTAGAGAGATAGCTATATATACCTGCCAACACTTCGTGTATCTGATGTAGGTGATGCCACAAAAGCTCAGGCTGTAATAAACCATTTTTAGTCACAAGCTTATTTCTTGCTGCTACAGACTAATTTGGCTACCTAGCTGGAAATCAGGCTAATGTAGATACCTAGGGAAGGCATTTTGGGGATGCTCATATAGTAGTTTCAATGTTTATTATTGTCTTACATGGGCAAAGGATTCCTCCAGATCAGTGTTTGCCAATCTGGTGCCTTCCAGATGTTTGGGCCTTTGGCTGCCATCAGTCCCAGTACCATAGCGGTGTCATCTGGGGATGATGGGAGTTGTAGTCCAAAATGTCTGGAGAGTGCCAGCTTGGCAAAGGCTGCCAGACGCCCAAAACCTCCTTGTTTAGGTGGATGTTTGCTCTATTGGTTTTTTAATTTATCTGTTGTGTATGTCTCTGATTTTATTAAATTGCTGTTGCTTGATTTGGAATTTCACTGCATTTTAGGGTTGGATTGTTGTTAACTGCCCTGAGTGGGGTGTTGCGCACCAGGAGAGCAGAATCTAAAAAAAAAAATCCCATCTATATAAATGAAAAATAAATCTAATTCTGTAGTACTGATGGGTCCTAAATCGGGAGAATCATAATTCAATAGGCTGGAGAGTGAAACACCCCATATGGAAGGTACTCAATAGCCACCTACAAAGTTATGAATATCATAAACTCTTCTAGCCATAGTCAGTCTGTTCTACTGCTCCGCATTGGGGGGAGAGGAGGAAGCAAGAAGACAGCACCCTTGAGCAGTCCCAAAGCTAGTTACGCAGAGGCCTGATCCCCTCCATATTCCTTTGAAAGGGGCTGCCCCTGCTGCTGCCTGTCCATCAAGGCCTAGCTTTCTGGGGTCACGTGGCTGCTTCCAGTGAGATCTAGCAGCGGCACGGGTGGGCCATGGGATTCCCCTGCCTTAGGAAGCTGCCTCAGTCCACCACACACAAGTGGGCTGATCCTGGCTGTAGCTCAGTGGCTGAGCATCTGCTTTGCATGCAGAAGGTCCCCCGGTTCAATCCCCAGTGGCATCTCCAGGTATAGCTTTGATAGACACCCTGTCGGAAACGCTGGACAGAAGCTGATGGTCAATCTAGGCAATGCTTCCTGGGTTGTTGTTCAAATCAGCCCTTTATTCAGACCAAAAGGACTGGAAACTTTTGGGGAAAAGGACTACTGATCAGTAGTTGCATACAGAAACATCAGTTCTTGCTTTGCATACAGAAAATTCAATCTCCAGCATCCCTGGGTATGTCTAGGTAATTTTTATTTTTTTCTATATTCAGCTTTTTCTCCAAGGAGCTCCAGGTGGTATAAAGGCTTATCTCCCTCCTCATCTAATCCTCACAACAACCCTGCAAAGTAGGCTAAGCTGAGAGTCAGCAACCACCCCAAAATCACCAAGTGAGCTTCATGGCCGAGTGGGGATCCAAACCCAGGTCTCCCAGGTCCTAGTCCGACACTCTAACCACTATGCCATGGTAGCTCTCTAGTCTGAAACCCCCAGAGAGCTTCTGCTGGTTAGTGTAGACAATACTCAGCTAAAAGAGATCAAAGAGTTAACCTCAATGTAGGGCGGTTTCCTATCTTACATTTAATTATTTGTGAGCAGCATTGTCGATGTGGCACTGAGAACCCTCCAAAAGCTCGACAAGGCCCCTGATATTATAATACCAACAAAATAACAACACACGCATTGTATACACGAATACACGAAAAAATGAGAGTGTTGTTGCCTTCCACACCACCAAGCCACAAGGCTCAGCCACAGCAAAAAGGGGCTGTGAGCAAGAGATGATTCTGCCCCTCCTTTGAACCGAGCCCATCTTGCTGTTGCCAGAACGGTCACCCAGCAGCCATCAAAGTGGGCAGCCGTGGTGCTGCTGCCATCATCTCTCGCTTCCAAGAAGGCAGGAAGAGAGAGAAAAAGAAAGACAAACACAGCAGAAGGAAGCCTGACATCATTCCACACCCATCCCTCCAACAAGGGGAGGCCTTGCAGGTGGATTCAGCCATGCTTGCTTTTTTTCCACCAAGGCAGGTGGCGGGGGTGGGGGGAGAGAGAAAAAATGTCTCCTGGCAGAACGGTTTTTCAGTCCCAAACACACACACACACCTCCTGCTGTGGGTTTCAGATCCAGAAAAGAGCAGAGAGAGAAGTCTTTCCACACCTTCTGTTGCAAAGCCAGGTAGCAAAAGAGCAGATTGGCAGCATGGGGAGGGGGTAGATCTATATCTCCTAGAGGGGCTGTAAAGAGACAACCTGACTAGAGCAGGAGGGGGGGGGGCGGGTAGGAGAAAATTAGGTGGGGGAGCAGACTTTTCCTTCAAGGCACACATGCATTCCCCCCTCCCTCCCCTGCTGTGTGTGTGTGTGTAGAGGGGGGGGGTGAATTAATGACATTTAAAGAGGTGGGAATTCTTTAGGCACTCCAGAAATAAACCGAGAAGCTGCCATACCACACCACCATTAACCCACAAACACGCCAGACGATGCAGAGTCATCTTTCTTTTCTTCAAACCGACACGCCAAAAATAAAAAGGTCATTCCGCCCACCGCACCTGAGCGTTGCCCGCGCCCCTCCCTCCCTTCTCCTGCATGCACAATGTCTGCAACATAAAAATAATAAATTGGAATAACGCCCCCCCTCCCTAATATGGTGGAGGGGCGCAGCAGACGACGCCAAGGCTTGTTGACCTTTGGAGGGCTCTGAAAGGCCACGCGAGGCGTGGGTCTAGTGGCGAAGGGAGGGGGTGGCTTGGGGTGCGAGGCTTACCCCCGAAATGATCCTCAGGATCGTCTGAGGCCGCCGGAGGAACTCCAAGGGATCCACCGCCGCGCCTGCCCTGCCGGCTCCAAAGGAGGCTCCTTCCATGATTCCTCTCCAGGCGCCCTCTCTGCGGATCCCTCTCCTCGCTCGCGCGCCCTCCTTTCGCTTCCAAGCGGAGGAGCGAACAGAAAGGGAAAGCGGCGGCGGCGGCGCCTGCCTGGGGGGCGAGCGGGCGGGCGGCGGCAGAGGCTGGCAGGCAGCAAAGCGAGCCAGGCAGCAGGCGCAGGCGGGCGGAGACCCGGGAAGCTCGCGCCACCACCTGCCCGCTCGCCTGTCCGGGTTCAGCTTCTCAGCGCGCGCAGGCTCCGCTCCTGCTGCAGCGACCAACCTAGTGGGTGGGGTGGGTGTGGGTGTTGGGGCGGGAGGGGGGAAGCGACCATAATAATAGGTGGGGTGGGGTTGGAAAGGTAATCAGAATATTAGGAGGGGAGGGGGGGGAATCATAATATTTAAACTGGAAGCCCTGCAACAGAAACAACAGTAGCATCTTCAGGGGGTTGTGGCATCAGCAGCTTTTGTGGATTGCAGCCCTCCTCATTAGAGGCAGGAAACGTCCAGACTAGTATGCTGGTGCACTTATTATTTTTATTTATTTTTATTCCTGAATTTATATACCGCCCTATACCAGAAGGTCTCAGGGCGGTTCACAGAACAAAATCAGAATATGAAACCACAAAATATATAATCAAAATAAAAAACAACCCAATAAACCCCACATTTTAAAAGAGCATAATTGTTGTATTTTGTTAAGTTCATTGGGTGTCTTTTCTCCAGCCAATAAATAGTTCTTGCTGGTAGCCCATAGGCCATTGCAAGGAAGGCAAAATCCCTCTTAAAACAGGATTAAATGGATCCTCTGTTTAAAATGCAATCTACATTGAAATAACCCTAAAAAGCCCTTCTTGGGGTGACTCTTTTAAGATTTAACTTCCTCAAATTAGCCAGCCACCATTAGAGACCCACTGGCCATTCAGTTCGGGATTCTGACTTGCAAATACAGTATTGACATGATATCAACTGGCATGATAATGGAACTCTCTCCTGCAGGAGGCAGCGGTGGCAACCAGCTTGGATGGCTTTAAAAAGGATTAGACAAATTCAAGGAGGAGAAGGCCATCAATGGCTACTGTCAAGTATTTGCCCAGGTTAAAGTAGCCTTGTGCTGATTTGTTTAATTAGTAAAGCCCAGGTGCTGTTAGTTAGGTTCTTTGTAGATAAGCTAGTGATTGGGCTGGCTGACGGCCATAATTTTTGCAGCTGCAAAAATATCCCCATGGTAACGCCTCTTTGTACATATTAACAGGTAATTGGAATTTAGTTATTAGCTTTTCTTGTTTTTACACTCTCGGCTAAGAGTTTGTGCAGTTGAGAAGCTTGCCTTATTTAAATAAACATAGATAGATAGATAGATAGATAGATAGATGGCTTGGGTTTCACTTCAAAGTTGATCCATGCTAGATTCAGTTGCCTGTATTTGTTTTCTACTATAAATTGCTATTTTTATTATCTCCGGGGCTGGAGAGGGCTTTCCCTCCTTCCTTGACAGCTACTAACCAGGATGGCTATGCTCTGGCTCCACAGCCAGAGGCAGCAATGCTTCTGGGTACCAGCTGCTGGAAACTGCAGAAGGGGAATTCTGCTTGTGGGCTTCCCACTGAGACATACGAAGGGCCACTGTGAGAAAAGGATGCTGGACTAGATGGGCCATTGTCCTGATCCAGCTGCAGGGCTTTTCTTATGCTCCTAACATGTGTTAAAGTACACATAAACCACACATCTAAAGGATGTACAGTATTTATATTCTCCAGATGCTTCCTTCTTTTTCTTCCGCTCCTCCCCTGCCCTGTTTGGTGCACGCTTCATTTCTTGCCTACTGTTGCTGATCTGCCTCCCACCAAGACAGCTCCCCCCCCCCTTATTATTTTGCATTTTTACTTATCAGTACTCCTTATTTTATATTTTATTTCACACACCCCTTCATCAGTTGCCTCCTGCAACTCGCAGTACTGCTTGCACCCACAGAAAATAGGGTGTGTGGCAAGAAGGTTCCTCCCAAGTATTTCATTATCTATCTATCTATCTATCTATCTATCTATCTATCTATCATTCCTTCTCCAAGGAGCTCATGGCCCTCCCATCCCCCGTTATCCTCACAACGAACTTTTCAAGGTAGTTTATGCTGAGAGGTTGTGACTGGCCCAAGGTCACCCACTGAACTTTGTATGACTGAGTGGGGATTTGAATCTAGGTCACCCAAGTCTTAGGTCAGCACTCTAAACACTACACCCCACAGGCTTTGTTTTACTTTGGTTGCTGGCATTGCATGCCTTTTGTACATAAATTTGAGGTTTTAGGTTGTTAGACAGTCCGTAAGTATTTTGATAAATAATTACAGATGTATTAGAATTTTTGTTATCTGTGTGAGGTATAGAGCCCAAGGTTCATCTTGTCCAACAGCCTCTGAATCTGGATGTTCCATTTGGAGACCTTGGGTGGAAGACCTCTTCTCCTCCATAAGTATGTCTAAAAACTAGGTAGGGCTGGGGAACCCTTTAAAGCCCTCTTGGCCAATCTTCCAGGGATATTCCAAAGGTTCCGTTCCAACTTTATGCAAAGTCTCTTTTGCACAATTTGAAAGCACTGTATCTATAGCTAAGAATTAATGTTCAATATTTACATGCCACAGTATCTGTTCTCACAGCACTCAAAGCAGCTGACAAAACATTTCAAACACCAACCTAGAACCGCATTGAAAACCGTGACACATCTATAAAAAAACGAGACTGGGTTTGTTTGGGGTTTTTTTTATTATTTCTAAAAAGATCCAGTCAAAGACAGCGTAAACCATCAAAAACAACTCAAATCAGCCCATTGGGAAAGCTTTCTGGGAAAGCCGGGTTTTGATGATGGGACTCATCTCTGAGGGAAGATCGGATGCATCCCATGAAGGAGGGAAAGTACTGAGCAGACAGTTACAGTGGCAGCCGGATGGAAAGGAAGAAGGGAGAGCTTGTTCCATGGTGTGGTGTGTTAGCTAACAGATTTGATTAGGCTGTGAGAGAACTGGGTTCAAATCTCCACACAGCCACGAAGCTCACTTGGGCCTGCCACTCAGCCACAGAATGAAACATGAGATGCAAGAAAACACAAGGGATTTGAATCACACCCACCTCAAAATGTCACGGGTTCATGGAGAGCCCCTCGCTGTCCACAGGGACTTTGCACTGGGCCTGTGGTGTGTGTGATGTCACCGCTGAAGAAATGAGAATACCAAGAAATGAGATGGGAGTTTTGCTTTGCTTTCAGAGGAAGCAGTGACTGGCCCTCTGTGGGTGGTAGGTTCCCCTTTTCCCACACCCCAAAGAAAGATAAGAAAGCCAGCATGGTGCACTGCTTAAGAGTGCTAGACTAGACCTAGGAGACCAGGAGCCATTAAGCTCACTGGGTGACCTTCAGCCAGTCACTGCCTCTCAGCCTAGCCTACCTCACAGGGTTGTTGTGAGGGTAAAATGTGGATGGGTAAGAACTGTGTCCTGACCAAACTGCGGGTGGCAGTGGAAGACAGGAGTGCCTGGCGTGCTCTGGTCCATGGGGTCACGAAGAGTCGGACACGACTGAACGACTAAACAACAACAAGAACTGTGTATGCTGCCACTATAATTGCTATATTGAGAAGGGCAGAATATAAATACTACAACAGCCGCAGTTCAGTGGTAGGGCATCTGCTTTGCATGCAGAATGTTCGAGACTGGAGAGCAGCTGCCAGTCAGTGTAGACAGCACTGAGCTAGATGGTCCAATGGTCTGATTCAGTAGAAGGCAGCATTGAAGGGCTGCAACTCGGTGGTGGAGCACCTGTTTTGCATGCAGAAGGTTTATTCCCAATGGCATCTCCAGTTTGGGCTGGGAATGACTCCCTATCTGCAACGTAGGAGAGCCACTGCCAGTCAGTGCAGTAGGCTAGATGGACTGAATGTCTGACTCAGGGTAAGGCCACTTCCTATGTCCCCGAATAAAAAAAGATCTGTAGCAGCAGTTACCTAGAAGCAGAGCTATGAATTAGAAAGTCCCCAAAGTTTGAATCTTGCCTCTACCATCAACACAGCAAGTGGGTTCTGGTGAGCCTTTCCCTGCAATTTGGAGAAAATGCTGGCCTACCTACCTGACAGGACTGTCGTTCTGGATTATAACGACAGGTGACATGTTCTGAACACTCAGGAAACAGCTAGATTTTCCTTCCACCCCAACTTGCTTCAATGCATGTTTATAGGCTTCTAACCTACACCAGCAGTCCCGAATACAGAATGAAGAAGTGGTAACTGTTCTAGATAATTCGTAAAGGAGGGATGCGGAACGTGACAATGTGGATGTTACCGCAAAATGCTAAAAGGAATCCTCCTCCCTTTCCAGGCTGCCATCCTAAACCCTCCTTTCTCAACCCCTCCCTCCCTGACATCATATTGATGATTTTCATGCCATAGATACTGATACCATGACAACTTTGACATCATTTCTCTGCTCTGGACTGGGAAGAGAGAAAAAGAGGGAGGGGAATTACACCCAGAATTACAACTGGCATCTGGATTCTTTCAAAGCTCGACTCCTGTCGTAACTCTCTCCCCCCCCCCCCCCCGCTGTACCTTGGTTTACCCTTTTGCAACAGACACATGCACAGCTTATAAATAGCACATATTTGAAGACAAGTCAATGAACAAGATGCCCATCTCTGGGGAGAAAGGAATAAAAATTATTCAAAATCCGTCCTTCCTTCTGATCTGCCCCTTCTGGGGTGGGGAGAGCTCTGCTGATTTCCTACGGGGGGGGGGGTAGGGGAGCCAAGAGGGGAATCTGAAAAAACGTCACTCGTAATATTCATTAGTATGCCTTTAGGATTTCTCTCTCTCTCTCAATTACAGGTGAGTCATCATCTCTCTGCATTTTTCCAACTGCCAGAGGGAAACGCAACATTCAGAGTTCCCTTCTTGAATGTCACCCACTGGCATAACACTTCCTTTAAAAAGAAAAAGGAAGATGTAACATGCATTGGTGGCAAAGTGGCAACCCTCAGGCTGAATCAGGGCACTGCTAAATGCAGGAATAGTGGAAGAAACGAACAGTGCCTGATTGTGGAATATTATTGAAATGAGCTGATGTGAATAAACCAAAGGTGAAGCTTAAAAGTGTGCCCATTATTCCACTAGTAATGATGCTGAGACTTAAAATTAAGGTGTTCTTTCAGAAAACACATTATCCCCCCTCACCCACTGATGACTTCTTGTACCTCAGCACAGGTGCTTTCAACCCACCTTCAGAGCCCTTGGTCTGCCCCACACCCCGGATTAGGGTCTAGAAATTAGCACAGCTTTTGAGAATGTAGACAACGCCTACTTGGCTCTGAAGGGGTAGTTATGAGCTAACCCTATGAAACTTGTGCAAGAAAGAAATGCTGTGCTGAGGTATTATTTAGCGCATTTTGTTGGGACGGGGGTTGCTGTTAATTCTTCGTAGCTTTATTTTTGATCTTGGGATCTATGTGGAAATTGTCCAATCTGGTTGCATACTTTTTGATGTTTTGTTTATTGTTTACGACTATTGTTGTGCTTTTAGTTATGTGATTTTTATATGTTGTAAGTTGCTTTGAGCATGGTTTTAGCTTTGGGAAGGCAGCATACAAATAAAATGACTGACTGATTGATTGAAGGCCATCCCCACTTTTGATGAGGCACAAGATGAGGCACATTCTAGGAATCAGTGAGAACAAGAGGCCTTCAGTTTGAAGGGTTCTAGGTTAAATTTGAATTTATCATTCAATACAGCAGAATCCTAGAAGAGGCTGTTGATTTTTTAAAGTGGATGTACTTATGTGAGAAGATTCTATGATAATTAGTGGGAAAATGTCATTGGTGAACTGTCTGGTTCTTGGTCGCTGTAATGAAAGATTAAGAGCTCGGTGGAAAGGAGAATTTGAGCAGGCACCATTTTCCCCATCTGTTAAAATTCTCCCTTCTATATAACTGTTAAAGGCACAAAGAAACGATATGCTTTACAGCATTAGATGATTACACTTCCTTGTAAAACTGCTCCTTCCACGCCCAACACCAATAAGAACATAAACAGAAGAATAGCTCTGTTGGATCATGCTATTTAAGACCCAATACCTTCTTAGCCACTGTTTGAGGAATTATGGAATGTTATACTATTTTCCTACAAACCATTCTGTGTTTTAATATGATACCTCACTTATCTCTCTGAAAATGTAATTTATTAACTGAATCTGCCTTGCAAATAGAAAATAAAACCACCACCAACTCTCTCTCTGTGTCCCTCCTTCCCAGGTTACTAAGGCCCTACAATGTGGACAAAATGTTTTTTAAAAATTAAAATGGGAGGGAGGAATAAAGGAAATACTTAACTTTATTGTTTGGTCACCAGCCAGGAAATAAATACATTTTTGAGATACACTTTACCAACTGCCTTCATCAAGTGCATTTAGATAATTGACATTCTTTATCGATAAACAGAAATGCCTCAAAATAAATTATACAGAGTAGCTCAACTTTTAAGTCAAGATACAAAACATCACTTTTCCTTCAATGAAACCTTTAGCCATACAGCCACCACATGGGATTGCCACCTTCTTGCCTAGGTACCGTGAAAGTGCTTTAAAATGCACCAAGCCAGGCTGGAGCCTATTAACCTCACAGGTCATTCTCCCTGGTCCACCTGCTATAAATTGCAGGATTCTAGTTTGGCTCGCAGTGGATAAAGGTGAAACACTGGCAGCTTAGGGACTGCCATTTCACTGGCTTCTTAAGAGCGTTTCAAAGCACAGGCCCCATCTCCGGGCCAGAACCTTACATCCCTTTGCCCAGCCATCATAAACCTGGTGCCTTCCTAGTGTTTTTGACAACTCCCATCAGCCCCAGCCAGCACAGCCGTTTTGGACTACAACTCCCATCAGTCTCAGAACTGATGGAGTTGTAAGTGCAAAATACCAGGAGGGAACCAGATTGGCGAAGGATGCCGAAGCCCAGAAGTCTTTTGATCTATATTGTGATGTTAGCCTGAAAGCAGGAGACCAGGAAATCTAGTACAAACAAGGCAACCTATATGTAGAGCAAGGTATTACTAGACTCTTTTCATATAAAATGGCTTGGACATTTAGATTTACTGGGGCAGGGCATATGCAGTCATATGAAGGCAGGTTTTGTTAATAAGGTGCCCAAGAGCTACCTGTTTGTCTCCAGTGATGAAACTCACTCATAGATGTTTCTATATACATGGCTGTTAAAGTTGCTCATGATGTATGAAGAGGCAAGTGTACGTATCTAGAGCCACAAGTAACAAACCATGATATAAAAACTATTATTTGATAGTTAACAAACCAGGAACACTGAACCATGGTTTCTTCAAACCACTTTCCCATATTTGGACAAAATGAGAAAATGGAAGGCTCAAACATCTTCCTGTTGTGCTTGAAGGAAGAAGAGGAGGTGGAACACGCAAGCTCACGGCTTGACCCAGCTTGTATATGTAAACAAACCATGGTTACATCTAAATCAGGCCAACAGCTTCACATAATTGTTGCTTAAGTGCAAGTTATCTAAATTTCACTTGTGAGTAAAATGTTAAAATCTACCCTAAATCAAAATGCAGTACAATTCACACCTCAGGACTTTCTGCAGCGCAAGAGCAGTAATGCCACCCATGTAAAGTGTTTGCAAGGACCAATGATCTCTTCAAATACTCACTGCCAGGTCTTCAGCCCACTGCCAATGCGGGCAACAGGCTGTTCACACAAGGATTCCTGCAAGACGTAATGGTCCATCTCTACCTTCATATGCTCAGTGCACAACTATTTCTTATTATAATTTCACAGAATGCCTGACTTCCTGCACACAAAATTCTGATGAGTTAATAAAACCTTCCTTGAAAAAGGAAGCTCAGCAACTCTTCCCAGTGCTATGGGGCTAATATGACCTTCATGAACCCCACCTCTCACAAGTTATATTTTAATACATGACATATATAATCCTAATTTCCCTGTGCTTAATCATTCCTTTCATTTATATTACCCTCTTGCCAGACAGATAGAAATCAAAGAACAATATCTGTTGACAAAGCTGAAATGTGAGACCTAGACTTGCACTCAGAATTTACTTTATTTTCCCTGCTTTAGGACTTCAGCAAAGTTACTGGGATTCTACAACTCTGTAAGTTTCTTTGTACCTTAATTAACCTGTGGAAAACATAAGGCAGCCTTCCCCAACCTGGTGCCCTTCAGCTGTTTTGCACTACAATTCCCACTGGCACCAGTCAGAATGGCTGTGCTGAGACCCCTGGAAGTTGTAGTCCTAAACAGCTGAAGGCAACCAAAAGTTGGAAAAGGATGGTTTTAGTATCCCTTGAACGAAGAGAGCCCTGCAGCTCCACAGTGGTTAAATAGTACTCTCTTTAAAATAATTTTTAAACCATTCCAGATTACAAGGATAAGGGAAGAAAAAAAGACACAACATAAAATCTGATCATAAAGACAAACAAAATGAAGGCAGATTACAGAACTGGGGGTGGCAAAAAAAAGTTCTAAAACTTTTTTCCCCAGCCTAGTAGTTCAGTGGCTGGAGAAATGTTTTTCCCTACCATTAAGAAAGTACTGATAAAAAAAATTTAAGGCAGCATTTGCTAGTAAGTATGTGGTCTGGAAAAGACAACCAGCAGGTAGAAAATTCCCATAAGACTAGCTTACTTCAGGACCTTCTTGTTACTTTTTCCAGAATCAGAAACAATCAGGCAGGACATCTATTCTAACACCTGCACCTCCTCCTCCTCCTGTATCACCACAACCTCAATCCCAAAGAACAATTGTACGCTTCAGCAAAAGTCCAAACAAGGCTTGATTTCATAGTTCTTTCTAGCTTCTTTTAATCAAGGTGAACCAATCTTGTATTTGCTAGGATATCTAATCGCAGGACCCGTCCTTCCAGCCATCTCGCCAACGCTCATCTATAAGGGAACAGTCAAATTCGGGCTTCCCAAGCTTCTTATTGACCTCGTTGTGAAGCCGGCAGAACCACTGTGTCAAATTACGCCGGTTGCTGGCATCAGGTTGGTTTCTTCGTAATCTGTGTATAAGGGAAAACCAAACAGAGTCCAATGGCATTTTGTTGAATTTCCCATTCACCAGAAGTGGCTGGTGCCCCCTAAGGACTGGTGGGGTGCAAGTCAAGGAACCCAACAGTAGGTGAAGCCAGAACCTATAACAGGTACAGCCAACTCCTTCTAGTTCTGTCCCCATCCTACTCTCTATGAAGTTTTGCTAGGGGCAAGACTGAAACTAAGGAGCAGGAGGAAGATGGCAAGCAGTGCTACTTCCCAGACTGGTTTTAAGTATGGAGGTAGGCAGGTGGAGATTGGCAGAGGGCAGACTGAGGTTAGCAGGGCGGTTCCTCTCTTCCCTGATGGACCAGCCTCTACTACAATCCACCTCATACCAAGATTCCTGGGTTGGGAAGTTAAGAGAGTGTTAGAACAGGTGTGAAATTGGATTATATTCTCACCCCAAATAAATTCTTGGGAAGTGTGGGAATGGCATCACACTCTCAAGAGAGCAGGCTTGAAAATTACAGGCAGAATTGCCAGTGATTTAGGATGGCTCATCACTTGGACCTTATACAGAAACAAGAGCAAGCCTCAAGGTGGGTGCTTAGTGACCTAGTACTGCGGTTAACAGAAATGCCATTGTGACGCTAAATGCCACTTTTTGCAGGTGAGGCATGGGACCTACTTGGCTGGTTCACTCACCTGCTTCTCAGGTCCGTTGCACATTCGTCACAAGGGAAAAACTTGGAAAATAAGTTGATGAACTGAACCATGTCTTTCTGCTCAGTTTTAGTGGGCCGATCCGGGTAAAACGCTGCCATTGTATGTAGAAACGACCACGAACATCTCCCCAGTTGTTCTCTATCTAAAGGGCAATCAGGAGGTAACTCCTTCTCTGCGGCTCCTGTTTCCTAGATTGGAAAAAAACATGTACTCATCAGCAACAAGCCAGAGGAAACACAGAATAATCCTGCACACTGTGACTCTAAAGCAGATTTGTAAGTCACAGCTGCGTCAAAGGCCCTGCTCGCTTCCCCTTCCACCGCCTATGCAAACTGTCCTCTGTCAGTTTTGGGATTAAGCCAGGTTGGGCAAAGCATACTGTGCCAAGTCACACTGTGATGTCAGCACAGCAGTCTGTGCTGTGATGTCAGCACAGACAGAACACCTCACCAATATTTGTATGCATAGTTTTCAGCTATAATTAGTAAAACTACAGAAGCTATGTCCAAATCTTCCTTATACCCCCCAAGAATCTCTCCCAAGCTGAGCCAGGGCACCAATAAGCGGAACCACAATGGCAGGAATCTCCCACCACAAAGTTTTATGGGACTCCAGAGACAGAGCAGTGTTAGAAACTGGGATAGAAAAGCTAAGAGCCAAATGGCTTCTGGGACTTGGGTTGTGGGCACCAAAACAGAATGCCTAGGCACCACTGGGAGGTATCAGCAACACTTTTTATTATTTTGATAAGCATGAACTAATATGCAATTCACATGTGACATGTTGTTAATATCACATTTTTAGCAGACATTGTTAATACATGTTTAATTTGGTGTTTACAGTAAAAATATTGGTACCGTACTACAGTTTTCAAAACACTCTACTGTTAAATTCCTTAACATATTATCGGTTCTTAACATATACTTTGAGGCTTCAAACCACATACATTTCAGTAAACCTTGAGTGTCAGCCAGGCGCAAAAAATGGAACCCAGATTTTTTTAGGTGCTTGCAAATGGAGTATCTTTAGGTGCAAAATATGCCTGGTGCCCTGCTAATTTTGAACCCTGAGACAGAGCCACTGCATCCTCAGGGCAGAAAGGCATTGGATCCACTACTTCCTAGAGGCCTGAAGAGAGTTCCACAGGTTTAAAGAGCTTCTGGGAACAGGTCTTTGAACAAGGAAGATCAACATATGGTCCCATTGGACCCTGTAAAAAAGCTAGATAGAGGGTTGTAGCAAATGCTACACAGAGGATACCTGTTGAAATTAATGGGCATGCCTTACTTAGGTTCTTTAATTCCAGTGGGTCTTATCTGAGTAGAGGTTAGCTGGATATACCTCAGAGAGTTAAACTCTTGGAACTGAATCAGAAATCTTTTAGTTATTTACTGTCAGCAGTCATACCTAACGTTTTTAATGCTCAAGGCAGTTTATAGTCAAGTATAAGGCAGCTTCTCATGTCTCTATAAATTCAACAAGGAAGGAGAATTATCTCTGCCCCACATGATTCATTCCACAATGATCGGGTAAAGGCGGGTCATATAAATACTTTTTACAACACTCTCTCCATGTCCCAAGGGCAAGTTCAACCCCGTGACACCCCTCTCCTTACATCCCATAATGCCCCATGAGCCACCTGCAGTTTCCAGAAACAACTGAAGTAGTTTTTATTCCAACAGGCTTTCCCAGCTGGATCAATGGGTCTTTACTGCAAGTGCCCACTTGCTAGGGTTTTGGTCTTGTGCTAAATGTATCTGTTGGTTTGGTAATTTTAATTACCTTTTGTGTGCCTCACCTTGAGATAGTTGTTAAGGAGTTGTGCAAGTTGTGTAGTGGTTACAGTATTAGACTAAGATGTGGCAGACCAGGGTTCAAATCCCCACTCGACTATGAAGCTCGGTGGGTGATCTTAGGCTAGTCACCGTCTCTCAGCCTAACCTTTACAGTTGTTGCGAGGATAAAATGGGGAGACAGAGAGCCATGTACACCACCTTGCACTTCTTAGGGAAAGGTGGGATACACAGTGCTTTTTTCTGGGGGTACGCAGGGGTACGCATACCCCTAAACATTTTGTGAATCTTTGTACTTTTGTCCATTTACTGTATTTATTTTTCCCGATTTGAACTATAAAATGGTGATTTTCTTTTTTTTTTCTTTTTAGGAAAAAAAAGCAATGGATATACATGTAATAATTAAATAAGATCGCGCCATCGAGCTTCTCCCTCACCCTCTACTCCATAACGCCCCTCAGTCCCAAGGCAAGCGGGGGACCGGCTGCTCTCGCCCCCTCCCCAAGTGAACTCGCCCAGCTCCGCCCGCTCCCGCCCCGCGTCCTCGCGGGGATCCCAAGGGCCACGGCTCCCTCCTCCCGCCCTCCCTGCGGCCTTCCGGAGTCCCACTGCCAGCCCTCACCAGGTCCGACTGCTTCCTCTGATCCCGTATCCAACTCCTGAAGTCCGTGCAGGCCCGACAGGGCGGCTTCTTCTTCTTCGGCTCGGCGGCCGGCAGAGGCTGCCCCTCCGCGGGTTTTTCAGCCCCGGCCGTCGAGGCGGAGAAGGGGAAAGGGAAAGCGGGCGCCGGTCCGGACGTGCTGGAGCTGGGCGCCGCCATGTTGGGTGCGCGCAAAGCATGCTGGGCCAGAAGGGGCCCGCCCCTTCGAGGGGAAAAAAAAGGAGGCTGAGAGTGGTTGTCAATGGCAACTCCACTAGGCAGCTTCCTAGGAAGGGAGGGGCGCTGTTGTATTTTTGCAGCCGAGGAAGAAGACCTCAGTATTAATAACACTAATATTCGTATTAAGAATAATATTATTCTTATAAACAGACTGCAGTAATAACAGTAGATGAAAAATAAGGGAAGAGGTTTCGATTATTCATAATAATATTAATAATGCAGTCTAATTAACAGACGAATAATAATAATAGATGGAAATTAAGGTATGGTGAATATATTTTTTGTTTTTTAAAAAATACAATGTTATAAAATAAATAATACAATTTACAATTTTTTGCTTTTTATGTCTCTCCCATTCCATTTATCTAGACATCCTCTACAATCTGCTGGGCCTTGCAGGGCCATCAGCTAGAACAATGGTAACTCCAGAAATTATTTTCTAACTCTTGTTTACTTTATGACTATATAATTATCAAATGTCAAGCCTAATTAGCATTTAGTGTAATGCCATAAGCTACAGTTTTCTTTACTCTGGAGTAGCTCTATTAAAATTAATAAGCTCCATCTGCATGTAGGAACTCCTATGACTACAATAATGATGGGAGGGGTGACTTGAGTTTATTCCAGACTACATGGCTTGCAGGAATGGGTTTTATAATATTTATAAAAGTACAACAAAAACAACAATATGCATTATAATCTTTGCTCAGAGCTGGTGTAGCTAATTTGAGGCTGTGTACACACCATATATTAAAAGCATTATCGCTTCTCCCCTGTAAGAATCCTGGGAACTGTAGATTACCCTTCTACCGCATAGCTGCAATTTGCAGCACCCTTTACAAACTGCAATGCTCTACCTCCACAGTCAATGGCAGTAACGTTTGTGAATAGTAGTTGATGGAAGATGCAGGAAGGGAATACAGAATGCTCTTGTTTCCACAGGCCTCTCGTTGGCCACTGTGAGAACAGGATGCTGGACTAAACAGGCCAATGTGGCCTCATCCAGCAGGCACTTCTTATGTCCTTACGTGGTTCAGGGGAAGAGATTGTGAGAAGGCATCTTCCAAAGCAATCCCACCCCACAAATAGCTTTGGAGCCTTCTTGCCTCTAGCCTAGCCCTCACCCCTTTTCCTTTTTCTGCTGGAGTCTTCTTTTGCTTGCCACGCCTGCGGGCTCTCTTCCGGCCAACGCTGCCAATGGCTGATCTTAAAAACATGGGGTCGGCGAGATACGGCAATCGAAGCACCTTGCGCCTGCTGGACCTCCTAAGCGGAGCGGGTTGTGTCTTGCTCCTCGTGAAGTAGGGTGAAATGTGAGGAGTGTTGCAAGCTGGTGCAGAGGCCGAAGGTTTGGCCGAGATGGTAGGGCATGGCTTCTCTATCAGGGGGTTCTTCCTGACCCAGTAGAACACCAGCATCAAACGCCTCCTAGATGGGTTGGACATGCTGAAGAAGGTGCTGGAGGCCCAAAGATCAGGGTGCCTTCAAAGCAGAGGACGCAGCAGGCAGTTGCCGATCAATGGTGCCAAATCCAAGCAAATGTTAGCTCCAGTCCTGTTAAATTGATCCAGCAATTATGAATGTTAAATAAGGGATTAATTCCTCAGGCAGTATGAAAAGAGACTATGTGGCTTTTTAATAGCTAGGAAGCTCCCAACTACTGCCACTGTTGACAGCCTGTTGCCCCTTATCTCTGCTTGAATGGGCTATGTCACAATGGTTCCTTCATCAGGTGTTTGTGAGCATGTCAATGCTGTTGGGAGTTTCAGCAATGAAGGCTCAGGCATAACATACTGTTTGAAAGTCTGAAATATAACATACTGTTTGAAAACATAACATACTGTTTGAAAGTTTGAAAGAGTTTCCTCTTTTTTTTATTTAACAAAATTTATATACCACTTTTATAATTTATATACAAATTATTAGGAGAGTAAGTTAAAAATATACTGTAGTTTATTCACTTGTAGGCTAGTTGACATACTTTATTCCTTCTTATACTTCTATCCCACCTTTCCTCCACAGAGCATACACACTTCAGCCTCCACCTTCTCCATTTTATCCTGACAGCAATATTGTGAGCTAGGGCCATAGCTCAGTGGCAGAACAACTGCTTAGCATGCAGAAGGCATCAGGTTCAGTCCCCAGCATCTCCTGGTGGGACTGGGAGAGATCCTGCCTGAAATCTTGGAGGGCTGCTGCCAATCTGTTCAAACCAAGTATCTTCAGCCTTTGAAGGCCCAGGACCTCCTTTTAATCATACATGCATTTGGGGACCCATTTCTTAATCTTTTCCCATATATTTGCAGGGTGGTAGTGCTCTTGTTGCAACCCACCTTGGATTGGGCTGCAGCATGTTAGTGGGTGCCAACCCACCAGCTGAAGACCAGTGGTGTAGACAATATTGAACTGAATGGACCAGTTTCATGTGTTATTCTGTGTTGGGCTGAGAGAAAGAGAGGAACTGGCCCAAGGTCACCCAGTGGACCTCAAGGCTGAGTTTGGGATTGGAACCCTGCTTTCGCAGGTCCTAGTCTAACACATCCAAAACATCTGGAGCATTCCAGCTAGGAAAGGCTGCTGTGGAATTGCTTACTGCTTACCTGATGCAGATGGTAGGTCTGAGTACCTGCAATTGCAATTTCCATGCTTTATGGTGCATGGGCAAAACTCTGCAGAAGTTCTGAAAAGTTCTGAATTGCCTTGATGCTCTGCCACTGAGCTATGCAAATTGACTCAATAAACCACACTAGGATTGCTCTGTTAGCTGCATATGTTGGTTGTATCTGGGTGCTAGGCAGGGATGACCCATGCAGTTTAGCTACCTGAGGCAAAATGGTCATTGCCACCTTCTGGCCCCACCTGCTGCGTTCCACATCTGCTGCTGCTGTGCCCCAGCACTTGCCGAACTTGGCAGGAGGCAGGGTTTTCCTTAAAGTGTTGCTGCTTGCTTGGCTCCTCTGCCCAGGTGGAAGCAGTGGAACAGGTGGGTGAAGTGCTGCCTCTTGCATTCTGACACCAGATACGCAACTTGGGTTGGCTGGGGGTGGTGCTAGCAATGGAAGAGCAAATTCAAGAATCTCCAAATTTTAGATCCATGTTTTCTGTTTATATTTATTTTCTTCTACATTCAACTGCTACATCGTAACACTTTGCCTACTTTTGTGTGTGCACGCACTAAATTTGCAGGTAGTGCTGGACACAGTAGAAATGGATCAACTTTTATGATTATTTTTTACAGGAAGGATGTGAATTTCCAAGTACCCTGTAAAGTCCAGAGTTACCATAAGGCTGATCTGCTTTTAGGGTGGGGATCATTCACATGGTCTCTCATATGAGCCTTGTAAATGGTGCTGAGCCTTTGCTTCCTGGTTCTAAGATGTTTTGGCAAGTGCAGGGTTTCTTTGAATTGTTTTCCTCCAGAAGCCGAGCAGAAGAACAAAATTGACATGTTAGAGCCTCACTGAATGTGACTTTGGGTGTGGGTGAGTGTTACTTTTCCAAATAAAGAGGAAATGCATCACCCACAAAAAAGACATTGATGTGCATCAATTTTTCATATGCTAATTTATTAACAATATTAATAATTGAATTTATATCCAACTCTTTCTTCCAAAGGAGCTGAGAATGGCAGATGCACAATTTAAAAGCCAAGCCAAGCCATTCTAAAACAGTTAAAACAGTTAAAAAACAATTGTAATTAAAAACATGTAAAGTAGTTCTTGGCATGGAGCCATATTGGTGCCCGCCCCCATCTCTTGCACCCTTGGCAGGAAGCTGTATTAGCACCTCTGAATCTAGAGAGATCATGGACCAGAAACTTAAAAAGTCACACTTGGGCTGCTGCAACGGCTTTGGAACTGCCCATCAGCAACAGGGCAGAGGCTCCAGGCCTAAACCTCATGCTGAATTTCTGCTTTGACCTCCAGAAACATGGCACATGTAGCAAGCCGATGATGGAACTGCCCTGACAACCTCTCTAAGCTATCTAGGAAGGTTTTTAGACACTGATGTTCTCCAATTCCCCTAAATGACCAGGACAGCAAATAGCTAGCAAATGTTTAGCTTGGGCTTCTGAGTCAGAAAGGTGTTTTCCCAAGGAAATAAGATAATACATTGTGACAGACAAGTAGAACATTTTTACTTTTACTTTGTTTTCACATACGAGGAAATCAGAACATGCAAATTCACACTCCAGGTTGCTGTAAGTATTTACAATCTTTGGCCTATATTAAGCAGGACTTTGACCATAGATGTTTCTGCAATCCTTTCTTTTTAGTGTGCATATCAACTTCCTCAAGGGATCATTTCTCTTCTCCATCAGCTTCCAGTGAATCCTAAAGGCTACTTGAGGTCTGGGATGGAATATTTTTTGATTCAGGAAAGATCTAAGAATATTAGAAGAGACCCACTGGGTCAGATCAAAGCCCATTGTTGCACAAGGCTTCCCAATCAACGATGGTCACATTCACACCATGCATTTAAAGTGCTATGATACCACTTTAGTATGGTATGCTAAAATAACTTTAATATAGCTTCCCCCAAAGAACGCTGGGAGGTGTATTTTGTTAAGGGTGCTGAGAGTTGCTAGGAGACCCTTATTTCCCTCAAGGAGCTACAATTCCCAAAGACGTTTATCAATCATATTCCCAGAGAACTCTTCCCAGGAATTTTTGGGAACTGTAGTGTACCCCCACGCAGAACTACAATTCCAAGCAACCTTAACAAACTACAGTCCCCAGGATTTGGAGGATTGGTGTTATTTCCTGAGTTGAATAGGATCCAAATTGCAGCAGTCTGATTGGTCCTAGAACAATAGGATTCAGAATGCAGCAGTCTGATTGGTCCTAGAACAATAGCATCCAGAATGCAGCAGTCTGATTGGTCCGCAGGAGCCACTCAATGCAACTCCAGGTGGAAGTGAATCCGCAACCTGATTGGCTTACAGGAGAACCCTGGAATTAGCCAATCACGTGGGGCCCATTGTGTAAATAATGTATATAAAGCAGACAGTTTGGGGAAACTTCCATTCCTCACTACTATGAGCTGAACTATGAACATGAAATCCACACTCGACTCCGAGTATATTTCAGACGGAGAAAGAAGCTGTGTCCTTGAAATGTACATTAATTGTGCCCTAAATGTATGGTGCTAATGTGACCTATGTCTGTGTACTTCTCACTACGTGTATTCATGTTAATGGAGATCATAGAATCCCAGAATTGTAGAGGGAGAATTTATGAGGGAGTCTGCTCAACTGTCAAGCAGCTCTTACCCTCATGAAGTTCTTCCTGAATACTTAGTCATTCACAATCGCCCTTCTTGTAATTTGAATCCATTGGTTCGGATCCTTCCCTCAGGAGTAGGAGAAGCCTGTGTTGTCAGATAAAGTATAATGGATTATTTCTCAATATTGATAGAGCACCAGAGAATTCCTGGGTTTGCAACCCTTAAGGTGGCCCTTTAGGATGCCTTGCCTGAGAGCAGGTGCATGCACACCATGGTTTTTAAGAACATTCTCTGCCAATTAATCCTGGTAACTGTAGTATTTCCAGTATTCATTAATTGTAAACCACAGTTCCAAGGAGTCTTTGAGGTGGGAGGGGGAATGTGATTTATACATATGGTGTGTACACAGCCTTAGACTTTGGAACAAATGGCTTATTATTATTATTATTATTATTATTATTATTATTTACCGGTATTTCATTTATATCCCACCTTTCTTCCAAGGAGCTCCAGGTGGCTTATATGGTTCTCCATTTCTTCATCACAACAACCCTGTGAGGTAGGTTAGGCTGAGAGGCAGGGACTGGCCCAAGGTCATCTGGTGAGCTTCATGGCCAAGCTGGGTATTGAACCCTGGTCTCCCAGATGTTGGTCCGGCACTCTAACCACACTGGCTTTTGGGGGCTTTCCCTGTTTTGATGGAAATGTGACCCCTTCCCTTACTTTAAAATGTGGTACGCTAGCCTTGTTAACTTGAGGGGGGGCCTCCTGGTCATTGTTCCAAGTGGGACCCATGGACATTTGCCCCAGACTCCTGCCCTGATGGCTCCACTGCCTGAGAGGACCGTCAGATCCTGGAGCTGGCCTGGCCCCACAAGAACCCTTAAAGGCAGAGCGTTGGTAGAGCCAAGTCAGCATTTTACGCTTGCCAGATAGACCTATTTCGTGAGCAGATCCCACTGTGGCTAACTTGCTCTCTTTGCCCAGTATTCAAACTTCAAACTTTTGTTCACTGTTTGTGCCACTTCCCGTTCATCAGTCCCCACCCCCCACCCCAATGTGTGGCAACAATATACTTCACCCCCTTAATAATTAACAGCACTTGTCCATCAGCATTATCTTCTGGCCATCTTAAGGAAATCATATTGACTTTGCAGTCCTGAACACCCTCCAGAAACTGGGTTTTGCCCCTCAAGCCCTTCTAAGTCTGGGCTTGGGCCAGGCAAAAGCTACAGTCAGGCAAAGAATATTAGACACCGAGATACAACAGGACTGCGCAAGGTGCCCCGACTATAAAATTGGAGAAATCGAGAGATACCGCACTGGCAGCATATCTCTTCTTTCTCGTATCTAGAAATGCAAGAAGGGCCTTTACACTCGCCAGAAGCTCAGCTCTTCCCTCGCCGGTCCTGGATGGAGCCTTTAGAAGGGTCCCGTGTGCTCAGAGACTTTGCACCTGTCCATTGGGAGAGATAGGAAGCCCAGAACACTTGTTCTTTAGATGTCTCTTTTATGAAGAGGCACATAGTAAGATCATTGATCCCCTACTGGTGAGGCTCCCCGACCTCCCGCAATAGCAAAAATTTGACCTTTTCCTGTTAGGCAAGATCAGAAGATGACCTGGATGATCGCCAGATTCTGTGTACAGATCTGTAGGTGCAGACCATCGCCCAACTCAAAATAGTCTGGCATAAAAATCCCCAAATTCAATTCCATGGGTGACTCTGAGTCAACTCCCTGGGATAGTTTATTGTTGTACGTTGTTTTAATTGTCTGTTTTACTTCTGTGACTATACCCCCAAGTGTGTTTTATAAGCTGGTCTCCGACCATAATAAATTATCTTTGTCTTTATCTTATATTGACTTTGCAAATACTGCCATACCTATCTGTTTCTTTGGGGGAATTTCTTTAATTTCAGTGTTTCCTTGTCAAAGTCAGAGACGTGACAAGGGTACTTTGCGCAATGGATTCATTGGTGGTGAGAGAGAGGACAAAAAGAAAGGAATGCAAATTTGGGAGGGGAGGAGCAAATAGCTGAATAATGGGGCAGTGCTTTTGTTTAAAAAACAGGTGTCTTGATCAAAGTGCCCTGGCTGCCAGCACAAAATGGTTGCCATGGGCATAAAAAAGGGGGGAGTGGGTACACACCAAAACCACTGAACACGACCTTGTGAACCATCACCACCAACCACAGTGCAAAGTTTACTGTGATTTGTACATCATCCTTCAACCTGGCACTCTCCACATTTCTCAGCCTAATCTACTCCATATTCAGATTAAATGAGGATTGAGAAAAATGTGACATATAAATGCAATAGAAGCATAGAATTGCAGAGTTGGAAGGGGCCTCAAGGGTCATCTAGTCCAACCCTCTGCAATGCACAAATCACACCGAAATCGTCATCACTGCAATAATAATGTTTTGAACTACTGTACATTATTTGTCTTTCTGTCTGCTATGTAACTATTTACAAAATTAATGTAACTAGTCCATATGAATGAAGTGTGGTCAGTGCGGGGGGGGTGTACTTAGGATGCTTGTTTCTTGAGTTTGGATTGGTGGAACAAATTCTGCTCCCTCCCCCTCCATTATCCCGGTGTGTCTCTCTCTCTAGATATGGAAGGCTGGGGTGGGGAGGCAGGTTTTAGATCAAAAGCAGGTCAAGGGCATCTGCCTACAAGGTGCAACAGATGATGTCACAATTAAAATGCATCTTGTGTCAACATGATTTTTAGTAAGCTGGCAATCCTCATCAGCAGAAGCACTAGGGCCAGCTTGTGCATTTGTTTCTTACAGACATTTCTGCCTGTGATATATCTTATTATTATATATGATGCTTTTAAAAACTCTTCCAGTTTATCTGTTCATTTAGAAGTAAAACTGGGTTTTTAACCTAGTTAGGATTGACTGTTAACTTTGCAGAGTAATTCAGTCTTGGAAGCTGCCACAAAGGGAGCAAGGGATGGTACAAAAAAAATACGCAAAAATGAAACCAAAAGAAGTAACCTTTTCAGCTTGCTATAGCCAGTGCAGTAAAACTTCTCCCTTTAATGTGGAATGAGCTTTCTGGGACAGCAACTAGGGGGAAAGTGCTGTGTTGTCAGGGTGTGGATAAAAGGGTTGTGACTCAGTGGGAGAGCATCTCTTTTGTATGCAGAAAGTCCAAGGTTCAACCTTCAGCATCTTCAGCTAGGGCTGGGAATGCCCCGTGCCTGAAACCCTGGAGAGCGGCTGCCAGTCAGTGAAGACAATACTTAGCAAGATGGGTCAAGAGTCTGACTCATAAATATAAGGCAGATTCCTATGAGATGTGAGCCTGTGTCTCTCTGCTCCTGACACTCTATGCCACCCTTTTGAATGTGCCAAGGGCTCCAAAATGTATTGGGGTAGCAACAAACAAACAAACCTTTCCCCAAATAATCTCTCCAGGGTTGCCAGACTTTGGAACTTCTGGGCGGAGGAGGAAACCTGAGTTTTAGAGCCAGCTGGGGAAAGCTGGCCCCTCCTCCCTGGGTGCTCCTAAATACCTGGCCTGCAGGAAGCAGGTGCTTCAAAGAGATCTTGCAAGACAGATGGAGCATCGTCCTCTGGCGGAGATGAGCAGCGGCAGGTTTCCCGTGGAGGTGAAAGCAGTGGGCTTGCTGAAGCACAGAAAACAAAAGGTATTTCAGTTGTCCCTCTGCGACTCCCACAGTTAATGCATTTGTGTTGGGTCTGTAAATATTTTTAGGTGTGGAATTGATTTTAATTTGTTGTTATATATGGAGCTGATTTGAATTGTTTATGGGGTTTTTTACTGTGAAATAATTCTATCAAAAATCATAGAATCATAGAACTGTAGAGTTGGAAAGGAGACAAAATATCATCTAGTCTAACCCTCTCCAATGCAGGAATCATAGCTAATTCCCTGACCGATGGCCATCCAATCTCCACTTAAAAACCTCCAATGAAGGAGAATCCACCACCTTTTGCGGTAGTCCGTTCCACTGTCGCATGGTTGCTACCACCAGAAAGTTCTCCCTAATGTTTAGTCAGAATCGCCTTTCTTGTAATTTGAACCCATTGGTTCTGAATATTACCCTCTGCAGTGGCAGGAAACAAGCAATCTGTGAGACAATCCTTCTGATATGTGAAGAAGGATGTCATATTACCTCTCAATCTTCTCTTCTCCGGGCTAAACATCCCCAGCTCCCTCATTTGTTCCTCATAAGTCTTGGGTTTCCAGAATGTAGTGTAGCTGTAGCACTGAATAAGAACTGGCTGGGAGACACTCAGGGCCTGTAGGAACCATCTACTCTATTTCCCTCCCCAGGTCTGGATGCTTTTTGTCTCCTGGTCAGATCAAAACAACATTCTCATCTACCGGGAGTTTGAAGAATTTAAGAAACTCCATGTAAGTTTTCTTTTGAACGTAAAGGGAGTAAGATATGAAACTGGGGAGGCCAGTTTCCCCTGCTTGGGCACAATGATTTCCCCTCTGTTGAGAAGCATGAGAGTACTCATTTTCCCTTCTTGTTTCTCCCATCGCTTAGAAAGACTTGAAGAAAAAGTTCCCTATTGAAAGTGGTCTCTTGAAGAAGTCTGACCGGACCATCCCCAGGTTTCGAGGTAAAAGGGGAAGAAGGGAGGCCTTTCATTAGATTTTAATTTTACAGTGGTACCTCGGGTTACATACGCTTCAGGTTACAGACCCCACTAACCCAGAAATAGTACCTTGGGTTAAGAACTTTGCTTCAGGATGAAAACAGAAATTGTGCGGCGGCAGTCGGAGGCCCCATTAGCTAAAGTGGTGCTTCAGGTTAAGAACAGTTTCAGGTTAAGAAAGGACCTCTGGAATGAATTAAGTACTTAACCCGAGGCACCCCGGCGCTGCATATGCTTAAGACAGCCCTGAGTATAAAGGATGGGGGAGGAGGTGCTGCCAAGAGCCACCACAGCATCCCTTGATGGCTTCCCCCCTTCTGTTGGGTCCCCTCCAAGATGTAAACGTGATGCTGAAGAAGAACCAGAAGTTGAGCAGGTGCCGGGAGAGTCTGATGTTGCTGGAGATTTACTGTCAGGAGCTCCTAAAAACAAAAGCCAGGATCTCCCAGGGAGAGGATGTCGTCCATTTTTTTGAAGCACAAAGCCGAGATATGGACCCTTCTTTTCCAGAGAACAGGTACCGTCGTTTTTTAAGAAATGAAAGTATATATATCTATGTGTTTAGAAGAACTGGTGTCTCTGTGTGCATTTTATATATCTAAAGGTGGGGTTTTTTTGGGGGGGGGTTGCAACAATTAATTATAATATGGAACTTGCCCTCAGGTTTGCAATCTAAATAACACAACAGAAAAGGAAAAGGGATGGGGAGGGAGGAGAGGGAAAAGCAAATTCAGTAAACAGGGCAACCTCTTTTGATATGTTAATGGTCGCAGTTAACTGGCCAGCTAAGGCCCTTAACTTAAAAAAGGAACTGGTTTGGCTGGCTCTGCAAGTTTTCATGTATAGATTTTAACCTCACCGATCATAGGTTTGGAAGGGATCTGTATCATTCCAGAATAACCCCCAAAACCTACAAAAATTCTGGTAGGGCTCTGCCACTCCTTGGCCTGGTGACCAGCCTTCTGTGACAACAGTCAATTCATGGGTCAGAGCTGCTTGCCAACCTTCATCTCTCACCTTCACAGCACTCCTGTGTGTGTGGTCTAGAACAAAGCAACACCCATCACTGTAGCTTGTCTGTTCAGACCAACCCTAAAGCCAAGTCAAACCGCTGTTTGCAAACCCGCTTTACATGTGGTTTCCAACTTTGGCTTGCGAGTCCCTAGCAGGCCAGTGGCTTGCCACTTCCAATATTATGCCAAAATACAATGAAGCTTCCCAAATGTTGGAAGTGATTCTGTGTCTGAATTTAGCTTTATTCATTCTACTGGTTTTAATTCTCAGGGTTGCACACATGGGAGTGTTGTTGTGGCAAGGGTGAGGAAAGGGTGGTAAATGGATTGAGCTGAAATAAAAACCTTTTAGTTATGACTCTCAGAGCTGCCTTCGCGATCTGCTGACTGTCGTTTGCAAGTGAACTCTGACAGATGTAAGAGTGGTCATTACAGATTGGCTCATAAAAGCATTTTTTCCCCCTTTCCTTTTTTTGGTAGCTGAAACTGACAAATTAACTTTTGTATGTTTTCAAAATGGAAAATGACATGAACTACTGCAGAGACGTGCACATTTCAGAGTAGGTTGAAATAATAATTGCAGCAAAATGCCACGTTGAAGGAAACCGCTGAGGATCATTGTGCATATGGGTTTTTATAGAACTGATCTGTCAAATTAATTGATTGAGATACTTTGAAGATTCCTAACTGACAAATATCTCACTGGTCTGCAGCCAACATGGCACCAGAGTTTTCTTTATGGTTATATGAGTTTTAAGCATTTGTCTTAATTCTAAGCAGTGACATATCAATGAGCTATTGCTATTGCTAGGCCATGTTTTCATAGAATCATAGAATTGTTGAGTTCAAAGGTACCCCAAGGTTCAACCCCCTACATTGCAGGAATATGCAGGTGTTCCATAAGGGAATCAAACCCGTGATGTTGCCATTATCAGCACCACACTATTTTGTTTATATGCTTTCCTACTTTCTTTGTATGCTTTTATGTACGGGGAAGTGCCCTAACTCAGTAGTGGAGCATTTATTTATTTTTTTGCATGCAGAAGATCCCAGGTTTGATTCTCAATGACATTTCTAGGTAGGGTTGGGGGGAAACCCCTGCCTGAAACCCATTACAGCTTCTGCCAGTCAGTGACAGATGGACCATGGGTCTGAGTCGTTGATTCCTATATTGCAGTCTGCTGCTTTTCTGATGAGATGTTTTCCAGGATTCCAGCCTTGAAAGACACCAAGTAATATATACTAGGCCAAGTCTGCGGGGAGAGGTTCTCCAGCAAGTTCCAAAGATCTCAAAAGCCCACTCTTGAGAGTGACTCGGAGCAGGGCTTTAATGCAGCTGCTTCTGTTCTGCGGAGTAGCATTTGTGTTGAAATACAACAGACAGCCACTGTCTACACTGCCCAGAAACAGCTGAGGCATTTTGTTCCAACAGACTTTCCCAGCTAGGTAAATGAGTCTTCACCGTGTGTTTTCACTTGTTAGGGTTTCAGTCCTGTTTCAAATGTATTTGTTGGTTTTGCTGCTGTTGTTTTTTAAACTGTTTTAAATTATCTTATGTGTAAAGCACCCAGAGACACTGATTCTGAAGGGAGTTAATAAATTAATTGCAATAGTAGTAATAAATGGTGTCACCACGGATGAAATTAGACTGGAGACCAAGCTCAATGAGAAGACAAGTTTTCCCGATCTGCTGTAATTTATTTGAAATTTATTCCAGTTCAAAAAGGGACATAGAATCCTAGGACTGGAGTTGGAAGGAATCCCCCACAAGGGTCATCTAGTCCAACCCCCTGCAGTGCAGGAATCACAGCAGACAAATCATTCCTCCCACTTTTGCAGCATTGTGATTTTGCCTTCTGAAATGGGCCCAGGGAAGAAAGAGACACCTTTGCCACCCAGCACGACCATCACACAGCCGGTCATGTCCCAGAGTTACAGGTGCATTGAAGCCTATGAGACCAAAGACACAAGCAACAGGCTCTTCAGAGCCACCAAGGGGGAAATACTTGAAGTCCTCATGAAAGACAAGACAGGTATGCTTCTTTACTCCAGTTCTGTATGCATAGGCAGCCTTGTTTGAAGTTTTATTCTGTTTTTAATGTTCCATTGAAATCTGCTCAGAGTGGCTGGGGAAACCCAGCCACATGGGCAGGGTAGAATTTTTTTATTATCATCATCATCATCATCATCATCATCATCATCATTGTATTATTGAATTGTAGAGTTGGAAGGGACCCCAATGGTCATCTGATCCAACCTCCAAACAATATGCAGGAATCACAGCTATTTTCTGCTCATCAAAATAAAAACCGCAGAGCAGTTCACATATAAGAGCACAAAATGCACAGCATAACAGCTTTCGCCAGCAAACCTCCCGCTGTCCCATGTCCGCTGCTGATGCTTCATTCTGGAAAACAGGTGCAGCACCATGGCTGTGAGCTACAAATCAGGAGGTCCCAGATTCAAATCTCATTTCTGCCATGAACTCACTGGCTGGCTTTGGACAAGCAGGCTTCTCTCTGCCACCTCCCTTTTTATTTATGAGAATAAAAATATCTAGTTTTTAACGTTGTTGTAAGGATTATTGACAGAGGTGGGAAATCTGCGGCCCCTCAGATGTTGCTGACTACAACTCCCATCATCCATGCTCTCACAAAATTGGGATTAAGTGGTGCAGTTGACCCCACACTCACCAGGTTCTGTCTTTAAAAAAGACACACGGGGGGAAACTTGCAGAGGGCCTCAGCTTCCTTTCAGAGTGATTATTTTTTGCAGGATGGTGGCTGGTGGAAAACTACTGGAAACAAATTGCCTGGTTCCCAGCCCCGTACCTGGAGGAGACGGAGGAGGCAGCTGCCACCGAGGAGACAAAAGAGACAGGTGAGTCTGGATAAGTCTCTCAAGTGACTCTGATGCTTTCTCTTAGAGGGGAACATCAGGCAGGTGCCTTAGTTGCTGAGTCAGGTCACCTCTACCTCAGGGTTGTCTATGCCAACCTCCATCAACCAGGTGCCTTCCAGCTGCTTTGGGCTACAACTCTCTCATCAGCCCCAGCTTCATACAGCTATGCTGGCTGGGGCTAATGGGAGAGAGAGACAGTCCAAAACATCGGGAAGCAAATCCCCTAATGTATGGCTCTTTATACACATTTTTTGGGTTGAAGAACAGCACTGCAAGATCCAGAAAAGCAATATGGAGGACAGCTGTGCTTCGGTTTACATATTGGTTTGGGAAGTTGCCCTTCCTTGTCCCAGTTGCCTTTCTTCTTCCTTGCTCATCTGGTGTATTGTTTAAGAAAACAAGTAGAGAGCTGGAAACAGTTCCTCCTCTTTTCTTTCAGGGATGCTGTATTATGTCACACGGGCTTATGAGGCCAAGAAGTCAGATGAACTGTCTGTGAAGATTGGGGTTGTGGTGGAAGTGCTGGAGAAATCAGATGATGGATGGTGGCTTGTTTGGTAAGCCAGTGGGGCTGGGGCTGTTCGTGGATCAGGATAACTTGTCTGCTAGTGGTCCAAGCATTGGTAACTGCAAAGTTTGATTACTGTAATGCACTCTGTATGGAGCTACCCTTGAGGTTGGTTTGGAAGCTGCAGCTGGTACAGAACTCAGCAGCTAAACTGCTGATGGGCACCAAACATTGTTGGCATATTATTATTATTATTATTATTATTATTATTATTATTATTATTATTATTATCATCATCATCATCATCACTGATTTATTAACTTCCTTCCAATAAGAATGCATTTTACACTAATTAAAAGCAAGTAATCCCTCCCTGCCCAATCCCATACACTTAAAACAAGACTGGAGAAGACTGAGAAATGATGTGACAGCCATCTTCAAATATCTAAAGGGCCGTCATGTGGAAGATGAAACCACCATCAGGGATGCCTCTTAGTAACCCAAAGCTTGGAGATGCTTGGCACAGATGTCATCTGTGCCATACAAAATAAACTAAAAAACAGTAGAATGAAAGGTTCAGCCCTGTGAGAGGCAGCCTGCTATTCCAAGCTACACAGCAACATTCCCCACCCCACCCCAACTTGCAAAAAATGAAAATGAAAAAAAAACCAACCCATTTTTGTCATCCTGGAACTTATTTTGCTTTTAAAGTGATGTTTTTGCATTTTTGGTCTTTCAGGTATAATGGGACAACAGGCTACGTCCCTTCCATGTTCCTCCAGCCATACAGAAACCCTCACAGCAAATTCTTGGCTCTCGTCAATAGCAGTCTGTGTTACTCTATGCCAAACCTATCTCAAGCTACTAGTCCCTTGAGTAAGAGCTCCCCAAGCCAACAGAGAGGCTCTTGTGAGGGTGCTGCCCAGGTTCATTCAACCAATACGACGATGGAAATGCAAGAATACAACACGCCCCCAAGTAGAATGAGATCCCACTCTCTGAGTGTGTCTGTGGCCGTAGCCACATCCGGGCTGGCAAGCGGGGTGGACTGCTTGTCTGACAGCTCAGGAAACGCGAGTGGACAGGGATATGACTGGCCCCAGAATCCTGAGGTGAACAGGGTGAGGAACAGCACCCCTGGAGAGACCCTCCTCCTCTGTTCCTCAAGGAGTCATGGCTGCCTCTCCCCGCCCCTGGAGAGCAAGCATCGAAGCGACTCTGGCTTTGAGGAGCAACCGTTGGGCTCGTCTGATACTTTGCTTCGCTCCTCAGATTCTGAACCCGCTTCTGGTCATCCAACGATACCCCCACGCCCTCAGGCCCATGAAATCCTGCAGAGGTGCACCACCATCACCAGAAGAGCCCTGCGAGGGGCTCTGGCCAGGGCCAGCCCCACTGCATCCTCTCAAGCCTGCTACTGAAACGGCAACATAGAGGGTGCAAAACAAGGGGAGGGGGGTAGCAGGAGCTGGTTCAAAACACAAGTGGGGGGGGGTAGTGCCAGTACTGAGCAAGGCAACACATGCAGCACTACATGTGTGCATTTAGAACTCAGAGCCTTAATGCTTGGAGAGTGGGTAAAATGGAAGCGACTCTTGCAGGCCTCTCTGACTGATAAACAGGCTCACTTAGTTCTTGGAATAGGAGCCTTCCTCAACCTAGGGTGCTCCAGATGCTTAGAATGCTTAGAACTCACACATCAGCCATACTTTCTGGGGCTGATGGGTTATAGTCCCCCCTCCAAAACAAAAAACCCTACTGATTAAGTAGGGCTGAAAGTACCACCCCATTAAATGTGTGGTTCCCCATACTTTGCCTTTGGACTAGGGCTGGAAAATCTGTTGCCACCCAGATGTTGGATTACAACTCCCAGAATTTATTGGAGATGCTGTCTGGGGTTAATGGGAGTTGGGAGTAATCCATCACTGCCTTAGGGTGACCCCTACAGTGATTGTTAATGCTGAGAAGGCAATGGATTAATTTGAATGGAGTGGTGTTTTCTCAAACCACCAATGACTGAAATTCCTCTCCACTGTAGTGTGCAATTAGACTTGCTTGCTTGAGCAATCTCAACATCTTTTATCTGCAGGCACTTGCAGCAGAGTGCTAGGTGGTTTTTTCATCTCTAGTTGAATTTAATGGGCTCATATTACACATTAATATAATGTTATCTTTTAAGCATGTACGGGATGGAGCTGGGTATATAACTCTGATCCAACAGGACTCCTATAGTGTTCTTAAAACATCTGGGCGGCAGTAGATTGGGGAAGGGTGTGGTAGGCTTTCCTTTTGAGTTAATATGTATAGATTGCAGAACTAAGTCTGTAAATACATTTATCATACAGTACTTGTATGATTTTTTTTCTAATTCACTTGGTATGTTATTCTCTTTAGATGCATTTCTAAATCTGTAAATATTTAAAAAAATTTAAAGTGATTATTTTTAAGTATTTAAATTGGTTGTGTTACGTTTCAAGCACTTGGTGTAATAGGGTGCAGTTAAATAAAAAAATTAGCCAATCCTTTCATATCCTTTTGATTCACGAGGTGTATATTTTTATTTCTGAGATTTTAAGATGCTTTAAACTGCTTTTGATATTGTGCTTTAATTGTTGTACCCCCCACCTCGAGGGCTCAGAACAACACTGAACACCAAGCCACTGAATACCTTGAAATGGAACCGGGTGGAGGATCTGTTTCACTGCAAGTGTTATGTGGTGGGCTGGGCTAGCAAACCCTTCTTTCACCTCCTCTTTTTTTGCTGCCCATGGCCTGAAAGGCAACTGTGACCCACGGTTTGCCTCACACAGAGCCAAGGGCACAGTCCCCACAGCACTGTTTATCACCCTTGCTTAAGGCTCTTGGTGAAGCTAATTGAACTTCACCTCTTCACAGACTCCTCATAATCTCCAGACCACCCCACCTAGTGTCAGGCTGCCTCTTTTATAGCCATAATGCTGTCCTCTGGGCAATCCCCACTTGCTTTCCTGTCTTCTGATATGGCCTCTGGTGGTCAGGAGTATTATTTCATTCTGAACACCCAGTATGCTAAATAAATTTATTTCATTTTTAAAGGGGATGGGAAAGGGATGTATGTAGGAAGACACTCTTGGGAGATTTATGCCTTTACAAAATGAAAAACGTACATTTGTGGGGCGTTTTTTGCAAACCAATTCAACATATTCCACCGGTGAGAGCAGTGCCAACTTGACAGGAGTGTCCAGCTCTTCTGCCCCGCATGCTGCCGGCACCCAAAGCTCATCATGTGTCCATCTCCTCGTCCCACTTGGCGGCGTCAGGCAGCTTCATGTTTTGCCACATGAAATCGAGGAACATGGAGGCCTGCAGTAACCGGCCCAGCCTCTGGAAGTGCCGTTCTGCAGAAAGAGAGAGGCAGGGGGAGGAATGAAAGTTACCTGTTCCTGCCACATCAGCAGCTGCTCCCTTCCAATGTCATGGCATTCAAACTGCATTCTGAACTCATCAAGGGATCTCCCATAAGATCAGTAACAGTGGACCAGAGAAGGGCCTTGGCTCAGCGGCAGAACATCTGTGTTGTATACAGAAGGTCCCAGGTCTAATCCTTTGCAATCCCACCTGGAAGCCCTGCTGCACCCACTCAACAATCTCCATTTTAGGATCAGTCATGGTGTAGTGCAGTGGCTGGAATACTGGATTAGAACTGCACGAACCCAGGGAAAAATCCCTAGCTCAGATGTTTAGCTCACTGGGTGACCTTGGGCCAGTCTCTCTCTCTCTCTCTCTCTCTCTCTCTCTCTCTCTCTCCCTCCCTCTCTCTCTCTCTCAGGATAACCTACTTCACAGGGTTGCTGTGAGGATAAAATTGGGTTGGGGGAGAGGGAACAATGTACAGCTCCCTGGTGGAAAGGCAGGATATGAACCCGTAACTGAAGTTACGGGATGAAGCCTGGTGTGGGATGGGGAGAAGTATTCAAAAGGTCACTTACCTGTGTATGGTAGGAGAGACTCCACAGCTGCTTTGATCCCTTCATATTGCAAGAGGTTCTCTGGCGTCTCATGCTTGAGGAGGGTTTCCACCACTGCCTGAGCCTCGAGGTAGTTCCGTGAGTTTGTGTTCCATGTGATGGAAAACCTCAGCACAGCCTCTGGAAGAAGGGGTTTGGGGAAGACACGTCGGGAAGGAGTGCAAGTTGCAGGCAGCGTGGCCACCTTGAACCAACACACCTCTCTTGCGAAGTGTGGCCAGGTCTGGGCACACATCTGACCTGCGCCTTTCTTCAAGGCAGGGAAGCAGATCCAACACCCCTCCCCACCTAGTAGAAAAGCAGCCTGCGGTGTTGGTGGGAGGTTTTGAATCAGAAAAATGCCAGGGGGGCGCAGGGTCAAGCAACCTCTCCTCTCACCCGTCTTTCTTCTTAAATTCGCAACTTTCCCATGGCTGTTGTTCAAAAGGACAAAAAAAGACTTTGCGAAAGGGCACCTGCTGGGTAATTGTTAAGTTCAGTACACACACACCCCCTTTAGAAGTCGTCCCTGCAGAATACTAACTAACCTTTCTGGTCTTTCCGAAGCTTCAGGAGGTTCTTTTCCAAGTCTTCTTTTCCATTAGCCTCCTTAAGAATAGCTATGAAGAACAACGAATAGCCAATCACTAATAAATCCTGTGTGTGTGTATGTGTAGAAGAGGGGTTAAGGATTTCACAATCAGTCCCACTTTCCCAGGAAACTCTGGGAAGTGTAGCTCTGGGAGTGGAATGAGGATAGGCCAATGTGGCTTGGTTGCCAGAGTGTCAGAACAGGACCTGGGAGAGACCAGGGTTCAAATCTCCCATTTGGCCATGAAGCTCACTGGATGACCTTGGGCCAGTCAATGCCGCTAAGCCTAGCCTACCTCGCAGGATTGTTGTGGGGATTAAAGGAGGAGAAAGATGTGTGTGCCACCTTGAGCTCTTTGGGAGGAAAGGCAGAAAATAAATGTAATAATACAACAACTCTCAGCACTCTTAACAAAACTGCAGTTCCCAGGATTCTTTGGGGAAAGAAGCCACGGCTCTTTAAAGAGGTATGACATGGCTTTAAATGAATAGGGGAGGCGGGGCCTTGGAAGTAAGCCCCATGGAACTCTCTGTGAACAGAATCATGTTGCAAGGCCGAGTGAAAGCAACAGGTAAAGGTAAAGGGACCCCTGACCATTAGGTCCAGTCGCTGACAACTCTGGGGTTGTGGCGCTCATCTCGCTTTACTGGCCAAGGGAGCCGGCGTACAACTTCCAGGTCATGTGGCCAGCATGACAAAGCCACTTCTGGCAAACCAGAGCAGTGCACGGAAACGCCGTTTACCTTCCCGCCAGAGTGGTACCTATTTATCTACTTGCACTTTGACATGCTTTCAAACTGCTAGGTGGGCAGGAGCAGGGACTGACCCCGTCGCCGACCTACTGATCGGCAAGTCCTAGGCTCTGTGGTTTAACCCACAGCGCCACCTGCATCCCTGAAAGCAACAGAGTGGGGCTCAAAAAAGTTTATTTAGGGCTCAGCCAAGACTTAAGGAAAATCTCCCTTAATGTTCTTTGTTATAAAGAGCCTTACCCTTGATCACCGACAACACTGTGTGTGGCCGGTCCAAGGAGATTGCCAAGCCCAGGGCTTTCAGGTACTTCTTCTTATGCAGCAAGTTAGACAGCTTCTGCTCTCTGAAAACACAAAGCAAGAATGAGAGGGTGCTGGATCACAGCTGGAATTTGAAAAGAGCATGTTTCTAGCTGCCGTGACGGCAGAGAAAAGCTAAAATGGCAAATGATGTATTTGATGAAGACAGACCAGGAGGTGAAGGACGTGAAGGCCTCATGAGGGATCCCTGCCATTCCCAGGCGTGCCTCTTTGTTTTACTCCCTGGGCCACCTGGATGGCCCTTACCCTGCTACTACCCTGCTTTGCAATCTGGATGGAGCTTGGAACACAATGCAGGTGGAAATCTCATTATTCGACAGGCCTCTTTGCAAGCAGCTGACCCCCTACTGTAAATCCCTCATGGGAAGGATGGCCAGGGCCATCTTGGGTCCTATCTAGTATCTGGCATGCTGCCAGTGCCAGTGACACCCCCAGGGTACCTTGCAAGGGACTGTCTCCTCCAGGTGGTCATTGAGGTCAGTCTCTCAACTAGCCCAGACTTCCCACTTTCAAATACTTGATGCCACCACTTATATAGACAAGTGAGATTCTCCAGGAGTGTCTCGCCCAGCAATAGCATCCCACTATCAGCATTGATGCCGGGAAGGACGAGGAAGCTAGGGCTGATAGGAGTTGTAGTCCAAAACATTTGGAGGGCCGCAGGAAAGGCTGCTCAAACCACTCGCTACTTCAGCTCTCTTATTTACTGTACTTTTTGCTCCACTGGACACAGTTTTCCCCCTCCAAAAACTGAGGGGAAATGTGTGTGCATCCTATGGAGTGAATGCAGGCTTGTGCCATAGCCACGCGCAACCCCTCCGGCAGGGAGAGGCTGCACGGGGCTATGGCTTCTTTAGCTCCACGCAGCCTCTCCCGGCAGGGAGGGATTGCGTGGGACTAAAGAGGAAGCCAAAGCAGCCAGCGGGATCCACCCCGCTCGCTGCCTTAGCTTGTGCCATAGCCGCGCACAACCCCTCTGGCAGGGAGAGGTTGTGCGCAGCCTGTATGCTGCTTTTTGGGGCTGGGGGGGGGGAAGATTTTTTAAAAATTTATTTCCCCGTCTAAAAACTAGGTGCGCCCTATGGTCCGGTGCGCCCTATGGTGCGAAAAATACGGTATACGTGTGCACTTTTATGGGACAGATGGAAATCTTGGGGGGGCCTCCCCCCAGAATCAATCCCCAGCCCAACTGCGGAAGTTGCCCCAAGATACTCACTTCAGAATCTGCTCTTCCTGCTTCACTTGTTCCTCTTCAAGCTCAATTTGAGTGACATCCTATTAACATACAGAAACACAAAAAAGGGAAGGAACAGAAGAAGAAAAAATGGCAAAATGGAATGGCTGATGCCTCGGAAAATGCAACTTCTGAAACTCCTGTGGGATTCCCTCTCAGTTTTAGAACTGAAATAGCCACCCACGCAGTCATGTTTTCAGGTGTTACCCCCGTCCCACCAGGCAATGGAAAAGTATGCTGTCAAATTGACTCAGGAAAATTAAATACATATTCAAGTCCTTTACAGATTTTGCGTAGTTTTTTTTAGAGAGAGAGATTTTAGATTTTAAATGTAGAACCTGGCTATTACCAAAAAGATAATCCACAAAATTTGTGTGATGAAAGACACAGAACCAGTAGAACAATTTTATGCAATCTGGTGGGACTTTATATTTTACATTTCAAACAATGACCTGTACGACTCCTTACCTCCACCTAAGCAAGAAATATGACTCTCCTAATTTATGTGTTAGTTTAATATTCCTACGTACAGTTGTATTTACCACCATTGTATAAGCATCTCCTTTAATGACTTTTCGTGCTCTTGTGTTATACCCAGGGCAGACCCACTGAAAGCAATGGACAAGCCCTTAAATCCACTGATTTTTCAAGGGATCTTCTCAGAGTACAATTAATGTTGACTATCACTGGCAACAGGGAACCAGAAAGATGAATTATCTCTAATCTCTTAGGGAGGATGATGTCAGTCCATGGAGAACTTACTATGACATTGCTCCCTCCGCCCTGGGAAGCCCTCTTCCCCCTCCATCTGGGGGGTTAAGTGTCAAGAACTCTGAAGTGTGGGCACATCAGTCCCCACCAGGAAGAGGAAGCTTGCTGCTGGACCCAGGCACCAGCCTTAAGGAGAAATCTTGGGCTAGAGGAACAAAACTCCTAAAGGAGAATGTTGCAAAATGTCAGCAAACTTCAGGCTGTACATGGTTTTATTTAGGGCCAATTAAATTTCTATTGATGTTACCGTGCATCCATTTCATACGGATTTGTAGTTTCCCTTTGTTAAACTCTTGTTTCGTCAGATGACTAGATTCAAAGAAACGAATCTGAATCACATTGTTTGCAAAAAGCAAAATGAAACAAAGTTGTTTGATCATGCAGGTTGCTTAAGGGATGCAAGTTTTCACCAGGCAAACAGAATTTGCCTGCATCCAGAAGGCTTCCTCCACCTGCTACACCAAAAGGTGAAAATGTCCATTAAGAACCACCTTACACAACCTTTCGCACTTAACAGACAGCAGTGCCCACTATCACGGCTGGCATTTGCATTTGTACCAGAGCCCTAGGCTTTTAGAGCAAAACTGTTCTGTTAAAAAGCAAGGGTGGGGAAACCCCTGCCTGGTGGGTCACATTTGACCTGGGGCAAGTTGCAGTCTGACCTGTTATGTCGTCCCTCACAAGTCATGGTCACCAGCCCGCTTATGCCACCAGGTGCAGGGCAGGTACAGCCACAACTACACTCGAACAATTGGGAGGTTAAAGGGAGCTCCTGATGGTTCCATTGCTAGGGCAAGGCGTTGATGGGTTTCACTAAAACCATGACTAAAAAGGAAGGGAAAATCTCTGTTTTAGCAGCTGCTTCAATGCAAAATTTGGCAGGTAGGCTATGCCACCCACCCGTCGAAGCTGCCCTGCAGAGGCAGGGACGGTTGAATATCTGCTAAAAAGCTTCCCTAACTCTGTGTTAAAGGCATCAGGGCAGAAATCAGCAAAGATTTCTCTTACTCCAACCTGTTTTCGACTATAACTTTCACCAGCCCCGGCCACACAGGAAATGCAAGCTGATATTTTTTTGAAGGCAATGCCACCAAAGAAGCATGGAGCTTGAATCAATTGTGCCTTGAAACTTCCAAATCCATCTGTTAGGTACCCAAGTGTGAAACCGCTGGTCAGTTTTCAACGGCTGGCAAAAACTAAGTCACGACAGCTTTGTTGAACACGAAAGAGGATCTGTGTGGGTGGTTCCATCTAAAGAAAGCACGGCTTGAAACATCAGTGCTACCCAAACACAGTTGATTGATATACCTGTCTTTACCAGCACTGGTGTGCTGTAGGGAGGCGAGGAGCTTAAAGAAACTATGAAAGTTCCTTTTGGGAAAACAAACCAGAGTTATGCTCCTCTTGAAAGGAGCCTCATCCTGAAAAGAGAGGCTTGTGGGCTTATTGGATTGCCAAGACCATCATTTGGGATTGAGGTTTGCAACCAGTTTTACTGGTTACACCTCCTCTGAAAAATAAGGAACACAGATTGTGGGAGATCCTGGACCCAGTAAAGTTCCATTGCTTTGTGCTTGTTCCATTGCTTTGTGTTTTAAGAAGACAAGCACATAAGAAAAGCCTGCTAGATCTGGCCAATGGTCATCTACTCAGCATCCTGTTCTCAAAGTGGCTGCCCAGGTGCCCCAATAGGAAACCTGAGAGCAGAAACTGAGCCCAAGAGCCCTCTCCCCTCCTGTGGTTTCCAGAAGTGGGCATTCAGAAGCATTACTGCTTCCAACCACGGTGGCAGAGCACAGCCATTGTGGAAAGTAGTCACATGACAGCCTTATCTACCGTGAATTTGTCCAGTTCTCTCTCTTTTAAGCTTGCCCTAAAATGAAGTCAGAAATGTATGTTAAGTAAAATAAATGAATAGCTGCATGCAGTTATTATATGATAATGGTTTCTGAAGGATAACTGGAATACAGTATATATTTACTAGAACAAGAACCAATATCAGCATCACTGGACACCTTACCTTGAAAGGAAGGAAGGAAGTTAGTTTTAAGAAATCATGAAAGCAGGAAGATGAAGGACAGAACTTCTCCATGGCAAGGCAGGCAAAGGAACTAAAGTGGAGCTAGAGGAACAAATTTTCTAGGTCACATGATCTATCCCTGGCAGTGGGGGCATTAGCACATGGCTGCCTTGGAGGCCTGAATCTTAGCTTAAACTTAGAAGCACGACTAAGGCAACGTCCGCACTACACATTTAAAGCACTATGGTACCACCTTAAACAGTCATTGTTTTTCTCAAAGGAGCCTGGGAGCTGTAGTCTGTTAAGGGTGCTGAGACCCCATTCCCTTCAAGGAGCTACAATTCCCAGAGTTGCCTGAGAAGAGGGATGGGTGATTAAAGACCCTTCTCTGCTCAAAGCCCTGGACAGCTGTTCCCCATCAGTGCAGTCAACATTGGGCTGGTTGTACAGACGATCAGACTGTGTATAAGGCAGATTCCTACGCTCACATTAACCTGGACATTTTCATCACTCCTAAATTATTTAGTGAGATCCTCAAGGAGTGTGTAGGATAATTCTGAATCGTCTCACCACCATACAATGACAGATGCCCATAGCTACTCTAATCAAATGGGACTCAAATGCATATGAAATGGCACAAACTGGGGTGGCTGGTATCCACTGAGACTGACGGAGCAGAAGGCACAGGGACCAATATTAAGTGGTGCCAGAGGCAATGACAGACAAAGCCAACTAATACTAGTTGTGTCCTCCTTCTCCTTACTGACTTCAGCAAGGGCGACACAGAGACTAAGGAGGCAGAGGCTGACAGCCAGGGCCACTTGCTAGAATGGTTGTAAGAAGGCAGGCAGGTGGAAGCTGGCTGAGGACAGACTGAGGTTGGTGGAGCAGCAGCCTATTTGCCATCACGGACCAGCTTCCACTGGCACAAACTCATAAACTGATGGACTTGGTTCACTGAAGAAACGGACAAGCAATATTGACTGACTCTGTTCAAAAATGGCACCCGTTTATTACAGATCGGAATCAATACCAGGCCACAGGAAAGGTGGATCATTCTGCGTTTCCACGAAGGGCACTAGCGAATTTTGATCAAGACGACGAGGTAGAGGGTGAAGAAGAAGAAAAAGAACATAAAGCAAATAAGCCAGATTATAATGGTGGTCTTTAGGTCAGGCATTTGTGTCGGTTGTACCTTCCACAGCAAGACCCTGGAATCGGCGGAGCCGGTCACCAGTGCGTTGTCTCTCCTATTGGCGTGTAGGCCCAACACCTTATCATCGTGAGCGTCGAAGGTCTTCACACAAACGTTGTTGTTGATTGTCCAAAGTTTCATAAGGCCATCTGCTCCACTTTGGGGGAAGGAGGAGAAGAGACAAGGAGACATCTAATGTTAGATGTCATTTATTGGGGTCCACCAGGAAGAAGGGCAGGATATAAACTCAATAAACAAAACAAATTATTGCGCTTAGAGATTTATGTTAAATACTAGGGGCTGTGCCCCTGCTTGCTCTGCTCTGCCATTGCCTCCACAATCCAGAGTTGTGACAAATCCTCCAACGAGGACTATGCGATGACACCCTTACATTTTTATTATATAGAGCTAAATACAATATATATATTAATACGAGGCACCGCTGGGGAACAAGCAGGGGAACTGGGGGCTCCGCCTACCTCTAGTAACAGGTAACCATTTTGTTTTCCTCAGAGGGTGACCGCCTGAGCAAAATGCCACCACCCTTTCCACAGAAGACATACCTGCTCAGTACCTGTCCCCCTCCACTCACGAAAATGATCTTCAGCACAGGGGCTTCGTGACCTTCGAAAGTCTGGAGAGGCAAGGAAGAGGTAAAAGCAAGCATGAGCAGGTATAAAGAATGTTATGACAGCGATGAAGTTGCTCCTACTGTTATTTATACATTTATTAATTAAATTTATACGCCTTCCTTCCTCTCAAGGAGCCTAGGGTGGCAACCATGTCAATACGAAAACAATACAATTAAAACTTCTAAAAACAGTTTTAAAAACTCCTAAATGCAATCACCTAGTCTCAAAACTAATAATTTCAGGGATGCCAGAGATATGTCTTTCAGGCATTAAATGCCTGGGGCGGGGGGGGGGGAGGAGGAATGTTTTTAAATTTCTCCAAAACGATAATGAGGGAGACTGACGCACTTCACCAGGGAAGGCATTCCACAAATGGGGACCCACCACCCAGAAGGCTCTGTCATGAGTTACTGCCAACCAGGCAGCCCCCAGATTACATATCCACTCAAATGTCTACATAATTGAGTCGTAAAACATTTGTCCACTGAATAGCTTGATAAGATGCTACGTAATCATTCCTGAACAGGTGGGGGAAGTAGTGCATGGGATAAAAAAATCTACCTAGCTTATTCTGAATCCTGAACGACCTCAGTTTTCATCAAGAATGGAGCCTACTATTCCAGTCACTGGGAGTCTAGCTACTGACTTGACCAGAATAGAGACTGCTCCTAAAGAAAGCAGTTCATTAAAACAAGAGAGGGGGCTGAATGGGGTTTCTGATGGTCAGCACATCTTATTTTTTTTATTTTTTATTGATACACACATTTCAGTATTCCTAAATCAAGGAGGAAAAACTTGCATAAGATCAGTGTAACACCAAAGTTAGAAATGTGAAAAGGCAAGAATCAGAAGAGTAGCAAACACAGAACTGGGCCATATGGCAGGAACTGCTGTGTAAAACTAAACACAGAAGACATGTGCTTAGCATGCAAAGGAACATGCAGGGAATTCCACAACATAGGTGCTGCTATGCCAATTGCCCCAGTCCTTGTGGCTGCCAAATGGAGGTCCTACGGGACAGTTTGCAATGCTTCTCCAGCAGATCTCAAAGAACAGGAAGGTACTGCATGCAGAAAGGCTGACCCCAAGTCATTTAGGGCTTTATACACTACCAGGAACATCTTCAATTTGGCATACCGGCAGCCAGTGCACAATTGACTTATTTTATGCACAGAGGCAACACCTCTTCGCACAGTGGCCAACCAGATGCCCCAGTGAAAAACCCTGAAGCACAACAGCCCACTCCCTGCCTGAAGTTTCCAGCAACTAATATTCAGAAGCATCACTGCCTCCAACAGTGGAGGTAAGAACATAGCCATTGTGACTCGTAGCTACTGATAGCACTATCCTCCCATGAAAATTAATGGCCCTATTTATCCTCCTTTTGCCATTCCTTAAACTTCTTACACGCCAGATGCAGTTAGCCATATATTATTTCTAACCATTTAATCTAAATTACAGGAAGTTCAAGGCTCCTAAACTTCTGGCCAATGAAAAATAATGGCTAGGTGTTAAAGATGGCCCCATAGGGTACCTTTAGACAGCTGAAATCCTGCAGACTCCAGAGTTTCACAGTGCCATCCGCAGAAGAGGTGGCTAGGATCCGATCCACCGGTGAGAACTGCACACACCAGACACCTCGTTTGTGTCCGACAAAGGTTCCCAATTGCTCGCAATTGTCGGCTGTCCACAGCTTGGCCGTCTTGTCCTGGGATGCTGTAGCAATCAGCTTGTCATTCGGAGAAACCGCCACGCTATTTACATCCTTAACAAAAAAACAGAGAGAGGTCTTCTGGTGCTGCATTCTCTTGCAAGCTGAGGAATTGCAAGTTATTCAGAATTCCAGACTTCTTAATAGCTAGGAGCACCAACAAGACATATTACTGGTTTTTTACATGTTAAAAATAAGTATTTTTTATAAGTTGGGTAACTGCTGTGCAACACATCACAACACTATCTGTATGGCAGCCTGATTCTGACCCGATGCAGACGCGATGTCGCTAAACTCATACTCGTGAGTTTGCCATGGGACCTGGGCACTTCCTCCCCACCCCCTCTTGTACATGAATTTGGACTAACCATAGCTAGCATTATGGCCATTCCAATGTTAATAATAACCTTGGTTTGCAAACCCAGCCCCTACTGTGTTGGTGATGTTTTCCCAGTGGCACAATAGGTCAGTGCATCTGGCTATTAACCAGAAGGTTGGTGGTTTAAGCCCACCCAGTGATGACTGTGGGCAGGATTCCTGTATTGCACGGGGTTGGACTAGATGACCCTTGGGGTCCCTTCCAACTCTACAATTCTATTATTAACACTTATTTAAAGGTGGTTCCCCCACCCCCCCGCTACAAGCACAGAAGGTTCATAAACCTCCCTGCTCACCCAAATGAAGCTAACCATGGTTAGAGTCAACTTGAGCATGATGCTCAGTGCCAGAAAAGGGATAGGGAAAATTCATGGACAAGAGGAATGGAGTGAGAAACTGGCATGCTCCTGATCTCCCACCCACGGCCCAAAGGTGGGAAATTTATTAAATTTTCTCCAGGCCTGAGTGGCTGCATTCTCCACCTTGCAACAAATATTCTTCAGACAAGACAACAACTGGGGGAAATCTCAAGAAGTGGACTAACCCCACTTTCTTGTGTTTGCGTAAAACACAGCCCAACATATTTTTAGGTGTTCTAAATATATCTTTGTTTTGTTTTTAGTTGTGTATTGCTGTTTGCTGCCTTGGGCTCCATTAGGAGGAAGAGCAGAACGACGAAGACAGAAGTTCACCCCACATTTTTAAACAACTGGTATTTTCTATTAGATAAGCATTTCCTGAGCTGTGGAGGGAGGAGGTCCTCTCACTCTCCAAGCTCCAAAGGACCACTAAACTCCCCCACTGCCTGACCTTGTGGTGGGGTGTCGTCGTCATGGTGGCTTCAAGAGCTACGGGTTCTTCGGGAGTCGTGGGAGATTCGGTAATTTTGACATTTTTGGCACTTTTTGAGCTTGCGCTTTTAAAGAGGGAGGTTTTGGCATCAGGTGCAGTAGAGGTTTTGGTGGCAGTTGTAGCAGTTGTGGCAGCAGTTGTGCCATTTGTGGCGGCAGTTGTGGTTGCAGTTGTGGCTGCAGTTGTGGTTGCAGTTGTGGCTGCAGTTGAAGCAGCAGTTGTGGTTGCAGTTGTAGCGGCAGTTGTGGTTGCAGCTGTGGTTGCAGTTGTGGCAGCAGTTGTGGCTGCAGCTGTGGTTGCAGTTGTGGCAGCAGTTGTGGTTGCAGCTGTAGCAGCAGTTGTGGCTGCAGTTGTAGCAGCAGTTGTGGTTGCAGTTGTGGCAGCAGTTGTGGTGGCAGGGGCAGCGGGAGTGGGAGCTGGATTTGTGACTGGAGGGGCAGCAGGAGGAGGAGCAGGCTTTGTGACTGGGGGGGCAGGAGGAGGGGGAGCAGGCTTTGTGACTGGAGGGGCAGTTGGTTGGGGGTCAGGATTTGTGGTGGGAGCGTCTGTAGGTTCCCTGGCAGTGATGTACTCGGGGATACTCCACACTTTCATTGTGTTGTCTTTGCTGGCTGTGACCACAAAGTTCTCTTTCATCCTGGAAAGAAGCGGAGGGGAAGGGGGGGGGGAGAGTGGAGAGTGAATGTGATTAAAAGGAAGGTCAGAAGCAACAGAGCTACCACTAATTGCTGCACCTGTGCAGAGAACAAACCTGCCTTGAGCCCCAACATAAACTTATTGTAAATTCGTAATTCATATGACAGCTGTTTAGCCTAAACAGCGCTACTGAAAAGCAGGGAAACCCAGGATTTGCAGAAGGGGGGGGGGAACCCTAAAAAGGAAGCCAGGAAGAACCATAGGGAGCTGCCCTATACTAAGTCAGACCATAGGTACACCCAGCTTAGTATTGTCCACAGACTGGCAGCTCTATACAGCCAGGAGCTATGCCCGCCCCCCTTGAAGTCTGGTAGTGCATTTCCTTATATAGAGACAGATCCTTGGTCCATCTAGCTCATTACTGCCTGCACTGACTGGCAGCAGCTTTTCAAGGTTCTCTCCCTGTCCTACCTGGAGATGCCATTAGGAGCCTGGGACCTTCTGCATGCAAAGCAGATGCCCTACCACTCAGATATGCTCTACCACCAAAAAAAATAAACTTCAATGTAGAGTTGGAAGGGACCACCGGGGTCATCCAGTACAACTCCCTGCAATGCAGGAAACTTTCCCCCCAACGTAGGGCTCAAACGCACAACCCTGAGATTAAGAGTCTAATGCTCTACCGACTGAGCTATCTCATACGGACCACGGACTGCTGAGTGGGATGGAGGGCAAACACACAAAAAAAGAGAAGTGAAAATCTCTTGTTTTTTTAAGAACCATGTATTCAAATATTTCTGTTCATTTAATTTGGGAGCCGATTCTGCTAGCCGTAGTGTAGCCACAACTATTGCTCTTCGAATGAAATGATTAAAAAGAAAAGAAAAAGCAACATATTTTGGACATCAAAGAGGAACCTCAGCAACAAAATAATTTCTAAGGCTTCCCAGCACCACTCGTTATCTCTGACCCGACAACCAGTTCAAAGCTGCGTCAACGCGAAATTAAGGAATCTGCTCCTCTTGATCTCTGCTCTTTCATCTGCCTCGAGAAATGGCAGGGTGCAAACTGATGCTTTAAACAGGGAGATGTAAGGTGAAGTGCTTCTGCACACACACACAGGTCTGCAGACCATTGCCGCCCCCTCCTCCCTGCCTATTTGCAGCTCTGGAGTGCGGGGTGGGGATGCCTTTTGGAATGCCTAAGGCCCACCCAAAGCAAAGGCTGGGATGGAGAATGCTTGCAGCACTGGGCCTGCATTGATCACCCTCTCTTGGGATTCAGAGGCGTGCAGTGGAATCAGTAACACCTGCAGGCAGCCACCTGCGCTGCTCAGCTCACCTGTATCACCCCATTGTTTGAGCTGCCAGGAAGGCGAACCCTGGGTGCTGTAAAGTGCACCAAAGAGGAGAAGGAAAAAGAGGAAGGAAAGCGAGAAGGAAAAAGGAAGCGAAGAGAGACCAGAAGAGGTGGGGATGGTGGTGCAGGAAAAATAGCATGTTTAAGGACTTGGCCGAAGAATGTTACGCTCCTGTTTGGGATAGCAGTCACCTAGGACATCACTTCAGCAGAGGGACACACAAAGAGGGGTGGTGAGGGAAGGGAACAGCCAGATAAGTCAACTAAACACTTCCAATCAATAGGATGGCAGGTATCACATAAGAGCACCTTTGATAGTCTTGTCCAAGCAGCTGTCTAATCCTCTTTTAAAGTCGCAAGGGTCACATCCACTTCATATATTTAAAGCACACTGCTTCCTGCCCCCCACCGCCAAGTATCCTGGGAACTATAATTTATCTCTCAATGAAGCTGCACTTTCCAGAAACCTTATTTATAAAAAATACTTATGTGTGCTATTTATGTAAGGTAAAGGGACCCCTGACCATTAGGTCCAGTCGTGGCTGACTCTGGGGTTGCGGCACTCATCTTGCTTCACTGGCCGAGGGAGCCGGCGTACAGCTTCCGGGTCATGTGACCAGCATGACTAAACCACTTCTGGCGAACCAGAGCAGCGCACGGAAACGCCGTTTATCTTCCCGCCTGAGCGGTACCTATTTATCTACTTGCACTTTGATGTGCTTTTGAACTGCTAGGTTGGCAGGAGCAGGGACCGAGCAACGGGAGCTCACCCCGTTGCGGAGATTCGAACCGCCGACCTTCTGATCAGCAAGCCCTAGGCTCTGTGGTTTAACCCACAGCGCCACCCACGTCCCGCTATTTATGTACCATGGTTTAAAACAATTATAAATAAAACCATACCATAAAAACCATTTGAAAATGTCAAAATCAGAAATCAGCTGTTACAGAAAAGTGCATTCTTAATTGCCTGCACCAGCTTGACAGTATAGAAAAGTTTCCAGCAGGTGTTTAGAAGTTGAAATGGCACCTGTTGAATCTCTACTGGAAGCAGTCCTTGGCAAACTACAGTTATCAGGATTCCTTAATGTGCTTTCAATGCAAGTTGCGGATGTGACATAGAGCCCCCTCACATCTCAGGGCAGCGTGAACTTTTTTCACACCTTTCCCAAACATTTCAGGGACTGGGTGCCTGCACAAAGTGTTTGGGTGCACATGATGATGGCAGACGATGCAACTGTTCCACATTTCCAACCCTGAATGGTTGAAAGGGAGAGACGGCAAATGATTGCATAGGAGGCAAGCTTCACGCCAAGTCTTTGGAGGCCCTGGAAACCAACACCAAAGGAGAGAAAACCCCAAATGCAGCAGCTGGAGGAGATTTTCTACTCAGAGTAGAAAAGAACCCCAACCTGCCACTGGAGAAGAAAAAGCTCTGCTACGAAACAGCCAGTCAAGGGTTTGCAGACAAGAGGACTCTTAAAATAAGCACATCAACAACAATGCACCAAGAAACTCAAGAGAGGCTGGGAGGAGGCAGGGAACGGATTCTGTTGTTGTTACCTGGAGCAAGAGAGAGCACCCACTCCTTGGGTATGGCCCAGGCCCTGGGCGATGCAGAAGACATTACCGTGGTCATTCATCCGCCAAATCCTGATGCTTTTATCCTGGAAGTGGAAGAGGTGAAGGATGAGTAAGGAAGCTTTCTCAGCCTGGGGGCCACAATCCCTTCTGGGTAACTTGCTGCGGGCCACATGCCAGTGGTGGGTGGGGCCAGAGGCAAAAGTGGTCAGACCAACAACTGGACACTGCTTTTTGTACAGCAGGCTAGTACCTTCTCTGTATCCTCCAACCAGGCAAACGTGAGACATCATCAGAGCTCAAGGACACATTCCAGTCAGGCAAAAAAACTCAGGAGAGTACAGAGCAGGGTTGGTGCAAGATGTGGCATGGAAGGGGTTGTGGCCCGGGAAGGGGGTGCTGTATGCATGGGCTGGACCTTGCAAAAGCAAGATGTACTAATCCAGAGACACAGGAAGTTCCTTAAGAAGGAAAACAATTCCTTGCAGAAACCGCGACACAAGCAACTTGCTGAAACTGTCCTGTGATGTGGGAAATCAGGAGGGAGGCCCTTCATGAGACCAGCAATTCCAGTGCTAAGGCGGGGGAGGGGGGACAGAGGAGAGAAAAGGAGGACATGTAGTTGGGGAATGCATCCGTTCAGAGACCCTGCAGAGCTCCTTCAAAGCCGAGTCTATGCATAGCGGCCTTTAAACAATGCCCCCATTTATCCAGCGTTTGGACTGTCCACATATTTCAGATACTTCCTGAGCTAAAATTGAGTTTGAAAGTCTGCAGCCCTGACCTTAAATGTCACGCCAGCATCAGAACAGAAGAAGGAGGATAATTAAGCTAAATGGTGATTACAGAGCAGGAAGCGCTTGGGCCAGTTTCCTTATTACAGAAGGGTCTCTTTAGCGCTGACTTAGCCAATCCAGAGGCCCGCATCCTGTGCATCAACCGCACATGGAAAAGTTCCTTTCTGTGCTTGAAGAGGGCTCTGAAGCATGAGTAACACAGAGACCCAGGCTGTTTAGGGATGAGCCTTAGGCCTGGAGCCCCCCTCCAAAAAAAAACCACCACCCACTTGAATTAATGCACACTGAATTAAAAATAAATGAATCCCAACTGGGAAATTACCTTCGCACAGCTGGCAAACAACCTCCCCTTTCGGAAAACATCCAAGGCAAGAACGATATCTGCAAGAAAGAAGGCCGGCGTGATGTGCTGTTGCCACACTGAACTTGCAAACTGAACAGGACAAGGCAGCCCTGGGACCAACGCCCTATACAATATTTAGTAGCCAAATTTTGCATCAACCGCAGCCCCTGAGAAAGGCATCCCTGCAGCTATCCCGCACGGAAAACTGGAGGAGCCTCTTGCCACCTACCTGTGTGGCCGTGCAGGATCTGGCAGTTAGATGTCACCAGCTCAAAGACCTTCAGCTGGGGGCTGTTGGTGGCCACAACCACGTGGGAGTCTCTAGGGCCCAGGAACCTGACATCCAAAACCTCTCCATTGTAACCTGCAAACTGAAGAGCAAGAGTCAAGCCGGATGGGTTAGCATACTTGCTTTGCAGGCAGAGGGTCCCAGTTCCAGTCCCTTGCATCTCCTGGTAGGGATAGGAGCCTGAAACTCTGTCCTTACCAGTCAGCAGATTTGGAACAGGGGGGTGGGGTTGCATTCCAGGGGTTTGAATACAAACATCTGGAACTGCTCCAATGAAAGAGGGACCACCCCATCCATAATAATTAAGAAGCGGATTACCTGCTTCCTGAGCTCGAGGGTCTGTGCATCATACATGCAGATGTTGCGGTCTGTGTTCACGGTGAGAATTTGGCTCTTCATGGGCACCAGGACACAATGCATGAGGCTCTGCAGCCCGTCCTCCTGATCCACGCATGCTGCCGGGAGGCAGGGCAAGGACTGGCTGTGAACGCAGGTGGCTGACGCCGCATCCCAGACCCGGAGGATCCCTAACACACAGCACACAACGCATCAGCATCATCAAGTAACTTGCAAAGATGGGCAAGGTTTGAGGCAAATGGGGGCCTCTTGTAATGGGGTGGGGGGAGGTAGCCCAAGCAGCTGTGGTCAACCTGGTGCCCCTCCATATGTTTTGAACTACACTTTCCATTAGCACCTGGGCAGCTTGGCCAGACTGTTTTAAGAAGCTGAACTGAGCTGGGATTGGTTATTTGTTTCTTCTTTGTTAGTCACCTTGAATTTGTTTGGGGAAAGTAGGCGAGATAGATTTCTAAACAAGGGAAATTGTTACAGAAAAAAATATTGTGTAGGCGAGGAAAGACTTTGCAACCCACACCTTGGTTTATATCCTGAGCAGTTCTGTGAGCTCTGGCATGGACTGCGGCAGGCTGGGAACCTTGGCTTCTGTTTGCAAAACATAGCTGGGTGGGCAGGTTTCCAGACCTTATGAGAAAACCTTCCGAGATATATCGCTTTTTGCTGGAGGTCAAGTGCCCCAAAGAACTCATTTCTCCAATCCTATGGATACCATTCCCTTGTCCCAGTAATTGGCTTTACGCAATCTCTGTCCTCCAGCAGTCGCGCGCGCACACACACACGCTCTGCACTTGGTAACAGGAGGGAGGGTGGGACCTGCTCCCTTCCAACTCTCTGGATGCAGAGTGGTAGAATGGCAAGAATGCTGCACGACATCCTTGGAGATCCAAGTTGAAATTCCCACTTGAAGCTCATGGGTGACTGTAATGGTTCTAGGGGTTGCTCGTGCGTAAGCCGGTGCTCATCTCCCCAGCTGGGTGCAAACACCTGGCTGGGTTGCCTGAGTGAACCTTTTCTGTCCGGACAGCCCCTCACCCGTGGCTGACTCAATCGCTGGCAGAATCCGTCAGTGGGCGTTTCTTAAACTTCTTCCAGCAAAGAAGCTCTTTGACGCCTAGTCTTCTCCTACTCTCTCTGCGCGAAAGCCTTCTGCGCAAGGAGGGCGTAGGCAGCGGAGGACCCCTACTCTCCCCGCTGGTCCCAGGCAAGGAGTCATGGGACCGCCTCGCCGCTTCCCCCATCTGCCCCCCTTCTCCACTGGTGCTACACTGATTCTCTTCCCCAGAAGATGGGCTGCTTCTCCCAATCCCAGGACGCTCTCTGGAATCCCTCTGGCTTTTGCTCTCTCCCTCCAGCACTGATGGCAGTTCCCTGACAGTGACCTTGGGCTGGCCCAAGTCTTTCAGCCTAATCTACCTCACAGGGTAGGATAAAAATGGAGTGTGTGTGTTAGGAGAGCTATTCCTAATATATCGGAACACAAATTATAAGAAAAAGTCCTGCTTTTACTCTCTATTTTCTTCCTTACTTCTCCACTAACACATAAAAAAATTGTTTACTGTTTTCTCTGAAAAAACGAGTAAGAAAAAGGTCTTCTACCCACCTTTGCTGCCTGCTGTTACGAAGTGAAGGCTCTCTTTACTCACGCCTAAACACGAGAAATCCCCTTGTTCTGGCAACATGACCACAGATTCAATGCTCTAAGGTGGATAAAGAAGTCAGCAGGAGTCATGAACAGGAAAAGAGTGAGAGACATCCACCCCCCCCCCACCAATGCCAGACAGCTCCAGGGGCATTTATTGGGTAGAGAAGTTACTTTTCACACCAGTGTGGCCAAGTGTGGCTCTGGAAAAATTCAGCAACATGCAATGAACCTAAAAGACAGATGATGCCCTATTCATACTCAAAGAGACACATGGTATTAGGCTGTATCTCTACTAGAGCAGCTTTTGCCAAACTGGTGCTTGGACTACAATTCCCAGTGGTGGGCTGACTGGGTCAGTCTAACAGCTTGCCAGAACATGGCCAAGTTTTAAGGTTGAAACAAAATTAGGAACGGTGAGCAGTTCAAAATAAAAAACAAAACCCCAGCACAGTGCGCACGTCATGGTAAACCATGGTTTACCAAGCAAAGTGATTGCTCCTCCCCTAGTGCAAGCAGGAGCAGCAAACCAGAGTCACTGGGTCCAAACTGGGGATTGTGGCTTTGCTCAAGTAAACTATGATCGGTAAGCCAATGTTTCAACTTCATGGTTTGTTTGGAGTGCAGCAAACGATAATCCCCAGGTCAGATCTTACACTATGGCAGGGATTATGGTTTGTTGCTCCTGGTGGCTAGAGGGGAGGAGTGAAGCGAGAGCCACCTGTGTATTCACTGTAAACCTTGATGTGTGAATACGGCCAACTCTCTTCTCCCAACACATCACAGAAAAGAAGAACTCGAGACCAGACCACCCCTTCCAAGTAAGCAAAGTAAGGGGGGGGGGGAGAACGTCACCTCATAGACAGGGATGGTGCCCTTGGCTTCTCCCTTGTTCAGGTCCCACACAGTGCAGATTTTATCACGGCCGGAGCTGAAATCAAACACAGTGTCACTTTCAGCCCTTTGGAACTAGATAACTGGAACTGCAGCACAAGGGTTTCCATGAGGCTGGTTTGAAAGGCATTGCAATGAGGCTCGGAACTGCCCATTTACAGGTGAGGAAACTGAGGCACAGAAGATTTTACGCAACTTCTCTCAGGCTGAGACTTGCGAGCATCTGAGCCTCACACATGGCAAGAGGTTTTGTATTGGCTTCAGTTTCCCATAGAGGTGTTCAATGGGGAAAAACTTTCATTTCACCTCACAGTTTTCCCACTGATTTCAATGGAGACCAACCCAGTCTTTTTTCCCCTGTTAACTTTATGTGGTTTTCCACCCAAATAGTGGGAAATGTGCAGGTTTTGTTCTCAAGACATCATCTTTTCAAAATATCAGTTAGAAAGGACAAACAAAAACAACGAAAAACTAAATGTGCCAAATTCATGTTTGTTCACCCTTTGGTTTTTAAGAAATGGGGTTATATGTAAATTACATTTGTATTACAAACAAGTGCACACTCCTAGTTTACACACACACACACACACACACACAGAGAGAGAGAGAGAGAGAAATAAAGTTTCATGTTAAAATTTCATGTCTGGGTAGCCTTGCCTAAGCAAAGACATTTTAGCAGACACCTACATAATACCGAAGTGCTTGCTTAACATACTTTACTTAGACCTGTAAATGGTATAATGGTTTTAATCATGTATTATGGTTACTGTATTAATTGTCTTTGTCTGCTGTAAACTGATTTGAGTACAAATTTGTAGAAAAGGTGGTATATAAATAAACAGATTATAACAGCAATAATAGCAACAACAATAATTATAACAATAACAGATATATCATCAATGGGCAGAGAGTAAGTGTCGTTACATATATGTAGGCACTGTTAACACACTTCTTTTCTGCTGGGTATTTAAACAGTTCTGTTTTGTACCATGTATTTTCTTGGAAGGATGGCAGTGTTTGCTTTTGGGATTGCATTGAAAATTTTGCTGGCTGACACCTTTGATTCTAACTCTTGTATGTTTGTAGACTGCTTGTATTTTGTAAGCTGCCTTGAAGTGATTTAATGAAACTTAAATGGATTCTGATTTGCAGAACAGAAAGAAAGCACGGAGGGAGCCCCCCTTCCAGGTTCTCACCTGATGAGCGTCTCATTGTCAGGAGAGAAAGCGAGGGAGGTGACAGAGCTGTAATGGTTTTCTAGCTGAGCGACGCACTCGCTGGACTTCAGGTCCCAAACCCGGATGGTGTTGTCCATGGAAGAAGAGAAGAGCTGTAGCTTAGAAGTGTCTGGGTGGAACTCGACAAGGCTGGGGAAAGAGACAGGCAGGTGAGTGGTGGAGCATATGTTGGGTGTGCAGGAGGCTCCCTCTGGCATATCCAGGTAGGGCTGGAGAGAGAGAAAGAAAGACACTTCTGCCTGCAAACCTGGACAGCTGCTGCTAGTAAGTGTGGACAATGCTGAGCTAGATAGACTGAAGGTCTGACTCAATATAAGGCAGTGTCCTATGTTTCTAAAGGAAGGAGGTAAAACATCTGCTTTGCATGCAAAAAGTCCCATGTTCAGACTCCAAGTAGGTCTGGAAATGCCCCCTGCTTGAAACCCTGGAGAGTCACTGCCACTGTGTTTCCCAAACTTGGGTCTCCCATCTGTTGTTGCACTATAACTCCCATGATCCCTTGCTAGCAGGACCAATGGCCAGGGATTATGGGAATTGTAGTCCAAAAACAGCTGGAGGCCCAAGTATGGGAAACACTGATGTAGACAATACTGAGCTAGATGAAGTGGTGGTTTGACTCAGTATAAAGCACCTTTCTATGTTCCACAGCTCAGTGGCAGAGCACCTGCTCAGCACGCAGAGAGTCCAAAATTTAATCCCCAATGGCGTCTCCATGTAAGACTGGAATAAGACCCCTGCCTGAAACCCTACAGAGCCACTACCAGTTAGCACTGCTAGCCTGTGGCCCTCCAGATGTTGTTGGACTACAACTCCATCAGCTCTACCCAGCATGGCTAATGTTCAGAGATCATGGGATGTAGTCTAACATATCTGAAATACACATGTTTCCCATCAATGAAGATGGTACTGACTGAGACAGGCCATTGGTCTAATGGACTATAAGGATTCTTTCCTATGTTCATACAGAAGCACAGATGGCGCTATAAAAAAATAAGGATAGTGCAAACTATCTGTCTGTGTTTATTTGTTAACTTGGCTTAACAGAGGGGGAAACAAGAAGGATTCAGTTGCTGGGATGGAGAGTAATCTCAGTTGATGAATCCTATTATACAGTGGTACCTCGGTCTATGAACAGCCCTGTTAACGAACTGGAAGTGTTTCTGATCCATGGTGTTCTGGTTAACGAACTTTACCTCGGTCTACAAATGGAAGCTGAACGGTGGAAGGGCACGAAAGGTGGGAGGCCTCAATAGGAAAAGTGCACCTTGGTTTAAGAACGGCTTTGGTTTAAAAACGGATTTCTGGAATGGATTAAGTTTGTAAACCAAGGTACCACTGTATTCTGTTGAACGACATGGGCTTTATTATGGATGTTGAAAAGGAGACTGACTATTCTGCACCAACCAAAGTTGTTCTGTTAATTAGTAACTGGGAAATGAAGCAAACGCTAATCCAACTTTCATCAACCTGGTGACTTTCAGACACTCTGGACTACAAGTCCCACCAGCCCCCGCTGCCGTGACCATACATCAGAATGACATCTATGATTCTACGAGGTTAACACAGATTTAAGGCATAACACACTTTGGTTTTTTTAAGTCTTTGCCACCCTCCTGCAGAAAGTCACAAATTGTTTTTTGGGCTAGTTTTTTCCTATTGCAAAAGAGCACATGGAAAAAGAAAAGTTTCCTTACTGGACAACCCCCGTTGAGCCTTTCAGGTTGTGTGTGCAGTACTGCCTGGGAACATCCCAGACCTTAATAGCGCTGTCACAGCCACCTGGAAGAACAAAAGGGAGAAATGAAGCAGGCACAAAAAGTCAGCCAAATAGGGAGGTCCTAATAATAATAATAATAATAATAATAATAAATTTTATTTATATCCCGCCCTCCGCAGCCGAAGCAGGGCTCAGGGTGGCTAACAACAATCAAATAATCAAACAATCAAATAATCCAACATTCTAAAAACATTTCATTATAAACATTAATTAAAATCAAATTGATGGCAACCGTTAAACAAAATTCTGTGCAGGTTGCCAGAGGAGGGAGTCAGGCTGCGCCCTGACCAAAGGCCTGGTGGAACAACTCTGTCTTGCAGGCCCTTAGCTTCCAGCCCAGCTCTAGCTGCAGAGGAATCAACACTGGGGTGGGGTGAAAGGCGTATTTCTTCCTTCCTCCTCAGTCCCATGGAGACTACCTATTCCCTCTGGACAGATGCAACTCGTACCTGTAGCCAACAATGTGGAGCTTGAGTCAAAGGCCATGCTGGCCATGGAGGCTGTGTGCATAGCCTTCCATGTGCGTGTGCATTTATTTTCTGGCCAGTCCCATTGCTTCAGCAGCATCGATCGGCTTCCAGTCACAAGGATCTAACATGGGGGGAAATAACAAGAGGAAATGGTGGAAACAGGTTGGCTAGTAAAGAGAACCACACAGTGGTCTAAAAATCTGGGCATCACAAGTGTATTACATGGGGCACTCTATTCAGGGACTGCTAAACTGTAGCCCTCCAGATGTTGCTGGACTCCAATTCCCATCAGTCCTAGTGAGCCTGATTAGGGATGATGGTACTTGTGGCCCAACATCATCATGAGGGCCACAGGTTCTCCATCCACCCCCTATATGGTGGTCTAGATTCTAGGCACTTTTGCCACATAAACTGAGCCCCTTCGGAGTTGTGAGGCTCCAAAATAAAGAAACTGAGTTTGCATGGCTACCATTAATTTAAAGGTGGTATGTGCAGGAGAATAAAGGTCTACACTGAAAAATGTACAGCTTAATAGGGTGCTTGATTCCATCCATCATCTCACTCTGCCCCCATGTGACCCTCTGTTCTGAATTCTTACTATGCAATTCTGTAATCACTTACTTCATCATCTTTGCTAAGAGCAAATGATGTAATTTCCTCTTCTTCATCCTTGGGAGAGTAAAAAGACAGAAAGAAAAAAGTTTACCATTTAGTAGCAATAACTTTGATATACCTAGTAAGTTTGCTTGCTTTTTGTTGTTTCATAATGAAAATCAGGTTATTTTGCTAATTTCTTTATTTGGAAAGCCAGCCAGGAAATAAAAGCTGAATTTGTGGCTCATCTAAAAATGTGTGGGGTTTTTTTGCTCTGTCTTGTTATGGCTCAGAGCTAAACAAATTTTTACATGCCTTTCTACAAGGGAAAGAATGATGCCAAGAAGGAGGAAATGTCACCAGGCAGTGGTCTACTCAGAAGGCAGGCAGGTGGAGGGTGGTTGAGGGCAGACTGAGGTTAGTGGGGAGTGTGTTTGAGAAAGCTTCAAAGGAAGCAGAGGTATGACATCCTTTGAAGATGACCAAGTACACATATTCAGGGATCAAATTAAGGTGGTTACTGTTGTCTTTATTACCTCTTCGATACAGTTAACGACAGTTCCTGTTGCAACGTCCACCACATTCACCTTGTTATCACAAGCACAGAACATATATTCCCCATCTTGGGTCATCTAGAAAACAAACAGATGAGAGTGGAGAAGCCTTTTTTGCACATGATCACAGCAACATGTGGTAAGCACAGCCAGCATGGTCAAAACCCGGGCTCTGGCATTACCTGAACCCGTCCTCCTTTGTAGAATGGCTCGATTCTCTTGGAAATGGCATAGCTGTGAAAGGACAGAAGGAAAATACCAATTCAGCGAGTTGACAGTTGGCTTTGCTTCAGCTCAGCCATAACAATGGCTCCAAAGCACGGATGACAGAGCAGAACACTCAGGCACCACAGTAACACCAGGTCTTCTCGCAGGGTGCCTAATCCTCAAGCGATAAATATGCAGAGCAGCTATGCAGATCCTAGTCTCACAGGGGAACTGACTGAAAGCCCCACACATTATGCCCAAATGTGTAGGGGCCACTTTTGGATACTTAGTGGAGAAGCACAGGATACTATTCAGGGTGGCATCCAATAAAATAAAATTGAAACAGGATTATTCAAACAGCCCCAGCTGGCAGCGACTCAGTGAGGAAATAAAAATGAAAGGCACTCTGCACATGCTCTGAGAAACCCTTCCCCTTCGATTATGACGTCAGGCACCCCAAGGAGGGACTACAAAAAGCGGGAAGGAGAGTCTAGCGCGTCCAAACAACCGCCCCCTCCGCCCTGTAAGGTACTGCGTTGCCATGACGATAGCACAAGGAAACCCCACCCGAGAGGAAACAGGAAGCATTCTCCATGGCAACCGCTCCCCCTTTCTTACTTGGTTTTGAAGGTTACTGAGGAGCTCCGGCTTGCCATGTTCTAACCCCAGGATGACTTCTTTACCGGTTCGATTCCCTCGCCACTGCCCCCATGCCGACAAACACGTGCTTCCGGTAAGAAACACTTACTTCCGGCGTGTAATAGTGACGTAGACAAACATAGAAGTAAGAAAAGGGTAAAGTAGCGGCACCAGCTCGGTGGAGACGTAACTTCCTGGTTCATTTTGAAGCTTCCTCAAGACGGAAGTGAGTTTGCCTACAGAAAGGAGTGTCCCTGCAGCTCTCTTAAATGGCACGTGCTTTGATGAACTCTAGACAGACTCTAGGACATGAAGGCTTCTGTTAAGATACCAACCGTATTTTTGTCCTTGATTTTATTTAGTTAGCATTTTAAGGTTTGATTAAAATTAAAGTTTTTTCTTACATACAGTACCTTTAGAACAAGGAATTGCCAAACTCCCTCCCATTCCTGAATTACAGAACCAGTCTCCCTTAAAAAAAGCATCATGTAAGTTGGTTTGTTTTAAATGTCATTCCAAATGCTTATGTGCTTGGTCTGTAACCATGCTCAATACAGTGGTACTTCGGGTTACAGACTCCGCTAACCCAGAAATAGTACCTCGGGTTAAGAACTTTGCTTCAGGATGAGAACAGAAATCGTGCTCCGGCGGCAGCAGGAGGCCCCATTACCTAAAGTGGTGCTTCAGGTTAAGAATGGACCTCTGGAACGAATAAAGTACTTAACCCAAGGTACCACTGTAACTGCCATATACATGGTAAGTCATTCCACACTGTAGTAAATGATTGTTTAGCCTGCCTATTTCTTTAAAATTTGTTAACTTGCCCATTAATACAAGATCCCATATCTGCAAAAGCCACATTCCAACTAGGAGTCTAGCAACAGTGAGCTTTGTTACTATTAATAGGTTGGCGCAAAGTCTCTTATTTGAGTGATTTATTTTTTTTGCTTAGTGTAGTTAAGTGTTTGATTTTTACTATGTAAATGGCACAGGGAACTTCTACTTATTGGGTGGTATTCATTTGCATTATGGTAAAAGTTGTCTGCACTACATACCGTATTTCTGCCACATGGTAACATTTTATGCTTATTTGCATGAAGCCTTCAACTACAGGTTAAATCCAATTAACTTTTACTCAAAGTAGGGCATTGAAACTAACAGATCCAAGTTAGCTATGTCCATTCATAGCAATGGGTTTACTCTTAGGAGGACCAACATTAGAAAATAGCACCAAGGCTCATTCTAGTCAGGCAGCTGAAGGTAGAAGGAAGCCATCAGAAATTCTGTGATCATCCCCAGGATGCACAATACCTTTGTAAGCTTCAAGGCTCAAATCCTTACCTAGAATTACAATGATGTAAATTGCTAAACTTCTCTTTATCTAGCTCTTGGACTTCCTGCAGGCCACACACCTTGCCAGCCTGTTTTGCACCATCCTTGAGCGTTTTCACCTGGCTGTAATGTGTCCTTGAACTCTGATAATGCCTCTTGCTTATCTGGAGGAGAGGGGTGTGTGTATGAACAGACGTGAAGGGAATGCCATCTTCAGCCTAAAAATGGTTCCCCACCTGATCAGGCAGCACAATCTAGAAGTCTTCCGTTTAAAATGCTACAGTTGTATTATCTAACAGCCCCAAACCCAAGAAGCGTATTCATACTTTTGCTGCATTTTATTTAGAGAAAGCTCACCCTGCTTCTCTCTCCTATTCAGACACTCACAAGTGATCAAGAAGTACACACAATACGTATAAAAACAATTTTTATTATATCTGTCTCATGACCTAAAGCCAGCATACTATATGCCCCAAACTAACATTTTCACTCTCTGGGCAAACAAAAAAACACATACATATTCCAACATCACTCCAAGCAGGGTCAGTCAAAAATGACTTTGTGAACAAGAAATGGCCAATTTTCTTCACTCTGAAACCTGCCACCATCGCAGTTGGCAATTGTGGGCCACACACCAACCATCTTCTTTTGAAGTGCAAGGTGTATGGACTTCTAAGATTCTGCTGCAGGCAGCCAAAATAGGACCCTAAGCATTGTACAAGTCTAAGAACTTATGACCCCCAACGTTAACATATAAAACATTCATAATTAAAATATGCAAAAAAACACACAATTACATTAAAACAAAGCAATTAAAACAGGAGCCTTGGGTTGTGAGATGAAGCGAACACTTGTGTGTAAAAAGGTAGATCTTCAGAAACCAGTGGCACGCCAATGCAGATGGGGCCTGTAGAAAAAGAAGACAAGTTAGCACTCTGGTTTGGTTTTGTAGTACTGTATGCCTTCCCTCCTACACAGCATATTTTTATTGGTTTCATTTATGGATCACATGCTATGAATAATCTCAAAGCAATTTCACAATATAACAAAAAACATCTATTGCATGGATCCTTCTGCTCGTGGGACATATAGGAGCATGGGTTTCATTGCCCAACACGTTGAGCTGATGGGCAATAAGCTTAATGCTCCCTTTGCTTTACGCACCGTTATCTCACCCAAGGCCACTGGAAGAGGCCAGGGATGATTTTCAGACAGTGCCCTAACAACCTGTAGGCACAATACAGAACCCAAAGTAATGTAAACACCTACTGAGTTTTCTAGCACTCAGAACTAAACTGTTTCAAGCTGGGAATGAGGAATGAGAGAGCCATGCAGCGCTATGGCATTTAGTGGGTCTTCCTTCAAAGGAAGCTCACATAGGGCTTCCAATACCTGTATATCAACTGCCCTTGGTGCATCCATCCTCCTAGTTTCACTTTTAAGTAATCACCCCCAATTAGGTTCAGCTTAGCGCGTGAAATGGCACCCGAATTAATGGCAAGCCCCTCCCTACATTAAGGGAGGTGCAAAAATTCAATAAAAGGATTTTTTATGGTACATTTTCAACATTTCGATGTTTGCCGCCCTGAGAGTTGATAACGAAGTTGCTTGTGCGTTTTCCTTTTAGCTTCCACAATTGTTTTGAAGTGGAGACAGAAAATTAGGGTCTGCTGGTCTCGCGGCAGACGTTCCACTATTCTCGTGTGCACCGGTCGGAAAGCTGCATAGTCCGACGTGCAACAGTGCAAATGTACCCGCATTAGCTCGGAGACCAAATTTCGGGCCTCAACTCCCCTCCAGTCAGGCCTCACGCGCGAGAAAAAGGCGCGTGGCAAGCAACTACACATCCCAGCATCCCTCGCGCCCCAAGACTAGCTGCCCCATGGCCAACTGACGAGGAGCATGCTGGGAGATTTAGTACTTAACCTAAAAGCAGCAACATCATAACTTCTTAGGGCAATTTTTAAGCTAAATAAATGTAACCAACAACTTGCTTTTTCCATACAATTTGAAACACCCCCTTCTCCCGCTCCCGCTGCATGCCCTCCACCTACCTTGCGCCTGCGAAACTGCAACTTCCTTCCTCCCGTCCTAACTTTTATAAACCTGGGTTTTTAATCATGCTCGATCCGGGGCTCCCTCCTCCAGCATAACACATAACAAGCCTCTTACGGCTGCGCATTAGCTCTTGTTAAGGGCGGGGCGGAGAAACATGTATGTATCGCTCGAGGAAGTAGTTCTCGCGAGATGCGCGGCATATAAATAGGCCTCGCCGCGCGGTTTCGGCCTTCTAGTCGAGAACACGTAAGTTGTACCATGTTTCTTTTGCGGCTGGGGAGGTTGCTGAATCCGTCGCCATCGAGGGTCTGGGAGCCCGGAGTTTAGGCAAGCCCACCGCGATGGGGATTAGGAGCAGTACCCGTCTCATGGGGAGGAAGGGATTTGGGTTTTTTTTTCTTCCTCAGATAGTGATGGGGTTATGGGCAAATCAGAGGCCCAGTTCAACATGGATCAGAAACCTTTTATTAGACTTTAGCATCTCAGAACGTACGTTGAGATTGAGCCTCTCCAGAAGCAATAAATATATACATTCTTGCATTTAGAAGTACAGTATATCAAGGGGGAAAGGATTTAGCCATTGAAATGTGCGGCCTGAAGTGGTACTGGCAATCTGTATCTGGCCCCCTTGATGTTGCTGCTGGATGAATGAGTGAAAAGTTTAATTGTAGCTGATCTGAAAGGAACTAGTTGGGTAGGTGGTGGGAGTTGACTAGCAGAATGACAAAAGTTCATCTCATCCAAGTTGAAATTTGGGGATGGCCTAATTAGAGAAGGGTTTGGGGTTTCTCCCTAATGGGAGTGAAGTTGCTATGGAATGTTGGACTGTGTTGGTGGATTCGGTGGGTTTAACGTGGGATCAAGAAGGTGGGATATAAGTTCATTGACAGGTGTACATCTCCCTCCCCCTTTAAATGGTTCTTATATGTAGTGATTAATTTAACATTTTGAAAAGAAACCATCAAATGGGAACTACCTGGGAAAATCTAGGGCATCTTAATTTTCTTGGCATTGGTGCTTGTGAATTGTGACACATTTCTGTCACTGCCTAGGGCTGCTGATTCCTAAAATGTGCTTTGGCCAGCACCCTGCATCTACTTTGAAATGTGATCACATTTATATGGTTCCATTTGCTACTTGAGGGTAGAAACAATTTTTCCTACTGTTTTTGTTGCCGTTCCAACACAATATCTGTCACTGTCCATTATGTCATGAGCTTAATGCACTAAAAAGTTTGATGTGTTTTGTTTCTACAGCAAATGGCGGACGACGCCGGTGCTGCGGGAGGGGCAGGAGGAGCTGGAGCAGCTGCAGGTGGAGGAGCTGCTGCCAGAGGAGGGTTCCGAGGAGGCTTTGGCAGTGGAGGCCGAGGGCGTGGGAGAGGCCGTGGCAGGGGACGTGGCCGAGGGCGTGGAGCTCGGGGCAAAGCTGAAGACAAAGAAGTGAGTGCAAGTCACCTTTTTGGTGCCCTACAGGTGTTTGAACTACAACTCCCAGCAGCCTCTTTCCAGCATGGGGTGCTCAAGTTTTTTGAGCAAACTTTTAAGAAATGGAAACTTTCCTTAGATGGGTTTGGTTTTAGAGTTGCTAGGGTTTCAACCATGTCCAGCGCCATGATCAAATTATCTTACTAAATCTGCTTCCTTGGTTTTTCAAAAAAGCTCTGGCAAACAAGGGCTCACCTCTTAAGTATGCAGAAGAAAATTATGGTAGGGGCAGACTACTAGAAAGCAGATGAGAGGTGCTATTTTTGAATGAACTGCATTAAAAAAAAACAAATAGAAAATTAGCAGAGCTGATAGATTATATTCAAATAGACGAAAATCTTTCTTCTGTATACCCATTTTTTAACAGCAAATTCTACCCGTAGCTTTTCTGTGGAAAAGATTGACATTGTAGTTACTTTTCTGTTAGGGTGGCTAAGGCTGCAGTCAGTGTTTCTTGTATATATGGAATAAAGATCAATGTACAGTGTTTGAGCAGCTTGAACTGATTGCCTTTCATTCCCCCCCCAGTGGATTCCAGTCACCAAACTTGGTCGCCTAGTAAAGGACATGAAAATCAAGTCTCTGGAGGAGATTTACCTTTTCTCCCTTCCAATCAAGGTATTTGCTCTATGTTAAGGGCTCTGTAGGGTTTCTCAGGACTGAGAACGATTCACAGTGTTTTTCCATTGGTAAAGTTTACCAAGAGGAGGGGTTTTGGGCAGCAGCTGTCCAATGAAACTGATTAGCAGAAAATTCCATGCAGCCAAGAAAATACCTTTTCACACTGTATGTATAATTGATGAAATTCACTGTCACAAGATTGTTTGATTAGATTTTTTTTAAAAAAAAAAAAGTCAGATCATTGGTCTATCTAGTTCAGTATTGTCTCTACATTGAGTGGCAGCAACCATCCAAGGTTAATTCACAAGGCATTCTCAGACATAACCTGGACATTCTGAGGAATGAATCCAGGACCTGCATAAAAGGCAGGTGCTGTCTCTTTTCCCCTAAGGAGGTCAGTTGGTGGTGGCTCTCCATGATGGCTGTCTGAAGTCATCTTGTGTTCAGAGCTACTGCTATGCCATTGAATATCAGCAGCTGGGGAACAGCAACAGCAGAGGTCTGTAGCCGTAATGCTCTCCTTGTGGGTCTCTGGGGACATCATACATGACAGGGTTGCAAAGAAACAATTGGAGGCTTAAAGTATTCTCCAATTGTTCCTTGGTAAGCAAGGCTTGCTATTGTTGCCGATCAGCTGCTCAGCACTGATCAACTGTTGGGCACTTAAAGCAAGCACTGTAAGGAAATCTTTCTTTTCGGATCACATGGGCAAAGGAAAACACTGCATTTTGTGTCAGATTCTTGACAGGTGAACCTTGCCTACTTGTCACAATGGGGTGTGGAAGAAGTCTGAATCTGGCCAACTAGCCAGATGCAATTCTTCTCCTGAGACATACCCTTGTTTTAACACAGCAAACTTTGTGATTAATTTATGCTTACTGCTAGAGAACTGATCAGTTAATGTTGCCTTCACAGGAGTCTGAAATCATTGACTTTTTCCTGGGCTCATCCCTGAAGGATGAGGTTTTGAAGATCATGCCTGTTCAGAAACAAACCCGGGCTGGTCAGCGCACCAGGTTCAAGGTAACGTTTTGCATCCATATGAATTCCAGAAATTTATCTGTCTATTTTCAATTGGGCTCAGGCAACCTTTACAGCAGAAATTCACCCCAAAAGTTGTTTTCTTGGAGACACATTCAGTCTGGCCCTGAAGTGTGTTAGTTTTGGGCCAGGGCAGGAGCACACTTACCGTTGACAGAGCTTGCTCTTTTACATTTATGAATGAACTACTTACCTGTTTGCGTCTGCCTTGCCAAATCTCTGAGCCAATCGCATATGATGTAGAGATGCTAGAGAATAAGTTGAGGAAGGCAGATAAAGAGAAGTGGATTCTAAACAGATGAATTGACATGCACATCCTGTTTTAAGTTGACATGATAAGGGTGCCTCTGTTCCTCAGGAATGCCTGTTTAACACGGGCATGTTCTGTTGAGGCTTCTGTGCTATGGTTAAGGGATGTGTGGATTTTAGCTGCAGCCCTGATGAAGCTTCTCTTGTCTTCCTTTTCAGGCCTTTGTGGCGATTGGTGACTACAATGGTCATGTTGGTCTTGGGGTCAAGTGCTCCAAGGAAGTTGCCACTGCCATCCGTGGGGCGATCATTCTTGCGAAGCTGTCCATTGTGCCCGTGAGGAGAGGCTACTGGGGGAACAAGATCGGCAAGCCGCACACTGTACCTTGCAAGGTAACGTTTGACACTTTGCTAAACCAGGGCTTGGGACTTCAAACTAGGCTTATTGATATTAAAATATCCATGCCAGTTTCTTATTGTGTGAAACTTGTGTTTGTTTAGGTAACAGGTCGGTGTGGCTCCGTACTTGTGCGTCTCATCCCTGCACCACGTGGTACTGGAATTGTGTCTGCCCCAGTTCCCAAAAAATTGCTGATGATGGCTGGTATTGACGACTGTTACACATCAGCGAGGGGCTGCACTGCCACCTTGGGCAACTTTGGTACGTTTCTATACTTCTCAATTTACTTGGTCCTGTCTTGAAAAATGACAGTGCAGTGCAATAGATTGTGTCACTGTTACAAGTAATTCATGTAAAGGGCAGCAGTAGGCATCATGGGCCAGAAGGAAGAAAAGTCTGGCAAGCTGCCAATTTCTCTAGGACTTTTGGTTAAGAGGTGAGAAATACTTCAGCCTTTGCCAACTTTGTACCTTCCTGTTGGGACTGATGGAAGCTGTAGTCTAAAAATCTGGAGGGCACCCGGTTGAGGTGCAGCTATACTTTGTGTGTATACGTTTTCAGACACACACAGAGTAAGTACTGCCTTTTGGGATGTGTTCTGGTAAAACTCTCTCTGCTCTGCTCAGTTGTACCTGGTTCAAGTGGTGCAACTGTCGTTTTTCGAGAGGGAAAGCGAATGAGTTTGTTTGCACGGCAGTGAGATTCAATGAAATAGTCTCCCTGTTCCTTTTCATACTCAACAAGGCAATTATATTTTTCCAGTAGCAACAACTGGTTTTGGTGCTGCCAGCTCAGTCTCGTGTACATTGGTGACCGTGTATGATCTTTCTTTTTCTGTAGCCAAGGCCACCTTTGATGCCATCTCAAAGACCTATAGTTACCTTACCCCTGATCTGTGGAAAGAGACTGTGTTCACCAAGTCACCTTATCAGGTAAGAGCAGCCTTGAGAGCTGTAGCATGCATTTAAGATATCTTTGGGAATTAGCTTTATTTCATGAATCTGTGCTCATAGGCAGGGGTGGGGGTACATTATTAATCATGAATCCATATAAGAACCAGCATTTCAATTCTTTTGAAGGCTGTGTTTAACAGAATATAGCTGCTGCCATCAGGTCAAGCTGCAGTTAGCAGGTCTGACCACTTCAAAAGATTACCTGGGGTGAATGAGGTTCAGAAACAATTCGTATGTTCATGGTCTCTTTGCCTTTCCCTGCAGGAGTTCACTGATCATCTTGCAAAGACTCACGCTACCAGAGTGTCTGTGCAGAGGACCCAAGCAGCTGCTGTGGCAACTACCTAAAAGATGTCCTCTAAAATAAAGTGACCAAGTGTGATTTTTAAACCAGTCTCGCAGATTGTGTGTAGTGTTTGTTGTTGGATGGGTTATAGGACGTTGGTGCCTCCAGAGAAAATAAAAGAACATAAAGTGTGGCTGCTGGATCCGGCCAAAAGAGCTCATCTAGTCCAGCATCCTGTTCTTATAGAAGCCGGTTGGCAAGCTTCCCAAGCAGAACCTGGGTACAACAACACTTTTCATAAGTGGCATTCAGAGGCATCCTGTCTTTAGTGAAGATAGAACATTGCCATTAGTAGCTTTATCTTACTTGAATGTCTGATCTTTTAATTATAGTGCTAGCAAGTGCCCAGTATAGGTTGGACCTAGCATATGACATTGATATTTTAGGAGCTCTTGAACAGCATTAAAGGGGATTTACTGCCTTACAGGATTGTATCCCAGTATTAGTCATGCTCTGAGTAGACTTGAAATTAATGGACATGACTAGCCGGTCAATTCATTTCAGTGGCTGAGCAAGACTTCGGTAACCCACAGCTTTTCTGGGGGTGGGATTTCCCCATGTGTAGCTATAGCCATTGGAAAAAAGGATGCTGCCTTTGTAAAACACAGGCCCATTTGGATTTTTGAACAAGTGCTGTGTGCATATTCTTCCCCAAAAGATCTGGGTAAAAGTCACATCCAGTAGAGTTGCATTGAACAGCATGGGGGGGGGATGCGTGCTCAGAAAGACTTGTTGCCTCAGTCTGTCTTGAGAGAATGGAGTGCACCTCTGGGGCTGAAGTCAAACCACTGGGGAGTCACAGTGCCTGCTGTGGCTGTAGAGAAACTGCTGCCTACCACATTTTTGCTGTGTTAACACACAAGTGACCTCTGCAGGGTGCAAGCCTGGGTAGGGTTTATGGAGGTCCTGGGCTGCACAGATGACAGTGCTCCCCCTCAGCCTCACTGATGTGGTCAAAAGGAAAGCGGAGCAATACATTTGGCACCAGCTTGGCTGCAGGAGTTGTTGGAAGGTGGTGTCCAACCAGCTTTTAAATTCCAGTCTGTTTTAATGTAGGGTTTAATGCTCGGTCTTCTCAAGGCCATGGGGTATGGGTTATCCCTTGGTGGTGGAGGAATGTGGTTTTTTTCTAGATCAACATTTACTAACGAGCTTGGAGAACTATGTACAGGATCTTAAAAGCCACAGTACGTTAACTTGCAGAGAGCTACAAACTCGAAGAGCAGTAATTTAATAGCCTACCTGGTACCCTGCTGGTGTTTGGCCCACAACTCCCATAACCCCCACCCCGAAGGCTTTTTTGCAAAGGCTGCAAATGGCTTAATAATAAACAATTGCATCAAAGCTGGATCCAGCGATCTACCTTACCCATTTTTACTCTATTTTAGTTTTTAAAAATTACAAATGGCATAATCTCCATCATTCCTAACCTACAAGAGTAGTCTAGTGCTCTGACCATTTGGACTGACCAGAACTACACTGCCCAATAAATAATAATAATTTTCTTTATACCCCGCCCATCTGGCTGGATTTCCCCAGCCACTCTGGGCGGCTACCAACAAAATAGTTAAAATACATTAAAACATCAGTCATTAAAAACTTTCCTAAACAGGGCTGCCTTCAGGTGTCTTCTAAAAGTCAGTTGTTTATTTCCTTGACATCTGATGGCAGGGCATTCCATAGGGTGAGTGCCACAACTGAGAAGACCCTCTGCCTGGTTCCCATAAGACAAGACTATAGTTGGGTTTACTAAAGAAAAAACAAATTGCAGTTACTGGGAAAGTAACATATCTAAGCTGGTGCTTTCACAGTAGACTACATAAAATTCTCTTGAAGTGTGTGCTGTGGAAGTACACCTCTTAAACCCTTTACATACATATACAGTATGTGGTTAGCCAGGCACCTAGAAAAGCAACATGTACCAGCCACTTGCGTCAGTGACTTGTAAAGGCAATTTTTTTAGTTTCTAGCCATAATTCAAGAAGGCAAACCCATCCTGCCATTTTTCAACCCTCTCCACTAGTTTCCTCTTAATCCCATTTCTCCTTCCTGTTGTGTTTACAAAGCAAAGACAATCTTAGCATTTACGGCTTTATTTTCTTCCCACTATACATTCTGAGTCTTCCTTGTATATGTTTACAGTAGTTCTGAGAGAACAGCACAGATGATGCTTGATTTACCATCCATACAGTGTCTAATCTGCAGACACACGCTAGTTTGTCTGTTTGGAGCGCAAATCCCAGGCCAAAGTGACCAGAACACTTAATGTGCCTCAGCTGCTGCCTTGGCCTCCTTCCTTTCTTTAATCATCCGGTGCTTCTGCTTCATTAAGCATTTGCGAGCAGTTCCCAGGCCGCCAAGTTCGCCATCTAGGATGACAGTGGAGAACAATCATGATCTGAGAGAAAAGGGGAGACTTCCACTGCAGAATTACATATTAAGCATGCTAACTTGCCATCAAAAAAGTAAACAGTTCATTTTATTTGTATACCACTTTTCTGCCCCCCCCCCCAATCACATCAAAGGAACTTAACAACAAAGAAAGCAAGAATGCATTTTGAAACCAAACAGTGCAAAAACAACATAGCAAAATAAAATGCTGTACTGAATGGTAGTCTAGTATCAGAACATTAGGCCTGCTGCTCAGAGCAAGTTCCACTGTCATTTACTTTAACATTGGTGCTTTCCTTGTCTCTTTCTGCCCTCTGCCTTTCTCTGTCCTGCACAGAGGTGAATGCAGGAGTCTTGACTACTACTACTGTCAAGCTGAGCTTTGGGGGATTTTTGTATGTGTACACACATAGCCAAAACACGACTCATAAGGCAAGAACCTTTGCTCCTCTGCAGGACAGTAGCTCATCCAGGCCTTCCTAGGTCTTGAAGCCACTTGGAAATGAATGAATGAATTTATTAATACGGTCACAGACCAGCTTTAAGCCACTTGGAAAGCAGCAAAATGTGTCTCCTACCAGATGCTGAACTCTCAATTCTACCAACATGGCCCATGTGAATTGTAGTCTAAGCACATCTGGGAGGAACCAGGGAGGCAAGGCTGCCCCAAGTGCTGATGTGGACTTCCATACCAGCTTCCCAATCCCACCTGTGTGAGCTCAGGATGGAACATAGCCTTTAAGTCAGATTGTTTTCACAGTGGGATGTAAATCTGAAATAATCCCAATATACTAATAGACTCACATTTGTTGTCATAGGCCTTGGTCACCTCTTTGAAGTGCTGTAACTCTGCTGCACAGTTCTCCAAATAACTGGGTCCTTCCCGCTGCTTGCAAGCACCCATTCTCTCCTGGATGATCCTCACAATTTGTCTATCAACTAGCCTGTGGGAGTGGAAAGAGAGAGATACAAACACTTGAAGAATGCAATAATACAGACTTTACCTAAGTCCCTGGATTGAAATTCTGTACAGAAAATTACACCAAGTCCATATGACACATCAAAAACACATAATGCAAGCAGTCCAACAAGATTATTTTATCTTATTTTAATTGTCCCACAAACCCCTCCATAGTCCGTTCCACTTCCCAGCCTCCCTCCCAATCTAATATGCAGCCACATTCCTGCTTCCAACTTTCCTTTTTTTAATTCTATTGTTCTCAAGTCTCCTCCTCTCTGTAACAAGCCCACTCTTGCTCCCTTCCTACCCCTTATGTCCGGAACTGCCTCCCAGTTCTTTGGCAGGGCTTGCCCTGTAATTTATTTCAAGTTCCTCTTCACAACTCAAATTTTCCATGTGGACTTTAGAATCAATACGCAGAGGTGGATTCAGGGCAGCACAATTGGTTTCCCTGCGCAGAGAGCAGGGGCCAAGGGGCTGCCTTCCTGCTTCCTTCCCAAAGCCTAGTGAATGCTGAGCTTTGGGAAGGAAGCATGAGGGCTCTGACAGGGTCCTATAGTCCTTCCTCCTTCTCAGAAACTAGTTAGCATTTGCCTAGCTTTGAGAACTTGGAAGGAGGGACTTTAGGATCCTGCGAGAGCCTCACACCTCCTTCCCAAAGCCTGGCACCTTCCTTACCCAGCTTAGTGAAGGCGGATTTGGGTTGGGGGGATGGCAGCGTCAAATTTTGGCCCTGCACAGGGCACCATATTACCAAGGCCCACCCCTGCACTAGGCCAGACTGCTAACATGGTGACCTCCAGATGTTTTAGACTGCAAAGATCACTGATGGTAGGAGTTGGTTAGGATGTCTGGGTTTGTTGGAAGCTGAAGTACAATCACATCTGGTGGCCACAAATTAGCCTCCTTTGATCTAGGGAAAGCAAAAACATCCGTCTTGAGGGGAATTATTTCTCAGCCTATTCCTGCCTCCACAACTGTCTTCTGCGGGAGTGGAGAATCTTTTCAGGTTGAAGGCCGCATTCTCTTCTGGGCAAACATCTTAAGGGCCACATGCCGATAGACTGTGGGGCCAGAGACAAAAATGGGCAGAGCAATGAATGCAAATTTTTACTTTTGAATGGTAGGCTAGTTCCTACACACAGTCATAAACCTCTCTAGCCAGGAAAGCAGGAGGCATTATCAGAGGTCAAGAACACTGTCCAGCCAAGCAGAAACACTGAAGGAGATTGCAGAACAGGGTTAAAAAGGGAGTGGTGGCCAGGGGAGAGAGTCCTGAGGGCCAGAAAGAGAAGATTGGACAGCCGCATTTGGGCCTCTGGGCCCAAGGTTTCCTGCTCCTGGCCTACTGCAAGCTTCTTATGGCAGGGACCCAAGCACTACATACACTGATGATACTGTCTAATCAACATCCTTACTTCTATCCTGAAAGTCAAATAACAATACTGCAAACCATTCAATCCTTAGAAGACTGTAGGCAACATCCTCCCAACCCTGCATAGAACAAAACATTTGGCAGGAGAGCCGAACTGCAATCCTACCCACCCTCCGAAAAAGAGAAGACGTACTTATCTCTCTTCCACTGCATCTCTGCTTCATAGTAACATAAGTAGTCGTCCTCCAAGCACTCTGTATAGTCCGGCACACGGCGGAAGTTCCGGTGATAGTAATAAAACTTGTTCTTTGCATGCTGGCGCTCTATCCATTCTGCAGGAGTGAAATGTCCAGAGATGCTTTTCAAGATTCAAACGAAAGAGGTCTTTTAAGCAATACAAAGCCAAGACAGAGTCAACTCGTGGAAAATTATGCCTTGCAGGGAGCTCTCATAAGAGAAGTCTTCCTGCTGAACTACAAATCCCATAATCCTTGACCACTGACAGTACAGGCTGAGGATGATGGAGGGTGTTTTCCCAAAACATTTAGGCCGGGGCTCAAGGTTGGGGAGGATGAATTGAAGAAAATCTACCCCTCTTCCAACCTGCACTCCACTTATCCAAGAGCTGGGGAAGATAAGCCTCTCCAGCAGCGGTTCTCAATCTGTGGGCCCCCAGATGTTGTTGGACTACAACTCCCATCATCCCTGAGCTCTGGCCTTGCTAGCTAGGGGTGATGGGAGTTGTAGTCCAACAACATCTGGGGGCCCATAGGTTGAGAAAGGCTGTGTCTCCAGGATGCTGACTGAAGCTAATGGGTGTCCAACAACATCCGGAGAACCATTGGTTCCCCACCCCAGACTTCAACATCATCCAGCCTCCTTCTACTCAACTCAGCCCCTTCTCCACTTGCAAAACCTCCCTAGCATTTGGCTTCTCCCCTGTTCTAGCCCTGCAGCTTTCTCTTGGTCCCTCCCCTGCATTCTAGCACCATCCCAGCCCTTCCAAACTTATAGACCAGTGTTTTACAGACTAGGGCCTCTAGCATTTTTTTTGGACTACAATCCCCATCATCCGTGACCACTGGTCCTGCTAGCTTGGGATGATGGGAGTTGTAGTCCGAAATCAGATGGAGACCCAAGTTTGGGAAACCCTGTTCTATACCATCACCAGGGGTTCTTGCCTCTCCCATTGTAGGCCTTCGCTGTAGCCCAGGTCCAACCCTGCAATGCACACACTCATATAACCCCCCCAGCACCCCTATTTTTTTCCCTCCTGCCTTGTAGGAGCCCACAGCCTTGTGGCCCTTCCTATGCATTCTAGCCCCCAACCCTTACCTCATAGCCACACCCCTTGGTTCCTGGCCCCGCCCCAGCCCTTCACTCCATTCCTAATTGTAGTCCCCGCCCCACTCTAACTCCACCCCCTAGTTCCTAGCCCCACCCCACACTTCCACCCCTTGTTCTTATAGCCCCGCCCCCAGACTCCTGGCCCCGCCCCCAGCGCTTCCCTCCCTCCCCATTGTCTAACTCCGCCCTTTGGCTCCTGGCCCCGCCCCTTCTCACCCCTCCAGGCTGTGACCGGCGCGTCGACCACGACTCGAAATATCTGGTCTATCAGGTACAGCGGGTTGGTGAGCTCCGTCTTAGGGGTGCGAGAAGGCGGCGCGCGGTACACATCTCGGTCCGGCTCTTCGGGCATCGCTGCAGCCTTTGCGCGAGCAAAGCGATGCGGACAAAATGGCAGCCTCCTTGGCAGAGGGACCGGGTCAAGTTAAGGAAAAGAGCGCATGCGCAGCCACTCGTGCCGCGCGCGCTGCGTGATGGGAGGCGCAGTTTGTAAATATTGGCTTTAAGAGGGTCGAAAGGGTGCAATGCGCATGGTTTTGTTTAAAAAAAATATTCCGGTGACTGCTGGGATATGTAGTTCTCTGTCTGCAAGGTCTTGTTCTGAAGCTTTCTTCCCCACTGTGGAAGCCCGATAGGAGCTGCACCCGTTGAATTTCCAGTTGTTCAGAAGCTAATGGTCATAAGAGACAGTTAAAATAAACTGGCAACCTTATGGTTTGGTAGTTAGTGACAGAAAAGGACACGGCAGACCAGGTTTCAAATCCCCCCACAGCCCTGAGGGGCACTGGTGACCTTGAGCCAAGCTGTGTTGCACCTCCCTACCTTCCCACCTCACAGGATTAAATAGAGAGGGAGAACCACATATGCCACCTTGAATTCCCTTTACAGGAAAGCTGGATACACATGTAATAATTGATTATAATAAATTTAATAATAGTGCCTTTGTCATATTTATATGCCACCTACGCAAAGCTTAACTTTGTAAAGCAGCTCTAAAGAGACAACATGGTGAATGGGCTGGATGAATAACATGAGAGACTAGGGTTCAAATTCCTTACTGCGTCACTTTCAGCCAGTCAGTGTCCCTCCTTTGCTCACAGGGTTGCTATGATAAGAGCTCTTTGGATGAAATAAAGCAGGATTCAAATATAAAAGGGGGGGGGATAACATCCCCCAAAAGAATCCTGGGAACTGTAGTTTGCTCCTCACTGAGCTACAGTTCCCAGCACCCTTAACTAAATACAGTTCCCACGATTCTTTGGGTAGATACCATGTGGTTTAAACATAGGGTTAAACCACGTGGTTTACGGGTTGCCACCTTTTCCCTGGCTCTGATTCTGTGCTTTAATATTAATTCTGTTATAATTTCCTTATAAAGCATTTTGCTTTTTCACCCCAACAGATTATGCCATAGTGTCCCACGCCTGGAAGGTGGTGTAACAGTTTTATTTGATCTCTTCATCCACTGAAAAGCCACTTGTCCACAAAATCATTATCATGGTCCAGACATCTCAATTCTTAAACTGGTTTGGTCAACTTCTCTGCATTGTTCCAGACATAGGTATACCATTCTTGCATTGTAGGTCCATCATCATCCTTCCAATGTTTTGCTACTACTTGTCTTGCAGTTACTAATAAAAAGGTGTATATCTAAATGGTTTGGTTTGGTTTGGTTTTGTCAGAAATAGTCAATAATTCCAGGGGGTTTTGCTGTTGTTTTAAACAACAAGGTGCCCAGCTAATTTGCTACACTCTGCCAACACCTTATTCCAACATACTTGAATCATGGGTCAACTCCACCACATATGGGAGAACATTCCCAAAGAATGTTTCCCAAAGTTCTTTAGGTTAACTTTTGAGGTATACAGCACCATGTGTGTAACCTGTTAATTGTCTTTTCCTGAAGCTTTACCAATACATATTTCAGTGGACTTCTATGCCATAAGGAGTCTCAGTGTACTTGAGATATAGTTTCTCCTAAGAATGTAAGAAGTGCCCAGCTACTGGATCAGACCGATGGCCCATCTAGTCCAGTATCCTGTTCTCATGGTGGCCAACCAGGTGCCTTTTCTGGGAAGCTCACATAACAGGATATTAGCACAATGGCACTCTGCTTTTGACAGTGGATTTAGATAGAATATAGCCATTGTGCCAGTAACCACTGATAGCCTTATCCTCATAAATATTTTCCCCAAATTTATTTTCATCTGCCAGCTGTGCCAATCCCATGTTTATATGTATTAACTGCGGGTGCTGAATGGCAAATAGAAATCACTGTGGGGCACACTTCCTTATTCCTTCGCTTACCTAGGCTGATGTACGACTGACATGTTCCCCAGGTGGCAAGGCAGAATTTTGACCCTTCCCGTCTGCCGTACATAGATGGTAATTGCACATGGTGGTAAACTGAGACCCCTGCTTCCAAGATGACCTTTCGTCTCCATTCCAATTGCTGGTGGTGTCAGGCCCCTGTCAGCTTGCCCGGGTATGAAATGAATATAGCATCAGAATGAAGCCAGCTGCTAAATTTATGTCTTGGGGGCCGAGAAACATCTTTGGTATTAGGCAACCAAGTCACTTGCTGGTGGCCTCTTTCGCTACTGCCGACAGGGACTGAGAAGACGTCTGATCATGGTCAGTACTGACTTGCTGTGGGCTAGGCCTGCCTTTGGGGTGGGTGGGTGGGTGATCTAGGAACAATGGGGCTGGGAATTTTGTGATGGGGAGACACCATGTGATGGTTTTGCAGTTTTAATGAACTTTTGTAAGCTTCATTCTGATGGCTGTACCCTGAGAAGCAGCATATAAGTATTTTGAATACAAAAAAACACTCTCCAGCATTTCCCCAGAAACACAATAAACTTTGTAATGGACCTATCCTCACACCAAGGATCACCCAGCCCCACTTTAACGCATTTCTGCAGCCTCACAGACCCCCTTTGCTGTATTAATCAGTAGCTTGTCATGCACTGAGGACCATAACTGTGCTGGACTGGGACCTGGGAGACCAGGAGTTCAAATCCCAAAGCATCCCACTGGGATCTTCTTGGGAATCCCACTGGGAAGTTCTTGGTCAATGACCGTTATCTTTGTGGGTGTGGGTGTGCTTTACCTTCACCCCTTTTTTCATCCCCGCCCCCCAGTCCCACCGCAAGTTTTCAGCTCCAAGGCATGGCCACCTGGGCTTCCTCCCTCACAAGAGGAGCCACCGTCACCGCGGGAAGGTGAAGACGTGGCCCAAAGATGACCCCAGCAAACCGGTTCACCTGACGGCCTTCCTGGGCTACAAAGCTGGCATGACTCACATCCTCCGGGAACACTACAGACCGGGGCTAAGTAAGTGGAAGGATTCATGGGAGGAGTCAACGCAAAGCTGGGGGAAAGGACTGTAGCTCAGTGGTGGGGCACAGAAAGGTCCTCAGAGGCATCTCCAGTTGTAGGGTCGCAAAGAGGTGGCCTGGGGAAAACCTCTCTCTGCCTGAGGCCCTGGGGAGCTGCTGCCAGCCAGAGTAAGAACAGAGAGCTAGATGGACCAATGTTGGTATAAAGCAGATTCCTGTGTTCAAATGCAGGCATCAACCCCCAGCATGACTGAACATCTGCTGATGGTCCTGGGGCTCAGAAGGAACCATCACCAACTAGCCTGACCCAACTACTGCCAGCAGTCACTCACTCATCCACTCAACCCCACCAGGACATCCAATATGAATAAGAATAAGAATTTGGAAGCCAAATCTGATCTGCAGAGGTCACACACCATATTAATTACTCCTATACAACACTGTGAGGAAGGGTGTTGCATTTGGGGTAATTTAATATTGCTGGGGCTGATGGGAGTTGTCATTCTGCACAGTGCTTTTTTTTCATACAAAAATAAGTGTTTGTACTCACCATGAAGTTTTTACAGTTAAGTCCACACTTTTTAACATCAATTAAAAGAGGTGGGGGTACTCAGTGGCGTAGCGTGGGGGGTGCAGGGGGGGCCGGCCACACCGGGCGCAACATCTGGGGGTTAGGGTTAGGGGGTGCAGGTCCACGGGTTAGGGGGCGCAAATTACTTGCCTTGCCCCGGGTGCTGACAACCCACGCTACACCACTGGCAGTACTGTGTACCCTTGAATACCCCCTGGAAAAAAGCACTGGACCTGCAGCATCCAGTGGGCCAAAGGTTCCCATTCCAGCTGAATACTGAGCTAGACGGACCAGCAATCTAACTGTGCACCAGGCCGTTTCCTGTGCTTCTAAGACTGCTCCTTCTGCATTCCTTTAATTTCCAGAGGTCTCAAAGAGGGAGGAGGTGGAAGCTGTCACCATCATAGAGACACCACCTTTGGTGGTCGTTGGACTGGTGGGCTACATCGAGACTCCCAGGGGGCTGAGGAATTTCAAGACCATCTTCGCAGAGCATATCAGTGATGAATGTAGAAGACGTTTCTACAAGAACTGGTGAGCGGTTTCCTGTGTGGCAGACATAGGGAATGGGCAGGCAAAACGGTCCACAGGTGCCACATGGCAAATGTCCAATCAGCACATACATGTGGAGGAAACATGTCTAACTGGTTGTTACAGACAGGGCTGGCCCTACCATTGGGCAGCATAAGGTGTGTCATGAAAGGGCTTCCTCTTGTAAATGACTTAGAGCAGCATCTGCTGGCTGATGAGCTGTGCTAAGCTGGTTTCTTGTGCCTCCTCCAAAGGTGTCAGTAGTGATTACCCCCCAGGAGTTTTGGACTACAGATCCCATCAGCCTCAGCCTCATGTGGCTGTGCTGGCTAGGAGTAATGGGAGTTGTAGTCCAAAACACCTACAGGGCCCCAGGTTGCAGAGAGGCTGGACTACGCAGGCAGGTCGTTTTGCAAATTCCTTGGTAGAAATATGCAGTAAGAACATAACATAAGAACATTAGAGGAACCTGCAGGGTCAGGCCAATGGCCCATTTAGTCCAGCATCCTGTTCTCACAGTGGCCAACCGGTTGCCTGTGGGAAAGCTGCAAGCAGGATTCGAACACAAGAGCACTCTTCCATCCTGTGGTTTCCAACAAGTGATATTCAGAAGCCCTGCTGCCTCCAGCTGTGGCAGACCCTCCAAGGGTCCCTATTTTCCAGGGACGGTCCTGGATTTACAGAAGCTCTCTTGGTTTCTGATTTGATCCTGGAATGTCCCACATTTCCTTAGAACATCCCTGTTTTCATTGGGGAAATGTTTGAGGGTATGGTAGGATGTCCCTATACCAAACAGGGTTGCACCATAGATTTGTATAACAGCGTTATGAAATTGGCAGCTGAAATATACTCAGAGTCGCAAAGTGATTTCATGCTCTTTATTCAGCTCATAGTGGTGAGGAGGAATGAATGAATGTCCCCTCAAAGTATCTGCCTTATATACATTATTTACACAATGGGCTGCACATGATTGGCTAATTCCGGAATTCTACTGTAAGCCAATCAGGTTGTGGATTCACTTCTATCTGGAGCATGATTGGGTGGTTCCTGCCAACCAATCATACTGCTGCATTGTTCTAGGACCAATCAGACTGCTGCCTTTTGGATCCTATTGTTCTAGGACCAATCAGACTGCTGCAGTTTGGATCCTATTCAACTCAGTACATAACAGCAGCTTTATTTTCAGTTCATTTCCTAATGATCTCTAGCACTGAAGTTGCCTTTTTCACAGCCTAAACCCTGCGGCCGATGGTTCACGATGGGTCTCTCCTTTTCAGGCACAAGAGCAAGAAGAAAGCATTTACCAAGTACTGCAAGAAATGGCAGGATGAGGCCGGGAAGAAGCAGCTGGAGAAGGATTTCGCAGCCATGAAGAAGTACTGCAAGGTCATCCGCATCATCGTGCACACCCAGGTGAAGCCTTCCCATCATCCTCTGGGGCAGCCCTAGGGAAGAACAGTTCTTTGCAAAGCGGTGGCACTCTCTCTCTGTTGCATTGTGTTAACGTTGAGCTTCTTTGGCTGCAGATGAAGCTCCTGCCACTGAGGCAGAAGAAGGCTCACATCATGGAGATCCAGCTGAACGGGGGCACCGTGGCAGAGAAGGTGGATTGGGCTCATGAGAAGCTGGAGAAGCAAGTGCCTGTCAGCACTGTCTTCTCCCAGAACGAGATGATTGACGTCATTGGTGTCACTAAGGGGCATGGCATGAAAGGTAGGAAGGAGCAGTGGTGAGCCTTGGCATAGAGATGCTTTCTTTATTACTTTACTTATTTATTGCATTGATAAAGGTAAAGGGACCCCTGACAGTTAGGTCCAGTCGTGACCAACTCTGGGGTTGCGGCGCTCATCTCGCTTTATTGGCCGAGGGAGGCGGCGTATAGCTTCCGGGTCAGGTGGCCAGCAGGACTAAGCTGCTTCTGGCGAACCAGAGCAACGCACAGAAATGCCATTTACCTTCCCGCTGGAGTGGTACCTATTGATCTACTTGCACTTTGACGTGCTTTCGAACTGCTAGGTTGGCAGGAGCAGGGACCGAGCAACGGGAGCTCACCCCATCACAGGGATTCGAACTGCCGACCTTCTGATCGGCAAGTCCTAGGCTCTGTGGTTTAACCCACAGCGCCACCCGCGTCCCATTGCATTGATATCCCACCTTTTTCTCCCAGGAGCTCAAGGGGACATACGTGGTTCTCCCCCCCCCCCTTTCAATCCACACAACAACCATGAGAGGCAGTGATTGACCTAAGGTCACCCAGGTCTTCGCTGGTTTTGGACTACGGCTTCCATCAGCCCCAGCTTAATACGGCCTTGTTGGCTGGAGCTGATGGGAGTTGTAGTCCAAAACATCAGGAGGGCACCAGGCTGGGGAAGGCTGGCATAGCCTGTGGCCAGATTGACTTGGGGCAGTTGCTATCATAGCCTTGATAAGGGAGGGGAAAGGGTGGGTGGTAGGAATCTGCACGCTTTTGAGGCTCAAAATATGCAAAATGCTGCCCCAGAAGAAAATGATTGATTCCAGGAGTACCCAGGATTTTGGGAAAACAAGTTTCTAGACCTCATTGCTGCTGAGAACATCTAGGCCTTTTTCTGTTTCATGGCTTAGAGCGCCTCCCCCCAGCCTGGTGCTGTGCAGATATTTTGGACTACAAGCCCCAGACATGGTGATGGGAGCTAATGTAAGTTGTAGTCCATAAAGGAAAGGGCTGTAGCTCAGTGGTAGAGCTTCTGGTTTGAATGCAGAAGGTTCCAGGGTTCAATCTCTGGTATCTCCAGCTAGGACTCTTCTGAAACCCTGAAGAGCCTTTGCTAATCAGTGTAGACAGCTGAGATAGATGAACCAAAGGCTTGATCAGTATAAGGAAGCTTCTTATGTTTCTATTTCAATCAGCCCTTTAGTCTGATTCTGTGAGGACTAGAATCTTGCTTTATTTTTCAGGAAGATAGCATAGTTGAGGTAGGCTGAACTTTGCATGGATCCCTGGCACCTCTAGGGCTGTCTGAGAAAAACTCACGCAGGGAGACTTTAACAACCTCTAACAACATGACCTTTTTTCATTTAGGTGTGACAAGTCGGTGGCATGCTAAGAAACTCCCAAGGAAAACTCACAAAGGACTGCGTAAGGTCGCATGCATTGGAGCCTGGCATCCTGCCCGGGTGGGCTACTCCATTGCCCGGGCTGGCCAGAAAGGCTACCATCACCGCACAGAACTTAACAAGAAGGTACAGTGCCCTTCTTCCTTCACCTTCCTTCCTTCCTGTTCTTTTGGGCTCGTTCACAATGGACTTGAGTCTGCTGCCGGTTGGCCCCAGGCTGACGTCACCATCCCATACCCGCCTGCTCACCCAATCTCGGGAGTCTGGGAGATGCTGATGGCAATAGTTCCCCAGCACCTGAACTCTTTCTTTTGTTGTTAATTTCTTTTTTAAAAGAAACAAAGACTTAAAAATGTAAACCATAAAGTGTCACAGCCTAGAAGGACAAAGGTATAGCGCAGATCCAAGGGGTTTATATTTACTCATACAAAGATTCTCTTTACAAGTAATATAGATTTATAAAAATAAAAGTATTCTCCACCTGTGAGTTCCAACATCATTGAGGATAAAGATTCTATGTAGTCTTAAAGAAGCCAGACATTGGCGTATACTGGTGGTGCCTATTTCAATAAGAAATAAAATCATGCCGTATATGAATAAAACCTGGTCATTCAAGCTTTGCCCTTTAAATACTTTTGGTTTGTGACAAATCTTTTAAAGAAGGGCAATTTGTAAAACCCTTGAATGCCATAAATCCTATTAAGATTAAAGGTCTCCCAGGATTTAACAATACAGTTCCAGGCTGCTGGTACTTTTCAAATTCCATTGTTTCCATGTACAGGTTCAAAAGTGCCAGGTGGAAAGATGGAGTAATAGTTGATTTGGGTTTTATATTTATTAGTTAATATTAATTTGTTAACTACAGCAACAACAAAAGTGCAAACATAACTGAGCCTCATCTCTTCTTCACCTCAGGTTTACCGCATTGGGCGCGGGGTTCACATAGAAGATGGCAAAGTGGTGAAGAACAACGCCTCCACCAATTACGACACAACCGAGAAAACAATTACCCCGCTGGTAAAATAGAATCATAGAGTTGGAAGGGACCACAAGGGTCATCTAATCCAATCCCCCTGCAATGCAGGAACCATTTGACCAATGTGGGACTCGAACCCCTGACTATGACAATGGTCCTTCCCCTTATGTACTCGTGCCCAGATTTGTGGTGGGCACTCTGTCGCTGGTGCTGCAGCTTCCTTCTCTACATTAATGCACCTTTCTGCCCCCAGGGTGGATTTCCTAAGTATGGAGAAGTCAACAATGATTTCGTGATGGTGAAGGGTTGTGTGGTGGGCACCAAGAAGCGGGTGCTGACCCTCAGGAAGGTGAGGCCTGTATCAGAGACATGGACTGTGAGGGAGATGTGACTTCCTGTGAGGGTGGGGCCCAAAGGAGACTGGTTGGATTTGGACCCAAGCAATGAGCAGGTGGCCAGTTTTTGATATTGTCTCTTAACTTGTCATAACCCACCCTGGGACCTGATGGTGAAAGGTGGGAAATGAATTGAAGTAATAATCAACAGTAGTGCTAATAATGGCACGAGACTGTAGGTGCTTTCTTCCCAAGGGAGAAGGGAAGTTGGGGCTACAGCTAAGCGTCCATTCTCTGAAGGGCTTTGGGAGCTGCTGACAATAACATCAGCCTGCCTTACAGGAGTGTTGTGAGGGCCACAAGAAGTTAAGAAACATGAAATACAATGAGCAGCCTTTGTAAACACTTTAAGGAAGGCAAGAGATAAACGTTAAGCAATCATTCTTGTTCTTACAGTTTAAGACTACTGGTATTTATTATTGTTAACCTTGCCCTAGCAAGGTTCCCTTTCAACAGACCAGGGACTGGCCTGTGGCAAGGGTTTTGCACTTAAATTGCCCGCCACCAGTACAAACCTACCGTACATTGGGTTGAGGCAGCAGTTACAAGTTACTGGTCTCTGCTGCAGTGGCGTAGCGTGGGGGGTGCAGGGGGGGCCGGCCGCACCGGGCGCAACATCTGGGGGTTAGGGTTAGGGTGCGCAAATCCACGGGTTAGGAGGCGCAAATTACTTGCCTTGCCCCGGGCGCTGACAACCCACGCTACGCCACTGCTCTGCTGCCACAGCAAACACTGTGATTCTCCGCAGTTTGACTTCACCCCTAGAGGTGCACTCCATTGTCTCTCAAGACAGACGGATGCCAACAAATGGTGTAAGACCAACATATGGAGAATAGTCAAGCAGCTGCCTCACCTCCATGTCTTCCACCTGAGGTGGTCGTCTCACCTTGCCTAATGGTAGGGTTGTCCCCATGTCACTCAGCTAAGTTGTCTATGTTCAACAAGCGATTCCCCACAGAAAACTCTTCCCCCTCACCCTTGCACTTTCATTTAATGGACCCCTTTCCTTTCTTCCAGTCCCTTCTGGTCCATACAAGCAGGAAGGCCCTGGAACCTGTGGAGCTGAAATTCATTGACACGACCTCCAAGTTTGGTCATGGACACTTCCAGACGGCTCAAGAAAAGCGTGCTTTCATGGTGAGTCTTAGCCGTGAAACATGATGCACAGAAGAAAAAAACCCTTTGGGAAGGATATGTGACCAAATGTGACTGGGGGAAGCAGCGCTGCCAACCAATACTTGGGATAAGGGTACTAAAACTTCTTCCTACCTGGGGCACATCTAAGAAGCACAACCCCATTGTGCCATTTCTTTTCTCCGTCCTGAAACTTACAGACTCATAGAACTGTAGCGTCGGAAGGGACCCCAGCACTTGCAATGCAAGAATCACAGCTACCCAAGCTTCAGCTTGTTTCCATTGGGTTCTAGTATTATGGGGGAGATATCTCCACATCTTACAAACTTCTGTCAAGTCCTATCTTATTTGCCTCCCCCCAACACTTAAGAAGCCCCCAATATTGTAGCCTTTCTCCATAGGAAAGTTGCTCTAACAGCCCTGATAATTTTGATTACCCTTTCCTGTGCCTTATCCAGCTTTGAAATATCCTCTTTGAGATTTACACATTGCCCAAGGACAGATTTTTTTGATCCCAAGTATCTTTTCCATTTCAATTCAGACAAACAAAAAGTGAGAAATTTTAGGGAAAGCATTAGGTGGATGACCAGCCTTCCCCAATCTGGTGCCCTCCAGATGTTTTGGACTTCAATTCCCTTCAGCCACAGCACTGTATGGCTGTGCTGGATGAGGCTGATGGTAGTTGTAGTTCAAAGCACCTGGAAGGCCCCAGCCTGGGGAATGTGGCCAAATACCAGCCAAAGATACTCCATTAGGTATTGTACTGCTCTCTTTTGCACCTGAAGGATAGGAGTGATGAGATTTGTTAGTCCAGAACACCTGGAGAGGAGGCACTACGTTGCCTACCCCTGCTAGCCACATTTGTTGGAAATGAAGGGTTGTTTTGCACCAGTCAGGAAAACAGGCTGCCCTGCAACATCTCCAATACCTCTCACTCCTTGTGGAGACAAAACAGCAAAAAGAGCAGAAAGGTACAAATGCCCCCTTTTGCCTCTGATGCAAAGTATTGCCTTTTGTCTTGCAAGCATAGCTTTTAAGATTCCATGGCCATTTCTTTCTGCTTCTGTTCCAGGGCCCACAGAAGAAGCACCTGGTGAAGGGGAAGGTGGAAACCCAGGAGGAATTGTGAAAAGGGTTTTTCCTAAGATGTTTCCGGACTCCAGTCCAACTTTGTCACTGCTTTGAATAGTTGCAAACATGAATACACTGAAACAAAACCGGTGATTAGTGTTATGTTCTCGAAAAGGTATATGCCCCCCACATTTGTCTCAGAAGTCTTTCAGGGCCATGCATTTATAGCATCATCTGGACTTAGAATCATAGAATCGTATAATTGTAGAGTTGGAATGGTGCCAGAGGGTCATCTAATCTAACTCCCTGCAATGCAGGAATGTCAACTAAAGCATCCATGACAGACAACCATCCAACCTCTGCCTTAAAACCTCTAAGGAAGAAGAGTCCACCACCTGAGGAAGTCCATTCCACTGTTGAACAGCTTTTACCATCAGAACAAGCAGCTCTGCCTCTTTGGGTACTTTGACAGAGACCAAATGCAAGAGACACAAGGAATAAGAAAAGCAAGCACACCCCCAGGAATCGATGCAAACCTTTATTTCCCTTCACCTTCCCCATCATTTCTAGTTGCCTCTGGCTCACACGTCATCCATGGTTTGTAAAGCCCTTTGATTAGTTGTGACCATTTCATTGTCACGAATTTCCAAAGCTATTGCTCTGTTAAAATGTTTTATTGCATGGGAAACGGAATCAGTACCTCTAAAACCCACTTCATGCTGCCGGGTGAGCTGTCACGACCGGCTCAGCTTCCTTTGCATTGCTGAATCTCCCTGATGTGAAATCTCCTGGGACATGACATGGGTTTAGAGCATCTTCCCCCAACCTGGTTCCCTTAGGCTGTTTCAGACTGCAACTCTGATCAGCTCCCACCAATGCTGGCTGGGGCTGATGGGGATTGTAGTCCACAGTGGCTATGCTAGCTGGGGTTGATGGGAGCTGTAGTCCAACATTGTGGGAAGGTACTAGGAAGGCTGGTTTAGAGGCAGGGTTGCAAAGGTGGGCTGGGGTGCTCTAGGCAGGCAGAGGGTATATATAACTATTGAGAAAGGAGAGCCACCTCTCCTTTCTGCCTCACTTGCGGCACAGCATGGAAAGGTTTCAAGAATTAACACAATATGCTTCTCTTTCTAACATAGGCAGTCCATATCTTTAGCACTCAGATAACAGGGCTAAGCCTCCAGAAGCCACACTTGCCTTGTTCCTCCACTCATGGTTCCTTGGTTGCCTCTTTCGATAGTCTCTAATCTCACAGCAGTAAATAGCACACCTCCAAGAAGGACGTTGTGGAGCTTTGAAAACCTCCTCCCCACCCCCACCAAAGACTGTCATGAAATTGGCCACAGCCTCCAGCCCTGGAGTGTCCCAGCTGCAGAGTCCACATGCTCAGGCATCCTAAGGATTAGTCTAGATGCAATTGTGAGTATGTTTTTAAATCCCTGTGGTCAGCAGCACCAGTCCCCTCTCTTCGCAATCAGTCACCAGCCGTGGAAGGGGATGGTGCTGTTCTGGATCACAATTAGGGCATAGCCAGGGTGAGGGGAGGTTGAGCCTTTCCTGCCGAAAAACCCTCTTCCGAATTTGTGATTTGAATTTTAAAAAGCCACGTAATGAATTACGTAAATTGTGTGGTCAGTATGTTATTCCACCCCATTCACTGAGAGTGCCTTAGGAGACTCCCTATTCCCTGCACGGAGCTGCAATTCTCAACAGCTTTAACAAACTAAAGTTCACAGGATTCCTTCTTTTTGGGGGGAGCCTTGACTGTTAAAGTGGTGATACATTCTTGCTTGGTCTCAACCTGCACTCCACACTTTCCTCATCAATTTGGAGGCTTGAATTCCCTTAAACCTCCCCTTATCAGGAGATGGGAGAATTTTCACAGAGTAAAGAGTTGTGTGATGTTCTTCACAGGTTCCTTGCATGCCTTCCCGAGGGAAATACAAACGCTTCTACTGTTAACTCTCTCTGTTTCCTTTCCTCTGGCTTGTGAGTAGCAAGGAGGTCAGAGAGATGATTCACTCAGAGGCTGGATGTTCAGATTTTGGGATTTCTCTCCCCACCATTGCAAACCTGGGTGGAAATAGGAGGACTTCAGACTGCTTGCAGAAAGAGCCCTTTCTTTCCTTGTCAACCCCTCTTTTCTTTGGCCTCTTCAGTTTTAATGACTGTTCTGACATTTAAAAGATGCTTAACATGGCTGTTATTTGCAAAGACGGGACCTAGGTGGAAGTGGGCTTGGAATCTCCCCTACATTTTCCCCCTCTTTGCAAAGCTAATGAAAGCACTACAGAAATTCTTCCTTGCACTGGTAGGAATCTGGTGCTTGTAAGGGAGAATCTTGGAGTATCTCCTCCACACTGAGAAATGTACCCTGTGAAATATCCAAAGGATGGGTGGGGGACCTCTTTTGCTGGAGAGAAGCCCCTGAACGACAAGCTGAAGAGATGAGCCAGCAGAGATGAGACCAGCAGTGTGGCTCAAGGGTGATGATGGGTTTGCAGGCCCTGATAATCCTGGAGGACCCCATCAAGCATCTTGAGCCAGCCAACCCACCAGTGGGCAGTTCCTCAAAATTTTGCTGTGCCCTCTCCTGGGAATTCCTTCTGGTGTCCTTCTGTGGGCAGCTGGGATTCCAAACCAGAATGCATGAGGGGTAAGATGAGATCGTCCATATTTGGCATCACTAAAATTTTCTAAGGGGTTGAAGGGGTGGGAGGGAGAGAAAAGAAATCAGGTTAGAAATATGCCACCAAGTTTTCTGCAAGCAAAAAATGCCTCTAGAAGGCTTGGTGCAGCCAAGTGATCTATATAATGGAGATGATCTGCTGAGAACTGTGCTCTCTATGGGCCTCTCCAGCGTCTGTTTATTGAGCATTCATCTTGATATACTTCCACAAAGCTAACACTGAGGTTTGATCCAGACTTTACTGAGCACCCACTCTCTCCAGTGCATTTCTCTGTCACTTTCAAAACCACAAGAAGTATACGTCTGTTTGCTTTTAAAGTGGTTTTGTTGCACTTTGATCCACTTTCAATGTGGAAGCCTAGAGCTCCAGTATGTGCTTCAAACCCTCCTGCGAGGCGGTAGCAGTCTGGAGGCAACCTATGGTGGAAATGCGCTTTGCAGGAAACTCATTGATGTGTCTGAACAGGGCAGCTCCATCTCCTCTCTCTAATGGGTGCCACAGCTTAGTCCATCTTCTGATGCCATTACACCAAGGATAGGCAGCCTTCAGGTTCTTCAGGTTTGCAGGCTCTGCTTGGCTGTGGTTTTTTACTGGAACGCCAGGACCCACCAGCCAGGTGCACAATAGTGGCTGGGTGGGACACTGTCTTCTCAGAATTATCGTATTTCGCTCTATAAGACGCACCCAACCATAAGATGCACCTTGTTTTTAGGGGAGAAAAACAAGAAACAAGAAAGCAACGCAAAGCCTCTTGAGCGAAGAGGCAGGAGTGCTCCAGCTGTACTCAAGAGGCTTTGCATGGCTATCCCTGAAGCCAGGAGAGCAAGAGGGATCAGCGTGCACCTATCCCTCTTGCTCTCCTGGCTTCAGCAATAGCTGCACAGCCTGCATTCACTCCATAAGACACACACACACGTTTCCCCTTACTTTTTAGGAGGGGAAAAGTGCATCTTATAGAGCAAAAAATACGGTAAGGGACAAGGTGCCTCTGAATGCTCAGCTCAGTAAGTTTTCAGTGCCACAACAGAGTTTGCACTCTATGTGTAAAACCCACTTCTGGTTCTGCTACCACCACCAGCATCCCCCCCCAGCAGGCTTTTTTCATCACATGGCAGATTCAACAGGAAGACTCCATTCAGGGGAACTGTAAAAGCCCACTGATAAGAGAACACCTGTGTTGCATGCAGAAGTCCCCAGGTTCAATCTCCCACAGCACCTTCAGGTAGCGCTGGGAATATGCCCTGCATAAAACACTTGAAAGTCCCTGCCAGTCATTGTAAACAATACTAGGCTAGAAGGACTGATGGTCTGACTTGGGCTAAGGCTGTTTTCTATTCCCCAAGAAAGAAGGACTGTAGCTCAGTGGTAGAGAATCTTGTTTCCATGCAGCAGGTCCCACTGGCATCTTCAGGTAGGGCAGGGAGGGACTCCTTGTCTGAGACCCTGGAGAGCTGCTGCCTGTCAGTGTAGACAATACTGAGCTAGATGGACCACTGGTGAGACTCAGTACAAGGCGGTTTCCTGTGCTCACAGCTGTTTTGGTAAACAGCCTTAGCCAGACCTATCCTTCAGCAATCTGTCTCATCGCTTTCAGAAAAGTTGGCTAACCAGGTGGCCATCATGATTCTATGATTCTATAACCAAATCTTGTGGTAACGAATGACTTATTAGACTCCATTCCTTACTTTGAGCCCAGCTAGCCTGTTTCTGGAACCTGGCCTATTTCCAAAGACAGGTACCTGGAATTCATGCTTAAGCTTCTTCTCGATCCATTCTGTGACATGGATGAAGGTGACCTCTCGTTCCCCCAGCTTTGGGCGGACCTTCAGATCCAGCTGTGGTGGAGTCCGGAAGCTGTACCTGGAGCAGGGAGGCAGAAAAGACTCGTGTAGACTCTCCCTTTCCCTCTGCAACCATTGCAATGAGCCCATCCTTACATTCTTGCATGCCCCTGCCCCGCCAGTGATTATTTTTTTGCTGAGAGATGAAGCACTGAAGTAGCCTGGAATATACGCAGCCCAGTTCTGCAACACCATCTTGTGGACTTCTCTGGGCTACCCGGACTGCCGTTGTTTGAGAGCCTGCTCTGCTGAGCTAGATGGACAAGGGTTTCTCACTTGCCTTCCCTTTGCCCCAGTCTGGTCACACAGTACAGGCCCCAGCAAACCCTTTGAGGCCTGTTCCCCTCTCTGCCTTCTAGCTTCCTACCAGATTCGGTCAGTTGGGGGTGGTGGGATGTTCACAGCCAGCGTGCCTGTCAGCTCTTGGACCTCCACCGTCAAGAGCAAGGGGGTGTTGGAGACCTCCTCTATCTTCTTCTTAATAAACTCGTTCTCGGTGGCCTTCTGGAAGTACTTGGACTTGGCAATCTTGTCCACAAAGCGCAGGATCTTCCGGCTGGTGCTGTTTCCGCTGACGTGGCTGAGAGAAAACATAGTCAGGGTCAGCCTTGGCCCACGAAACATAGGCGAGTCTTGGGCAAGGGACATATGCCCAAATCAAGGAACACTGAGTATGTGACCCCAAAGTTGCTGAAAGTGGCAATTTGGTCAGTGTAGATTTGAGTTTGCTTGTTTATTTGCTTATGACATTAATATCCCGCCTTTCTTCCAAGGAGCTCAAGGTGGGGTCAGAGGCACCAGCTTGCGAAGGCGTTGGGGGGGGGGGAATGCCGCATGTGTGGCATCATGTGTGACATTGACATTGCGTCATGACACTGATGCACGTGACATCAGGATATTGGGAGGAGCTGCCTGTGTGTGGCAGCCACGCAGCTTCAATGGCAGCTGGCTTCTCCTTCCCCTCCTCCTGGTGCCACCACTGGCAGGAGGCTGCTTCAACCCTCCTCCTCCATGGCAGGAGGAAGAGAAGGAGCCGGTCACTGGAGCCACACTACGCTTGGCTCCAGGTTTTGCCTCTGCACTTCCTTGGACATTGGAGGTGCCCAGCACCTACCCTCAAAATATTTGAGGGGTCCAAAAGGGCTTGGCCCCAGGAGCCAGCACCCCTGGGTGGGGTACATAGCTTTCCCCTCCCCATTTTTGCCCTATAGCTGCAGGGGCTGATGGGAGTTGTAGTCCCAAATGGCTGTGCTTGGCTGGGGCTGGTGGGAGTTGTCGTCTAAAGCATCTGGAGGGCAACAGGTTGTCGGGGGTTGTTCTGTGCTGTCTCTAGTTGGTTTTACCCTTCAGCCCCAGGAGGGGTACCCCTTTCTCCTGGGACCCCTGAGGGCTCCATGTTGGGGATGTCTTCCTCGTCAGAGGACCCAGCGCTGGAGGACTCTGCATCACTGTCAGCCAGAAGGACTAAGCGGGGCTTCACACTGCAAGGGGAGAGAGAGAGAGAGGACCCTAAGCAACGCAAGCCATTTGCAAAGGCCAAGGAAGGCCTGCCCTTGCGCAATGCTGTGTGCGTCAGGGACTGCCTGCGCTATGTAATTCCTTTCCCCTGGGGATTAAGAAGGTGCATCCTGGTGACTGTGACCTACATAAGCAGATGAGGTCCAGAAGGGAGTTTCTCAGCAGCCGGGAGGAAATGGCTGGGGAGCTTTCATGTCAACCAGCATCTCTGTCTGTGGAGTAGCATTCCCGCCTAGCAAAACACCCTCGGCCACTGAGTCTGAGCAAGGGAACACCTGGCTTTCTTCCTACCATCCTCCTAGGTTCATTTTCTCAGGTTCATTGTGCTTGTGCTTTCTGCATTAGCTGCTGGAGAGAGAAATGGGTGTGTGGAAATTGCTTGTATCGCCTTGTTAGTCCCATGTTATAAAAATACGATCATGAGGTACGTCACACCCAAATTCAACTCCCTGTGGCAGCTGCCTCACTCGATCTAATGAAAGCACCAGTTCTGCCTAATGATTTCCAGCTCCTGTTCTTAGCACCTTGAAACTGAGCTCCTTTTACCAACCAGAGAGGGAAAAGGTGCATTTGGTGCAAAAATGTGTTATTTTATACATTTGCCAAACCACAAAAAGGCAAAAATAAAATAAAAGCCTGTAGGTGTCAATGCCATTAGGTAATATCTCTCAAGCCCCCACCTCTCTTTCTTCCAGCTATTTACTCACCAAAAGTTACTAATGCCAAATACATACCAGAGACAGTAACAGTCCTCACCACCCTGTAAAATCAGATCTCCATCTTGATTAAAAGATGGACTCTTTCCTAGAACCAATAATTCTCCAGCTGTCCTGCCTCCTGTTGTGGCAGATGAGGACAGATGGTTGATGATCCCATCCAACAGATGGTTCAGCACAATCTCTCAGAGAGAGCACAAGTTGCTTCTCATTCCTGCCGTCCCCTGGCCTGCTTTTATCTGGTTGAAATGTAACCTTCGCTTGGCTCGCCAGGCCTGTAAATAGATCCTTTGCCCCCATTAATGGAGTCGCCTAATCCAAACTTTTCCTAAGAGGCTATTACGGCATATCACGATTTTCCAGGCTCTTGTAATTAAAGGCCAGATTTGTTGAGAATGGGGAGCTAACACTCTTCGGACTGGTGCTGGGCTGGTAGGCTGGCCTCACCCTTCCCTGCCGTCCTCTGCCTTTCCACTGTCCTCTCCCAGGGCTTCTTTGCCTAGTTTGTACAAGTTCATCTTCGTTTCCAGGGTCATCTGCAGGGATCCGCTGTAGGTCACTTCCATGTCCACCCAAAGCCCTGCAGAGTGGAGAAGAGGACAGAGGTGACCACTGCCAAATGGAGATGTGCATGGCTGTTGAGGAGGGATGAGCCCTTCTGTCAATGTGGGTTTCTCTCAGTTTCTCATTCCCCCCCCCCCTCAATCTTAAGCATTGTTTGGAGAACTTCATTGTTTCACATACAGTGTCTATATATTTCATACAAACATATACTCACATACATGCATAGTTGCTTATATATTTAAATTCATTGTCATTTGGGTTCCTGATTATTTATTTAATCTTTTTATTTCATAACATTTATACGTTGCTTGACTGTAAAGGAAAACCCTCAGAGCGGTTTGCAAAGAGAATAAAACAATAAAATCATCAGTTTTAAAAAAAAGTAAAAACAACTCTTTAAAGCGATATAAAATCGGCAATCACCTAAAACCAGATTAAAACATACATCAATATTCTATATGTCTGGGTAGGCTTGTGTAAACAAAGCAAGGTTTTAGATGATGCCGAAAAGAGCACTGCGACGACACTTGCCTGATGTCAATAGACAGAGAGTTTCAAAACGTAGATGCCGCCACACTAAAAGATTGATTTCTCACAAATGTGAAACAGGTATTATGTTCCTGTGACTTTGTCTTTTTGTCTTTCATATTTGGGGAAACACTCCTTTGCGGGGAAACATATACAGCCCCACCACTAGAGGGAGGCAGTGCAAATCTGTTTCCCCCCTGCATGCTGCTACAGCTCACCTCGGTGATCGATGGTCGGGCTTGACGTGCTGAGTATTTGTGGGATGGATGTCCCCATGTCCAGTTCAGTGAGTGTGAGCTCGTTCATGAAGTACGGCAGCTGAGTTGGACCAAAAGAGAGGAAGAAGAAACAACAACAATCTGGCAGGAATGAAAGTCAAAGAAAGGCAGAAACAAAAGACTACTTTCCAGTGAAATGCCAGCATATGGGGCCAACCCCATCTTGAAAACTTGGAGAGCTGCTGCCAGTCAGTGTGGGCAATACTGAGCTAGATGGGTCTCATTCAGTATGAGAAAGAGTCCTAGGTTCCTAAAGGGAAGGTCTACAGCTCAGTGGTAAAGCATCTGCTTTCGACACAGAAACAGAGGCGAAGAGAAAATGGGCCAATTTCCTTACCTTGATTCTGCCTAGTTTCTTCTGAATCTTGTTTGAAACTAGGTCTGCCCAAACTTTTTCCCGTAGAAAGTCCCAAAACATTCTCCCAAGCAACGCATTGGCCCAAGCCGTGTTTGTGTCACTCGTGACATTCGTATCCCCAAAGAACTGAAAAGAAGGAAAAAGGGAGTCGCAGTACTGCAATGTCTCTTAAATTCTGTATAGGATCATCCAAGAGCAAGACATTCTAAATACCTGTAAGTGCTATAACATGTGTTATTGCTCTAAAACATTTCTGACAATAGATTGAGATTGGGCAGGCACCTTCACTGTATTGTTTTAGACGCCTGCTGAAAACATTTACCGTATTTTTTGCACCATAACACTCACTTTTTTCCTCCTAGAAAGTAAGGGGAAATGTCTGTGTGTGTTATGGAGGGAATGCCTACGGGTGGCATGCCTACGGATTTTCCTCCTCTAAAAACTACGTGCGTGTTATGGTCGGGTGCGTGTTATAGAGCGAAAAATACGGTATGTTTCTGTAAGCCCACCTAGCCATATAATTCAGCTACCTATATTTGTTTCGAAAGTCTTACCAAATTATCTGTGTTTTAATAGCAATGGTTTCATGCATATTTGCTTTTCAATTAATTTGTGGATTTTGGCTGTGTTTTGAGCTCTTTGATCATGTGGTTTATAGATCTTCTAAAAAAATAAGTAAATGATGTTGTTTATCCTCTTTGGCCTCCTCCAAAAGCTGAACAGAGTTTGTCTCCAAAACATTCTCCCTCCTCTGTTAATTTTGTTGAGTGTTCACTAGAGAGTCACTGAAGGTTTGCCAAAGATCTGCCGCATATTTGTAATCTTCATTTGGCATCAAATTCTGCTTGATTTAACAAAAGCCATTGTATGTGCTAAGGCTTACCTTTGATTTAAGGCAGACTTCCTCAAACCCGGCCCTCCAGATGTTTTTGGCCTACAACTCCCATGATCCCTAGCTAGCAGGACCAGTGGTCAGGGATGATGGGAATTGTAGCCTCAAAACATCTGGAGGACCGAGTTTGAGGAAGCCTGATTTAGGGTGAGGACGTAAGGGCCTAACTAGACAGTATACATAAATGTGCAATGACCTCCTTTTATTTATTTTTAAACAATGCAAGCAGTTTTGGGGACAAGTGACTAACAGGAGGGAGTGTTTAACCCCTCTGCCTTCCTCCCCCCGAGGGATGATATTGAAAGCATTTCCCTCTTTCTGGATTACCTGGTAATCTCAGTGGTTTTCTCACCTTTTTGGGTGTTGGGCTGCCTGCCGTACTGTGGGAGGGGCTCTCGGGTGGGCTGGAACATGTCCCTGTTGGGACTATTCGGGACATGTACATGTTGTAATCCAAAAGGAGCTTCTCCCGGACATTAACAACCAGGTCCTTGGGCTTGATGAGAGAAAGGAGGTCATCAGTGCTGCCTCTGCTGCTGCCACTGCTGCATGTCCCCTTTCCTGATGGGCTGAGCTGGTTTAAACCTGACCAAGAGAAAGAGGGGGAGATTAGAGCCTTGCTGCCTTCGGTTAAAGCAGGAAACATGGTTTTAGCCTCAGGTTTCTGAAAATCTTTATCTTCTGTTTCTTGGCAAATGTCTTGTTCTTATGAATTAGATGGTAGTCTTATGAGCGTGTGGGCAATATCTGATCAATTTCCAATGCCAAAGGGAACACTGAAGCATTTCCATTGCTCATACTCTCCTTCCTCTCCCGGCTTTAGCGCTTGCACTACAGTTTGTCCCTTCCCAAGGCTAGCAAAAGCAGAAGGAAGTGATGCAAAAATTGAGGATTTGGGGACTAGGGTGTAATGTCTCCTGCCTCAGGAACCCAGTGCTGGCTGGAGGAGGATGCACCAGTCACCCCACCTGAGGAATAGCCCTTCTACACTGCACCAGCCTAAGGACATGACTCCCCCACAATGTCTGAAAATGATTTCCTAGCCGCCTCTCCTGCTCCACCACCTTGCAGGAACCGTTGGCTATTCCGCAGGCCCTTTAAATGCCATAATCAGCCTTTCCAGAGGGGTGGAGTCCCTGGAGGGTCAAGCCCTGCAACCCTTCTCAGAAAACCCTAAGCTTTCGCTGAGGCAACATCTTCCCAGACGCAGCTAGCAGGACTCACTGCTTTTGTGAACAGCATCTCAGGAGTTTCCCCCTTAAAATACCCAAGTTAAAATGAATCTGAGAGAAAGGCTTCTGCCAAGCACATTTTTGTGTGTGATTGGAGCAGACTCTCCAGGTGTCCCTATTTCCCAGGGACAGCCCCAGATTTACAGAAGCTGTCCCAGTTTCTGATTTGATCTCAGAATGCCCCACTTTTCCTCAGGACGTCCTTATTTTCATCAGAGAAATGTTGGAGGGTATGTTGGAGCTCACCTGTGACGGTGTTACGCGGCTCACAGCTTTCTGCCCGGGAGGCCCTTGCAAGATGCTGGAACCATTCCTCCTTGTCTCTCCCTGTCCTGCCAAAGAGGTAGAGAGTCTTTTCCTGGGGCTCAGCTGGATGTGTTGGAGGGGTCTCTTGGACTGGAGACAGCCTTCTCTTCACAGCCTTCTCTCTTGAGTGATCCAAGTCATGCTCACTGGAGCCTTTGCTACTCAAGTCGTCTTGCTCTGGGAGGAGAATGCAGATGGGGTATTTCTTGTTCCACATCCTCTTGCGAGCCAGCCCAGGTGGGAAGAGGAAGACCTAGAGCACCATGGGAAGGTGTAAACTCTCAGGAAACTGCAAATCATACTAGCAATTGTTCAGTATATGCTGCAGTAGTACCAAGCTGCAAAGATATCGCTTCAGGCAGAGGTAGCCAATACAGTGCTCTCCAAATGTTCTGGACTAAAATTCCCATCAGCCCCAGCCAACACAACCTATGGTCATGAGTGGGGGGAGCTGTGTAGGATTTGGAAGGCATGGCATTGGCTCCCAATGTCCTAGGCTAGGGGATCAACTGTTTTTATATTCCTGCATTGCAGACAGTTGCAGACCCTTTGGGACTCTTCCAACTCTACAATTCGATGACCACGATTTTATTCATAATATTATTTCATGGAGAACTTTTGAAACAACAGTGGAACACTAGCTCTGCTCAAGGCATTATGGAAACAGCAACGACTGACAAAAGATAGACATAATATACTACAAGGACAGGAAGAAACATTATGGACAGAATAATTACCACACACAAGATGAACAAAGAAAGAGTTTAAATGCTTCACCTGTAGGACTATAAATCATTTAATGTGTTAATGTGAATGGAAGTCATTAAAACTGCAGTTGCAGTATAAGGGTTTGTTATTCTGACTGGAGTGCAATGGAAATTTATAAGATTTTGGAATGCAGGAATATAGTAAATCATCAAAACATCAATTCTAGCATGCGGGGGGGGGGGGCCACCTAAATTGTATAACTTGGCTTTTGTATGATTGGCATTATTAATGGTATTATCATTTGGCATTGTTATAATGAGGCTTTTCTTGGATTATTGTAACTACAAACTAATAAAATATATATATTTTTTAAAAATTTCATATTATTATTTCTTTTTGCCTTTTACTCCAGAGAGTACCCAAGCAGTTCACAACCAACAACAATATAACAATAAATAATGAAACATCAATCAAATGCATCGGTAAAATTTTACAGTAATCGTGAAGCTAACAACCGGCATGAATAGCCTGGCAGTGCTGGAGCAAATCTGAATGCCAGTTGCTAGAAACCACAGGAAGGGAGAAGAGCTCCTGTGCTCAGGTCCTGCTTGCCTGTTTCCCACAGGCATCTGGTTGGCGACTGTCAGAACAAGATGCTGACCTAGTTGGGCCATTGGCCTGATCCAGCAGGCTCCTCTTCATGTTTTCTACTTTGGCCTTTGCCTTGTTTGTATGAAATGCCAACGGCATGCTACTCAACAGGTAACCAAGCACCTGCTTCTAGTCTTCCTTCCACCCCTTGCTGTTTGCTAGTCCACTATTGTGAGCGAGCCCCCGCCCCCGTAGTTTCAGCTCCTTGCCCATCTGTGTCTCACCTTTGCGCCAATCATTTCATAATGGCGGTGACTAACCAAAGTCACCTTGAAGTCCTCTTCCTCAAAGGTGGCTCGCCGGGGGATGTTGCTCTTGGGGTAGGAGAGCGTCATGCTGGTGTCTTCCAAGGTCACAAACACAGAGTGGGTAAGCGATGGGTGGTAGATCTCTGGATCGTAGAAATACATTTCATTCATCCACCCCTGGAAAGAAACAACTCTGTTTAGAGTGGGGGAGGTAGCCAGTCCACACAGTATAAAACAGAGGTAGCAAACGTGGTGCCCTCCAGATGTTTTGGGATGGACTCCACCTCCCATCATCCCTGACGATTGGTCTTGCTCGCTGGGGCTGGTGGGAGTTGGAGTCCAGCAACAGCGGAGGGCACCACATTGGATACTCCTGGTATAAAATTGTGTGGTTTTTTTCTTAGGGCTGCCTTCTTAAAATTGTTGCAACAATTACAGTAATTAGATTTAGTTACAGGTAGGTAGCTGTGTTGGTCTGCCGTAGTCAAAACAAAATAAATAAATAAATAAATGAATGAATAAATGAATGAATAAATTCCTTCCAATAGCACCTTAGAGACCAACTATGTTATTGGTATGAACCTTTGTGTGCACGCACACTTCTTCAGATAATCATTAATTAGATTATTATTATTATTATTATTATTATTATTATTATTATTATTATTTATTGAGTTTATATACTGCCCTATACCCGGAGGTCTCAGGGCAGTTCACAGAAAAGATAACATATATAATCAGAATAAAAACAACAACCCAATAACACCCCCATAGATAAAAGTACTACTACTAATAATGAGCAACAACAACAACTATTTACTCACCAGGATGGCTTTTAAGCAATTTAAAAAAAAATAATATGTTAAGTCTGAATGAATGTGCTTGCATCTGACTAAAATTGGAATGGGGTTGGGAATCGTACTCCTTTTGGCTTTAGATAGTGTGTGCATACAGGGGAAGTCTCACAACTTAACAGAAAATATTTTGAATACTGAACAAGGTCCTGGGATCAAACCTTGGCATTTCTAGATAAAGAAAGGAGCAGGTGACAAGTGATGCAAATGCCCTGAGACCCTGGAGGGCCGCTGAAATGGGGAACCCCCAGCCATTTCTGTCTGGCGTGTGGGACCCTCCCCAGGGCAGGCTCCTCACTGGCCCTGCACCCAAAGCCTCAAGTACTTTTTTCCTGGATGGAATGCAGTCTCCTATAGTGTACAAAGGTATTGGAGTTACAGCCATTGCTCCACCCACTTTTGCCTCTAGTCCCGCCCACTACCAGTGTATGGTCCCCTGAAGGTCCCCTGCGAAGGAATGTGGCCCTTGGGCTGAAAAAGGTTTCCCATTCTTACTGTAGACAATACTGGTCTAAACAGGAAAAAAACCCAGGAAGGTTTCCTATGTCCCTAAAGACACCATCTTAAAAAGAGGCATTCTCACCTGTATGAAAGTGAAGGGAGTAAAGAATATCTCTCTTAAGATGCTGTTTTGAAAGGAATGAGGGCTGTATCCAGTGTTTGTCCTACTCAGAAAAGACCCACTGAGATTAATGGATATGACAAACTTCACTAATTTTCATAGGTCTACCCTGAATAATCAGTGAGTTGCAGACAACACTTAGCCTTTAGAATGCATTGATTTGCATTTTTAAAATGTTTATTAATAACAATACTGTTGTGTTGTGAGCTACCTTTGGAAAAGCAACATACAAATAACAAGAAATGAATAAATAACTTTAATAATAAGGCATAATAATATAAATAAATATGTAATAGCCTTAACAGCAAAATAAAAAAAATGATAAAATAATGTGTTGCTGGATTAATCGAGGGTGCCTTTTTAGCTGATTAAAAAGGTTTCTAATCAATTAATCTAATTTATTAAAGGGGATAGTCCTAGTTTTGCTTCTCCGTGGAAGGATTATCTCTCCTAGTGGTGTGTGTGTGTGAGAACTGTTACAGTGTTGAACAAATCCATGTTGAGAGAGGAGCATGGGAACATTGGGGTTGTTTTTTTACTACCAGCCCTTCACCCTAAGGTCCCAAGTCAGGTTACGGCACTAAAACAGGATATTATAAACAACCTAAAGCAACTCCTTAACTTTCCTCCTCATTGCCTCTGATGGAGACTGTGCAGCAACAGGATGGGAGATGAAAGCCTCCGCCTTTGTTGCTTGGCAACCATTATTCGTGCCTTAAGTAGGCCGACACCTCCTTGAAGCTAAAGATGGGTATACTCTCCCAAGTTGGTGTCAGGCTAACATGGAAATCATCTGAATTACCTGGGGACTTTAATCAGAGCCAATATGAAGCTTGAGGAAACCCACCCACCCATTTTTTCTGATGCCCTCCACAAATGCCAATCCACTCCCCTCAGTTAACTTAATCAGTGGGAGCAGCAATGGAGGTGTGGGGTGGAGGAAAGAGAACGGTTGTCTTCTTTTCCCTTCATTGCCCTGACGTTAAAGATGGATAAACCTGTCAGGGTTGTTGTACTCTAGGGCTGATCCTACTCGGAGTAGACCCACTGAAGTTATTGGAAATCACTAATTTATTAATTTCAATAAATCTGTTCTGAGCACTACATACAACTCTATATTTCATCCCCACCCCCATCATTTCATGAAGAAAAAATATATACAGGATTTTAAGTCCTTGTGAAAATTCTCCTGATATAACATTGTTGCAACTAAATTTCCCTAATATTTTATGTATTTTTTCACTAAAAAATTTATGGACACCTAGCATTTGCATTTTTGCACATATTATTAGACTGGAGTGCAGTCTAATTCAGAGGGGTGCAAATTTCAAAGGGTGGCTGTGTTTTGATTTGCTTTGGAAAGTACAGATTAAGTTGGTTTGCCTTTAAATGCAAACCTAAATGAATTCCCTGGCCTATCTCTACCTGACATTCCGGCTATGCAGGTTGGGCTAGCATCTAGGAGAGCAGGGTTCAAATCCCCACTCAGTATGAATCTCCCTGGGTCACCTTGGGCAAACTACGGTCTCTCAGCCTAACCTCCCTCATAGGGCTGTTGTGAGGATAAAATGGAATGGGGAAGAACACTGAACAGCAGCTTGAGATTATTAGAGGAAAGATAGGTTATAAATGCAATAAATAAATCTATTAATGCTGGGGCAACTGTAGAGAATGGCTGCCCCTTCACTGAGGGATCTTGGCCAACCCCACCACCAAGGGCTCCTTGTTAAGAATGGGCAATGTCTGGCCTAGGACTGACTGACTGACTGACTGACTGACTGATTGATTCATTCCATTTATAACCTGTTCTTCAACCCAAAAGTTCTTAGGGTGGTACAAAAACTAATTCATAATAAAACAAAAAAACAAAACAAAAATTAAACATTATATGAAACCTTTCAACCAACTGGACGACCAATTGGTCAGGAGGAAAAATGGCACCCCAGTGTTTTTCATTTCTTTTTATTTTTCATAAGCTCTGGGTTATTCTGGTTACTATAGTTTCTTGTGCAAACGTCAGAATCTTAGGTTGTTATCAAAATGTCAACCTGCCCTGCCCAGTACAGGTAGCTATGTACTGTATAATTTCATAAAAAAAATTTAAAATATCAGTTGAGATGTCTGGAAACAAATGACAGTGACAGGATTTTTGTTTCAGCATTCTGCCTCAGATTGGTTCCACTGGGCAATTTGTTGGGGATGGGCTGTAGCTCAGAGGCAGAGGATGTACTTTGCATGCATATGGTTCCGGGTTCAATCCCCAAGTAGGACTGAGAGTTCCCCAGCTAAAAGACTGGAAAGCCATTGCCTGTTGGTGCAGACATTATGAGGCTATATGGGACCAATGGCCAACTTCTGACACCCCTATCTCCTACCTTAAGAATGTTGGGTTCCTGGGGCTGCTGATTCAACGTCTCTGATGGCAGCTGGTCTAGAGATGTCTGCCTTTTCCGTGGAGACAAGGAACGCTTTGGCATCATCAGAAGAATAATGAGGAAGCCCAGCATGAACCCACATGCCAAGCCAAGGCAGAGGCCTGAGATGTAAGGAGGCAGCGGCAGCACAAAATAGTGGTAGGCCAAGATGGCGACGCAGACAAGCGCTTTGCATGGCACTCTGCTACAAGGCTTGGTGGGGCGGAGGATGTCCAGAGGTGGAAGCATCCGCACTTCCTCCTTGCCACTGCTTTTGTCCGCAGCAACCTCCACCACTTGGATGACATCTCCATAGGAGCAGATTTCGTACTGGCAGTTCAAAGAGGAACCCCATTTCTGATCACGGGGGCAATAGTCCTCCACTTGGCTCCTCCCAGATGGCTGTCCTGGAACAGCCCCATGCAGATTGGTCTCCTGGGTGGGGCTCTTCTCGTCTTCCAAAATGGTCTCCTTGCTGTGGCTAGAAGGGGAATCGTGGGGGTGGTTGCCAGAAAGTGGGGATCTGTGTTTTGGTGAAACATTATTCTCATCCCCCATGATTTTGCTGAGTCTGCTAAGGGGTTCATGCATGGCCTCTGAAAACCGCCTTTTCGTGTCCTCAAATTTGGCTTCCTGAGCCTTGAAGAAGCTGCTTTTGCTCTCTGAGGGGGAAATGTTGGGGGAGGAGGGAGCCGTCCTAGAATCCCCATTTTTGCCCTTGGGATGGGTGATCTGCCGCCATCGATGGACATTGAGCTTGGAGTCGGACTTGGACTGTGTCACCTCTGGCTCCAGGCGGGAAATCTCGGTTGAAATGGATTTGACCAAGCTCAGCAAGGGTTGGGGCTTGAGGGAAGAGGCGTCCCGGGGCTCAATTTCAGTTGAGAGGGATTTCACTAAGTTGATTAATGGCTTGGGGCCTTGAGGGTTTACAAGGCCTGTTGATCTCTGGGGTGATAAACTGGGTGAACTGGAAGTGGGGAGGGCAGGCAAGAAATCCAGTTCAGGAGGAGACGGCAGAGGGGATGGCATGTGGAATGTGGACCCTTCCTGATGTTCATCCTGTTTCCCAATATCTTCACACATATAAAAGTGGTCGGGTGGGTCAGGAGCTGCATCTTCCTCATCATCTAAGGCAAAGATCAGTTCATTTCCATCTACGCCTTCCCAGTCATCTTCTTTGCTGGGAGCAGCAAGGTGGTTGGCTAACTGTTGGGAACTAGCAGGTTCGCCTCCCTGCTGAGGGTACGGTTGGGAAGTAAACTTTGCAGTCAAAGGACCAAAAGTGATTTGAGAGTGGTCATCCATCTTTCACATCCTCCCTGACACTGAACCTGCAAAAGTGATGGGAGACATTCAGAGACATGCGAACCTCCAGATTAAGCCTCATGGAATAGAAATAGACCTCCAGCCCCAAATAATCTCATCATGTAAGGCATTATTCAGTTTCATAAATTTTTACAAACTATGGTATTGTCAGCCCCTATGCTCGTGGGCAGACAAAGCCCTGAAAGAACTCAGGTCAAGGTAGCCTGAAGGCACATTTCCCCACAGCTAGACTCACTCCACCATCAAGATCTTCTAAGGAGTCCCTCCTAGCCTCCTCAGTGGTGTAAAGCTGGTGCCCTCCAGTTATTTTGGACTACAACTCCCACCGGCCACATACATTTGTACCTTGGTTTTCGAACAGCTTAGTTCTTGAACATTTTGGCTCCTGAACTCCACAAACCTGGAAGTGACTGTTCCGGTTTGCGAACTAGTTTTGGAACCTGAATGTCCGACAGGGCTTCCGCAGCTTCTGATTGGCTGCAGGAAGCTCCTGCAGCCAATTGGAAGCCACGCTTTGGTTTCCAAACATTTGGGAAGTCGAATAGACTTCTGGAACGGATTCAGTTCAACTTCCAAGGTACGACTGTAGTTGTAGTCCAAAATAGCTGGAGAGCAGTGGTTTTGCAAAGGCTGTCCTGTCCTTGAAGTGCCCTCCCATAGGTGATACAGCAGGCAATAGTGGTGGAACACATTCGCTGTCTAATGAAAACACATCTCTGACAAGGCATCTCCAACAGATGCTTGTGGGTTTTTTTATTGCCTCTGGATCATGTTGCTGTTTTAAGGCATTTTTCACTGATTTTATTGCTGCGTTATTTCCTTGCTATAAACCACATTTCAAGATATTGTCTTGAAATGAAAAGCAGTTGAGAAATTATTTTAAATAAATAAAAATCATTGTCTGGACTACATACTTAGCTTCGTTTTGCATAATTTTCATGGCCATTGTTTCTGCCTAAGAATGCTGGGAATTGTAATCTGGTGAAATGGTTCAAAGCATTATCTGTAGGAAATCCCAAACTTCCTCACCAACTCTCTGTGTGGAAGGCGGGGGGTGGGGGTGGGGAGCAACAAAGCTGTGGTACAGATCTGTCTGTAAAGTGGAACTCCACAATCTTCCTCATTTTTGAAATGATAGGATTTTAAAATTCAACAACAGAGCAAGATGTGATGGCACTTCAGACACTATTCAGTGGCCTTTTTTCCCTTTAATCCCCTATCTGCATTATTTAATCAATGAATAAGAAGAAGAAAAAGAAGCCAGATTATCAAAATAAAACTTTTAGCCTTAAGGCATATTCAGGGTAGATTCCCTGAAAGTAATAGATTTAAGTCAGTTATGCCTATTTATTTCAATAGATTTACTCCGATTATGACATCGTTTCAACTTTTTGTCGTTTGGGACCATTGATCTTTATAGTAACATCATATATATTGCCAGCATTTGGCTTTACTGGGAACATTTATTCCCATTTTTTTTTTTTTGTTAAATAACCTAATGGAATCACAGTTTACCAAGCTGTGTTCGGGGTTGTCATCGGGTTTTCAGTTTTTTTAAATTATTATTTTTAACTGACTTTAGCTTTCAGCAAGAGTGACTCATGCATTGTCACATTAATCTTAAATCCCTCGGGGAGTTTTAAAAAGCAATGAATTAAAAATAGGTTGTGCTGCAAGGGAGATTCTCTGCTGAGAGTTCTATTGGTAAAAAGTTGTTTAAAAAATAATAATAGGTCAGGGATTCTGATGTTCTGACCTTTAGGAGTATTACCAGGGTTGTGTGTATGTTTGAGATTCTACATTAGAATAAATACTGAATGTTTCCTGGGTGCAAAATTCATTGTCCTCGGAATCTCTGATTCCATTAATATATATTTTTTTAATCAAGTTTCTATAGATCTCATCGTGGTTTTCCTTTTTTGCGCATAAATTGGTTAACTTGGTGCAGAAATTGATAGGGTTTCCCCAGATGACAGATATATAGAGCATTCATCTGGATTGGCCTGTGAGGTGCTTATATGTCTTCACATTAAGGCACCCTCCCACCCATCCTATGCTTTCTAGTGCATTTCCTTGTCATTTTTCCAAACTGCAGAAAGCCTAATTCTTTTTTTTAAAGAGGTTTTGTTATGCTATGGCAACTGAGTATTTTAACCCACTTTATGATTACACTTAACCTCACCACTGTAACCCATACGTTGGCAACTTCAATCCTGGATTACTGCAATGCTCTCTACTTGGGGCTGCCCTTGGACCTGGTTCAGAAGCTGCAGCTGATGCAGAATGCAATGGCATCTGGCTGACCCTGGCTGCCCATCTACTACAGTGGTACCTCAGGTTACAGATGCTTCAGGTTACAGATGCTTCAGGTTACAGACTACACTAACCCAGAAATAGTATCTCGGGTTAAGAACTTTGCATCAGGATGAGAACAGAAATCGTGCGGCAGCAGCAGGAGACCCCATTAGCTAAAGTGGTACCTCAGGTTAAGAACAGTTTCAGGTTAAGAACGGACCTTCAGAACAAATTAATTCTTAACCCGAGGTACCACTGTACTGAGCCAGGTTAAGAGTCCTTGTCTTAATTTGCAAAGCCCTGGACAACATAGGTCTAGGGTACGCCAGTGACCACCTGAAGCCTTATATTTCAGCTTGGTCACTGAGATAATCTGTAGGAGCATCTCTGATCATTCCCAGAACTGGGGAGGCTCATCTGACAACAAGAAATCGAGCCTTTAGTGTCATCTGCCCAGTCCTGTGGAACACCCTGCCAATGGAGATTCAGCAGGTGTTTTCTGTTTCAACTTTTAAAGCCCTGCTGATAACTTTCCTATTCCACTATGCAGGCAATTAAGATGTATCCTTCTACAGTAGCTGGCTGATTTCTGATTTTTTGAATACAGTATATATTTTCATTGCATGGTTTTATGTACAATTGTTGTAAACTGCTCTGATTTTTTTTTATTAATAGCAGTATATCAATATTTTCTAATTTTAAAAATTGTGCAAGCCTAAATTACCTGGTATATCCTCTCAACAAAAAACCCCCCAGAATGAATGCTTAATAAAGACCGGATGTAGTCAAACCTCTGTGTAAACTCTGCACAAGCAAAGCTGGATGAAATGGTCAATTAACAGGTCACTTGGATGAGCTTCTGGATAGATGCCAATAAGCAATTAGGTGTGTGTGGAGGCTGGGGTAACTCACCCTCTGATATTTCACTGGGACAGGCTTTTCAATGCCCAGGATTGCTGCCCAGAGCACTTTCCCATTTATTGTTGTTGTTATTTGTATACTGCCCTATACCTGCAGGTCTCACAACATAAAATCAAAATATATAAACACAAAATACATAATAAAAACAAGAACAAGAACAACCCAGTACTTTGCCAGCACACAACAAGGAAAAGTTTGCTTCGCTTTCAGAACATTCTTTGGATTTACTCTCCCCTGATTTTCAAGCTGGAAGCCTGCTTGCTCCTTTATTTATTTCTGGCAAGCTCTTTAAAGCACTTTACTGGCATGAATTAATCAGAGACTGCAATGCTGTTGCCCCAGCTGCCTTTCTCAGCCTGCACATTGTAGGGCCTTCATGTTCCTTACATTTCCCCAATTCCTCTTCTTCATGAACAAAATGAACCTGAAATAATGTCTCCAGTCTATCTGGGGATCTATGAAGAGGCAACAGATGGGGAATGGCACCAGTAGAGTGTAGGTTTAGGAACACAAGAACACAAAAAGCTGCCTTATACCAACTCAGACCCTTGGTCCCTCTAACTCAGTACAACACTGACTGGCGCAGCTCTGCAGGTTTTCAGACGAGTCTTTCCCATCCCAGCCCTACCTGGAGATGCCGCAAATCGAACACGGGAACTTTGTGTTGCAAAGCAGGTGCTCTGCTCTTCCCTCCCTCTCCCTGCAAACCAGTTTCAGTCAGTTTTGTTAGTCTATTTCCCTCGCAGCAAGAGAAATATAGTTTGAGGAATCTGCGGCCCTGGCAATAGCATATATATTTCTTGGCACTAATTGTTTTGTAATGAACAAAATGCCCACCAGCTGGCTGGCACCGAGATGGTGTAGCTCTTTTGACTATTGCTCACATTTGTCTGCTCACAATGTATTTTTGACCCATTGCACCAGTCCGTGTTAAGCAGAGCAGTCCCTCCAACAATACTGTAGGTGTGTTGGTTGCTTGTTATGCACACAGGTTTGAGATGAGGGTTGGGATTGGAGAAATGGCTGCTGTGATGTCACGGGGCACTAATGGCTCCCGAAGGTAAGGAGAGGTTGTAGTATCCCCCTATATATGCCACAAGGAGAGGTGAGATTTGGAGGGTCTGTCTCCCAAGTGAAAGATCCTACAACTCCCTAGGGGGGTAAAGAAAGAAAGTGCAAAACTATTGATGTGTCTCCAGCCTACATCTCACTCAGGGGGTCAGCATTTTCTCTGCTGTCAATCACTGAGTCCTGCCTTGAGTGGTTTCTGAGTATGCAAAAGGCAGTCCCCATTTCCTGAGAGGTTATTAACTTGCTGAAAGCACAATCAATAGCACAATAAAGATGATCCAGATTTAGAAAGCTCATTTTCTTGAGAAGGAACTTGGAGTACACAGCAATTTGTAGAAACCACTGAAAAAGACTGCCTGGGAGGAATTTAAAACTGTTTTTTTAGAAGGTTGCTTTAAAGTTTTAATTATATTAGTATTGATACCTTTGCTGCCCTGGGTTCCTTTGGAAGAAGGTGTTTGTTATAACAACAACTACAACAGGCTATTATGGCAAGATGGGGAGGAAAATCAATTAGCGGAGGACAGCAGAGTCTCCCAGAGATGTTCTTGGTTGCAAATATTGCTGGTTTTGTAGATTTTGAAGCTAGATGTGTTTCTCCAGATTCCCTAGTCTAAACCTGCTTGGTAGCAGATCGGGTCCTAGAATTCAACCTGCACCTTCCTGCACCAGCTCCTAGGAAGGGTGAGCCTCTTAAGTCCATATCTAGACTCATAGAGTTGGAAGAGACCACAAGGGCCATCGAGTCCAACCCCCTGCCAAGCAGGAAACACCATCAGAGCACTCCTGACATATGGTTGTCAAGCCTCTGCTTAAAGACCTCCAAAGAAGGAGACTCCACCACACTCCTTGGCAGCAAATTCCACTGTCGAACAGCTCTTACTGTCAGGAAGTTCTTCCTAATGTTTAGGTGGAATCTTCTTTCTTGTAGTTTGGATCCATTGCTCCGTGTCCGCTTCTCTGGAGCAGCAGAAAACAACCTTTCTCCCTCCTCTATATGACATCCTTTTATATATTTGAACATGGCTATCATATCACCCCTTAACCTCCTCTTCTCCAGGCTAAACATGCCCAGCTCCCTTAGCCGTTCCTCATAAGGCATCGTTTCCAGGCCTTTGACCATTTTGGTTGCCCTCCTCTGGACACTATCCTGCTGGCTTTAGAAATCCTTGCTCTTTAAAGTACAGAACATAGGACGGTGTCTTACAGTGAGTCAGACCATTGGCCTACCAAGCTTAGTATGATCCACAATAACTTGAGGCGTATCTCCAGGACTTCAGAGGGGAGAAATTCCTAGCTCTATGTGGAGATGCCATCAGGGATTGAACCTGTGAGCCTTCTGCATGCAAAACGGATGCTCTACCACTGAGAGATGGCCCTTTCACCCAAACATTTAACATCCACCTAATAGCTCATTCAGGGCTGGGTTCAGGGTCAGTTCTAGGCCATGAGAAGCAATAAAAACAGAGCATTGTAATCACTGACGTTTCTCCCACGGTGTGTTGGAGAGCATTAAATGTTGGAGAGCATTCTATAGCATCACAATAGCTAATACAAGGGCTCTTGGGATAACAACAGGCTTAGGACCTATAAGGAGGATGGGGGAACATCAGACTCTCCAGGTTTCGTTGGACTCCAACTTGCATCAGCTTAATCATGGCCACCAGTCAAGGATAATGGGAGCTGAAGGGGCCCTATCCCTGGCCCAAAATGTAGCTGACAATCCATCTAATAGACTCCCGTCCGCCATTCCTGGCTTTTTGTCCTTTCTTGTTGCCTTGTAGGAAACAGGGAAAATGGCACTTCTGGGCGCTCTCATCCTCCTTTATGCCAATCTGGTAGTTCAGCTGCAAATTGTTCTCATCAAATATGGCTTGTCCTGCCCCCTTTGAAGAGACGTATCAATTATAGAGTCAGGAATTCCCTCGTCTAATTATCTCTGATTGAGCATCCTCGCCAAAAGCTAATTGCTGCCTTTATTAGTTCTGCAGTTGAAACGCTTTCCTCAGCTGCAGGACTCAGGCCCTCATTCGCTCCTCGATTAAAGCCGCACCCGCACTTCAAGCTAGCGTAACTGGTGAAACCTCTCCTCCCTTATGAATGCTGGGAGATGTAGTCTTGTGAAATAGTTTGGGGCACAATCCTGCCCTTGACCAGACCTACTGGAGAAGTCCTACAGCCCTAAATCTCATAGGAAATTCCCGGTTGACCTTCAAGGGCAGAGAGAGAAGCACCCTGGATCTTTAAGGCTTTCTGGGTTACTGCAACATGCTCTACGTGGGGCTTCCCTTGCGCTTGATCCAGAGGCTGCAGTCAGTGCCAAATGCTCCAGCATGATTGCTGACAGAAGTGAGGCCCTGTCAGCCTATCAAGCCTGTGCTCAGAGATCTGTGCTGGCTGTCAATTTGCTACTGAGCCAAGTCTTACTTTTAGTATATAAAACCCTTAATGACTTGGAACCAGAGTTTACCTACAAGATTGCCTTACCCCATATACACCCATTCAGCCACTTTGATCGGCAGAACTGACCGGGGCGGAGGAAGGGGGAGCAGTGGGGGCGGTTTGACCCAGGTGTCATTACTGATGGGGGTGACATTTGGCATGCTGCCTGCCCGCGATTCCCAAGCCTACCCGGAGCTGTTGGGGGAACCTTGCTGATGGCCGTCCTCCCTTCCCCCTTCTTTTTGACAGCTCAGGGGAGGCTTGGGAGTTGCGGGTGGGCGGCATGCCATTGCCCCCTGCTCCTAGGCTGCTTCCAGGGGTGGGGAGCCTCCCCGAGCTGTCAAAAGGAAGAGGGAAGGGAGGAAGGCTGCTGGCAAAGTGGCGCAGCTCCCTCACTCCTCCCCCCTACCCGGGAAGCAGCTTGCCATGGGCGACTCGCTCCACCCCCCTATGGGCAGCTTGCTCCACCCCCTGGGATGCTCACCCCATGCCTCCGCCCCTGGGTGCGCAGCAGCTAGCTGGGTGCAGAAGCAACTAGCTCTGCCTCTGGAACTGACATTGTCACAGGTGTGACATAATACCCGTTCTGCATTTGTAAGAAGTCAATCTTTGAGTGTGGCAGCTCCTACACTTTGGAACTCCCTGCCTATTGATATCAAGAAGGCGCCTTCACTGTACTCTTCTCGGTGCCTGCTAAAAACATTTTTGTTAAGACAAGTCCTGGGCTTTTTTTCCGCCTAGAGCGAATCATCTTCCTCGCTTCGTATTGAATATTTTGCTGTTCTTATCACTTTCAAAGCTATTTCCTTCGGTCACGCTTGTTTGTATTCACAATTCTGAGTCGTCACACGTCGCAAGACAGCTAGTTATAGGTAAAGCTGGTATCAGCCAAATCAAGTTCATACATTTGAATTAATTAAATGGTTTGCATTGGATTTTGAATAAATGTGCAATTCATTGTTACTGTTTTGAATATTCTTGTGGTTTTGTCTCCCTTAGTGGGTGGTGCAGACTGCTATTCTGAATAATGCTTTTTATAGGGCAGGGCACACTGGGGATGAGCTTATGGGAACAAGGGGGCAGTGGCTCCAAACAGTTTGGGAGCCACAGATGTAGACAATCCTGAGCTGGATGGACCAAAGGTCTGACTCAGGAGAAGGCAGCTTTCTGTGTTCTAGGATGTTGGGTGATAACAGACAAATAGTCTGACCTGACATGAAGCTGTTTCACTGGGGCCTGATCTCTCAATTGTTGCAGAAGGTGTTGATGACAAGCATATCAAGCCCCACTTATGGAAGCTGAAATGCTCATAGCTCACCCAAGCTAAAAATAAAGGGTTGTACCAGCACCTTCTAAATCTCAATCTTCTCAGCCTTGAGCAATATGCATAAAAGTGAAGATTGCAAAGCTAAATGGAATTTAAAACAACAACAGCCAGGCTCTAAAAGCTCCCCACCTCTGCTGGAGGAGTAAGCAAAGGCAGCCAAGGATGCTGCAGTTGCAAGGTCCTGCACTGCAGATCCAGCATTGAGCAGGGTTGGGATAGATGAACTCTGAGGTTCCTCTTCCAACTCTATGATTCTATGAAGTGAGAGTAGTATGGAATGTTGCCAGAGAACTCTGTGAATCTTGAGAGTTTGCAGTTGTAGGGATTTTCATGCTGCTGCCGAGGATTATAATGGGCAGTCCAGAAAAGGGAAAAACAACATGAGCAAGGGGAAGGAGCGACTCTTGTACAAAGAAGCATTGGCTGTGGACAATGCTGGATTTACATATAAGCTAAACAAACTATAGCTTAGGGCTATATTTAAAGGAAAAAATTTAAAGGAAAAAACACTTGGATGTACATTTCCAAAATATAAGATAAGTTCAACAATTACTTTGATAAATTACATATTTTGTTATGTGCAAATGGCTTTATATACCTATTAGGTCCATAAATTACCACAAAGCATAAATTCAACACAAAAAACAGCAACAATTTGTAGTTGACAAAGGACAGATGGACATATAACCATTACCTTCAGTAGTTTAGGGCCTCCTCAAACCTAAATCTGGCCCTGGCTGTGGCATTTGGGACTTCAGAGAAAAGGCAAGTAAGAGTTGACACGATGGAAGTTTATAAAATTATGCATGTCATGGAGAAAGGGGGTAGAGAAAAGTAGAACTTGTGGATATCCAATGAAGCTGAATGTTGGATGCTTCAGGACAGATAAAAGAAAGCACTTTGTCATGTAGTGTAGAGTTAATCTATGGAACTCACTCCCACAGGAGGCAGGTATGGCCATCGACTTGGATGGCTTTCAAAGAGGCAGTAATGCTTCTGAATACCAGTTACTGGAACCTGCAAGAGGGCAGAGGGCTCTTGCATTTAGCTACTTCTTGTGGGATTTCCACAATGGGCATCGGGTTGGCAACTGTGAAAACAGGATGCTGGACTATACGGGCCATTAGCTTTTTTTATTTTAAAAAGGTAAAAGAGAAGCTAAAATCCTGCATCAAGAAACATGGGATTCTATATGACCTGAATGACAGCTATTGTAGCACAACTACATAAGCTATTTGCTCTCTGCTAATTATAAGGAAGGAACACGGGTGGCGCTGTGGTCTAAACCACAGAGCCTAGGGCTTGCCGATCGGAAGGTCAGCAGTTCGAAACCCTGCAACGGGGTGAGCTCCCGTTGCTTGGTCCCTGCTCCTGCCAACCTAGCAGTTCAAAAGCACATCAAGTGCAAGTAGGTAAATAGGTACCACTCTGGCGGGAAAGTAAAAGGCATTTCTGTGCGCTGCTCTGGTTCGCCAGAAGCGGCTTAGTCATGCTGGCCACATCACCCGGAAGCTGTTTGCAGACAAATGCCAGCTCCCTCGGCCTATAGAACGAGATGAGCACGCAACCCCAGAGTCGTCCACAACTGGACCTAACGGTCAAGGGTAGCTTTACCTTTACCTTTAATTATAAGGAACTGATCTCTGTGGTGCCAACAAGCTTCCTCACCTTCTGATCTTTGCATGCCCATCCAGTTTCTCACTGGTTACTGCCTGCCTGTTTCTACTACAATAAGGACTACAAGAAGGAAGGAAGGAAGGAAGGAAGGAAGGAAGGAAGGAAGGAAGGAAAGCTGCAATCCAGGACCATGAATTCTTAGGCAGAAATCAAATTAGGTGCTTGCATGGTAGGAAAGTTACTTTCAAAGTCAAGCTTTTATTACAGAGATATCATCTCTGTGCATGAGACTTCGTAAAACAAAAGGAAATATTTCAAGCATAGGCAAAGTGCCTATTAAGCATTACTTTGATCTGTCCTACAAATATGGAATTAGGGGTCAGATTTGGGCAGGAGAGAGAAGGCACTGTCTGCATTTATTTATTTAAAGAACTTTCATCCTGCTCTTCAGCCAAAAAAGGTTCCCAGAAAGATCAATAGTAACAGCACAGGCCCTGCTCTCAACCTTAGTCTAAAAAGATGTAGCCAAAAAGCAAAACAGATTGGGAGGGAGGAGGAAATAAGTAAACTCAGGTACAAGTTGATAATTTCTTTTAAGAAAGCATGAACTCCCAGTATTATTGCTTTAAAAAAAAAAAGTACAGACAGTTTCTTGTTTTCAGACTGCAGCATTGGACAGAGATATTGTGAAACAGAGTGATTCCAGATTTTAATGCACTGATCCCTCCAAAACTAAAAAAGTCCACCTAAGTCTAAGCATCCCCCATCATAGGTGAGGCAACAGCCATATCAAAGGCAGATGAATTTCCACCCCTTTTCCGTCATAGGCTAGGAGGAAGCGGAGCTGTACATAAAGATAAGTTAATTTCTTTGGAAGCTTACAGGAAGGGGAGGATAAAAATCTCATAAAATAAATCAGGGGTTGGGAACCTCAGCCTAGGGGGCCAAATGTGGCCCTCCAGACCTTTCTGTCTGGCCCTCAGGGCTGTCCCCAGGTTGCACCCTCTTTTGCACCTTCCTTGAGTGTTTTTGCCCAGCTAGCATGTTTTTCTTGAACTCTGATCATTCCTCTTTTGCTTGCCTAGATGGGGGGATACAGAGGTGGGTGGGTAGAAACTAGCTTTCCGTACAAAGGGGAAAAAATGTATTTATGGCTCCACCCACCACAAGCTCCCCAAAGGTTGTTCAGAAAGGGATCCAACCCACAGGCTGAAAAAGGCTACCCACACCCTTAAATAAATAAACATATAAAATAGGGTATGGGAGGGTGGTGGTGCAGAAGAGCGGAGTCTGCAGCTATTATTAAAGAAGTTGACCCTCTTGATTCCTTGCAACCTCTCAGACTCTCTGGGATAATCTGTTGCTCTTTCCTTTCCTCAGCCGGATGCACAGACACCCAGCGAGGCAGAGGGGGAGGACCTCCTCACTCAAGAAATGTTCTCTAGGCACCTGCCACTGACAATAAATTCTGCTCTGCAAAGAAGGAGGGGGGTGCGCTGCAGAAATCTATCCAGGATGAACGACTGACCTAATTTAAAATGGCAGCATCCAGAGGGGGACGGTGGCTTTGATCGACCTGCTTTGCCACACAGATCTCAAACCTCTGCCTTTGCTCGTCTCCTTTGGCCAACCTTGTTCTCTCAGTAGCCACCTAGAGAGATGACTCTTTAGCTGTGGGTCTGCCCTCAGATCTGAAAATGGTGTGTGTGTGTGTGTGTCAGGATTTGCAGCCTTCATGTGGAAGCTGTTTGTAAAGCTGGGCTCATTGATTGTGGAGGGTTGGGGCTGCGGCTTCGTGGCAGAACATCTGCTCTCCATGCAGGAGATCCTAGGTTCAATTCCCAGCATCTCCAGGTAGGAGTCTCTGGTCTAAGACCCTGGAAGGCCTTTGCCAGCCAGTGTACACAAAACTGGGCTAGATGGACCAATGGTCTGATTCAGGACATGGCAACTTGCTGTGTTCCTATTTAAATCACCCCTTTATTCCAAACCACGAGGCCAGGAATATCAGTAGTGGAGTATCTACCTCACAGGCAGAAGGTCTCAGATTTAATTTCTGGTATCTCCAGGTAGGGCTGGGGAAGTTTCCTGCCCTGAAACCTTGGAGAGCTGCTGCAAATCAGTGCAAACAATCTGCTGAGTTAGGCAGACCAGTGGTCTTGGTGCAAAGCAACTTCCTAAAGGGCAAGGCTGTTGCACAGTGGCAGAGCACGTGCTTTGTATGCAAAAGGTCCCAGGTTCAATCCTGGACATCTCCCAAGTGAACCTGAGAATGCCCCCTGCTGAAACCCTGGAGAGCTGCTGCCAGTCAGAGAAGACGCTACAGAGCTAGATGGACCAATGGTTCAGCTCAGGTGCAGCATGCTGTGGCGGAGTTACTTGCCAGGCTCCTCTACCTTCCAAAACAGTTGCTTAAGAATCACACATTTTGGGTTATTTGAGGCTGCCTAGTATCTTATAAGAAGAAGAAGACTTCGTTAAGATTTTACGTGTTGTCCTCTGGCCGTCAGATATTTTGAACATAAAGACAAGTCGCAGTCCAGCATTTTGGCTGGTGGTAAACTCGGTGCTAGTCTTGGCCACTGAAAATGTAAAATAGAACAGCCTTCCCCCAAATTTCCCTCCAGTTGTTTTGGACCACAGCTGCCATCAGCCCCTAATCAGCATATAATCATTCACAATCACAGGCCAAACTGGAGTCCAAATTAGCTGGAGGGCACTACCAGGTTGACAAAGCCCAACAAAGATCTTGTTCACACTTTATAAGCAGCACAGCATTTCATAATCAGGCAAGAATGGGGCATTTAAAAAAAAATGTGTACAGCTTGTTGGGTGCCACTGGATGTCCCAATCTCTTGTCAAGTATTGTATACAAGGGGGTGACTTACCTATAAGGCAAGACTTGGAAACTTGTGGCTCTCCAGGTGTTGATGGATCACAACTCCCATCATCCCTGACCACTAGCCATGCTGGTTGCTGGGAGTTGGAGTCCAGCAACATTCTGCAGGGTTCCCCAGCTCTGCACTACAGTAAACAGTGGTTACCACAGCTCATTGGCTTCCTTGCAAATTGGCTACCACAGCTGACTGCAGCACTGAGGCCACAAGCAGAAAGGGCCAGGGGCCAAAATTATATGGACAGCCATTCCACGAAGCTCATCATAAAATAAATCTATTTTTTTTAACACACGTATTCATAATTGCCAGGAGCACCCAAAACATGATTACTGTTCCTTGATGGATTACTGTTTTGAATCCTTGATGCAATGAGCAATAAATCAAGGTCTAGTCCTGCTTATTATTCTTTTCTGCCAAGTTTGAGAAGGGGTATCTCAGGGACCAAAGCCTCTCCCAGCTCTGAAGTCTCCATAAAACTCACCTGATCAGATTGGAAGGGTGCCAGCAAAGAGGGAGATCCAATGGTGCCAGCTCACTTGCTGGTTCTTCATCGGGAAAACGGTCTCTGCCGCACGCTGGCTCACAGGGAGAGAGAAATACTTTTTCATCCACCTTGTGCCTGTGGCACCTCTGATGTGCCAGGGTTCTTCACTGGCATCTTTCCCGCTTCAGAATGCTGGCACCACCTGGGCTGAACTGCTTGAGCCAGTCTGGAGAGAAAACTAAAAAGGCTCCTTCTCCTCCTCACCTGGCTTCCGAGTCCTGGATGGCATTGGTGCGTCGAGAGCCAAATGCGGCGGGCATAGCAGACAACCTTGCAATGACGAGAGAGTGAAGACTGCAGACAGGAGTCAGGGCAACAAACCTTTCCTGCAACGGAGCCAAGACAGGTCAGGTCCAAGGCAGAGTCCTTCAGAGCTAGAGGGATTTGCCTCTCTGCTAGAAAGAGACCATTATAAACCACTTGCAGGAAAAGGAAACTCTCCAATTCTCCCTTTCGTACTCCACAACTTTTCGTTCTGTGGGATGAGCACCGTAGCTACCTGCCCAGTGCCCACCAATTTAGATATCTCGGCTAAATGCTCTTCAAATCAATCTCTCCTTACGTGAGATACGAACTGGGTACCTTCCTAGTGAATAGATCTGTTTATGTCAATTCCACATCTCTGTCTATAATCTAGACAGCCTGCATCCCTTGCTACACATTCACCTGCACAGCAATTAGTCCAGCAAAAAGTTATTTCCCTTCCGTATATTTTGCCACCAGAGTGCACCCCCAAACCACAACCCTTGCTCTTAGCGTTCGACACAAAAATAAAAGAACCTAAAATTGCCAGGCTCTCCATCAAGCTCACCTTTTTGTGTGTGTGGGGGGGTGCCTTCCTCCTTATGCCTTCAGTGGGCCAAGATCTGGACTTTCCTGCTGCCCCTTGGGACCGGAACGTGGGTCACGGATGGTGATCCTTTTCACGCGGCCCCGCAGCTGCTAGTACAGGATTATCCATCTACCAGTCTGGACAGGAGCATCGCAGCTTGCACGGCTGCCTGCTTGCATCACCACCTGATCTGATCCAGATTTAAGCTGAAGTGCAGCGGCTGAGGCCACCGCTACAGCCATCCTGGCCATGGCAGAAGCAGGGCTCTGAGGAGGGGGAGGGGAAGGGGGGGAAGAGCTGCAGGTTTGGCCCAGAGAACAGAGTGCCAGGGATGGAGGAATGCAGGAAGCACAGCATCCTTAGCTCATTCTGGTGCTGATGCTGCTGCAGCCTCCCGCTGTGCGGTCCAATCACAGGGGGGGCAGGGGAGGGAAGGGATGCTTTTGAGAAACACGCCATGCCCAGCCAGTCTTGAGGAAGGGTGACAAATCCGCTTGACGGATGGGGGATACATAGCCGCCACCGTGCTGCCGGCGTTTGCAATCTCTAGGACAGCAAAGGAGAGCACAGCAAGAGAAAGGAATGCAATTTCACGGGGGTTGGGGGATAACATGAACAAAAACCTTGTTCTGATTTCTAGTTGCATCCTACAGATCCATATGCCACTGGATCAAAGAGGCTAAAAATAGAATCTTCTGCCCCCCCTCTCAAAAACTCCCCCTCCACTGAATGCTGGAGCCCCATTCCCCCTACCCCATCCTCCCACAGCCTATGATTGCACACAGAGGTACCGTATAGCAGAACTGGCCAATCACAATGAGGGGGTGTGGCTTCTTTCCCTTTCCCCTCCTCTTGCAATGAGGTGGGGGTCAGTTCAGGACAAGCCATGAGCATTCTCCTCTTGGCAATTCTGTCCTTGGGAAAACAAGAAACTGTGGAAATAGGGACCCCTTGCAAAGTTTTCAGTTGCTGCTGCTGCTGCTGTTCTAGGGCGCAAAAACTGGAGCAGTTTTACTTGCCTTTTCTTCTTTACTTTACATAAGAAGAACCTGCTGGATCGGGCCAGTGGCATCCTATTCTCACAGTGGCCAACCAGATGCCTCCAAAGGGAAACCTGCAAGTGGGACCTAAGCACAAGAACAACCCTCCCCTCCTGTGGTTTCCAGCAGCTGGTAGTCAGAAGCACTGCTGTTTCTAACACTGGAGGCAGAGCATAGTCATCATAGGTAGTCACCATCAATAACTTCCTACAGTATTTTAAAACCATTCAATTTGGAGACCTTCGCTCTCTTCTGCGGGGGCAAGTTCCATAGTTTCCTACACTATGTAGCCAAACACAAACCGTGTGATAAGCAGGAGATAACTGGGGAGAGTCTTGGGGGCCAGATGGAGAGTCCCTGGGGGCCTTAAGCTTCTCACCTTGCTTTAGGGGGAGGGTAAGGCACTGTGGGTTAAACCACAGAGCCTAGGGCTTGCCAATCAGAAGGTTGGCGGTTCGAATCCCCACGACGGGTGAGGTCCCGTGGCTTGGTCCCTGTTCCTGCCAACCTAGCAGTTCAAAAGCACAAAGTGCAAGTAGATAAATAGGTATCACACTGGCAGGAAGGTAAATGGTGTTTCCGTGCACTGCTCTGGTTCGCCAGAAGCGGCTTAGTCATGCTGGCCACATGACCTGGAAGCTGTACGCCGGCTCCCTCGGCCAATAAAGTGAAATGAGTGCCGCAACCTCAGAGTCGTCCGCGACTGGACCCAATGGTCAAAGGTCCCTTTACCTTTAAGGGCCATTTGTAGCAGGGAACCCCCCCCCCCAATCATTCAGTTTGTACAAACTTCACACACACTCACACTCACACACTACATACGCTATGCTTCTTTATAAATTCATAGAAAATCAACCATACATCGGATTTGCACTGTTCCACTTTTATTTTACTCCATGAAGGAAGGACTACAAAATGGGGAAGGTTTGATACAGGGCAGCCATAATCCTTGACCATACCAGTACATACACAGGAGCCCTGCCCAGTTGCTATGCCAACCCTGATGGTCTCAGACAGAAGATCATCAACACTGCATACACGAGTGGATTCAACATGGGCTATAACAAAAGAACAGTGATTGGATTCCCCCTAGGGGCGGGAAACTGCGACTACCTTTTGTCTTCTGAAAATGACTCATGGGGAGGGGGAGAAGGGAACCAGCCAGGTGACAGGACACTCAGGTTACCACCACCACCCCTCCCTCAACCCCTCATTTCTGTGATGTATGTATGATGTTTCTGGGGGTGGTCTTGATCTACAGGGTGGGAATTTCAAAAGTTTTTATAAGGCCTTGCACACCATCTTTCTGTGTCTTTTCCTCTCTCCTGCAAGTGAGGGGAGCACCCTGTTGCAACAGTTCAATAAAGGCCAAGCCTACAGGCTGCTGATTTGCTCCAATTTACTCTGGTTGGTGTATTTACTTTTTGTCCAAGGGAGCCCTCGGATTTTTCCGGTAACACATTGAGTAATCCACCTTCAAAGTGTCTGGGGCTGCCCCTTGGGGGGGGGGGGGAGAGAGAGAAATCTCTCCACGCCCATCTCCACACTCCCATCAGTGTGAGCCAACAGGGCTTTGAAAGTGGTGGCCTCACTACAGATCACATTCTTCCTTCAAAATGTGACATTGCCAGCCCTGTTTCATTGTGTGTGTGTGTGTTTGTGTGTGTGTTTGAGGGGCTCCTACTCCTTCTGGAGACTGGAGCCCTGGAAGCCAGCCCTCACAAAAGGACACAACTGCCCCCTGCATCTGGTCGGCCACTAAGAGTAACGGAAACCAGAACTGAAGAGGCCCGTTTTCACTTGCTCCAGCGAGGCAGTTAAGCCTGAACTGGGTCTGATCCTACGCCAGCTCTTCCGGGATTCCTCTGAGCGCCCCTTCTCCCCCCTCCGTGCCTCTCCGCGCGTGGGCTAAAGTTGCGCGCTCGGCTTCCGCGGGCGGCCGAGTGTTGCCCGGCAGCGCCCCCTGGCGCCGCTCCCGCTGAAACTGCAGGCGACGGAGAACACAGAGCCAGGAGGAGGAGGGACGGAGGGCGGCCGCTTATATAACCGGGAAGCGGCCGGAGCGGCGTCAGGGGCCGGGAGAGAGCGATCGCTGCCATGTCCTTCTGCGTCTTTAGAGGAGGCGAGATCTATCAGGACCACTTCGAACCCGGTAAGGGTAAATCATCCCACGGGGAAGGATGGAAACCACCCGGCGCGGGGCTGGATCTAGCCCGCAGAATCTCCACCCCACTCACTACCCGCGACAGGCGCCGGCAAGCGGGGAACTGATTTCCCCTCCACATCCCGTGGGTGGATGGATCGGGAGGATCCACGATGTAGGCCACCCGGCGCGGGGATTGCAATCTCTGGGGTAGCGGCGCAGTCAATAAAACTCTGGTCATGGAGGTCTTCTTACATCAGTTTTCGCCAACCTTGCGCCTTCCAGAAACGGTTGGACTACAACTCCCATCAGCCCCCGGAGGGCACCAGGTTGGAGACGCCTGTCTCAAAGGGACACCCCCATCCTCCAGTTGTGTTTTTGTTTGGTCACATATTCATAGAACATCTGGGTGGGACAATTAACTTGGAGAAAGCTGGTTGCCCCCATGATTTATAGGGGGTTATGCACCCCCCCTCTCTATATAGGGTAGATTGTTGGGGGCACAGACTCAGCTGGCCCCCAATACTGTACAAAGAAAAATGTTTGTATGAGCACGAAGAATCTTAAGCACCCTCCCTGTTATTTATGGAGATTTATACTCCCAGAAAGTAGATAGAAGGCACAGCATCAGAGTGAGAAAAGGGACTGTTTTTGTTGTTAAAATTTATATACAGTACCACCCTTCGTCCAAAGATATCAGGGTGGTTTAGAAAATAAACAGTACTTGGTACCTGTTGGGGTTATGATGGGGCTAATCAATTAATTCTATTGTCTTAAAATTATTTATAAGATTTCTTACTAACCTTTCCCAATAAGGTCCCAGGGTGGTTTAAAATAATAAAATATACAGTTATAAAAACAGATGATAATATTATGAGGATAATATGAAATGAGTGACAGTGTGGTTAGAGTGTCCGGCTAAGACCCGGGAGACCAGGGTTCGAATCCCCACTCTGCCATGAAGCTCACTCACTATGTGTGATCTTGGCCAGTCACAGCTTCTCAGCCTAACCTACCTCGCAGGGTTATTGTGAGGATTAAATGAGGACGGGGAGAACCATGTACACCACTTTGGAGCTCCCTGGAGAAAAAGGTGGGATATAAATGCAAATAAATAAATGAATGAAAATAAAACAAATAAAACCGTTCCAAATGGAACGGTAGTGTGTAAATTGTGCAAAAAGGGTGAGTTTCTTAAAACAGAAGCCCTTAGCTGTCAAAGGCTGAGGCAAAAAGAGGTGTATGTTCTGCGTATGGCGAAAGTCATACGATTAAGGTTCTTAGATATACCTCTGTAGGGAGAGAGTCCCACAAATTGGGGGCTGCTACCACAGAGAAAATTGTCTCTGGGACCGCCATTGCAGCAAACACTTTTACCGTTTTTCAAGGTCACATTTTGCTTCCCCATTCCCTTTCAAAAATAAAACTAGCACAGTGATGAAACTTATTGCTGTGGTTTCAAAAGCATCCTGTGGAAGGAATTAATTTCTCCTCCATTACCCAATGCAATTGTGTCAGGTGGATCACACAAGCCAGCCGACAGAAGTTTACTGGCCCATGAAAATAATAATTAGCTGTCTCACAATTTAGGGACCCTTCCGGACTGGTGTTTTATGGTCGGTGTTTTGTGTGACATGTAATGGACACGATAATCCTGCATTAGTGGTAGGTTTATTCTGCTCGATTGGCTGTTCTGCAAGGCTTCCCTTTTGCGATTGCATTATTGTCATCTATTGTCACTACAGTACGGTGCAGCAAAAATAGGAAACTTATGGAAATGTTCAGAAAAGGGCAACCAAAATGATCAAGGGGACAGAATGACTAATGAGAAAAGTTTGCAGCATTTTGGACTTTTTAGTTTGGAGAAAAAGTGAGTAAGAGGTGCATGATAGGGAGTTTATAAAATTATGCAAGGCACAGAGAAAGCAAAAGTCTAGAACTTGTGGATATCCAATGAAAGTGGATGTTGGAAGATTCAGGATGGAGAAAAGGAAGTCCTTATTTACACAGCATATATTTAAACTATGGAACTTGCTTTCAAAGAGGATTGGAGAAATTCATGGAGGAGAGGGCTATCAGTGGCTACTAACCATGGTGGCTATGCTCTGCCTCCACAATCAGGAATCTCAGTTGCTGGAAACCACAGGAGGGCAAAGGGCTCTTGTGCTCAGATTCTGTTTGAGGGTTTCCCCACAGGCATGTGGTTGGCCACTGTGAGAACAGGATGCTGGACCATTGGCCTCATCCATCAAACTCTTCTTGTGTTCTAAGCAATTCTCACTTGCTCCAGGCCTGTAGGTGAGCGGCTATTTGCAAGCCTAATAGAATCACATCTTGCCACCCTTCCAGTGCCTGCTGAGTTGTGAAAGAGGTTTATTCAGTGTCAGCAGTTGTAAAGATGGAATTGGCACAGAAGTGGATAATGTCTATTCATTAATACAGAGAATAGTACAATACAGTAAAAATAAAATAAAAGACAATTGGTTTATCTGTAAGCCATGACAAAATATTAAAAGGCATTCAGAGTTGAGGCACAAATTGGGCTCAATTTCCTGGCTCCAGTTAGGAGATGTGCAGTGTAACATAATTTTCCTTGTCTAACAGCCAAAAGCACACAAATGCACTGGTGTCATAAAATGCCTCTGGTGGTTATGCTCAGCCATATATTTTCCAAGGGGATCTTTACGATACAGGACACTGGGTAAGGTAGTGAACAATGTCATGTTATAGCCATTTTACAAAACATACAGAAAAGCTGTTTCAAAGGTAATTTCTTACACCAGCCATCTGGAAAAGACAGAGGCCATAACATTAAGTCTTAATTCTGGAAAAGCAATTCTCTGTGGAACTCTGGTAATTACCTCTGATGCATTATGATGAACACAGAGAATTGGGGTTGAGGTAACTCCTAGGGATGCAGGAAGCGGCCTTACACTTAGACAGACACAGTGGTCCTTCCAGCACAGTACCGTTGACACTGACTGAAAGTGCCTCTCCTTTTAGGCAGGGGACATTCCCAGTTCTACCTGCAAGTGCCATTGAGGATTGAACCTGGGACCACTCAGCTATTGCCCTTCCCACAGGTTTGTTTGCCTAAGAAGGCAGCATTGAGGGGAGAAAGCCCCATAAGTGACCGATACCCCAATCCTATTTCAAGCAGGAGGGGAAGGGGTTTGGCATGGAGAGATGCTTGCATAGTTTGGACTGGATGCTACATTGAGATGAGCTTCTGTAAGCACTCTTGCTTTGAGTCAACTTGGGTATGGCTTTGTTCAGCAGATAAACCACGGCCAGTTTGAATGTATATCTTCCAGGGACCTCATTCCCTTCTTCTTCCTGCTCCCATCTTTGTGCACAGGTATATATGCTTGCTCCAAATGTGGCTACGAGCTGTTCTCGAGCAGGTCCAAGTATGCTCACTCATCTCCATGGCCGGCTTTCACCGAAACTCTCCACGAAGATAGCATCTCCAAGTACTTAGAACGGCCGGGAGCCTTCAAGGTGAGTACTGAGGAACTGTTGCTGGGTTGAAATGGAGCCCAAGGTGAGCAAAGGGTCCAGCCCTTCAATCTGCTTTCAGTGCTTAAGAGAGGAGTATTCCTCAACGTCTTCCAGAGAATTCAGCCAACATTGTTGTCAGTGCATTGTGTTCTAGTAGGTTGAGTTTGTCCTGCCATCCTCTTTTATACCTGATCTATGGCACTGCCTTCTCCAAACCCCCCACCCCACCCCCAAACCAAAAATATCAGTTGCAGCAACAGGCTGTCCAAAGTGACATGGCAAAGCACTGTTGAGGCATTGAGGGGCTACTGTGCATCTAATTAGAAGTTTCCTTGCGGCAGCTATTTTGCAGTTTTAAAAACAAACACATTTTAATAGCAAGCAGGAACTGATTGGTTAAGAAGATATGTAGCACTACCCAGAAAGGTGTTAGGGGCAGAAGACACCAAGAAAGCTTCTAATTAAAGTTGTAAGGGGGCTGTGCTGAGAGAGACTTCTTAGTGAATGTTAGAGAAGGGTCTTCACTATGGGGATGGTCAGTGCTAGTTAAATACCGTATTTTTCGCCCTATAGGACGCACCGTCCCATAAGGCGCACCTAGTTTTTTTGGGGGGAAATAAAGGGAAAAAATTATTTCCCCCCCAGGCGCGGGGTTGGGGAAGCCCGAGCTTCCCCCGACCCCAGCCCCCAAACAGGCAGCTCTCTGCAAGCGGTGGGAGCCCAGTGCTGGCTCCCGCTGCTAGCGGAGAGGTCCGCGAAGCCTGGACGCGCTGAGCTCAGCGCGCGCAGGCTTCAGCATGCAGGCACCTCTCCGCCAGCAGCGGGAGCGCTCCCGCTGCCAGCGGAGAGGTCCGCGAAGCCTGGACGCGCTGAGCTCAGCGCGCGCAGGCTTCAGCATGCAGGCACCTCTCCGCCAGCAGCGGGAGCGCTCCCGCTGCCAGCGGAGAGGTCCGTGAAGCCTGGACGCGCTGAGCTCAGCGCGCGCAGGCTTCAGCATGCAGGCACCTCTCCGCCAGCAGCGGGAGCACTCCCGCTGCCAGCGGAGAGGTCCGCGAAGCCTGGACGCGCTGAGCTCAGCGCGCGCAGGCTTCAGCATGCAGGCACCTCTCCGCCAGCAGCGGGAGCGCTCCCGCTGCCAGCGGAGAGGTCCGCGAAGCCTGGACGCGCTGAGCTCAGCGCGCGCAGGCTTCAGCATGCAGGCACCTCTCCGCCAGCAGCGGGAGCGCTCCCGCTGCCAGCGGAGAGGTCCGCGAAGCCTGGACGCGCTGAGCTCAGCGCGCGCAGGCTTCAGCATGCAGGCACCTCTCCGCAAGCAGCGGGAGCGCTCTTGCTGTTTGCGGAGAGGTCCGCGAAGCCTGCATTCGCCCCATAGGACGCACCCAGATTTCCCCTTCATTTTTGGAGGGGAAAAAGTGCGTCCTATAGGGCGAAAAATACGGTAATGTGCTCTGTTAAGTCACATGTGTGACCACCATTCTAATTCTTCTTTCAACCGGTTGTGCAAAAGCAGTGCTAAGACTCTAGTGTGCAAGCAGCCATGCACAGGGGAGTGTTGAGGGCTCTGGAGTTCTGTCTCTCTATTCCCTTTGCTTCATATGCTTCCATTCTAGGTCTCATGCGGCAAGTGCGGCAACGGTCTGGGCCACGAGTTCATCAACGACGGCCCCAAAAGGGGTCAGTCTCGCTTCTGAATATTTAGCAACTCTCTCAAGTTCATCCCTAAAGGTGAGCTTAATTAACTGTGCATCTGTTTGCAACTTCGCCCATTGACAAAAAGCCCTTTTGAAATGGCAGCTGTTGGATCCAAATTTCTCTTTCTGTGTTTTCTAGATAAGAAGGACAAGGACCTGAGGGAGTAAATAGGCTGGAACACCTAGCCAATCAGATGCTGCTTCTAGCTGACCAATCCAACTCCACACCAACCATCTAGGAGCTGTTGAGCACAACCCTTCTCTGTCGGCTGGGAATCTTTTGCCTTTGGACTGGCAGGATGGACACTGGCAAATACGAAGAGAGAAATGAAGACTCTTTACTTCTGGCTTTCATTTCTGATTGATACTCCCTGCATTTGCTACCTCCTGCTTTGAGGTCTTCCATTTCAACCTGTATCTTAGATCGAGTCTAGTTTGGAATGTTCTTCCCATCACCCAGATGCTTTTCTTCTCCTCTTCTTCTTTTTTCTCAGGTGTGACCACCTTGCACCTGTGACCCCCTACCAAAGTCTGGGTTTTTCCTCCACTCAAGAGCAGAGTGCTTGTCTGGCTCTGGAATGAGTTGCCCCAGAAGATGGTGTGATTCTGAGCAGGGCTCTAATCATATCAATCCAGATTCACTCTGCCCAAACTAGCGTTGGATCCAAGGTGCATTTCAGATGCTACAAACCCCAGGGTAGCTATGACCCTCCTTAAAAAAACCAAACCATTTTGAGATGGGAGTAAAGAGTGGTGGTAGAAGCCTACATTTCCCCCAAGCAGCCTGCCGGCAAATTCTGTTGCCACAGCTGCTGTTTTGACTTCACTGCAGGGGCTTCTAGAAGCCCAGGTTTGGCTTACTGGCCTCCAGTTCCTAACCCCTCTTACAGGCTGTTGTGAATGTTAAGTTGTAACAGCTCATAGCCAGGGCTCCAAAGGGCCTTACAAAGCCCTATGTGGCCTAGCTGCGACTTTACCTGCCTCACACCTGACGTGGTATATGGCGCCAAGTGTTGGACAAGTAAACATCCTTTGGCCAAACTGACCTGGTGGAGGAAATGGGGAGGCCTGAGCTTCCCCACCCTTAATGTAAACAGTTATCCAACAGCCCAGGATCTTTTGAAACAGCAACTACAGTTCAGTAGCTGTGTTCTCCAGTATGAAAGCCTTCTTCAACCTTGGATCCTCAGCTTCAGCAGCACTACAACTCCCATCATTGACTATTTGTTAAGGTGGCTGGGGATGATGAGAGTTGTAGTCCAACACTACCTCAGAATCCAAGGTTGGAGAATTCGGAACTAGAACATGGTCTCCTGGAGCAAACCTTTCAGCATCACAATGCTGCTTGGTTTATGCCCCATGGAACTGCTAGGGTTGCTTCCGTGATTGGGTCACTGCGACTGCATCCTCAGAAATGTCCTCACACTGTTGTGTGTCCATTCTTGCCCTTCCCTTGGATCAAACTCTACCATTTCCTGGCCTCTTCAGAAGAAAGTCTTTGTGGCATCTGAAACCATAGCCTAGCTTTGGGTTGTGCCCTGCCCCACATTGCCTTGGGGCATTTTCTGGTGTGGTGTCATTATATGAATTGCCCCATGTAAACCCGTCTTGGAGAGCAGGGGTGAGGACGGTTTTTCTGAGCTACCCAGAAAATGCTCCAGGTAATTAATATTGGATTCCCAATATTTCCTCCCCAGGCAGGGTCCTTGTGCTTTTAATGCTGCCATTAAACTCAACCCCCCCCCCCCCCAGTTATTTTCATGGCCACAAAAGTTTCGCCTGCTAAATTTACCTCTTTGCAGTCACTGTTAAAGCAGGTGAGGGGAACGTGGTCCTCAGGATTTGCTGGGAATCAGCCCCAGCCAGCATGGCCAGTGGTCATGGAAAATGAGAGCAACATCGGGAGGGCCACAGTGTTCCCACCCCTGTGCTAAAGGCACAAGAGCTCTCTCAGGAAACAGAAGCTGGCAACCTAGTTGTCCTATAATTTTTGCATATAATAGAAGTGATTCTCTCTCTAGCAGAGAAATAGATCAATTGAGCATCATTCTGACACCAGTTTGCATCTTTGCTGTTGCGCTAAGATTTTGTATGTTTGTTATAAGCAAAGGCCACAGAAGGGCTAAGGAGTCATATTTCCGAGTGCTTCATTTTTGAAGTGATGGATGGATTTGTCCAAATTTTTGGTGGTGCAGTCTAAATGCAAGAGTTAATCTGCAGTCCCTGAATTGCATTTCAGGTGAGACCTAAGAACCTCCAGTTTGGAAATACGAAGCTAATACGTTCCTTGCTCTTTTGAAGCCCTTGTTTGTTGTAAATGTACAAACAAATTTTATGCCTTGACATCTGAATTTCTCTGGGTGCTCCAGAAGTCAGAATGAAGCCTCTTGCCTAACACTGCATATCACTCAGGCTTTAGAAACAAACATTAGAAACCGAGATTACCTCTCAGTGCTCAAAGGGCTAATGCATAAGATTCATCTGAATCGGCACATTTCCTTCTTCCTCTTTGCCTTGTATCACAACAACAAGCTTCCTTCCTGCACTGGGAAGGAGGACTTGCAAAACTTGCACCTCTTTGATTGGCTATTCAGCTGGAAACAGAAACTATGAATGTCCATCCAAGGCAAGGATGGAGGACCTGTGGCCCTCCTGAAGCTGCTGGGTTCCAGCTCCCATCATCCCCAGCCAGCATAGTGAATGGTCAGTGATGGTAGAAGCTGAAGTTCAGCAGTATTTGGAGGGCCACTCCTTCCTCACCCCTGACTTCAGACCACATCTACAGACTTAGGTTAGAGTCGGACAAAGAGGATTTTAAAAAAAGAGCTCAAAGTGAGTAAATGAGAGTGTAGACCAGTGCTTCCCAAACTTGGGTCTCCATATGTTTTTGGACTACAATTCCCATCATGCCTATCCACTGGTCCTGCTAGCTGATAGGAGTTGTAGTCCAAAAACAGCTGGAGAAATCCCGGTGTTTGCTTTAGGGAAACAGTGACAGTAGAGTTTAGATGGTATATGGTGCCATATACCATCAGTTGGTTTCCGCTTAATCTTCTGTTGTTAACATGAATAGGGTGTTGTGCTGCTGCTGGACATGCAGTTCAAGCAGGATGGCACTCATCCATATTTGCACTGGTTGCTTGGCCTAATGATGGTTCCATGCTTGCCTACATCCAAAGCTGAGAACTTCAGAACAGGTGGTCCATTGTGTCTTGATGTAGCATAACAGGGGGTCTGCTTTATGAGGCGATCTGTCGAGCAAATGCTTCATATGCTTTGTAAATCATGGTCAAGGAGCGTGACAATTCGCCACCTGGATGTACCCTTAGAACCATTTTGCACACTCCACAGTGGAGAAGCTTTTCCTGGTTTCTGAAACGGTGTAAGAGGTTTATGGAGGAAAGTGGCAAAGGTTGTTTTAGCTGAGGCAAAAGTGGGCTGAATGTACATACTGTGAACAATGACCTCTCACACCTCAAGTATTTCCGCACAGCAGTTTGGAACGCACACATGTTTTGCAAGGTACCAACACAATCTCATTAAAATGCATCTCATATCCCCCCCCCCATTCAATCCAGATTTACTCTTTCTGTGGAAAATCCATTAATTAAAAAAACAAGCAGTACAACAGAAACAGTAAAATTGTTGGGGGGGAAATTAAGGGATAGCATTTTGATGACAATGAGTCTGTGTGGACACTGCATTCAACTTGCAGGTGTGATCAGCACAAAGATCACAATCACCTGCTGTTTATTGGAAGTGTTCCTCAACTCTCTGAAAAGAACCACCTGGTGTCTGCCTTCAGCCTGGTCTTATGAGCCTCAGGTACATAATCACACCTTGTATGTTTTCAAGACGGTTATGCAAGCTGCACTGTAGAAGTGAAGCTTTCCACTTCAGTGGTATCAAAATCAAAGTCCAAGAAGACAAGGTTTCATGCAGAGCCCTGTGAATATTTGCAGGGAATGACCTCACACACACGCACACTCATACTCAAAAGTAGCAGTATTATTGGGTAACCTGCCCTCTGAGAGCACTTGATCAACTCTTCTGTGCCTGTTTTGCCTCCCCTGGGAGACACAAGAGGGTGTATTAGCGATTTTTTTAAAATCAACTCTGAATGTAATGTTCCAGCTTAGCAACTTGGCTATGCTGCTGTTCACCTGTATAAATATGGATTAGATGAGAATAAAAATATTTTTCTTGGAGGCAAGAATGTGTTTTGTTCAATTTTGTGTTATGATAAGTGAAATTTGCTTAACTAGTTGAAAGGCTGTGGCAGACTGGGAAAGGCTTGCCACACCTTGTATTGGAGTAAAAGAGAGTCTGGGTCACTTGAGGGGTAGGGGATCTGTTGGATTTTCTCTCTCTCTCTCTCTCTCTCTCTCTCTCTGTGTGTGTGTGTGTGTGTGTGTGTGTGTAAGATTCATTCATTCCAGAAACAGAAGAAGAATCTAGAAGATTCAAGAAGTGGCAGAAAGCTTAGATTGTTTTGACTATGCAGAATATGCAATGATACTTTCTGTGGGAACTGCTCTTTGGACATTTGCGGTTTCTACAGGAAGAAGACTGCTTAACAGCATTCCGTGTAACTTGTTTTTTCTCTTGCTTGTGACCTGCTGCAGAAAGAGAGGCTTGAACTCTTGTTGGACTGTTTAAGTATGCCTTTCCACAGCTTGTGGAATTTGCTACCAGTTATGCTTTTATAACCTGTACAAGTAAAACTCTACACTTGATTGAATCTTTTATGGTGTTCATGAGTGTTTATTGTTTTCTGCGTGTAACTTCTGATAATGTTTTACTGATTGCATTTCCTGGTCAGTGTGGACCAGGGGTCTGCAACCCACGGCTCCGGAGCCGCATGTGGCTCTTTTACACCTTTGCCGCGGCTCTGGGGCGGATACTAGCAAGGGGAGGAGGCGCCTTGTACGCCCCGACACTCCCCACTGTGGTGGGCGCTGTATTGGCTGTGACGTCGCATGGGGGCGGTGCGTGCGTTAGTCACGCACCGTCCCAACGTCACCTTCCCGCCCGCTGTCAGATCGGAGGGCAGCGACGCGCATGCTTTAAATGTCGCAATGGTTTTGCGGCTCCCAGGTTTTTTTTCCCTTCGGAAACGGGTCCAAGTGGCTCTTTTTGTCTTAAAGGTTGCAGACCCCTGGTCTGGACCATTCTTTTGAGACGGTAAATACCTTAGTTCCTGAATCCAGGTCAAAGGCCTACCCAATTCACACATAAGACATGCCCTTAAGACAGGATTTTAAGGATTTGCAAGTGAAAAGAACTACTGGGAAAGGTTTTTCCAAGATATTTCCTTCTGCAGAGGAAATATTTGGGGTCATTAAGATGGCTTCAGGATCGCTCTCCTCTACTATTTCAGACATGTGGTTTATGCACTTATGTTTGTGTGTTTACCTTCTGCACTTATGAACGTTCATTTTATTCATGATGCCTTAGAATTCTTATAACAATTGGAAATGAAATTGTCAATGAGGCAACTGAGGAATTTGTTGGACCTTACATTCTTGGCAGAGTTTTAGTTCCAACAGATATCGGAGAACAGTAGTGAAGTTTCCCATGACTATTATAGTGCTCCTTTTTGAATGTTTGGTAATCCATATACTGTCAATCTGCCTTCAGTGCTCCAAATCATGGACCACTTCACAGGTATAAACTACAACATGGGTAAAAATTGTAATGTTTCTGTATCCAGCAGCAGACATCAATAATGAGTAGTTTTATAAAACAGGCTTTATTCCTAGCAGTCTCTTCTAGAACTGAAACTCAAGGCCTAAAACACTACCAGGTAATGTAACTCCAAGACCAGTCCTCAAATATACAAATCCTTAACATTAAGGGAGTGTCAGCAAATTATCATTACACTAACGGGACGCGGGTGGCGCTGTGGGTAAAAGCCTCAGCGCCTAGGGCTTGCCGATCGAAAGGTCGGCGGTTCGAATCCCCGTGGCGGGGTGCGCTCCCGCTGTTCGGTCCCAGCGCCTGCCAACCTAGCAGTTCAAAAGCACTCTCGGGTGCAAGTAGATAAATAGGGACCGCTTACTAGCGGGAAGGTAAACAGCGTTTCCGTGTGTGGCTCTGGCTCGCCAGAGCAGCGATGTCACGCTGGCCACGTGACCCGGAAGTGTCTCCGGACAGCGCTGGCCCTCGGCCTCTTTGAGTGAGATGGGCGCACAACCCTAGAGCCTGTCAAGACTGGCCCGTACGGGCAGGGGTACCTTTACCTTTATCATTACACTGTCTCTACAGGTACAAGTGCTGATGTTAAGTGAGTGTACAGCAGTTGGTTTTTACAGCTCAGTTTTGTATACACATGGCATATCTAATCTAAAGGCTGCTGCTTTTCTCCCATCTGCAACTAGAGATGCTGCACTTAGAGGACAATCACAGAATCACTGAGCTGAAAGGGACACCAAGGGTCATCTAGGCCAGCCCCCTGCAATGCAGCAATCACAGTTCAAGAATCCCTGACAGACGATCGATCATCCAGCTTCTGTTTAAAAACCTCCAAAGGAGAATCCACCATCTTCTTAGAGAGTCTGTTCTACTGTCGAACAGCTCTTCCCATCAGAAAGGTATTCCTAATCCTATACATGTCCACTCAGAAGTGGGAATTGGATTTACCTGGGTGTAAGCCCCACTGAATGCAAAGAGGCTTACTACTGAGTAGACATGTATAGCCTTACACTGTGAGATATTTACTCTCAGTTAAAAATTAACGCCACCACTGGCCAGAACTCTTTACGGGCCCCAACAAACTTAACTAAAAAAACTATCTCCCCGCCTCTCCACGCCCCTGATCTGTGTGCGTTTAGAAAAAAAGTCATAAAATCCTCTTTTGACTGCAGCCTTTATTTTGCTTACGGGTGCCTTCCTCGGCCCAACCCACAGACTGCTGAGCTAAAATTCTCAACGTCCGCATCTATTTCCAAAGTCAACTCCGCCTTCTGCCAGTCTCCGACCCTTTGCCCCGCCGCGTCCAGGGATTCCTAAAGCACACCCGGACACACCCTCTCCAAGTGGCGAGATGTGCCACTCTACCATTCTTATCTCTGTGTATCTTTCCCAGGCTTAAATCCTGGAGACGGAGGTTGTCGCTGGGTGGGCCGGAAGTGACGCCAATTGAAAAGCTGGGCGCGGGAATCGAAGCGGGCGGAGGCGGCTGCAGGTGGGCGAGAGCGAGGCTTGTTGCTGTGTGTTTGTGGCTTGTTTTGTCTTGCAGTTCTAGCCCGGCCTGCGGTAGTTTTTGGGATGTGCAGAAAGGGGGTGGAAATAGGAAGGAATAAGCTAATGGGAGGGAGTTGAAGACTCACTCAGTTTGCGGAACAGCAGCCATATGTGGTGTGCGTGTGTTTGATGAGACTGAATTACTTCGCGGGGGTTTGGGGTGCTGCCAAGTCAGACTTCGAGGCACAAGGTGAGGGGAAAGAGGGTTGGGGGCATGACAAGGCGGGGGCTTTCGTCGGGTGGTGATTGAGGCGCGAAAACAAACGGCTGGGGTGAAGGGTTGGGGGCAGTTGCATCATGGCAAAGTTCGGGGGGGGGGTCCAGTGTAAAGTTTGGGGTCACTTTAATTGTTGATGAGGTCAGCAACGCTTGTAATGTACTAAAAACTAAGATAAAAATGGATTATTTAAGAAAAATAATTGAAAATGGTAACCATGCAAGGGTGGAGTGGACTCTAAGGATTCAGGGAATCCTAAATATATTATAATAATAATATAATAATAATTTATAATTTATACACTGCCCATCTGGCTGGATTTCCCTAGCCCAGCCACTCTGTGTGGCTTCCAGCAAAATATTAAAATACAATAATTCATAAAATACAATACAAAAATACAAAAACAGGCAGCCCTTTAACAGGGAAGCTTTTAATGTTTAATTGGTTATTGTATTTTAGTGTTTTGTTGGAAGCTGCCAAAAGTGGCTGGGGAAACCCAGTCAGGTGGGCGGGGTATAAATAATAAATTATTATTATTACAATAATAAATGATGGTGATGATCTTCAATGTTTGAATTTAAATGTGAAGTGTAAAACTCAATAAAAAAGATTATACAAAAAAAAAAAAAGGTTGGTGAAGTCATGTCTTCCCTGAGTTTCCATCCCCCCCTCCCATGCATGTTAGGAACATAGGAAGTGCACTGCCTTATACTGAGCTGGACCATTTGTCCATCTAGCTCAATATTGTCTACAATGACTAGCGATGGCTCTCCAGGGTTTTAGGCAGGAGTCCCATCCCCCCCAACCCTTCCTGGTGATGCAAAGGACTTTCTGCATGCAAAGCAGATGTGCTACTGCTGAGTTAGAGCACATGATGATTGGAGCTGGTTAAAAATAGGCAGGTCGTTTTCATCGTAGAGGCATCAATGGCAAATGCCCCCCCCCTTTCCTCTTTCTAGCCTTTGCCAGCCTTGACAAGTTGCACGCTTTGGGAGTTACTCTTCAACAGTCATGGAGTCCACTAAAGAAGAGGGAAGTGTCATCTGGATTGATGAAGATGAAGCTGAGAATTCCTTGGGGAGTTGTATTTTGTTGGCTGATGATGCAGGTAACTGCTTTTTATATATAGATATAATTCTCTCAGTAGAGTCTGAAAAGTTTCTTGTTTTGTGGGTGGGCTCCTTGTTCTTTGTAGTGCTATAGAGTACAGTGCATGGGATAAAAAAGAAGCAGAATAAGAAAGTGAGTGTTCATTTAAAAAACAAACTGTCTTCTAAAAGCCCCATATCTAGGTGCTTGTGGCAGGCCAGGAAGATTTGGACTATTTGGAAAGAATTTGTGATTTTTGTCTTATTGTTACTTCTCTTGCACCATCAAGAACTTGAAAAGGGAAACAAAACACACCAGGAGCATTTGTGGTCTTATTTGCAAAGCTGTATAAAACACTAAGGAGGTAGGGTCAGTGTAGAGTAGTGGATTGTACCTGTAAAGGATTCTTAAATCCCCCAAGCAAGTAGGTAACTAACTACAAGCCTGTGTTGTTTTCTGAAATATTTTGGGCACCATCTAGTTCTTAGCTGTTGCAAAATTTAACTGTCAAATAATCAAGTATTTATTACCAACCACTAAAGAAAGTACAAAATATATCAAACTTACAAAATCAGATCCTCAGAAGAACACAGGTAATAAGAGTTAACAATCATAGCAGGTCTAAGAGTTATTACATATTTGATATTTGTCACCTGATCTTTGTTAATGAATCGTTGCTATTTTACTATTGGGGCCACTGGTGAAAAGCTAAACAGAGCTGCAAAGGAAGATGTATTTTAAATATAAAGTGATTCTTATTGAAATTTAGTCCTGATATTCTTTGTTGATGTACAAAAATAAATAAATTCAAGCAACCTGAAGAAACAATAATGGATAAGGCATAGAAACAACATTCTGGAAGACGAAAGGAAGTAATTTATACATTTTTAAGCTAAAGACCAAAACGAAGATGTCTTAAAAGAATGATGTTTCTACAGATTCTATATATTGCAATTACTACTACTACTATTAATATTAATATTATAATTTCCAGTGAAGGAATCAGACTTTTTTTGATCAGCCTGCTTTATAATTGACCAAAATGTGGTTTATGAATTTGCCCTAACTCTCAACACACTCTCCTTTTTCTTTTAAAGCTTGAGGTCTGGGCAATGCCTTTCTAGAATTGCAGTGAAATGGGATTCAGTATTTTTTCCTTTTACAGAAGAGATTCCCTTGAAAAGGGAGAATACAGAAGAAGCTGTAGATGAGGAGGTGATAGTTACTTTCTGCAAGAGAGCAAAAGTGATGCCCCATGCGAGATACGACTGCCCGACCCACCCCTTTGAGTATGTATCATGCCACAGAGGAGAACAAAAGGGAATTCCACACCTTCCACTGGGGAAAAAACACAAACATTGTGCTTAAGCACAGTTGCATCGGTGCAGATCTAGTGGCAATATTTGGAGCCAAGAAGAGGGGATGGGGGACTTTTGGTGCTTCAAAAGTTGTTGGACAACAGATCCTGTCGGCCTAAGAAAGTATGACCAGTCGTCTGGGGTGATGGGAGTTGTAGTCTAGCAACATCTGGAGGGTCAAAGGTCCCTGCACTTGGTCCAGAAGACTGAGGGTTCTTGACTCCCAAGCATTCATTATGTCCCTCCTTCAAATAGCTCCTGTAGCAAAGAGACCAGATGTAGTCCTCCATATATCTCTGGCCCATGGAGCAGTGTTCAACTAAGAATGGCCCCATGGCCAGTCCCATGGGCCTTTCTTAGTCCCGCTCTGCTCTCCTTGAGTGCTTTTGCCTGGTTCAAGATCTTGCTTAACTGGAAGAGTGGGTGAGTGTGTGTAGAATTTTTTTTTACTTTTGTGGGGCCAGAATCTATTGCAAAGAGTCACTTTTGCCTATGGCCCCTGCCACCAATGGCACGCAGCCCCCAGAAGCCATGAGGAAATGCAGGCTTCGACCTGAAAAAAGATTCCCCATCCCTCTCATGGGGACATTTTATAACGAGGGACATAACAGAAGTTGAAAGTGCAGTGCATTGAAACCCTTTTATGATCTGCTATCACAACTGGGAGCTGTTTCTTGTCTGCTTTTAGGCAAGGGGAATGTGAAACATCTTGCCCCCTTGGGAGAAACGCAGAGACATGCAGCGAGTGCTACTGCTACATTTGTGATAAGGTTGCTGCAGAGGTAAGGAGGGCTTTTGGGATGCGGGACTCCTATTTCTGCAGAGACCCCTTTGTCGCCCTAGAGTGGTTGGGTTACACCACAGGTTCCGATGTACCTGCAGACTCCTTCTTGGTGCCCACAGGATCCTGCCCCCTTGCTGCTGAAACTGGGCTTGAAAGCAGCCTTCTATTCCAGCTGATAGAAGTTATTTTCAAGCCTAATTGCAGTGAGGGTGGACAGTTTCAGTGTGGATGTGTTACACACTGAGAGTGGTTAATTACTCCCTCCAGCTGTGACTTGCCTCACACACCCTGAAAATGCCCCAGTGTCACAATTAGGTTTGCAGGGGGGGAAAGGGAAGAGCCTTTGGTTGGCTCCATCTAAAGCAGGGCTAACATTTGGCCCTTTGTATGTTGCTGGACTACAGCTTTGGCCATCCCTGTCCATTGGTCATGTGGGCTGGGTTGATGGTTGTTGAAGTCCCACAACATTGGAAAGCCACAGGCTCTCCGCTCCTGATCTAGAGAGTTGCTGAGTATTAAAAGCTAGAGACAAACACAAGAGACGAGCAATTTCCTTCTGTTCTGGATGTCAATATCCAGGGGCATCTATATGACTGCTTCTGGAAGTAGATGCTGGCTTTTGCTTTTTCCCTAGGAGGGTAGCACTTACATTATTCGCCCAAGGAAACTTTATCGAATACTGTTCCATTCTCTGCAGTTTCCTGTCTCCGCTTATGTCGTTCTTTAAGATGCTGACGAAATGGTAGGGGCCCTCAGAGTGGGAACCATTTGCAAGCTGCAAGGAACTTACAGATATTGTGGATTTGATCAAGTCCAACCTGCCTTTCTCCTCTTCCTTCCTCCAGTGTAAAGATTGGGTGACGCCTTCGTTTTGCCATTGCAATGCACACAACAAAAGCAAATTCTGGAAGGATCAGTGGAATTCTGCTCTCACTGGCAGTCTCTCTCAGTTCAACTTGGAGCTCTCAGAAATCGATGCCGATGTCCAGCACGGGGGTGAGTGGAGGCGCATCAGTGCCACCAAGAATTTGTTGTGTTAAGAATAGGGGCAGTTTGTTGATTACATTTCTATCCCGTCCTCCTCGCAAGCACCACAAGAATGTGTAGGTAAGATTTCCAGGTGTTTTCCACCTGGGCAGTGACCAGATCCAACGGCCCAACATCGCAACATTTGCAGGACAGGGTGGAGATGCCCTCCGCAGTTAAAAAGCGAGTTGTAAAGATGTTTTATGTTTACTCAGTTATTTAATGCCGGTGTGGAGAGCTTTTGGCTCTGTGAATGTTGCTGAACAACAACTCCCAACATCTCTTGCCGTTGGCCTTGGTTGCCAATGTTGTTTGGAGCTGTGGTTCCCCCAGGCTTGACTTACGAAAGAGAAATGTCTCAATTCAGAAAATCTGAAGATGAGCAAACAATGATTTCCTCGTGGGGCCATACACCATTATATAGAGCAGGGATCGCCAGATTTTGAATAGCTGAGGAACTTCTCTGCCCTGTGGGATGGCGGCATCCAGACAATGGCTTATGTCTACCCGCTGCCTGGGACAGGCAGGGTCATACTAGATTTGTAGACCGTTGCTGGTTGAAGAGGCTCCTTCTCAGTTCCTTCCCTGTGTACCTCTCTCAGCTCTCTGAATAGCATCGCCAGCTATCGTGGATCCTTTTCTGGTTGCTGTGCTCTATTTCCAAGTGTCTTCTTCCACTTCGCAGCTTCTGCCGAACAAGGGCCCTTACGGAACAACGCAATGCAGGAAATTGCTGAGCTTTTTTATACTTATTACCGCCCGAACTATGGAACACCGTCCTCTGGGTATGAAGCCAGCACTGCCACCCGCCAGGACCACCAGGGGGCAAGCACATCCCGCATTAGGGGCAGGGAGGCTGAATATAATGTATTTCCCAGCACTTCTGCGTCTTGGTCCTCCCAAGCCTCTAATGCATCTGCCGCTCACCAGGTTCCCACTTCTACGGCAGCCTCTACCTCGGTTCTGGCCCCAGGCATCGCTCAGGATCTCTACCAAAGCATTAAACAGCCAGTGATGGGAGTGATCGAGCAGCTGAAGGCTGCAGTGGGTCGCATGCACCATAGGTCAGCAAATGGCGCGAGGTCAAGCAGATGGCACTCTTCTTCTGAGCGCTCTTCAGAATCCTCACCCAGAAACCACAAAAGGGCTAAGAGGAAGGCAACTGATGCGTTCGGGAAGGTTGCTGAGCAAAGGGACACCAGACATTGCCATAAAATTCTGGGAAAAGGCAAGAGAAATAGTTGTAAGCCTGCAGGCAATTTGGAGAAGGGAGCAGAGGGAGGACATTCGGACCAAAGTCCTTCAGACCTCTAAGCTTTTCGATCCCAATGACGATGAACCTCTTTTGGACAGAGTACTTTCTACCTTAGACCTTCAGGATCCAGTTCCAGTGCCTCCGCAGCAGCCCAAGAGAGTTGGCTTTGGGAAGCTCACCATCAGAGAAATTCCTTTACTTCCTGAATTTAAGGGAATGGGCAGCGCCTTCACAGCGGAAGAGCAACACAAGTGTGGCAGAGCGTTTATATCTTTCCCACCGGCGTTCATGGAGATGTTGAAGGTGCCCCTGGTAAACATTCCAGCAGGGGTGCTTCTCCCAGGTGACATTGTTCATCGGGATGGAAAGATGACCCTTCAAGACCGATTTCACGGCTCATCTGACAAAGCTTTCTGTAAGGCCCACAAATCAAAGGCATTGGCCCTTCGAGCGGCCATGGCTGCCTCCATTATGGCTCGGACTTCCTTGGTTTGGCTGCATAATTGGCTGATGAAGAATTGGAAATCGCTACCCTTAAAAGTTCTCTCGGTTGACAATACAAAGCAGCTGCTTTGATTGTGGATGCAACTTGGGATGCCGTTCAGTGTTTGTCCAGGGCCATCGCGGATGCAGTTGTGGCACGCAGGTATCTCTGGGTGGTGCATTCTTCAGTGGACTTGGCTTTTTGGGACATTTTTCAGTGACATCCACCTCTTTGACGAAGAGTTGCCGAAAGATGTATTGAGGAAAACCAAAAGCAACAGCCGTGCCTTCAGTTCAAAACAAGCAGGAGTCAAGGCAACCTTGCAGGGGTGCTTCTTCCTCCTCCTCTCATTCTAACACAGTTCTGTCCTGTACTGAAGAGTTCAAATCGGGCAAGCCCTTCTGGTCTGGGTCCAGGTTTCAAACAAAAGGGCAAGGCTCAGCATCCTCCTGGGGGAGTTTGTCCCACACCTCTAGGAGAAATGGACAGTGGTTTTGATGCCACCTCTCCTGCAGTGGGAGGTCAGCCTCAGCTGTTTTCTCCCATGTGGGAAAGGTGAGCAAAGAATCTCTGTATTGAGGACAATAAACACCATAAAATTTCCCATCAATACCCAGAGATACATTCCAGCCATCTCCCGCATCAAAAGTCTCCCTTAGAACGGTGACCTGCCATCTCCTTGACATCCATGCAACTGAGTTCATTCCCCAGGGGGAGAGAAACTAGGGGGTTCTGTCATCTTTGCAGTGTTGAAGAAGTGGTGTGTGGCAAACCATAGTGGACCTGAAGTATATCAGGTTTAGAATGGAGGCCCAGTTTCGACAGGGGAAACCCTTTGTCTTGGAGATTTCCCAGGTTCCATAGACTTACCTGAAACCTCTCCATTTTCTGATAAAAGAACCATGCAAGAAGTTTGTCCATTTCTGTTATCCGAATAAGCATTAGCAGTATCTCCTGTTTCCCTTTGTCCTGGTGTTCCCCTCCCCCCCCCCTGGATAATTCTCACAACTCATGGTCTCAGTGGTGGTCTCCTTGGCCAGGTCGTCTTGTCAACAGGCATCTCTGGGCTAAGCAGGCCATCATCAACACCTTCCAGTCACAGGGATTTTTAAATTGAGCCCTCTCCAGCCTTCCCAGTCCATCAAGTACTTAGGAACTCAGACTGACACTGTCATTAGTCAGTTGAGAGGAAACAGATGCTGTGGCAGGATTTCACCAGTATCTGTTCCAAAAGGTCAGACAATGTCATTATTATCCCCCCCCCCCATAAACCTGGCCTGTTAGGCTTCATGATATCCTGTACCATGGTTGTCGCATGAACCAGATTTTACATGCACCCCTTTCAGTGGCTCCTGTTGCTATTTCAGTTCACAGCAGTGGGAGGAAATCTTTCCCGTGGTGGCTCAGGCTGCAAAAACTCAATGGGGGGTGGTGGGGGTGGTGATGACAGTCGATGCCATGTTGGATGGGAAGGCACAGTGTTGGGGACAAGTATTCCCAGGATACTGTTCTCTTGCAGAGGCCCTTCACAGCATAAACTGGCTGGACTGCAGAGCTGTAGGCTTGGAACTGCAATCCTTCTCCAGCCTGGTCCATCAAGCTTACAGGCTTGTCAAGACTAATAACATGGCGGTGAAAGATGTTGGAGGCGGCGTGAGATCAAGAGCCCTCCAACCTCAAACGGAACTTGCCCTGGTGTGTGCAGGGCACCATCTGCAATAGCTCTTGGTGGAACACATCAAGGGCTCTTTGAAATCAGACAGCAGATTTTCTGAGACCCAGAAGAGTGAAGTCTGTCAGTCTCTGCGTTCAAGACTCTGACATAAAGGTTTGAACTACTTTGTAACCTCAGTGTTTTAACTCTCTCATGTCATGCCTATTGCATGGCATAGAAGACACAGCTGTTGTCAACAGCCTTGGCCTCTGGGCTGCTATAAAGTACATATTTATGCCAATGCCAATCCTACGTATGATTCTACCAAAAGAAGAAAATCCAGGTCGCACAAGCAACAGTGAGATTGGTAGACCTTTTTTGGCCATGGAGGCTGTGGTTTTGTTTTTGTTTTGTTCTGTTTTTTTTTAAAAGCTTGAGGTCCTTGGTTCCTGCCTCCATTCAGGATTCCTCTGTTGCAAGCGACCTCATTTTATCTGAAACCAGAGTGGCTCTGATTAGCTGGCTGGCACCTGAGCAGGTGACCCTTGCAAAATTAGACTACTCCAAGTTCATCATCCAGAACACACTCGTCACCCTTTTACTATTAGAATGCATGAGTCTTTGCAGGGAGCATTTCCTGCACTGGTCCAAGCGCAGCGGCAGAGGAGACAGGCCAGCGGGCGTTAGAAGTGTGACTGCATTTACTCCAAGAGGGTCTGGACCTTGCACTCAGGCCAGCAATGTGCATGGACATGAGGTGCCCCCTCGCCTTGATATTGTTGCAGCCAGGCTGTCATCAGATCAACACTCATCTGCACATCAGGAGGATCCTCAAGGGGGCATCACTGATCAGCCTGACCCCTGTCCACACACTCCCAATTTGGAGCTTGCATGTAGTTCTCGGGGCGCTTATGAATGAGTCACTTCAGCCCCTACGTTTGTCTCAACATCATTGAGGGGTGTCTCTGAACTGCAGGCTTTCTCCATTAAGGACCATTTTGTGCATTTATGAAGAGGGTGTAGTAATCCTAAGGTAAAGATCTGTCCTGTAATTCCCAAGTTATTTCTTGGTTTTGGGGTTCACAATAGGCCAGAACATTCAGAGACACAGTGGGCACACTCTGTGGGTGAATGTGGAAGCAAATAGGAGTTAATTTTTTAATTATTTCTTGTGCCCCACATTTTGAGAATTGGTGTGTGAGACTCTTTGAGACTCCTAGTGGGTGGGGAGCAGCAGGTTCCTTAATCTGTGATCTCTAACTCAGGAGTGGCTCATCTGTGCCCCCCCCCCCCCCCGATTTTGCGGGACTCCCAAGTTCCCACTATCCCCAGCTAGCATGGCCAGTGGTCAAGGATAATGGGAGCTGGAGTGCAGCAGTGTCTAAACGGACTACAGGTAATCCACACCTGTGTTATTTTAATCTAATTTTTATTTAATGTTAATTGCATTTGATTGCTCTTCTTCCCAAAAGATGCCCAGGGCAGGTCACAAGCGTTTAAAGTGGTTTAAAACAAATTACAATTGCAAGAGTCGGGTGGGTCCTATCAATATAGCATTGCCAGAAGCACAGGAGAACGGTGTGGGATATCAGCCTCTTTCTGAGTGACACAGCATGTATTGGGAAGAATTAAGCATTTTTGTTTTGTGCCACCCCAATTCTCTGCTATAGGGGTACTCCTGCAGAAATTCATGCATGATGTTTCTGTGGAATATAACAAGTATCTGTCTGGAAATAGAATTGCTCCAGACTTCCCCAAATGCCTTTGCCATCGGAATTTGCGTCCTGGGAAGTGTGAAAAATGCAGCTCCTACCCTTTGTATACTGTGCACAGGTAATGTAGGAAACCCTGTCAATACATGTTTACAAATGTATATAACTTCGTGTCTGTTGTGGATATTAAGGCTGTTGCCCTACAGCAGTGTTAGAAACTCAGATATGTAAGCTAATCACCTAATGGCACCTTAAACCTAGGTTACGGTTGGCACAACGGATTGTCTAGGCGCCTTTCTTTTTTAAGCAATGAAATTTATTATTATCATTCATTTCATTTCTGTCCTGCTTTATATTTCAAAGAAAAAGAATCTCAAATTGGTTTACAGCACATTAAAATATGCAATAAAACATTCCAGAATAAAACAAATTCAAGCCTCAAGGAAAATATTTCAAATCCTTCTCTAAGCGACATTTTGACCTATTTGTTTACCTACTTAATTTATGTAGCTGCCCCATAGCAGAAGTACTCTAGGAAGTCAGTGTGGTGTACTGGTTAGCAGTGGCGGAGCTTCATGCTCTGGAACTGGGGGGCGGAGAGCAGGCGGGGGCGGGGCTGGCATACATCCTGGGGCGTGGCGCACAGTGGTGGTTGGAGTGTCAGACTAGGACCTGAGAGATCAGGGCTCAAATCCCCATTCAGTCATGAAACTCACTGGGTCACCTTGGGGCGTTCCTGGACGATGTATGGATACATTGCCTAGGCCTAGTCTACAGGCAGATTTGCCTACATTTGCCCGTAAAGTGTGTTGATTTGTCAACTTAAGATTTCCAATGGTAACAGTCCCCCCCCCCCACCTCCATGATCAAGTGACAAATGTTGCAAAAACCTGCTCCATCTGTGACTCAGAAGCTTTTGGGTTTCATTTTTCTAGTTATGCTTCTGTTTCTGAACTCGTAACAGCCTTTCTAAATCTGGCTGAGAAAGAGAGACCCAAAACAGAGGTCATCATGCTTATGGGAGCAACCAGGGAAATTGCACTCCACAAGGACATCACTCCGTAAGTAACCCAGGCAGATTTGCTTGGCGACCCTTGCTTGTATCTCACTGCTATTGCAACTCTTGCCTTAACATACGTTGAAGATTGTTGGCTGAAGAGGTGGAAATGGAGTAAAGGTATAGGTGACGCTGCTCCCTTGGGTTTCTTTAGGGGGGAGATTCGCAAACTAGTCTGCGAGCTTCATTCAAGTGGTTGAAGATGGGAGATCTCATATCATTGCATTTGCTATTCATGCTGATTTTTAAATTGTATTTTTATTGCCATTTTTATTTCTTAGATGTTTCCTTGTATTAGTTTGAACTCTATGGAGGGAAAACTCTGCAGAGGACAGAGACATGTTGGGAAGGGCTGGGGCCGGCTCTACTCTTGGGCAAAGCAAAGAACCAAACTTTTTCAAAGGAAAATACCCATTTTACAGAAATGCTGGCAAAAACTGAGTAATGGAGCTTGGTGTTCCTGTCTTCCTTTCTTTGTCAGCTTTGCGCAAAACGTTGGTCACTTGGTGTCGCTGAGCCAGGCTGTGCCTTGTCTAATGTCCAGGTAAGGCAATCAAGGTGCTAAGTACCTGGCTGCTGCAAAAAGCTCTAAATCAGCATCCCCCCAACCTGGGGCCCTGCAACTCCCATCAGCAACAGCCAGCACAGGCAATGGTCAAGGCTGAAGAGAGTTGCTGTCCCAAACAACTGGAGGCCATCCAGGTTGGGGGGAAAAGGAGTAGATGTTAGAAGGAATCAGGGAGGGGTGGGGAACAGAATTAAATCCATCTCAAACTCTATAGAATAAAAGCATTGCCACGCTTGACCTTGGCTTTGCTTTAATCTCTACAATTTTTGGGTGGTGGTGGTAATTATCTCCTCTTTCCTTACTCCCTGGAGTCTAATTAATGAGGACATTGAAGTATGTGATGCCTCATGTAATCTCCCCCAGCTTGTCTTTTCCATTCACTTTCTTAACACCAAATGGAATAGTAGCAAAGGTTAATGAAGAACAAACACGAACCCCTTTTGGGGAAACCTGTTCCCTTTTTTCCTTGCTTTTAAATTAATCATCACTTTCACCTATCCTTATTTTAAGCGATTCTACCCTCCAGGAACTTTGAAATAGTGTATAGGGCATTTCACTAGAATAGAATTATTCAGAATGTAAGATCTTCATCCCAGTGGTCTGTTTAGGTGTAGACGCTTTCTGGTGCAAAAAAAATAGGTTGGGGTACGATGGTTAGTCCCACATTGGGAAAGGGTCTCCTGTGGCAGAGATCCCCTTCTGCAGAAAAATAGTGGGAGAGCCAGCTCATGCCCTCTCAACACCCCTTAGGATAAATTTACATAAATGTGTTAGCTGCAGACACATCCCAGGCACTAGCCATGAGCTGGTTTCGCACGTGTTGTGTGTGTGTGTGTGTGTGTGTGTGTGTGTGTGTATGAATGGATGTCTGGTGTGCAACCAGTTCCTTTTATCACTGAGTTTTCCTGCTATACGGAAAAGGAAAGCTGTCGTGCCTAGAAATCTTTCCAAAGTCAGTGGCCTCACAATAGCTGATGTTGGGTCATCCTGCTACGCTAGCTGATACTAAGAGAGTTTGCAGGCTGCCCCTTATCTCAGTCTTGGTAGAGCATCTGCCTTGCATACAGAATATTCCAGGTTCAATCTCCAGGTAGGGATAGGAAAGAGCCCGGTCTGAAATTCTGGAGAGCTGCTGGGCTGGATAGGGGCTGATGGGAGTTGTCCAGAACTTCTGAAGGGCAGCAGACTAGGGACAGTTGCTTCAAAGGTGCTTCTTTTGTTCTAATTAGTCATTACCTTTCAGGATCACAAGACGACTTCAGAGGCTGCTGGTGCTGAATGACTTTCCGAAGCCTTTGTATAACAAGCTCACCGCGTTTTACCACTCCATTCCTTTCCCGGTTCACTGCCATATCTTCTCAAATAGGTATGCTTCCTTGCTTGAACTGTGTGTTTGGATCTGAAAGGAATATATTCTCGAGATTTTTGGTTTCCCACCATGCATATTTATTTATTTCACAAAATGTATATACCACATGATTGGAAAAAGCCAGACAAACCTCAAAGCGCTGTACAAAAAGAATAAAATAGTAACACTATCAATAAAAATGTTTTTAGCAGGTGCTAAAAGAGCACAGAGATGGCACTTGCCTGATGTCAAGAGGCAGGGGCTTCCAAAGTGTAGGAACAAGTATTTTGTGGCACCAGTAAATAGTGCCAGTTCTGCAGATTGAAGCAGTTGAGTGGGCATATATGGGTAAGGCAGTCTTGCAGGTAAATAGCTCCTAAGCTGTTAAGAACTTTTTATACTAAACATAACACCTTGAATTTGGCTCAGTATCACATTAGAAGTCAGTGCAAGTCTATGAACAAAGCCCCCCCCCCCCCAAAACCACACCCTCATTGCCGCAGTATTAGCTGCCATTGCACACTCACGGCAGTTAGCCTGTGACCTGAAGCAAGGGTGACAAGATTCCTGGCACACTGCTCTCTATTATTTGATCCTAAGCCCGCATAAACACAGCCTCGTTTTCATTTCAGCCTGAATTTCGCTCCCTGGGATCACTGTTTGCTGATCTCCGTCTTGAAAGGACAAAATGTTACTGGCCAACGGACACTGAAAGGGAAGAAAGAATGCCTTTGTGAAACAGTTGCCGTAGTAGAGGCACGAATTGAAAGGATGGAAGGCTGCAGGCAGTAAGTACCTATGGAACAGCGGGAGCATAAGAAATGACTCCAAAAAGCAAGACTAGCCCAGCGTTTGATCTCCAACTACAGTTGTTCAGATCCGCCTGAGAGAAGCTCACAGGCAGATAAAAGAACCTAGCAAATTGGCTTGCACCAAGGTAGACCCTTGGTCCATATAGCTGAATATTGCCTGCACTAGCTGTCAGTGGCTCTCCAGAGTTTTATTATTACAGTAGTGCCTCTGGTTAAGTACTTAATTCGTTCCAGAGGTCCGTTCTTAACCTGAAACTGTTCTTAACCTGAAGCACCACTTTAGCTAATGGGGCCTCCTGCTGCCGCTGCGCCGCCGGAGCACGATTTCTGTTCTCATCCTGAAGCAAAGTTCTTAACCCGAGGTAATATTTCTAGGTTAGCGGAGTCTGTAACCTGAAGCATATGTAACCTGAGGTACCACTGTATTTATTCAATTTGTATTTATTCAATTTGTATATAAGAACATTAAGATGAACCTGCTGGATTAGGCCAGTGGCCTATGTAGCATCTAGTCCAGCATCCTGTTCTTAAAGTGTCCACCTGGATGACTGTGGCAAACCCTTAAGCAGGACCTGAGCCAAGAGCCTTTTCCCCAGCGCCACCATGGATGGCTCAGTTGGTAGAGCAGGAGACTCTTAATCTGAGGGTTGTGGGCTTGAGCCCCACGTTGGGCAAAAGATTCCTGCGTTGCAGGGAGGGGGTTGGCCTAGATGACCCTCATGGTCCCTTCCAGCTCCACAATTCTACAATTCTATGAACCATTACTGCCATTGACTGTGGAGGAGAGTCATGATGGCTGGCAGCCATTAGCCTCCACAAATTCGTCTAGTCCTTTTTTTGGAAGCCTTTTATGTTGGCGGCTGTCACTGCCTCATGCGGGAACAGGTTCCACAGTTTCCTTCTTAACCACAACATGTAAAAGGTAAAGGTAAAGGTACCCCTGCCAGTAGGCCAGTCGTGTCCGACTCTAGGGTTGTGCGCCCATCTCACTTAAGAGGCCGGGGGCCAGCGCTGTCCGCAGACACTTCCGGGTCACGTGGCCAGCGTGACGAAGCTGCTCTGGTGAGCCAGCACCAGCGCAGCACACAGAAACGCCATTTACCTTCCCCACTATAAAGCGGTCCCTATTTATCTACTTGCACTTAGGGATGCTTTCGAACTGCTAGGTGGGCAGGAGCTGGGACCGAAAGACGGGAGCTCACCCCGCCGCGGGGATTCGAACCGCCGACCATGCGATTGGCAAGCCCTAGGCGGTGAGGTTTTACCCACAGCGCCACCCGTGTCCCAGTAACCAGAACATGTAGCCAAGAACAAATCTTGACTATTGATCATGTTTAAGGGGGAGGGAGCTTAAGGAATTGAGGTTCAGATGACATGCTCAGCCAAGCCTCAGCTTCGCTACACCACACTGAGCCTGAAAGCTGTGAGGGTGATGAGGAGGGAATAAATCTCCTCCTTGGCAGCCAGTGCTTTTGCACTAAGCCATGGTTTGGCTTTCCTGACATGCAAATGCAGCCTGTATCAAATCTTCCTATGGCATTACTCCATGCCCTTTGGAGTAGTCTCTTGCAACCACTTGGGGAGCCTTCATCACTGGGTCCACGGGTCATCGCCCTCCATTCCTGTCCTAACGGCTTTCATTCTTCCCTAGATACAAGGAGCTGATCCGTTATTTGAAGGTGGTGAAATGCAATGATTCCAAGTGGTAAGCGATGTGAAATTGCTCACAACTCTCCGTGGAGGGCTTATTTTAATCTGTTTACTGGCGGGATTTTGTTTAAAGCTTGCACACCTAAAATCTTTAAAACCCAGGGGAATCATAGCTTGGGGCTCGCAATAAACAATAGTGGCCCTGTCTTTACTGAATTAGGAAGTGAGGAGATCAGGTTTTAGTGAGTCCCAAGAGTTTCCAGGCCTGGTGAATATAGGGCTGGGACATTGCCCACTGACACCCTCTACTGAAACAGAAAAGGGTGTGCAAAATGGACCCTTCACTAATTTGAAAGGCTCTTGGCTGCTTACATTTCCTTTTTCTTTACGGTTACATATTTCCACCTAGCAGTTTAGGACGCCTCTTTAGGTGGACTGTAGTCTTAAAGGAATGTAGGAAGCTGCTTTGTACTGGGTCAGACTGTTGCTCCATCTAACTCAGCGTTGTCTACGCTGACTGGCAGTGCCTCTCCAAGGTTTCAGGCAGGAGTCTCTCTCAGCCCTACCTGGAGATGGCATCAGGGATTGAACCTGGGAATTTCTGCACACCAGGCAGATGCTCTGTTGTTTGGCTGTGACTTTTCCCCTTAATGCAACAATAAATATTGTTCATATGCCACTGGATCCCTCTCTATGTGTGCGTTTTGCTGCAATCAGTTTGCCTGTAGTATTTGCTGCCTCTCATTTGCCTAACTTCTAGGTTACAGAAGTGGCAGGACAAGGTCCCCTTCTACCTGTGCAAAAGTGGAGATTTTGCGGGTGCTGCACAGGCACTGTTTATCGTCTACCCCAGAAGCTGCTGTGCGGCCTGCCGCCTTTCCCTGCTCCAATTCGAGGTCTACCTGAAGATGTTCCGATCAGGACAGGCTCCCTTTGGAAATGACATGGAGGGCTCTGTGCTGTGGGGTCCAGCGGGCAAGTATCCTTCAGTCTCGTTATTGCTTCTGCTGGCTGTCTATGGAGCATCTCGCTGAGTGTTGTTCGTGAAGGGTGGCCAATGTTTTTGAGCCGGTGATCACATTTTATTATGTTTTTATATATGCTGGAAGCCGCCCAGAATGGCAAACCAGTCAGATGGGTGGGGTACTCTTCTTCATCTTCTTTTGCTTCTTGGGGGCAGGGGAGATAACACAAAATGTCTGACACATCTAAAAAGAGCAGAAAAGTAGACAGGACTACCAAATAGCGCCCCACCAGCCTCTCACCTGCATTATTGGCGGGGGGGGGGGAGCACCTATATCAGATACTGCCACAATTTCTCTTACAGAAGCTTTTTGCATCCTTCCTCTGCCCGGAAGAGATGGGAGGATGAGGGTCCAGTCCATCTAGTGAAATGTGGGCTTGTTTTAGGGTGGTGGTGGTTTTTCAGTGTAGGAGAGGTTGAGCCAGGGCACATAGCCTCTCGTGTTTTATGGAGATGTGAGTGAGTATTTACCTCTAAAGTAATCTCTAAAGTCTTTAAAAACTGTTACTCACCTTTGTTCTGGGTCCTTAAAGGTAAAGGTACCCCTGACCGTTAGGTCCAGTCGCGAACAACTCTGGGGTTGCAGCGCTCATCTTGCTCTAAAGGTTGAGGGAGCCGGCATTTGTCTGCAGGCAGTTTCCGAGTCATGTGGCTAGCGCTTCTGGCAAACCAGAGCAGCGCACAGAAACGCCATTTACCTTCCCACCGGAGTGGTACCTATTTATCTACTTGCACTTTGACGTGCTTTTGAACTGCTAGGTGGGCAGGAGCAGGGACCGAACATGATCGGCAAGCCCTAGACTCTGTGGTTTAGACCAGTCCTTACCTCCTACCAAAGGCTGGGTGGGGGACGTCTGTTGCAAATAAAGGAAAATAAAGATCTGCCTTCCTTTCACTGGATCCTGCCTCCATCCATTAAGCTCTGATTAATAATGGACTTAGGGGACACCGAGTCCCTTGTTGGGGAATTGGGCTTCAAAAGCCAACCCCAATACTTTCTATAACTATGATTCTGTGATCATCTAGTCTAATCCCTGCAATGTAGGGGAGGTAGCGACAAGCATGCTGGCATCAAGTTGGCAGCTGTTGCTTTACAAGGTGTGATTTTTAGCTGTCCCCTCTTTCTAGGCACTCCCTTGAAACTACCTGTTCTGCTCAAACAGATGTTCAAGCTGTTCTACTGCAACATATCGTTGTATACAAGTGTGAGTACCAGTTTTATTAGTTCTGTGGCAGTTAACCTTTCCCCTCCCCAAACACCTAGGCTCAATATTGAGCCTGTTGGTGAAGGTGGCCTATGGGTCTCTTCTAGAGCCGGGTGATATATTGAAAGATCGCCCCAAGTGGGTTTGAAATCCATATTGTGATATTGGTTTCATAATTTTTGACCTGATAACATATCGCGAATCATTGTGCGTGTGCTGTGCGAAAATCACAACGTGAAGCCATCCAATGCCTCTACATAGCTCCATCCTTATTTCAGACACTGTGATATATTGGTATATCACGATGTTGAAAGCCAGCTATTGCCCAGCCCTGGCTTCTTCCGCCCTGCTGGTTGTCATCCAGTGGTCCAGAACTTCATGTACATGTGTGCTTCCCTCTCCATCCAGAAGATGGCAGACTCATTTGAAAACAGAAGTGCTTTCCACTTAAAATAATAATAATTTATTATTTATACCCCGCCCATCTGGCTGGGTTTCCCCAGCCACTCTAGGCGACTTCCAACAAAATATTAAAATACAATAGTCTGTCAAACATTAAAAGCTTCCCTAAACAGGGCTGCCTTCAGATGTCCACTTCCACTCTGAAGCCTATCTTCTACCTCTACAGTGAATGGATGTGGTTTTTTGGATATGATTTACTTCGCAGGGCAGACTGTGGGTCCCCCCCAAAAAGTGAAGAAAGAAGTCTTGAAGTGGAGAGGTCATCAGGGTTAGCTGCAGCTCCTTGCTCCTAAGGGGACCTGGACCCAGCCTCTCAACAACCCTGTTAAGTTGAGGTTAGGTTGAGAGAATGTAGAATTGGCAAACCTGTGAATTAGCCCACTCAATTCGCCATCCAGCAACCAAGAGGGGAGGAGGGGATGGCCAGTTGCCTACCTCAATTCCTTGGAGGAGGGGGAGGGATTTAAAAGGAGGGTAATAAGGCTCTGGAAAAGAGTACAGCAGAGGTGCCTGCATGGTCAATTGGCAGGGAGTTCCCAAGTGTAGGTCCTGCCATGCTAAAAGGTATATTCCTTACAAATAAATAAACTAGCTGTGAAATAAATTCCATTGCTCAACCCTGTGCTCTTCTGTCTTAAAAGAGTAATTACTTTTGAACAACTTCTGGGAAATCCTATTTTGTTTTCTGGTACCAAATGAGCCCCGGTTTGTGTTTTTCAGCCCAAATGCTGGAGTTCTGTGATCAAAATTTTTGCCAGTCATCCTGTTGTGGGAGCAGATGGCAACCTGACAGCCATCACTTTAAAAGAACCATCCCAGGAATTCCAACAGGTAACACCATTGACTCAGGGATATTATTCCTCAATTGGGGGGGGGGGGGCATGTATCTTGCTATCATGTCAGAGGTGATGATTCCTGGACTGCCATAAACTCACCAGGTACCTTTAATGACCCACCCTTTCTAGTCCTCAGTACAACATTCCAATTATTACTATTTTAAATTTATTAGTCAATTTTTTTCACCAGGGTACCAAAAAGCAATAAGCAAGCAAACACACACACATTAAAACTGGCATGAAAGAAAAATCGAAAAGACAATCCTGTTCTTAAATGGCAGGAATAAAACATCCCCACCCACTAAAGGAAGCCATAGATAAAAGCCTAAGGCCTAGAGAAGAAGAAATGCTTTTGCCTGTAATGATGGTAGCAGGCGAGCTTCCCTGGGGAGTGCATTTCACAACTGGGAAGCTGCTGCTGAAAAGGCCTGTTCTTGTGTTGCTACCTTCGCTGATAATCTGTTGAGAGGGCACACAGAAGAGGCCTCTCAGACGATGATTGCAGGGTCCAGGTCACTTTTATAGGGGGAGAGGTGGTCCTTAAGGTATTGTGGTTCTGAGCCACGTGAGGCTTTATAGGTCAAAACCAGCACTTTGAATTGGATGCAGAATTGAAATAGTAGCCAGATGCTTGCATAAAACAGATAATGTCTGGGGAGTGCTTTGAACTTGCTATACAAAGGCTTTTAAAAATATGTTATTTATTTAATGTAATGCATATGCTGCTTGATTGCAAAGAGAACCTTTAAAAGGTGAATTTAAAAACGGGTATATAAAATCAAAATACAGTGGTGCCCCGCAAGACGAATGCCTCGCAAGACGGAAAACCCGCTAGACAAAAGGGTTTTCCGTTTTGGAGGTGCTTCGCAAAACGAATTTGCTATGGGCTTGCTTCGCAAGTCGAAAATGTCTTGCGAGTTCCTGCGATTTTTTTTTCGCTCCCCACCCCCTTTTTCTAAGGCACTAAACTGCTAATAGCCTTTTAGCAGCTAATCCGCTAATCCCTTAAGCCTTTAATAGCCGCTAAACCGCTAATAGCGCTAACCCGCTAATGGGCTTGCTTCGCAAGACGAAAAAACCGCTAGACGAAGAGACTCGCGGGACGCATTCTTTTCGTCTTGCGAGGCACCACTGTAAAATTAAAATCAACAGTTAAGCTAAAAACAGATTAAAACACATGTCAGCTTCTTCATGTCTTGATACACGTGCCTGAGCAAAAATGTTTTTATCAGGTGCTTAGAAGAGTACAGTGAAAGGGGCTTCATGGTGAAAGGGAGTTCCAAGGTGTAGGTGCATATCTATCTATCTATCTACCCAGTCTGACACACTTAAACAGTGTCAGACTGGGTATATGTATATATGCCAAGACGATCCCTCAAATAAACTTATCCCAAGCTGCTAAGGACCCTATATACTAAAACAGTGGGCCTGAAACTTATGCACAATTTGCTTACATGATTAGGATTTCAGGCGCACGGCTGAAAAATGAATGAATGGAAGCTGGGGTAAACCTGTCACGTAAAGAACTTTTTATGCTCTCTACTTACTGGCCTCTGGGAAGGATGCATGGGACGCTCCCGGGCCCTCGTGTGACCTTCCCAGTAACTAGTAAGCAAGGTGCAGAGCAAGGCCTGCTCTGGACAGGTAGGGGCAGTTGCATTGGGGTGGGGCTGGTTCCAGGGCTTTCCTGGCTCCACACATTTTTGCCTTTGCATGTGGACCCCCAGAACTCAACCCTCGCATAAGCTGCGGGCCCAGTGTAGAAAGACTTGGAACTTGGCTCAGTAATGAAGCAGAAACCAGTGCCGATCTCTGAGCAGGGGTGTTACATGCGAATGGGGGTCTCACGCCTGTCAGCAATTTTGCATTAACTGCGGTTTCTGGCTCAAGTGCAAGAGAAGCCCCACCTGGAGTGCATTGCCGTAATCCACTCTTGGAAGTCACCAGTGCCTGAACTAATGTGGTCAAGCTCTGCCAGTCCAGGAATGGCTGTACATGTCACGCCAGTTGCAGATGGTGAAAGGCAATTCTAGCCACCGAGGCTACCCGGGTCTGCAGGAAGAAATCTGGATGTAGAAGCACCCACAGACTGCATGCCTACTTGTTTGGTAGGAGTACAGCCCCATCCAGGGCAGACAAATTGTCGGACATTATTGCATGTCGAAAGTGCACATGGCTGCTTGTTGCTGCTGTTGTCCTCTGGCACACAGGAGGGAAAGACTGAGAACTGCTCTGGGTATCGAGGCTCTTCTTTTGATTATTGCGGTGACTTCACTTGCAGGTGGTCTCTGAAGAGTCATGCTACGTTGTTGAACAACTCACCCAAACCCCCCACTCTAATGTTACCTTCTCAAAACACTTTGGCCAAGATGTAAGTATACACTTGAAGTATACACTTCCTTTTGGGAAGCCCAGATTCTGGACTTCTTTACACCAAAGGGTGTGAGCCCAACCTTCATGCCTGTCAAATCTACTTTGTTTTGTGCTAAGACCCTGATCTGCCAGCCAGAACCAGTTGCGAAAGGCATATAATTTGAATTAAAGACCAGGGTGTCCCAGAGTCTGGGAATTATAAACTCTCCGTCCTTCACACAGATGTTCCCTGCTTAGTTCTTTTTACTTCAGCAGCCTCCTTTAGGTGGAGAAAGGTCATTTTGTAGTCTATAAACCCTGGCCGGTCTATTGCAAATCCCCATCCACACCTGGCCCAAGGCAATGTACAAAATGCAATAACAGCAGTTAAACACAACATAGAAAATAATAGCCGATAAATTTTAAAAAGCGATACAAAGTGTAGACACCGCTGGCAAGTACTTGTTCATGCTGCTAGGAAAGCTTGTCAGAACAGAAATGTCTTCAATTGTACCTCTCATAGCATGATGGAGATGCTGTTCTACAGAACAGGGGCAGCCACGCCGAAAGCCCTGTTCTGAGTTATTGCAGAGCAGCTTCTGGTTTGGGGAATCATTTGTTTAGCTCTTGCCGGGGAAGGCCTTGTCTTATAATGAAGTATGCTCTTCCAGGTGGTAGAGAAGGAAAGATGCCTCTTCTAAAATGGCAGCTGCAATCTGCAGTTTTTTAAATTGAAAAACAAATTCAATTTTTAAAAAATATGCTGCCAGGTTTAATCAGCAGGCATCTTTTTAGTCAAAAGGATTTTGATCGTCTCATCTAGCAAATTCATCCATTCAACAGTTCATCCTTGTTTCTGACTGTTTCCTTTCTACCCTTCTATTTGTCTCCTTCCAGTCACCCTTGGAAGCTGGGCTCATTTTTGTGGTCCAGGCAGTTCGGCATATGATCCTGATGGAACACAACTCCCTGTGCTCCTTCCTAGACATTGTGCTGGCTTTCAGGGTGAGCTTTTTTTGTGTGTTCATTATCTTCCATCTTAAGTTATTCTGCATATTTCTTACTTACAGCAGTGTTTCTGTGGGTTTGTGTGTGTGTATGTATATCCACGGGACGCGGGTGGCGCTGTGGATTAAACCACAGAGCCTAGGACTTGCCGATCAGAAGGTTGGTGGTTCAAATCCCCGCGACGGGGTGAGCTCCCGTTGCTCGGTCCCTGCTCCTGCCAACCTAGCAGTTCGAAAGCACAGCAAAGTGCAAGTAGATAAATAGGTACCGCTCTGGCGGGAAGGTAAACGGTGTTTCCGTGCGCTGCTCTGGTTTGCCAGAAGCGGCTTAGTCATGCTGGTCACATGACCCGGAAGCTGTACGCCGGCTCCCTTGGCCAATAAAGCGAGATGAGCACTGCAACCCCAGAGTCGGTCACAACTGGACCTAATGGTCAGGGATCCCTTTACCTTTACCTTTACCTATGTACACACACACGTGTGTGTGTGTGTGTGTGTAATTCTTAAATTTTACAGCTCAAGAAAGCTTCCTTTTAAAATGAAACCTGGGGCGTTCAGCCTCAGTTATGTGCTGTCAAGTTGCAGTGTTGCCCCTCATTTCTCTCTTCTCCCTTTCTGCAGAATAACCTCTGGGCTCTGAAGCTTCTGCTGGAGTCTCTGGCTTATCACGAGAAGGCTGTCCGTAACATCGTTGCCTTGCTTCTTGCAGACCTCTGTTGCCACAAAACAGAAATGTTGGGATTGTAAGTTGGCATTTATTAAGCCTCCTTTGTTTTGTTCTTGGGATCTGTCCTGAAAGGCTGAGCCACATCAAGAGCAGACGTAGATGAGAAATCACTGAAACCCCCCCCCCCGCCTGCCTGCTTTCTTAGTTCTAGGCCAGCAGCTTTTGATACTTAAGGCAGACCTCAGCAAGGCCTCATTGACTGCCTTAGGCAGACCCTGTGCTGCTTTTTGATGGCCTCTGGACACCTGTTTATAGCATCCAAGCTGTTCTGCTTTCTCAAAGCTTACATGGAAATCAGACTGTCTGGTCCTTACTGAGCATCCTTTCAGGCCTTTTTTTGCAGCAAGCTCATATAATATTGAGCATCCATCCTGATTAGCCTGTGAGATGTTCATGTGTCTTCCTGTGGATCATTCATTCATTCAAAACATTTTAGTGCATTTCCCTCTTCCTCTCCTTGCCTCTGAAAGTCTGTGAGTGTGGAAAGGTGGATTTGCTGAGCACCTTCATCCGCTTCTATTACCAAAGGCCAGATTTTTGGTCTCCACTTGATTGCTCACTATAGTGACGTTCTAGAGGCAACTTCGTTGTTGTTTTGCTGGGCCAGCAGAAAAAAGTTCTCAAAGCTTCAGGGCAAGAAAGGAAATGGTGGATTCATCCCTTCTCATCAGCCATTGCTGACTTATGTGAGCTGCGCTTACTGACCACATAGAGGAGTGTTTGTTTATCAAAAGAGTTGGGTCTTTTCTCTCTCTGTCAGCCTTCGCCAACCTGGTGCCCTCCAAGTGTAGAACTCCCATCAGCCCCAGCCAAAATGATTGCACTGGCTGAGGCTGATGGAAATGGTAGTCCAAAACATGGCTGTGCTGGCTGGGAGCTGTAGTCCCAAACACCTGGAGGGCATGAGTTGGCGAAGGCTGCTCTGTGCCACTCGCTCTGCAATGATGTGTGAGCTGGCATGCTCAGGACCTATTGCAAAACCAGCATGCATCACCTGTGGACCTCTGGTACAAGTTGAAAAATGGCTTTGGCTAAGCTGCCAGTTTGGCAGATGCTGCCAGGGACCTTCATTTTCTCTGATTCCTTTCCTTTCTCCTTAGGTGGCAACACTGGGGTGCTCAGTATGTGGGGGAGCTGCTGTGCCTCTTCCTGACATCCAGGGATAGAAACCTACCATCAGTTGGCATCTCCATCATCAATATTATTGTGGAAAACCTGCCAATGTGAGTGTCACAGTGTATGAAGGTCACAGCTACATTCCTTCCATCCCAGCAACCCAGTTTTCCAAGAGGAAAAATCAGAGTGCCAATTACAAAAGCCCTGAATCAGGAGTGGGGAGCGTTTTTCAACCTGAATGCCACATTCCCTTCCGGGGGTAGGCAGGGCCAGGGGCAATGCTTATGCACAGGAATGAATGTAAATGTTTTGTATAGGTTTCTACACACAAACATACCTCTATTTTCCATATAGGTAGATGTATTGATTATACATGCATAGAAATGTTTTTATTGTTATTGTAGTTTGTAGATGTGGTTTTTAGAGCTTTTGGGGGGCATTTCATCTAATTTTGTACTTTGCTTCAATGGCTTCAGGCTGTGAAGCAGTTTAAATAACTTCGTAAAACAAGTAAATAAACAGGAGCCACCATCAGAGTTCAAGAACGCATTCCAGGCAGGCAGAAACACTCCAGGAGGTATGTAGCTGAAGAGGGTGTGTGGCTTGGGACTGAGTCCTGCAGGCTAAATAAAGAGGCTTGGAGGGGCTGGCTTTGGCCAAAGGTTCTCCACCCCTGTCCTCAGTAGCTTGGGACCCAGACATGGGATCTCTCCCTGTGTGTTAAAAAACCCTCCTCGAGGTCCTGCTGTTGGGGTAAGCACCCTGCGCATTGACACAGGACCTGAACTTATCTGTGGTGGCACTTGTGGGCATCTTTGAGACTCACATGTGTTGCATTGTTGGTATGCAGCATCTTTGGGTGATGCAAATGGAAAGCTGAAAATGAGAAGGTGGTTTGCCTCAAGAGGAGGGGGACCCGCATCTTACCTCTCCCTTCCCTTTCTTTCAGGTGTCCGTGGGCAAAGCAGGTTAGCAAATTCCTTCAAAAATCAGTAAGTATGTGAATCTTTTTCTGCAGAGGAGGTTATTTAATTATTACTTATTTAATTATTACGTATTATTTATCTAATTTCTATTTTGTTTAATTTCATTTAAGAATCACAGGGCGGTTCACAATATGAAAACACAAAAATACACAACATAGTATGAAACATAAACAATAACTCTCCGCCCCCAGTTTAAAAGGCCATAGGTTGTTTAATTAGCCAGAGGCCTCAGAGAAGAGAGATGCAACGAAGGCACCAGGCGAGTCTCCCTAGGGGGAGAGCATTTGACAAGGGGGAGCCATCACAGAAAAGGCCCGTTCTCGTGTTGCCACCCTCCAGACCTCTCATGGAGGAGGCACATGAAAAAGGTTATCCGGGAATTGGTTGCTCCTCCCACTTGCCTTGGAGGCAGTGCAGTGCAAATGTTAGTCCTGCCGGCTCTTTAAGACTGTTGCAAGAGATGCAGTTGTTCGAAGCTAAAACCAGGGATGGTGAACTGTATTCTTTGGGGGGGGGCAACCCACTTTTATTTTTGTGGGACTAGATGTGTGCATTGCCACATGATGAGGTCTCCCCCAAGAGCGGTCAAACTGTTGGTAACAGGGTTTCCGTTATTGGTAGTATAACTTAGGGTGGGTTCAAGGACTCTCTGGTGATGCGGAAGAGCCAGTGAGGAATGAGCAGGCATCCCAAAAGTTCCTCCTAGGAGGCAGATTGGACAGTTCATTTTCTGCATGATCAGGAGTCAATACACCATTTATTTTCACAAAATGATGGCATTCTCCACATGCCCTGTGCACTGGCTGCCCATATGCTACCAGTTCAGGTACAAGGCTGTTGTGTTATACAAAGGCTCACACAATTTGAGGTCTAGGATATCCTAAAGGCTGTCCCTGAGATCATGCAGAAGAGTGCTCTTAGTTCTGTGCCATCTTGCAGAATCCCTACTCGGCTCAAGTAGAAGTCTGGTGTTGAGTGTGGCTGGTCCCATGCTGTGGAAGACCCTTCCAGTGGATATTTAGCAGAGGCCCTCTCTTGTTTTGACTTCCAGGCCTCTCCTGAATACCATTTAATATCTACAGGCCTATGCAACTGCTTAAATCTTCTTGATTCACTTTAATGATTTTTTGTACTGGTTGTATGGGGTTTTATGGTTTATTGTATACATTGTACACCACCTTGATGCTTCACATGAGTTGGCATATGTAAATACTCTTATAATTAATTAGATTGCTTCTGAAGCACAGGATATTGCCCCGTGGCTGTGAGGGAACATCAAGAAAGCTGTATTCATGTTGGACAGCTTGCCCACTCTGACTTATCTTCTTATCAAGGACCAAAGGGTGTACTTTGAAAACCACTGGCCAGAATGAGCCGCCATTCCTCTTTTATTCCTGTTCTTAAATTCCATTTTTTTAAACCCCCCCTTTTTCTCTCTCTCTTGCACAGACAAAACCATTTGGCTGGGCAGATTATGAAGTTTCCACCTTTATAGCCATTTCACAGTCTTCCTTACAGCTGAGACTCCCTAGGGTCAACCAGCTTCCCTCACCTCTGGCTACTTCTGAGCAGCAAAGCTCTGGATGATGTGCGCCACTCCGCTCCTCGATCAAGGCACCTGCGCAATGCAGTTCTGGAGGGTTTTGGAGGAAACGTGTGTTTGGGAGTTGTGGTTGAATTTCCCTGTGGAGCTCTCCAGGATCAAAAACAGGCAAAAACTGTGGCCCTCCTCATGCTGAGGACCTCCAAATCTCTTAATCCCTAGCAGTTGCCTATGCTCGCTGGGGCTGATGGGAGCTGGAATCCACCAGCACCTGGAGGACCACAGGCTTCCCACTCCTGATCTGGAAGATTTAGAGCAGTGATGGCCAAACATCCCTGACCACTGGTCCTGTTAGCTAGGGATGATGGGAGTTGTAGTCCCAAAACAGTTGGAGGGCCAAGTTTGGCCATCACTGGTTTAGAGAATACAGAGGTTTATTGCAGAGAAGAGAAAGCAACATGAAACTTCCTCCCGCAAGAGCTGTTATAGACCTGTGCTATCTATGCCCAGCCTACATGAACTCCTCTCTGTCCGTATCTGATGAATCTCAAGAAAGTCTCACCCGTGGAGACCATATGAAGCCCAGTTTGATGCACAAGGCCTCTGCCCTGTGTTTGGCGCAGGTAGCCCCACAGCACATGGATAGATTTTTGCCATGGTGTGTCCTCTTGCATCTGGGTTTGCCGGGTTAACCCAGAGAACCACCTGTGCCCCCCCACCTTATTTTTGTCAGCCCTTCTCAAGCAAATGAGGGCGAAGGTGTTGCATGATGCCTATGGTACCAAATGTCAAAGCAGAAGCTGCTTCTCCATGTCACACTTTAAGGCCTATTTCTGCAGTTGTGTTTTGCAAACCAATGAAATGCAGACAAGAGGAAACGTGCCCTCCCAGCGAATTGTTCTGGTTCTATGGAATTCACTTGATTTCCTTCTGCTCTATTCTTTTTGAAAGCAAAACTCAACTTTGGCCTGGCTAGGAAAGTTGTTTTGCAAACACTGTTCTCTCTTCCCCCTTTATTATTTTTCAAGACTTTCTAGTTATATATTTAAAACCAGGGGTGGGGCTGGGGAATCAGTAAAGTTTCCTGCATTTTTTTTATGCTTCTACTGGAGTTTTTTTGGACATGGAGCAAGCATATTTACACTGTGTAGAACTTTAAGGACATGTCAAACTGTTGGACCTTTGATCCAGAAATGTATATAGTAGAACCACCTGTGTTCTGTCTAATTGAAATGAATTATTATTAAAATAAGGGTGTGCCTTTCTTGTCTGGATTTCTGGAAAAACAGCATTTCATGGTTTGATTAGAGCTACTCACGGTGGGATGCAGGTGGCACTGTGGGTTAAACCACAGAGCCTAGGGCTTGCCAATCAGAAGGTCGGCGGTTCCTGCGACGGGGTGAGCTCCCGTTGCTCGGTCCCAGCTTTCTGCCAACCTAATAGTTCGAAAGCATGTCAAAGTGCAAGTAGATAAATAGGTACCACTCCGGCAGGAAGGTAAATGGTGTTTCTGTGCACTGCTCTGGTTTGCCAGAAGCGGCTTAGTCATGCTGGCCACATGACCCGGAAGCTGTACGCTGGCTCCCTTAGCCAATAAAGCAAGATGAGTGCCACAATCCCAGAGTCATCTGTGACTGGACCTAGCGGTCAGGGGTCCCTTTACCTTTACCCCCGGTGGGCTCCTCTGGTGAGCCAAATGTGCCCCCCAAGGCCTCTCTGGTTCTTGGAACACCCCCTCACAAGCCTTTCCTTATGCTCTCCCTGAGTGTTTTTGCCTGGCTGCAATGTGTCCTTAAGCTCCAGTGATGCCTATTGCTTGCCTGGGTGGAGGATGGGTCATGAGTATAGAAACTAATCTACTGTTCAAAGGTAAAATTTGCATTCATTGCTCCATCTTTGTTCCTGGAGCAATTGTGGTATGGTGCTAACCTGCTCTCTTCATTCATCTCTTCCATACACCACTATGACTCTTCAAGAACAGACTGGACGAAACAAATGCATTTTGCCTCCTTCTCATTTTGCCTTCAGAAGTTTACAGAATCCTCTCCAACTGTGGCTAACAATATCGCAGGTGAAGTGGTCTCTATGCAACATCAGTTGGCAAATGCTCTTTATTTTCTGCTTGAGGTGGTGGTTTCGTCCTGGGAAGGAGCCAAAGGCCTGTACGAAGTCCAAACCTTCAGGTTAGGCTGCTGCAGTGTTTTGTACGTGGGGCTGCCTTTGAAGACGTTTCAGAACCAGCAGCATGTGTGAAGCGTGGCAACTAGATTGTTAACTGGCGACAAGAAAGTGTCTAATCCAACTGCGCTGGCTGCCAATTTGTTTCCAGGCCCAATTCAGAATGCTGGTTTTCACTTTTAAAGTCTTCTGCGGACATTTCACCCTTTGCTACCATGAAATCTTTCCTGGCTCATTCATTCTCCCTTGTCCTTAGCTCTCCTTGGTGTGTCTTTAAACAGAGAATTGCTTTCTGAATGTCTTGGGAGAGAAAGAGACTATTAAAGTTGCCTTTTGGCTTGTAAGAACCAGCAGGAGTCTGTGTTTGAAAAGGGCTTTTAGGATTACGGCTGCTATGTTGTTAAAGAAAGTGATGGAAGGTTAAGCCACAATGGATGGGGACAGCAATTTGATACGATTAATCTCTTCCCACTTTATGAGTTTATGAAGGCAGCTCTGTTGCTTTCAGCTGTTTTTTCAGTAGGATCTGAATCAACAAATTGGTCCCACATGAAGCAGCTGTCAAGGAGGTTGTGTAGCCAAGCCCCTAAATGAGAGGTCACGTTTTTATTGTTGCAAATTGTGCCTGATTAGAAAGCCCATCTTCCACTAATTCTTGATGAGTGGGAATTGGTCAGACAGACACTTGACACATGCTCAGAACCCCCTTCTTGGTTATTATTTTACTAAGTGCCGAGCCTCTGATCACTCTGCCTGCCAACACCCCTGGAGCTCCTCCTTTCCACCCCATGCAACCTCTCGAATGGGGGAAGGTACTGCGGAACATCTGAGGGCTCCACATCCTTTATCTCTGCAACATGATGCACCTGAGGAATGGAAGAGGGAGAAGTTTAAAATAGCCATTCCCTGCTTCTTCAATGTTTCTCCCTTCTTGCTATAGTCAGACAATGTCAAAAGTCTGAGTTAAATGGGAGTGGAGAGACACTGAGATGAAAATTGTAGTTTTAAATAACGGCAGAGGTTTGAGTAAAGCAGGGGTTGGAGATACATTCCTTTTTAATGAGTTGTAATAAGATGAAATAACTTCTTCACCAAACCTTTATTAAGCATTGCAAATATAGGCCATCATAAAACATCTGCGTATAAAACTTTAAAATATAAACAAACAGCCATGTAAAATATAGAATAATGAGAATTTTCCTTGGGATTTCTTCCGACCAAATAGTGCCACTCATAGAGATACTATTGACAAAAACTTAGCCACCCTTGCAGTTACTTCCAAGTTAATAACAGAGAAGGCTACAATGCAAGCTAACCAAGCCTTTCCCAACTCCCTTGCTGTACTCAAACCTTGTTTTACACTGCTGCTTCCCCCACAGTGTCACTGCCTTCTCACTCTAGTCAAACCTCTGCTTGTTTAAAATTGCCACTTTTCTCCTTTCAGTTTTTCCCCATCCCTGAATCATAGACTCAGAGTTGGAAGGTACCCTGAGGATCATCTACAGTACTCCCTTACAGGGATCAAACTTGCAACCTTTGTGTTATCAGCACCACTCTGTAACCGACTCAGCTATCCTGCTTTCCGCAAACCTCTGCTGTTATTTTAAACTACCTCTTTCCCCTCTGTGCCAATTCCTTCTCACTCCCATGCTATGACCCACGGGTATTGTGCAACTTGTCTACCCCACCCTAAACATACAAATCCAGGACTGAGATCAGGCACTGACTTCATTCAAATCCAGGGTTATGATGCTACAAATCCTCTTTGTATATAGGAAGAAATACAGTGTAACCTCAGGTTACATAAGCTTCAGGTTACAGACACTTCAGGTTACAGACTCCACTAACCCAGAAATAGTACCTGGGGTTAAGAACTTTGCTTCAGAATAAGAACAAAAATCGTGCAGCGGGGGCGCGGCGGCAGCGGGAGACCCCATTAGCTAAAGTGGTGCTTCAGGTTAAGAACCGTTTAAGATTAAGAACGAACCTCTGGAACGAATTAAGTTCTTAACCCGAGGTACCACTGTACATGCTTTAATTTTGAAGGGATCCTTCTCCCATTCATCTTCTTTTCCAAATAAACATACCAAAACAAATTATATTTATGAACTATGTTGCCAAGCAATTAAGAGCCAACTTTGCAACTGGCTGGCAGATTAACAGATGGCTGGCAGTCATTGTATTACACACACACAATGTGTATTAACACACAAATGCAGTTCATCATTCCTTAATCTGTCATGCATAACCCAAAAGCTGGGGTATAGGAAAGCCTTTCGGGGGATGGTTCTTTGTTAATAGAGATGCTCCATCTTCTAAGGTAAATTAACAAAAGGATGATTCTGTGGATTTTTGGTCTGTTTTGAATTTTACTCTTATTTTCAAGTGTGTGTGTATGTATGTATGAGTTATATTCTGATATATTAGCCATGAAGGCTATGCTCTGCCTTCATGGTCAGAAGCCGCAATGCTTCTGAATGCCAGTTGCTAGAAACCACAAGCAGGGAGAGTTGCTCTTGTGCCCAGGTCCTGCTTTCAACTGGGGCATCTGGTTGGCCACTGTGAGAATAGGATGCTGGACTAGATGTGCCACTGGCCTGATCCTGCAGACTCTTATTTTCTTGTTAGCTAGCGCTATGAGCATATTCATGGAAATGGTAAACACCCTCCCATTTAGATAAACAATTGATTCATCTAGCTCATTGTTTTTGACACTGACTCGCAGCAACTTCCTGGGCTTTCAGATAAATGCCCTTCTTGGGGATTGAACCCGGGCCATTTGCATGGCAAAACATGTGCTTCGGGCCCTGGAGTAGACGGCGGCCCTCCAAACATCTGTATCTGGCCCTCAGGGCTTTCTCCAAGCCACACTTCTCATGGGGTGCCTCAAGCACTTTCCTGTGGCTGGAATGTGCCCTAGAATTCCCTCAGGCCTCAAAAGTCTTATACGGAAATATCCAAAGCCTTTGGGTACCTGTGGTAGGAAGTTCCACTTGGTAAAAAAAAAAATACTTGACAAACATTTACCACGCTTTAACGGTGCCCACATTTTATCATCTCAAGCTGCCACCTCTGCCTGCTGCCCGTTAGATAGATACCAGGTTGTTTTTCAGTGTGCAGAAAATCGCACTCAACAAACCCTCCGCGAGTGAGCAGCCCAGAGGCCATTTTGTTGATTGTCATTCCCATTTAAGAGGATGAAGACAGGGAGCCCTGTGGCAGCCGGCCCAACAAGAATGACGTCTTTCTCCAGAATGACGTCTTTCTCTGGACAGCTACGTGGGGAGTTTGTGTGTGTTTTGCTGTCCCACTATAGTAAGAATATCCCAAAATCCAATAACCCACATCCCAACGTCGCTTTGCTGCCACCAAAGCCCCACTCCCCAATCCCTTCTGATAATTGTTTTGAAAAGGCAGCGCTCGGAGATTACGCTGATGTCAAAACAGCTTGATAATCTGGTCTTTGGGGATCCGCTATCACTGACCTCTTTACCATAATAGCCACGTGGTGTCCCTGGGGGTGGGGAATGAGTTTTGACCTGCAGGGTGGAAGGCTCTGGAAAGAAGGTTTTGTTCTGGTGGAGGGGTGAGTGATGTTCGGGTCATGACCTACCAGCAAAAGTACCAGCAAAAAGCCTTTGCCATCTTGCTTTTTTAATTTTTTTGTTTTATTTATTGTTCTTATACTCCTGAGATCCTCAAAGGATGTGTCTCCACGGGTGAGCATGCCTTCTCCCTTAGAACAAGCTGGGGAATCTTTTTCAGCCCAAGGGCCACATTACCTCCTAGGCAGCCTCCCAAGGGCCACATGGTGGTGGGGCCAGAGGCAAAAGTGGCATAGCAACAAATGAACATTTTGCCTTTGTACAGCAAGCGAGATTCTACATGCACCACTTTCCTCCGTCCTGACAAGCAGGATCCATTATCCAAATTTAAGGACATGAATTTCAGTCTTGGCAGAAAATGCTCTTGAATGGGACGCTGGGCAAATGGGAGGCTTGGTCAGGTAAAGAGGCCCAGAGCTATCTTATTTATTAACTTTTGCCTTTCCAGAGGGAGCTATGGATGGCAAACAACAAAGCAGTAAAACAATACAATTACAAATGAAATATTTAAAAATGTTAAGAATGCATAGAAATATTTTAAAACTGTTAGTAATTTCAAGGTCACAGGGAACAGTAACTTTTAGCCATCAAATGCCTCAGTAAACAGGAATATTTTTAAATTCCTGCTAAATGTTAGTAATGAGGGAGAGAGGCACACTCAGCTGGGAGGACGTTCTGGAAATGGGGAGCCACCACCAAGGAGGTCTTTTCATGGTCTGACAGGCTTGATAATACTGGAGGCAGTCTTTCAGGTATTTTGGTCCCCAGCTGTTTAGGACTTTTGTACACCAGTACTAACACTTTGAAAAGGGCCTGGTAGCTTGCTACCCAGTTAGTGAGGCACTCTCAGGAGAACCAGTGGCCCATGATCCCATTGGGCCGAGCCCTTCACCAACCGAGCAGCCACATTCTGCATTAGCTGCAGCCTCAAGACCGTCTTCAAGGGTGGTCCCATTGGTAATCCTTCATAATAAGGCACCCTGTGTGAGGCCAAAATTTGGTGCTCCCAAACGGATCTTCTCAATTTTGTACCCCCTCGGTCCGATGCCCTGTGTGAGGGAACCACCCACACCACGCTAAATTTGGTGCTGGCCATGTCAAACGCATTGTATAAATCCTATAGGAGGGGGGTGATGCTCCCAGAGGTTAAGATCAGCAAAGAGGACCCTCTTGACAGTTCCTCTGCCCTCATAAGTAGTCTGGGAGAGGGCCTTCTCTGTGGCTGCCCCAGGTTGCAGAATTCCCAATAGAGCTGTGTTTGGCACTTCATTGAATAACTTTTGGTGAATGCTGAAAATGCACCTCTTACACCTCAGATCAGGCCAGAACAGAGTGGAGTGGCCAGATAGACATGGGACTATGATTTTGAGAGGGGTCTACTCCAGGTCCTCCTGATAGAGGCAAAGGGGGGGATCTTTTGGTAAAGATTATTGAAATTGGGCTTACATTTCCTATCCTGGCTGGGCCTATTACTAGCTTTGCATGATCCTGGCTGAGATGTGTGTTTTCAGAGCCTGTCCTATTCCTGTGACTGTGATCTGTTTTAACTTTTTAATTCTGGATTTTAAATTGCTGTAACCCACCCTGGAAAGTTCTAGTGAAGGATGGGGAATCCAGTAGTAGTAGTAGTAGTAGTAGTAGTAGTAGTAGTAATAATAATAATAATAATAATTAATAATAAAAATAAATTAATCCATCGGCCTACAGAGCCTTTGGTAACTTCCCTGCCATGATGGTGATTGGTTTTATTTATTTCTTTGCCAGGCCTAAGCAGGTGCACCAGAAATAGTGATCTATAACACACTTGTTTTGCTTTTGCACACAGTGTAGGTGTTCCTCACCCATCCCTCCAGGCCCCAGGGATGCAATTAAGGTGCTGTTCTTAAGAGAGGGGAAGAGGTATCTATGGCAGCCCAAGCATCCTTTGCCTCCATCTCGATCCCTCTAATGAGACAGCCACCTCAGCACCTTATCCCCATGGCTTTGTTTCAGCAGAACCTGTTGTAAGAGGGCATTTGGAGCAATCGCTACCCGTGGAAGACAAAGGGTGCACTTTCTCTTTCTCAGCTTATCTGGGCTCCAAGCTGCTAAACAGAGCACCCGCGGGAGGGAGGAGGCGGGGGGGGGATTTCTCATTATCCCTGTTCTTTCCCTTTTGGGAGGCAGCTGGGCAGACTTTAATAGATTACATTCAGGATTTCAGATTGTTAACAGCAACGGAGGGTTCTGCTTGGAGAGGCGAACGTACGGCTGAAAGTCCTGGGAAGCTGTTTTGAGCCTTTTTTTAGGTGGACACAATCTTCTTCAGTGGGGAAAATCTTCCTTTCAAAAAGAAAAAGAACAAACACAACTTTTCCCCTTTGGTCTTTTAAGCCCATACTGCTGCTTCCAAGGTAGGTTGCTGGTTTTGACTTCTTTTATTAATAAAACATCATGCCAAATAGATGGGGTGAATATTTCTAGTTACAAAAAAAATGGGATTGGTTTTGACCTCCAGACCAAGGCCTTTCCCCATCTCTACTCTTACAAATTTATGACTTTTTATCATTGTTTCGCTGAATCCAACCACATTTTACTCAGAGTCGTTACATTGAAATCAATGAATCTAATCTAGTTGTGTATTAATTTCAGTGGATCTACTCTGAGTAGGGATAACATTGGATGTGGCCCATTGACTGGAAATGAATGATAATAAAAGGAAACTTCCATGTCTAGGAATAGTATACCTGTTGAGTATCAAGATGCTGGAGGAGGGGGCAAGCAAAAGCAGGTAGCTGCCACCTTCATGCTTCCAGAGACACCTGGTAGTTGGAACGTGGAAAGCTGCCTTATACCAAGTCAGATGGTTGGTTCATCTAGTGTTTTTTACACTAACTGGCAGCAGCTCTCCACGAATTTAGACAGGAGTCTTTTCACAGCCCTCCCTGGAGATGCTGAGGATTGAACCTGGGACCATCTGATGCTCTACCATTGAGCTAAAGGATGCAGCAGTAGATAACCCTTTAAATCTCACCTGTAGGTTGCTTCCTGCGAGAGAAATGTATGTGTATTGCTGGCCTGGTTAACAGAGGGATGTTACTATTGCAAAAGGAACTTATTTCTGCTTGGCGTCTCTTAAGCATTGCTGACAATTATTTTTACTTTAAAAGATGTATCATCTTTTCCAACAATGAAATGGTGCTCATTCCTATGCCATTTGGTTTTTAGCAGCAGAAGCAATCCCCATTTCTATCCTTGTAGACATGAAGGTATTATGATTTTAAAATGAAAAATTGTACATATTTTTCAGAGTTGGCAAATGCTCGTTTTCCTTTTTGTGTGTGTGTGCATATCAGGAATGTAGAAGCAGTTGTAAAGCATGGTATTATGGGTGAATGATGAAATGTGAAGTGTGTGCACATGACTGTCTTACAGGGAGGCCCAGTAAAACCAGTAAGTCCAGGTTAGAAAACTCCCTAGATGCACTGCTGTTCTAGAGCAAGATCTAGACTCTTCCGCCATGCCTCACAACCAGAGACTGGATCCCGGGATGTGCCCCAGGATCTACTGCAGCCCCAGAGAATAGCATCTGGGGAGGACGTCTGAAATTTGCTGTCCTGTGTGGATTCATTTGAGCTCTTAAAGCTTGTTTGTTTTTCAACTGTGCCTTCTCCCAGAGGGAGATGAAACGCAATGGACTAGCTCGTTGGCACGGCCGACTGATACACTCAAGGTCCCCGATGCTCTGGTGTGTTTGTTATGGAGGATGTTGTGCTGGGCATGGATCTGCTAATCTTGGGTTAGCTCAACACTTGGGTGGAGTCCGGAGTCCTGTTTTGGGCATAAAGCATTTGATTGCAACTGGGAACCTCTGCATGTGCAGAGCTGGTGCTGTACTACTGAACTAAGATCCCAGTCCTCATGGTTCTGAATAAAGGGACAATTTAAATAGGAAGTCACCGAATACTGAGTTACACCATCTTGCCCAGTTTTGTGAACACTGACTGGCAGAGGCCCTCCAGGGTCTTAGCCTGGAGCCTTTCCTCAGCCTTTCCTAGAGATGCCAGGGATTAAATCGGGAACCCTCTGCATGCAAACCAAGTGCTCCACCACTGAGCTAAAATTGCAGTCCTCATGGACCTGCGACCTTCTGCATGCAAAGCACCCGTTCCACCACTGAGCTTACCACCCTTTCCAGAAGAAATGGGCTTGGCTGTGCCTAATGAGGAGTTGTAGTCCAAAATCATTTGGAGGGCACCAGGTTGGGAAAGACTGCCTTAGATGGTTGGGCTTATATCCACCTAGGTTAGGCACAGCATAGACCCATTGAAATTACTGAACTTGCTAGTCATGGCCAGTAATTTCAGTGGGGCTACACTGCTTAGAAATAACTTTGGGTACAACCTGATGTCCTTCTTAGCAGATGTGACGCAGCATCTCTCTTGACCCGATAGCTTTTCATACTATTCAAATTGCAATCAAATCAGACCCGGAGATTGCTTAGTTAAATGGCAACGTGTGTGATGCATGCAAAGTGGCAGCCTTTTCAAGCCCTGGTGTGAGAGGGCTGAGTTTCTACAGGGCAGGAGCTGGACTGCTAAGGTAGGTGTTTGTTCTCTGTTCACCCCTTCAAATATCTAGCCACTGAGACAGTCCATACTTGTCCAGAATCAGGTTCTTATAAAATTTATGATCTGTTTATTTCATAAGATAGTTTCTCATTTGTCTAGTCTTAAGTTTGGTTTGAGAATTTTTTTTTAAAGCGTGTTTAAAATGTTTGGCATTTTAGTGCAAATTTCTCTCAATATGCATGTTTGTATGCAATTTGGCCGAAATATGCACATTTAGAAAAGCATTTCCCCCTAATGTATATCCTTTGCATGCTGTATGCATTATTATGTACACTTTAGCTGAGCTAGGGAATCAGGATTGTTTTCAAATTCTTCCTGAAAGTTGATAACGATGGAGACGGTCACACCTCATTAGGGAGGGCAGTTCTTCATAACAGGATAATTGCTGTTGAAAAGACCCTGTCATGGGTCAAATATGAAAGACATATTTGCAGAAACAGATAGCAAGGAGACCTTAGCTGCAGTATTGCTGGCATAGGCTGTCTCCTCTCCTCTCCTTGCCTGTTCCCAACCCCACCCTGTGCCAGTGGAAACTCAGGTTGGGAAAACAGCAGCTGTGCTTGAATGTAATATGTGGCCTTTCAGATTTAATTATGACTCTGCGTGGTTTTAGACATCAAACATACGTCGGTGTCATTTGCCCCTTCCTCTTTGAAGGCTTCCTGGCCAATACATTAGTGAGAAAGAAATGCATTTCTGGTGGTTCCCTTCAGATGTTTTGGACTACAGCAATGAGTCCCATGTGCTGGCTGGAACAGATGGGTTTTGTGATCCAGAATATCTGGAAGGTATCAAGCTGGATAAGACCTCAGTGCTATCAATGGATTCAATAGTTGGCCCCTCAGTTAAAAGACAGGTATAGAATTGTAGAGTTGGAAGGGACCCTCATGATCATCTAGTCCACCCCCTGCAATGCAGGAATAAGCTGCTGTCCCATACGGGGATCAAACCTGTGACCTGTGCATTATCACCACCACACTCTAACCAACTGTTACTTGATTCAGTAATATAAATGTGGACGACAGTAATATGAACACAGATGCCCTTTGGAAGATAGCTCTGGTGTGTTATACCCAACTCAGAGTCGACCCATTAAAGTACATAAACCTAGGCTCACCATGCCCATTATTTGAATGGGTCTACTCTGAGTAAAATCAACACTGGTGATAACCCATTCTTAGCAGGAAATGGCACCCCAAAGGATTTATTTTTCATCCCCTAATCACAGAGCCAAAACCAACTTAAAAATAATAATGAAATATGGGTGGCATCCGGTGCCGATCCTTCTCAGGGTAGACCCATTGAAGTTAATCAACATGACTAACATTCATTTCAGTGGGTCTGCTCTGAGTGGGATTCCTTAATGTACAGCCTCCCATTGATTAAGGAAGTAGTAAACCAATGAATCAAATTCCCATTGATAAACCAACCAACAAAAGCTGCTCAGGCAGAACTGTTTGGCCAACAACTTGCAGTGTGTGGCTGTGTTAAACTGTGCCCCTTGGAAACAATCTGGCAATATGTTGGTTTTGTGGAGCTTAACCCCTACCTCTCCTCCCCCCCCACTTTGTTCACCATCAACCACAGTACTGCCAAACAGCGATTTGCTTAGGGATTTAATCTCTCATTTCCATCAAGCCAGCAACAGCTGCTTGCTCTCTTCCCCTCCCCTTCCTCAGACCCTCCTGCAGGAGACAGCATTTAGAAGGATTTGTTAGTTAAATGCTAATGCCACGAGATAAAACTATGCAAATCATAGGAAGGGGGGGGGAAGCATCACTTTCCCATAAGCCTGGCCCCACAGCCAACTTTGAAATACTGGGTATGCTGGGGTCATCCCCAGATAGATAGCTCCAACCTCAAAGGGCTTCCCAGCTCTGGATTTCAGAGTCATCACCAGGGACTCTCACACTCACCCCACAGGATTATTTGCAAAGGTGACATAGACTCCTTGTCTAATAGTGACTGCCAGCCCCTGCAAGTGCAGCAAAAGAATACATTTTGGCTTCCAGAGAAACTTTGCTTTGACTTTTATTTTTAATAGATCCATTTTCTTAGACCTGATGAAAACTAGTTTATCAAATTCCATTTGCTTGTGTCCATAGCCAGTGAGAGACTGTGAGAGCCATTACTGAACGAGGATCCCAGTAGAGGGTATAGAGAGAGGCTTTCAGGGACCAAGGCACTTCCTTGCCCCATAACTAAACCAACTTTTGCCATTTAACGCTATGCAAACAATGTCTGGTTTACTAAATGTATGCAGGACACAGCACTCACTCTTGGGAGGCAGATTATGCTGTTTTAAAATACACATAGTCCTGCCTTTTATCTGGGACAGAAGGCTCATGCTAGCTTTCCCCAGGAGTTCGTTTTTTGAGTTGAGGGCCCTGGTAAATCTCCTCTCCGCGCAATTTAAAGCAGGAGTGGGGAACTTCAGGCCCAGGAGTCAAATTTGGCCCTTCAGATTTCTCTATCCGGCTCTTTGGACTCTCTCCAGGCCACACCCCTCACTCTCCTTTCTTCACATCCTCCTTGAGTGTTTTTGCCTGGCTGGAACATGCCCTTGAACTCCTCCGACAGTATCTCTGGCTTGTCTGGATCGAGAAGAGAGATGTATTTGATCCCCACTCCCGGTTTAAAGGCATAGGAACTCTTTTTTGCTGGGCATTTGCCCACCTTCTCAAAGAGCCCCTCCCCCAAATCCACCAGGCATAGGATGGCCACCTCTGACCTGAAATAACCCCACTTAGCACAGTGAGACTTTGTGTGATTAGCAGAAATGTAATAGGTGAGATCATGGGGAATAATGTGGTGATGGGGGAAGAGCTTGACCTGTTGAGGTTATAGTGCCAAAGGCTTGTGGAGATGCAGAACCAGGGCAACCGGAGGCTCAAAGGGAGATTGATCATTACACCAAAGTTTGTCACCAGAGGTAGGAAAGGCACCAGCTACATCTGTCGTATTTCCACTTGTCAGCTTGCCCACAGCAACAGGCACCGACTCCTCCTGTGGTTACTATATATACAGTCATGAAAGATGATGTAGAATAATAGAATTGCAGAGTTGGAGGGGGGCCCCCCAAGAGTCATCTAGTCCAACCCCCTGCAATGCAGGACTTAAGGCAGCCTGTACCAACTTGATGCCCTTCGGATGTTCTGTACTACTACTGCAATATCTCTTGCCCTTCCCGATTTTATTTTTAAATTTATTTTTGGAGATTTTAATTTTTGCTTTGTGGAGTTGCTTCCTCTTTTTGTCTGTGTTTTTGTGGAAGGGTAGATTTTTTTCCTGCTTTTGTGGGTGTGATGGTGGAGGATCTGAGCATCACCAGTTTTTCCTTTTGTGAAATGGGTATTTTTGTGATGGATTCAGGGGCACTGAGCTCAGAAGGCTGACTGGGAAGAAATTCCATCTCAGAGGGGAGAAGGTTCCTCCCTAGGGCCAACCTTTCAACCTGCGGTTGTGTTGGAAGCAGCAGATGTTTCAGGATGGTTTTGCAAACTGACCCACATCCAGTCCTTCCCCATCAGTGCTTGGAGAAACAAAGTATATGCAAAGGCAAGATCCAACATGGCCATTAGTCCCAATTTCCCTGATGCATCTGTTGTGGGTCTTAACACCTCCTGTTCCCTCTCTAGAGCTCTGTCCTTTGAAAAGTTTTGCTTGATGCAAAGTCAGGCTATTTTACTTGATCAGCAGGCAGCCCGCCCTAGAGACAACTTGGACCAATTCTTATTTTTAGTTCAATCTTTCTTTAACCGACATTAGTCCCTTTGTAGCAAACTCAGGTGCCAAGAGCCAGCAGGATGCTGGGAAACGTGTGTGCACTGGAAGTATTGTTGTGGGTTCAGGATTTATCTCATTTTTAGGGCATATTATTGAATGCTGTTGGTATGTTTGTTTTTATGTAACCCGTATATTTTTTTCCTCTCTCTCAAATACAAGCTCTGAGGTTTGCAATATCTATAAACAAAATTAAGCTTGGGAGTGAGGGAAGAGGAGACTCAAAACACCAAAGTGTCCTGGGAGGGTTCAGTATGCTCAGGAGCCATGCAATGTTTAGTGTTAGTTGGAAAGGAAAGCATGGTTCAAAATCTCTGCCATGAAGCTTGCCGACCAACCTTAGCTCAGTCACTACTTCTTATACAGTGGTACCTCGCAAGACGAATGCCTCGCAAGATGAAAAACTCACAAGACGAAAGAGTTTTTTGTTTTTTGAGTTGCTTCGCAAGACGAATTTCCCTATAGGCTTGCTTCTCAAGACGAAAACGTCTTGCGCCTTTTTCTTAAAACCGTCAATGCATTCCTGTGGGAAACCATCAATGCATTTCCTATGGGAAACCGTGCTTCGCAAGACGAAAAATTCACAAGACGAAAAAACTCGCAGAACGAATTAATTTCGTCTTGCGAGGCACCACTGTACTCACAACAGTCCTGCTAAATAGGTTAGGGTAATTTCTTGCCGGGGGGGGGGGGGGGGCTCCAGCATGCACTCCTTGGAAGAGGGACAAATAAACCAATTAAAATCTATTCACCATTTTTAATTTTCTGTCTAGGTTGACGCTTCTCCTTCTCTGACCCAAACAGCCACCGAGCCACGTCCCCATGGATGAATGGGAAGCCCCTCAGTGGAAGAAGGAAGTCGAAAGCCTTAAGTACCAGCTGGCTTACAAGAGGGAGATGTCCTCAAAAACGATCCCCGAGTGAGTCCACAAACAGCTTCCTTTCTTGCTGTTTCTCCTTCCTACCACCTTATACAGGGACGCGGGTGGCGCTGTGGGTTAAACCACAGAGCCTAGGACTTGCTGATCAGAAGGTTGGTGGTTCGAATCCCTGTGATGGGGTGAGCTCCCGTTGCTCGGTCCCTACTCCTGCCAGCATTCCACATAAGTAGAATCCAGCATACTAAGAACATCAGGCTTATTTTAAACCTCCCTCTCAGGTTTCTATTCCCAGTAGTGACAAAGATAGGCTTGAAATGGACTGGGGGGAAAACCTAATGTTGGGTGCCTGCTTTGAATGTAGATGGTCCCAGGTTCAATCCCCAATGGCATCTCCGGGTAGGGCTGGGGCTCTGGCCGGAAACCCTGGAGAGCTGCTGCCAGTCAGTGTGAACAATACTGAGCTGCCAACACCATTGTGCATTGCATCCTTCTCTCTTGAGAAATCCTGGGGGCTGCTGTCCTATGAGAAAGTGGAGGCTTTTGAGGGCAGAGATACTCTGCCATCCTCAAAATCCTCTCGCTGTGTGTTTCCTGCTGGCAAACGTATTTAAAAGCTACTCAGGAACATGAATCTTAAGAATGAAGAGCTTTCCCTAAGATATTTGGCTCTAGAAATACACATCCCAGCAACAGAAATATATGCAGGCCTGGGATCTTTCTAGGTACCCGAGAAGCTTCAGTTCACAAGCCCGCAAGTTTTCATCTATGTAGAGAGTGCCTCTGGGTACAATAAGATGGTATGTGGTTGGGGTCTCACTGGCCCAGCACTCTGATGTCAACCCATCTACCTTGTAAAACTGGTATATTTAGCCTGTGGCCTCCAGACGATGCTGAACTTCAACTCCCCAGCGAGTATGGAGTTATAATTCAGCAGAATTTTTTTTGTTAAGTTTAAAAAAAGGGAAAGAAGGACATGAGATTTGGGACCAGGCCCAAGATACTCTGGACTCAGCCAGACATTGGCCTAATACTGCAACGAGGAAAGACCCTCATGTATTCTCTTTCCACCCTAGATTTCTTAAGTGGATAGAAGATGGCATTCCAGAAGATCCATTTCTGAACCCAGAGCTGATGAAGAACAATCCGTGGGTGGAAAAGGGGAAATGCACCATCCTCTAACCCATTGCCTCCCAAAATTTCGTCCACGATGAATAAAAATGGCTTCCTTTGGAGATACTCAAAATTGCATGAAAACTTAATGTATAAAGTTTTTATTTTAGTTCCTCACTATGGCTAAACTCACTTTTACCCCCCCCCCCTTGCTATCACAGTTGAGTCCATATAGTGGCTAATTAAAGGTTTCCCTCATTTGTATGATTTGGGGAAGAGCATTCTCCCTTCCCCTGGGTTAAAATGGGAGGTGCACTTTAAAACAACGACATACAGATTTCACAGAACAGGCAGGCACCCTCCCTGCAGATGTTGTACAATCAAGTCCATTGCACCCCCTTCCAAATCCAACTTTCCCCCCTTTGCCTAGGGAGATAGGGGCTCAGGAATACCTATGTACTTTCTGGAGCAATGGTGATGCTTCTGGGGGTTCCCTTCTACCCACCAACTATGGTCTGGGCTGAATGAGAGAATCCAGGTGTATGTAGAATTGCTTCCCTCCTGTTCATATGTTGGCAGTGCTGGGTAGCAGAATCGGTGCTGAACGAGGTCTTCCAGTCTTGACAGATAGACATATCTAAGAGTGGATCACCCTTTCTCAAAGCATGTCACACTCTGTCCTAGTGGCACACTGGTGGGTACCCCTGTTCACCATTTGGGAATCATCACTGAAGAGAGTACGGATGTGAAAGAGACCCCACTGTTTTGAATTTTGGTACCACCATCTGGAAGATATAGGGACACTGGATGCAGCACAGGATAATAAAATGGTACAGTTGGGAGGGACCCAAAAGAATAATCTAATCCAACCCCCTTCAATGCAGGAATCACAACAAAAACTAAGCAAAATTTGCAGCTTTATGAACCCCGTAGTTTCTCTTTCCTATACGCCTGCAATTCTTTTTTTGTCTTTTTAGGGGGGACTTGTAAAGGAGCAACACAAGTTTTATAAAAGAATTTTTGATTACTTTAAATACTTTTTTTTGTATCTTGTAGGATATACCGTTTTGCAGTTAAAAAAAAAAAAGGCTAAGCAAATGTGACAAGGGCTTCTAAGCAAAATAAAGAAAGTGATACTGTGCATGTCTCAAATTTATTCCTTTCTTTTTATATATAAAACAGGATTCAATACAAAAGCATACATAAACATTTATGTTCAAAATATCCTTACATGGTACCCACATGCCAGATGACTCACGTGCTGCCTGCCCACGTTTCATTCACTAGAACAAATCTTTAATGTAAATATTCCTCCGAACTGCATTGGAGACACCTTCGTTGAACCGGAACCAAACATCACTCTGCCCAACAGCCTTCCCAATTTGTTTTTCTATTCGGTTTTTCTCAGGTTCCTGATTGGCTGTTGGGAAAGGCGGAAAAGAAAGGATGAAGGAATTTTCAGGGATGGGAGCCTATGGTCCTTCAGATGTTCTTAACTGCCAACTTCCATCAGTCCCAGCCAGCATGACTACTGGTCAAGGAAAATGGGAGTTGTAGTCCAATAACATGTGGCGGGCCACAAATGTTTCATTAGTGCTGCAAACTGATTATGCAACAGACTGAGTGGGGATTTGAACCCTGATCTCCCAGATCTTAGATCATCACTCTTAACCACTACACTACAGAGGCAAAGCCAGGACAAAGAGGTTCAACCTCAGCATTTGCCCAAAGCTGTATAATGAAGGCACCAGATGGACCTCTGTGGGGAGGGAGTTCCACAACTTAGGGGCTACCACAGAGAAGGCCCTGTGTGTATGTACCAAGGCAGCTAAAGCATCTTCTCTGCTGGCACCATCTATCCATTTCAGTAAGCCCAGTCTCCCTCCCCCTGCTAATGGAAATTTCCTCCCCACCCCAGAACATACCTGCCGACGGAGACACATTTTTCTTGACAATCGCACGGCCAAAGAAATCTGTTTCTGGCTGCGGAAAGGAACAGAAGCCATTATGAGAGTGCACCATCTACTCCCCACATCACCCACAGTTGTTAAAGGCAATCCATCTGCCTGGTTTCGTCAGAGAAGCCCAATGTCACATGGGCACAGAGCTTTGCACAGGACTTCCAGCATAGCTACAGAATGCGGGTTTACTCTGGAATGTGTTCTAATGCATCTGGAGACATTTGCTCATTGATAAATACCCATGCAAATAGCTACCAGGCAGACCTCATTGTGTTTCCTGGGTTCCAAACCAAGGAATGTCTTGCAGCGGACACTGCAAAACCAGCAAAGTACTGCCCAATCCTGGAAGACTTTTAACCTTAATAATTTGGAATGCTGGCATTCAAGCGCTTGGCGAATTGCCTTATGGAAAAGGCATCTCATAAACTAAAGGGCAGAGAGCTTGAATTACAAATTTTTTAGTATCTATGGCATCATTTTATTTCTTATATGAATAATGAAGTGCATGGTCTCTGAGCGCCACCAGTATATGTCAAAGTCTAGCTCATTTAAGACAATACAGAAACTTTATTCTCAATAATGATGGAACTCACAAGTCGAGAATACTTGTATTTTTATAAAGCTTTATTATTTATAAAGGGAATCTTTGTATTTGTTCATATTTTACTATCCTTTTGGAGCTGCGCTGTATCTTTGTACTTTAAAGTTTAGATTTTTTATTCTTTGGGGTTTTTTTTGTTAGGGTTGCACTTTTTTCCTTGGTTAACAAAACAGTAAAATATAAAAAAAACCAAAAACCAAACACACAAAAAAACACACAAGCCCCCGCCCCCCAGCAAAGGGACATCTAGCTTGCAGGCATCACACTAACATTGACCATCTAGCTTGCAGGCATCACACTAACACTGACCATCCTATCCAAGGCACGACAGCAGGCAGCCTCAAAAGAAAGGCTGTATAGCTCAGTGCATCTGCTTTGAATGCAGAAGATCTCCATGTCGGGTTGGGGAGAGACTCCCTGCCTGAAACTCTGAAGAACCACTATCAGTCAATGTAGACAATGCTATGGGTCTGACTCAGTATAAGGCAGCTTTCTATAGGTTCACCAACCGAGTGGATAAATTAGTTTTATTATCCACACCTCACCCTTAACTCTGTCCCAGGTACTGTTCTCTTAGTGAAAAAGAATGCTATGCATGAGGTCTGCTAGCTGGCTTCAGCCTCGTGGAAAAGGCTGTTTGGGATGCAGCATATTCCTGTACCTTTGAGTTGCACCTAGAAGCCAGCATTTGCTCTCATGCTAACATAAAAGTGGCCTTGCTGATCTTTACGATCACCACCCACCGGTCCTCAAGAAGCCACCATCCCGCTTTTACCGCAAACCAGTGGACATCAGGACTGGCTCCCCAGTGCAGTGGAGCTGCAATAATAGCCTCCCAGCAGCGGTGCTGCTGCCATATACTGGGAGGATGGGGAATATGATGGCTGCCAGGTGGAAGTTGTGCAGGTGGCACCAGTCAAACTGCTGCATTGGCTCCACCAGTGCACCTGTGCAGCCCAGACATTGTTACTGCTGCTCATGGGTTTGAGTTCCATATTGGGCAAAAGATTCCTGCACTGCAGAGGGTTGGACTAGAAGGACCTTGTGGTCCCTTCCAACTCGACAATTCTAGGACTAGACAGCAAAAAGAAGAAAGGAGAGCTTCACATGTGCACTGGGACAAGACCCAGCAGAATTGCTGCCCTGAAGATAGGGCCCATTCTCAACTATGTGAGACAGAAACACAGCAAAGGGAATGAGGCACAAGCTGCCAGGCTGTGCTGGCACTGCAAGCTGCCCTGTGCTATGGCCCTTTGCTGCCTGCACTCCTTGGACGCTGCCCTCACCTTCTCCTCAAATGTGGCTCTCTTCACAATCTGGTCGAGACGCTGTTTGTGGTTCCGCACTCTGGATTCGGGCAGTGCCGGCTCACGGCTTGCTTTGTGGTTGCCTTCTTTCGGGAGCAAAGTTGTCTCCATCGCCTGCAGGGTAGATGGAGACAGGCAGAGAAGGGTTGGTTAATTTATTGTATTTATTTGGAGATTCTTTCTGTATCGCTTTTCAGTTCTGTTGAGGTGCTTTACGTATTATGTATTCATCACATTCACACCCTGCTTTTTCCTTGAGGGAGCTCAAGGTAGCGTACATAGTTCTGTTTCATCCTTACAACTCTGTGAAGTAGGTTAGGCTGAGAGATGCCGACTGCCACCAGATCAGCCAGAGGAGCTTCACAGTGGAATGAAGATTTGAATCCTGGTCTCCTGGGTTCCAGGATGACACTCTAACCACCATTCATTCATATTCTCTCTCTCTCTCTCTCTCTCTCTCTCTCTCTCTCTCTCTCTCTCTCACACACACACACACACTCTCTCTCTCTCTCTCTCTCTCTCTCTCTACATAACCAATAAATTCCAATGATTGAAACCAAGCCAGAAAAGCAAGAAAAAATGAAAATGCAAAATCAACACGAGGCCCCATTTTGGACTGTTCTGCTCACCATAGTTTCCTGGTTTGGCTGTAACAGAAAGCTATGGTTAACTGCTGCTTCCTGGCTTGTTTACTCTACTTGCAGAGAGGGAGGAGAAAAACAGCTACATTTTGATGCACGTTTGTTTACTCTCTTTCCCTTTCTTGTATAAAAAAAATGGGGGGGGGAAGGAGGAGTCTATTATTTCATTTCCTTTTGTACTATATAAATTCTTCCCTTATCAGCCAGCCCATATGAAACCTAATTAGACCTGCAATCCCACAGCCTGCTTAATTAGCAAGGCTGTTTGTATTCTGCATTTAAAAAACGAAACAGCAACAAGGAAAGCTCAGCTCTGCAGCCTGTATAAATTATGCAAATCTACAAATTTTCTCATTTTGCAAATCAGGAGAGTCATTCCGCAAGAGAGGGAGCTACACAGAGTCCCAGCCACTGATAGTCTTACTGAAGCAAGTCCTGTCTTCAGAGATTTCAGGAACCATTTGGTACACAATTTCCAGCAACTCACTGCAGCCATGAAGACTAGGAACTCAACAGATGTTGAAGATTTTCAGACAGCTTAATTCTAGGACCAATGTTGGATGTATCAGCAGAAGTCACACTGCACACCACAGCCGTGGCTGCCAGTTTGTACACCAGCATTGCATATTAGGAACAAAAAAGCAAACACCTGGTGTGTGTGTGTGCGCACACATCATGCACTGCATCTTGGCATAAGAAGTCTATCAGCACCCAAAATACAGGAAGAGATCTGTGTGATTCAAAAGCTTGCATTGTGTGTTTTAATAAGTAGCTGGCCCAGATTCTCAATTAGTCTTTGGCTCCTTGTTCCCTTGGGCGTTTGCCGCAAAAGACCTTTGAGCTCATTTGGTCTCCACAATTCCATGATTGCTGCAAGCCTGCAACTATTTCCAGTTTCCATCACTATTGGCTAACAGTATATTTAGAGATCTGGTCTTAGACAAGGAAATGCCACCCTCTAGGGGACAGAAGCTTACAATGCTCTCTTCCATCATCATGATAATTTGACAGTAGATTCTCCTCTGTTGGAGGTTTTTAAACAAATGTTGGATGGCCATATGCCAGGGATTCTTGAGCCGTGATCCCTGCATTGCAGGTGGTTGGACTAGATGACCCCTGGGCTACCTTCCAACTCTACTGTTCTATAACCTAAGAATGTGTTCTTTGCTGAATCAGACCACTGATCATCTAGCTCAGTACAACACCGGCTGGCAGCAGCTTTCTAGGTTTCCAGGCAGCAAATCTGTCCAAGTTTCAACGAATTAGGTGTGACTAAGCTTAAGGTAACAGCTGCCAACTAATTTTTCAACTCCACATGGACCACTAGTCTGTTCATCGTAGAATCATAGTGTTGTAGAGTTGGAAGGGGACCCTGAGGATCATCGAGTCCAGCCCTCAACAATACAGGAATATGCAGCTATCCCATATGGGGATCAAACCTGCAACCTTGGCATTATCAGCACCAAACTCTAACCAACTGAGTTACCCACTGTCCATGCTGCGATCTCTTAGGTAGGATATATTTAGCAACACAAAAAGGCCTTAAAGCCACAGAAACTGGGCATCTTGTTCCCACCCACCTCTTAGTTTATGTTGGCCTTACCATCCTCAAAAAACGGGCCTTCACACAACAGGTATAGGGTGGCCTATTAGAGATTTCCTTTAGGGTGGCCTAGAAGATGTCTGCTTCTTGGGAGAAAAGCGATGACAAACCTAGACAGCATCTAAGAGTCATCACCTTGCTAACAAAGGTCTGTATAGTTAAAGCTATGGTTTTCCCAGTAGTGATGTATGGAAGTGGGAGCTGGACCATAAAGAAGGAGGATCGCCAAAGAATTGATCCTTTTGAATTATGGTGCTGGAGGAGACTCTTGAGAGTCCCATGGACTGCAAGAAGATCAAACCTATCCATTCTTAAGGAAATCAGCCTGGAAGGACAGATCCTGAAGCTGGGGCTCCAATACTTTGACCATCTCACGAGAAGAGAAGACTCCCTGGAAAAGACCCAGATGTTGGGAAAGATTGAGGGCACAAGGAGAAGGGGACGACAGAGGACGAGATGGTTGGACAGTGTTCTCGAAGCTACCAGCATGAGTTTGACCAAACTGCGGGAGGCAGTGGAAGACAGGAGCGCCTGGCGTGCTCTGGTCCATGGGGTCACAAAGAGTCGGACACAACTAAACGACTAAACAACAACAACAACAAGATTTTGAAGGCACTTGAGCTAAGCAGAAAGTAGTATCAGGAGCCTCTTTAATCCAGATTTCCACTAGCAAATGATAGAGTTATAAATTTCAGTCTGCCACATACAAAAAACCAGCTGTGTCTCTCTTTCCACCCTGCAACAGCTATCACCAATCTTTCCTGGTATCAAGAGGACAGAGACATGTAATGTCAAAGGATCAGTGCCAAGAACTTGTGTGGTGGCAGCAACAGGCACTTCGGCCCACCATAGGGCAGAAGAGCTTTCTAAAAGAATTTGACAATTATGACTGTCCTCATGTAAACCTCAACATGAATGTTATGGCTGTCAATGAACTGATGCCAATCCCTTCAGCTGCAGTTGAGTAGCACTTAAAAAAAAAAAAAAAAAAGAGACCAGACATTTGCTGAGCTTAGAAAACAGCAAGCTTTATCACCATGGTGGAGAAAAATGACTGCTAACACATTTGCAAAGCTAGGCAGGGCTTTGCGAGGGTTCAGACACGATTTCTGGTGCTTTGCAAGGCCCCAGAAGTTGTGCTGGAGGCCCAGCAGACCAGGTGCTTGAGCACCCACAATTTTTTGTGGGTGCCCAGACCCCCAGAGCCCCCTATAGTTGCACCAGTGGGCCCCATCCACTACTGGCATGTGACCCACAAACCGTTGCCCACAAGGGAAAGTGGTCATCAGGTTGGAAAGGGGTCCTATCCCCTTCTCTGGACCACTAATTTTCAGGGATTTTTCTCCTTGGGGAAAAGGCTTGTTTACCAATGAACTGTTGCATGCTGAAAAGGATTCTGGGGCATACACAAGATCTGTAGAGCCAGGCCCACTTATTCCTTGATCCACTTGCTCTCCCCAAGAGCCGTCCAGCCACTTACCTGGCCAGAGTTCCGTGCATGAAGGAGGGCTTCCGTCCGCCTCATCTTCTCCAGCTCAATTTCTCTTGCGATAAGCTGCTTGGCTTGGTAAGTCAGCGGTTTCCGAAGCGGGAGATCTGGGAACCTACACACTTCCTCCATGTTTCTAGGCATTGCAGTGGAATAGATCAGTGCAGAAGAATTAGAAACAAGAAGAAAACCACACTAAAAAACAACAACTTATCTATCTCTGCGGGCCACTGACTGCCTTTCAGCCTAACTTACATCACAGGGTTGTAGTGAAGATAAAATGGGGGCGGGGGGGGGGGGAGAACAATGAATGCCACTTTGAGCATTAAGTTGTACACCTGCCCACTCTTGCCCACATTATTCTTGAAAGGGTAGAAAACAACGATTAAAATAAAGTTATTAAAAAAACCCACCACAGAATGTATATACTTGCAGTTAGCATTTTGGCAGGTTTGTTCAAATTAAGGTGTGAAATTCACTTGCCCCAGTTTCCTAGCATTCAAAGTTCTCTTTCTTGTGTACTGCCTTCCTAACACTAACCCGAAACAGCTCCTTCCCAGTTTTAGGGGCTCTGTGAGCAGTGTTAGAAACTGGGATAGAAAAGCTAGGAGCCAAATGGCTTCTGGGACCTGGGTTGTGGGCGCCAAAACAGAATGTCTAGTCGCCACTTAGGTGTGTTATTCTGATAAGCATGAACTAACACGTAATTCACATGAGTGACACATTGTTAAGATCACATTTTTAGCAGAAAATTGTTAATACATGTTTAATTTTGAAATAAAAGTATTGGTACTGTACTTCAGTTTTAAAAACACTCTACTCTTTATTGTTAAACTCCTTAGCATATTGTCTATCCTTAACATATATTTCAAGCACATACATTTCAGTAATCCTTGAGTGTCAGCCAGGTGCAAAAAAATGGCACCCAGACTTTTTGAGGTGCTTGCAAATGGAGAATCTTTAGGTGCAAAATGAGCCTGGAGCCCTCTTAATTTTAGACCCTGTCTGTGAGTACCCTAGTCAAAGTGATCTTTCACTGCACCAGAACCTGTTACTACTTGCCAGCATCCTGTGGCAGGCAGTTTCACCCACCAGAAGTCAGAATGTTTGTGAGCGTTCCATGGCTCAAAAGGAAAAAAATAATGCCCATGACATTTGTTCCCCACTTCTTAACTTGGTTTTGGTTTTTGGAATTGCAAGTTTGAAAGAAATCAAAATGTGCACTGTATAAAGAACCGTTATAAATTTCTCTCCAGAAGATGAAGACATCGGGTGTTAAGAGTAAGAAAGGAAAGGAAAAGGATACCGCTAATCAATGCACAGCTAAAGGAATTAACTGAGACAGACACTGACAAGGCAGCCTTGGCTGAACATTGCAAGGTTTATTGGTCGTCTAGAGTTTTCAAGCAGAGACTTGGAAGGAAATCATTTTTAATACAGCAAACAAGAAAGAAGGCAGAGCTCCTGAAATGCAAGGGCTGTCACTACTGAATGTGCCAAGCAAGTGGATAGAGACAATCCTGACAACACACACAATTTCAATATTTGAGCCTCAGATGCAAAAAACAAAATGCCTAGTGAGAAATTTGAGATTTCTAAAGTGTGGAATTTTAACCTCAAATTTGAAGTGGAGGTGAAATGCGCCTCAAAATTACTTGTATGTGAATTTTGGTGGCAAATACTCTTGATATATTTTCTGGAATGTACAAAGCACTTAGCAAATCTTTGATATTCTGCATCAGCCTTAAGGCGCTGGAAGAATCTACATCACAGAGTCAACCCTGAAAGCAGCAGATCACTTTTTAACAGTGCTGGACTTACTAAATTTTATAACAAAAATCATACCAACTTAATCCAGCCAACAATTTGGAATTTTGATTCTCGAACTCAGATGTCAAAATTTTGCTGCGATTTGAAACTGAGCCTTTCATTACATGAAATTCAACCAAATATGCTTGGTGGTGAAGGGTGTAAATTCCCTAGGGTGAAGGGCAAGTAAATTATAATAATAACCATAATAATCCCCAGCCGGAGTTGCCAAAGGTCAGGGATTATGTGAGTTACAGTCTAGCATCATCTGGAATAAATCTGGAAAGAGGACCCACCAGGCCTTCACTCCTCTTGCATTGAACAGTTCAATCCTAACCCTTAACTTAGGACACCAGGATAAGACCAATTATCTAGAGAGGCTATTATTCCCACACCACACAAAGGTAACTTTTGCAGACACATTTTGCCTACTTTGCAGATTATCTTTCCATCCCAAGGAATAAAACTTTGCTTTTAATTTATTTGTATTTACTCGAATCTAATGCTTACCTTTTTTTTGGCCAAATTATGTTGCGAAAATGTAAGGTGTGCATTAGATTCGATGGCACATTTACATTCGCCAGCAAATACTTTTTTGGTTCCAAGGTTCTGAAAACTGAGGTGCGCATTAGATTTGATGGTGCATTAAGATCCGAGTAAATATGGTAATATAAAATAAAGCAAGCAAAGCTAGATTCTTAGATCTTGAGACTAATCCACGTTAAAGAGGAAGAAATGGTAACAAGCAACAACCCATCTACTATGCTGGATGTGCCAGATATTAATCAAATTTAATTATCTCTTTGAGAAAGAAACACTGAATTGTCAACTGCCTCATTTCGACACCTGCTGCAGACAGACAGAGCTCCAGGTTTAAAGAAAAACAGGAGGCTTAGCATACTAGTAAACGCAGAGGAGTGTTGGAAGGGAGCAAAAGAACTAGAACTTTAATCAAGTAATTCACAAAAAATGGTGTCACAAGGAATAAGTTAATTAAAATAGTTAGGGGCCCCCCTATGAATCCGAAGGACCCCTTTGCACTAGAGACTGCCTGCAGTGTCTCTGAATGAGTTGCTGCTCTGTCTCGGCTCCTTCAAATTGATCGATCAATTTCCACCGAGGGTGGGGTATTCTGTCCCACATTTTGCAATCTTATCATTCCATCAGCTCCATCGTGGCGGAATTAGCCACCCTTCGAGGAGTCTGTCTGGTGCCCCTCTGCATGAGTCAGCGCTTTGGGCTTGCCTCCTTCCAAACGAAGGATCTTCCCTGACTGGTGACTCATGCAGAAACACAGAGGGTGGGATCCTCTGAAGGCAGCTGACTTGCTTTTGCTTTCCCAAAAAAGAATATTTTTGGCTCTAAAGAGCATGGTACGTGCCCTGAAAGTTTAACCCAGGAAAAAGAAAGGGTACCTTTAAAGCTCTTTTAGGAAACACTGCCATAACCACAGCACAGCTGACAAGTTTGTGCAAAAAAAAATCCAGCAAATCTAAGCCACAGCTATGCATTAATTAGACAAACCCTCTTGCGGCCAAATGATACACAACATATTTTGCCATTTTTAGTCAGAAAGCTTTGTTACAAAGATAGTGGCAAGCAGTGAGGTGGGGGCTCAATGAAGAGTAAAAGTCAAGGACCAGTGTCTTTTCAAGTGCTGTTGCCTGCCTCTGAAGAGCCAGCATTTTCCACACACTGGTCTTCAGCCTTTCTCGGTGATGCCAGCCACCCAGGTTGCACCAATCTCCTCAACTCTTCCCACCACGAAATGTTTTGGAGAGTTCTTCCTCTGAGAGCCAGTGTGGTGTAGTGGTTGAGAGCGGTAGTCTTGTAATCTGGGGAACAGGGTTCGCGTCTCTGCTCCTCCACATACAGCTGCTGGGTGACCTTGGGCCAGTCACACTTCCTTGAAGTCTCTCAGCCCCACTCACAGAGTGTTTGTTGTGGGGGAGGAAGGGAAAGGAGAATGTTAGCCGCTTTGAGACTCCTTAAAGGGAGCGAAAGGCGGGATATCAAATCCAAACTCTTCTTCCTTCCACGAAATGCCCAAGCATAGCACCTCCTCCCTGCTTTCCGCTGGCGAGACTCAGCTTTTCCTCCACGACACCCTGCAAAGTAAGATGACGGAGAAGCAACGCTCAGAGACTTGGCTCCTGGGTCAGCCAATCAGAAGAATAAAACCGCTGGTCTCCTCTGGTGTAGACACCCAAAAATGCAGCTGCTCCAAGGAAGAACGGCTCTCTTGGATACGATTCTTTCTGTCCGAAACTGGAGTGGAAGTTTCGTCTGCTGAGCTCAGATCTGTGCCTGCCGCTCCTTGGCCTCAAATGGAGTGATGGGCTGGCCGCTGGTGGACTTTGGTGCCTTCTGGACCTCACTGCTTGACAAAGCCCACCCCGTTGTAAGTGTACTTGTCGCTTAAATTCCTCACTGCCTCTTCCACCGACGACGACTGCTGGAGGCTGGCTGGCAGGTAAATGAACAGATAAATTAGGCCGAGGAGGAGTAGGGCGATCACCAGCGGCACCCCCCAGTCAGTCACGAACAGAGTCTCCTGGCAGCGGGCTTGAAACATAGAAGCGGAAGGCGGGCTGGCATCCTAGCGGCCCGACGAGGAGGGGAGAACCGGAGGCATCTTCAGCTTCTTCGCGCCTCTCCGTCAAAAGCCAAAAGGCAGCTGTTTTCTCTTCCTCTAATCCGATTAAGGCCAAACAATCTTGGCTAGGCTGGTTTTGAGCCCGGCGGCGGGGAGAGATTCCAATGATGAGAATATGAATAGAAGGCAGGAGAAGGCAGCAAATCAGAAGTCTGTCCTGTTGATCCTTTCAGCAGGGGGGCTGACGGCGAGGGTGGGAGGAGGGCAGAAATATATCCATGCCTTGAAAGGGTGGGGAGCTCTGAAAACTCAATATATTCCTGGAAAGAGGGCAGCCCAGTGATATCCGATAGAGATCAGGGTGCAGAAACCCAAACTAAGAGAGCTGATATGATACAGGAAAGAAGAAAACGGAAATTTCTCCCATCCCCTGAACACGCAGACATGAGTGCACTAAGCCCTTTGAATGAATGTAAGGGATTTGGAGTGAAAAAAACATTTCCAGCTGTATTAACCTTGAACCTGATTTTGCAGAATGGAGGGATATTGTTTCTTACTTATAGTGACGGGCGAATCAAGGACAAAAATTTCTCATTAACGATTTGAGTGAAAGGAGCACCCAATGCAGTCTTGTGTTAGGACAGGTGGCTTAGAAGAAAGAAAACAAAACTTGGCTCAATGGGAAATCCAGCTTGAGTCTTGACATGATGATTGTGGAAAAACCCCACTCTAACCTGGCTACCTGGGGTGAGTTAGGAGTTGCCTCTAGGTGATTAGGCCTTTAGCAACTGACCCTCCTATCCTGGCTATTTACTACAGGGCTGCAGAGAACCAATGGCCTTTCAAATGCTGTTGAACTATGACTCCCATTAGCCCTAGCAAACGTGGCCAATGTCCAGGTATGCTGGGAGTTGTAGTTTAGCAACATCTGGAGGGCCAAAGGTTCCCACACCAGCCTTAAGACACACAGGAAGCAGGCTTATACCAAGTTGGACCATTGATTCATCTACCTTAGTATTGTCTGCACCGACTGGCAGGAACTCTTTGTGGTGGCAGGCAGGGAGTCTTTTTCCCAGTCCTGTATGGAGATGCCATCTGGGGCATTGAGTCTGGGACCTCCTCCAGGCAAAGAGAGATGCTCAGCTATGGCCCTTCTCACACTGTTTAGTATGGGAAGGCTGAACCATCACGGAGGGTGGGAAGTAATTAACAACACAACCCACTAAGATTTTCTTACCCTTATCACTTTAACATCTAGGCCAACTTTGGTAAAATTACCAGTCCAGGAGCGTTTTTACCAACTTACTTAGCTCAACACATTTCTATTAACCATTTGCAGACTAACAGAAAAAAGTTAACTAACTCTGGTCAAGCTAACTGCTTCAAGAGTCGCCTAAAGGTGATTTTTTCCTTAGCGTAGGTGACTAAGTCAATATACAAGCCTGATATGGGCCATCTCCCACATTATGGTTTTGCTACAAGAACTGAGGTGCAGAAGTGCAGCACAAGTCCAGAACACTTCCCTAAACTACCCATGATTTCCACAAAACTCAACACATCTATGCGTGCCTTCGCTCATAGGAAGAGAGAAGACAGATTTGGGGCGGGGGGTGGGGAGTCAAAGAGGATCAAACCTGATTAAGTGAGTGGAGAGGAAGTGGCGGGGGCTGGATCACAGGAAGGGAGAAGTGATGTGTTTAAAGTCGACATACCCAGAAAATGAAGAGGATATTTTCACCATCTGCTCAGGGAGGGCTGGAAACAACACGCTTGCTTCCAGATAATTTAGGCACAGAGAGAGAGAGAGCGTGCGCTTAAGCCGAATCCTTGAGTTTCTCTTCTAGCCTGGATTATCTAATGTCACACGTAATGATGGCCAATGCCACCTCTGGGCTGGTGCCATATTAGGTCTTTTCTGAAAAGATCACCTGATAAATCAGTTTTACCTGGTTTTTATTATTATTAACAAACACAATAAAGAAAGGAGGAAGAAAGAGACTGTAGTCAGAAACCCACAACAAGGGTTTGGGGTGCTAATTTCAGAGGCATCCAAGGTCAAAAAAGCAGAAGGCGATTAAATGCTGCTTCTCAGAAATTCTGTACAAAACCTGCTAATCTCTTAGAATCGGTAATGAGATTTCTGACCAGAGTCAGAGGGTCCCTCGTGCCCAAGTGAAAATCCTAACATAATATACAGAGCGTGGAAGCAATGTGGATAAAAAAATGACTCTCCAGGTACTGGATACAATTCTGAATCCAGAATTCAGATTCTTAGATTCCCAGCTTTTTCATAAAATGAAATGGTAGACCATGCCTGCCGAAACCTCAGCAGCCAGAGGGAGTGTTGCTGAATAAGACCTGCCCATTTATTTTTAATTATTTATTTGTCATATTTATACCTCAACTTTCCTCCAAGGAGCTCAAGGTGGCCTCCATACTTCTTCTGCTACCCTTTTCATCCCCACAATGACTGTGTGAGTGACTGGCCAGGATGAGTGGGGATTTGAACCCTGGTCTCCCAGGGTCCTGGTCTGGGGTTAGGGGTTGGGAATTAGCATACCCCCCCCCCATTAATAACAAGGTTAGAATAACTTATGGAGGACTGCTCAGTCTCCCATGACTTCCACTCAAGTATGTCCCAAGCAGCAAGATCTGGGCTGCAAAGTAGAGGACCACTCTGCTTTCGAGTGAAATGCTGCCCCCAGAATGGAGTCACAAGGAAGGATGAGTGAGCCATGCTCTGAATTGTGAATGTCAAGGAGGAGCTCATGGATCTAGGTGCTCCTCATGTGGTGGGCGTGAGGAGAACATCAAGTGACTGTGTGTGAAATGCAACAAGATCAAAGGGTGCAAGGAGACCGAGATTTCGTTTCTGTGTCAAACACAATGCTTTTCTAAAGGGCAACTGTTTGCAGAGTTTACACCAGGGGTCCCCAACCTTTCTGGGCCCAGGGGCCCATTTGGAAATAGAAGAAACTGCTGTGGGCCCATTTCACAGAGAAAAAGACTGAGAGCGCTCAGAAAATACAAGCAAGAAGCAACCCTTTCTGGGCCTAGAGGCCCATTTGGAAATAGAAGAAACTGCCGTGGGCGCAAGATGCCCATTTCACAGAAAAAAAGACTGAGAGTGCTCAGAAAATACAAGCAAGAAGCAACCCTTTCACCACACACATACCCAAATGAGTAAAGTGGGGGAGAGGGGAAATGGAACCCCCACCAAAAAACAAAACAAAACAAAAAACCTGCCTGAAAAAAAAGAAGGGCACAAAACCTTGGTAGATGCCAAGGAAAGGTGTTGGCCGGCACTGTGGTACTGAGGAACCCAGGTTCACACCAACAGCTGCCACTCACAAGTGGCAGGAAACTGGACCCCAGGATCTTTAAAGGGTTTACCCTGCTTTGCAGTGGAGAGTGGTCCTGCAACAGGTAGTGATGGCTTTATAAACTGAGAAAAAAATCCATGGAGCATAAGGCTATCAAAAGCTATGATGACTGTGTTCTGATGGAGGTGGTAGGCTGGGAATCACAGGCAGGGAGAGTGCTGCTGCACTCATGACCCACTAGGGGGCTCCCCATCAGAAAAGGAAAACAGGGCGTTGGACTAGACAGGCCCCATCAGGCAGGCTCTCCTGATGCTTATACCAGGCATGGTCAAACTTGGCCCTCCAGCTGTTTTGGGACTACAATTCCCATCATCTCTGACCACTGGTCCTGTTAACTAGGGATGCTGGGAGTTGTAGTACCCCCCCCCCCCAAAAAAGCTGGAGGGCCAAGATTGGCCATGCCTGTCTTATACAGTACTCACGGGTCAAGCGTGAAGACATACTGCCCTTCGGGGGTCCGCTCCTGGTGGTAAGTAAGATTATACGCCAACATGGTGTTGATTAGCTCCCCCAGCTGCTGCTTCTCTTTCTGACTGTACAGCTGGGTGTTCACCTGGAAATTGCAAATGGAAGACAGTGAGTAGGAATCTCTCTTGCTACTTCATGCTATTAGACCTCAAGGCAACATCTTATGGCTGACTTGGGCTAACTGCATACGGTGAATTGCTAGAGGATGCCCGCTCCTGCAGAATACAGGGTCCGGCGGGTTAAATAAGGAGTAAGACGCACTTTTGGGTGGCCTTTCCTTCACTGGAAAGGGGCAGAGAGTTAAGAGAGGACCCACACAGTGGGCAAAACTATAGCCTGGGGACAGCTTTGTTGTATTTTGCTGCCAAGGACAGGGTGGGGTTTGCTTTCCCCCCTCTTCCCTCCATACCCGTCTTTCCTTTCGTGTCGTGTCCTTTAGATTGCAAGCTTACAGGCACGGACTGTCTTGTTTTAGTGGGTTGTATGTAAGAAGCTCTGGGAACCTTTTGGCTGGAGAGTGGTGTAAAAATCCTCTAGATAGATGTAGGCACCCACTGGGAAACCCACTCACTCCAGAGCAACTTTAACTGGCAAATCTGCACCACGTGTGGGGAACCTCTGGCCCGCCAGATGTTGCTGAACTACAACTCCCATCAGAGCCAGCATGGCCAATGTGCTAGGGAGCTGTTCTTCCCTACACCTGATCTAAAATCTCTGTTCCGCTGTTGTTAAGAATTTTATCACATATGAATGTAAGAAGAGCCTACTGGATCAGGCCAATGGCCCATCAAGTCCTGTTCTCACAGTGGCCAAACAGATGCCCCAATGAGAAACCAGTAAGCAGGATTTGAGCCCTCTACCCTGCTGTGGTTTCCAGCAACTGGTATTCAGAAGCACTGCTGCCTCCAACTATGGAGTCCGGTCATAGCCATTGTGTCAGATTCCTCCTCCATGAATTCCTCTAACCCTCTTTTAAAGCCATCCAAGTTGGAGGCCATCCCTGCCTCCTGTGGCAGTGAGTTCCATAGTTCCACCCATCAGATGTGCCAGGAGAATGGCCACTCTGCTACCAGCGTCAGCGTACTTCAAGAATTATGCGCAGTGTAAGCAACAAGGCCCAAAGGACTCAAGCAAGCCATGCCTCCTACTTCTTTTTTGACCTTCAAAGATTCCCAACAGCCTGTTCATGTACCATGGTTTGAAGGGCAATGGACACCAAGCAGACACACAAAAAAAGATTTTTGTGACACAAACAGGATGGCGGGGGAGAGAAGGACAGGGCAGGACACCTGCTGTCACTTTATTTATTTTTTTGGGTACACGGAATTAATTGTTTCCCTTCAGGTCTTTGCTTCTGCCAGCACTTGCATAACTGTCCCCTTTAGCCTTGCAACGCAAGAAGGTCTCCTGAGGTAAAGCTCAGGCCAGAGGACCGGGACGGGACGGCCTTGGCAGTCCACTTGGGCAGGGAGGGTGTCCTTTGCTCACTGTTTCAGGAATGGGCAGACAATCCTCATGCCAAACCGACAAACCAAAGCAGCTGGCAAGGGACACAGGGGTTTCAAAGGGTGACGAATGAAGCCTGTGGAATGGGGAGACTCACCAAACTAACATCGACTGCCATACCCAGGAAAAGCAGCCTTCACCAACCCAGTGGCCTCCAGATGTTTTGAACTACAACTCCCATCAGCCCCAGCGAGCATGACCATAGTCAAAATGGCTGTGCTGACTAGAGCTGATGGGAGTTGTAGTCCAAAATTCCCAGTTTTCATACTCAAAGGCAATGTTTGAGGCCTAAGGGGCACTCGGGGATAGGAACCTGGCAGTTCCACCGCCCTCAGCAGCTTGGAGTAGAGATGGCCAGTGAGAGGGTGTTTTCTGTGACAGTCACCAAGTTGTGGAACTTCCTCCTCACAGGTGCACGTCTGGGAACTTCATTATACAGTTTTTGGTGGTATGGTGAAGATGTGCCTGTTTATCCTGACCTTTGACACATGTGATGTATAGTTTTATGACCCAGACTACTTTTGTGAATGTAATTTGTATTAAACTGTGGTCAATATTGTATTTTAAATGGCTGTGATCAGTCCTGGGACCTTAGGGTAAGGGGTGGGCAATAAAGCACATATATATGACGATGAAAATAAAATTCTCATAACAGAAGGGCTTCCTTACCGGTCTCAGTTTCGGTGAGATAATCTCCAAGAGGAGGCAAAGGGCCTCAAGGACGAGAGATTGTGGTCCGGCACGGCTGCGGGAGGTTGGCGTGATCCCAGACATCATGGAAGCAATGAGGTTCTGCATCTGAGTCAGCTTCACCAGGGACTTGAGAAAAACAAAACAAGCGGCACTAGTGAGCTGTCAGTCTCCAAGTTACGTTTTATCATCATGACGTGGAATGTTGACAGACAAGGCAACTTAAGCAAGATGTGAAAGGTCAGCCTAGCACAGGGGTCTGCAACCTTTAAGACAAAAAGAGCCACTTGGACCCGTTTCCGAAGAAAAAAAAACTGGGAGCCGCAAAACTCGTCATTATAAAAATAACTTTTTGCCACTTTTTTTGTATTATTTCTTTGTTTGACCCCTCAGAATTACTCCTCCTCATAGAAATAAACGTTAAATTAACAAGTTACTTTTTTGTGTGTGTGTGTTCTTCACTCCCCTTCAAAACAGTGACCATCGTACATGCCCCCTTTCAATGCAGTGACCAGCGTACATGCCCCTTACAATGTATCGGGCGGGCGGGAAGGTGACGTCGGGATGGTGCGTGACTAACGCACGCACCGCCCCATGCGACGTCACAGCCAGTACAGCGCCCACCACAGTGGGGAGTGTCGGGGCGCACAATGCGCTCCTCCCCTCGCTAGTATCTGCCCCGGAGCTGCGGCAAAGGTGTAAAAGAGCCACATGCGGCTCCGGAGCCGCGGGTTGCAGACCCCTGGCCTAGCAGAACTTATGCAGGTACGAAGGAAACTGCTTTGTACCTAGTCAGTTATTTGTCCGCAGAGATACTGGGAATTGAGCCTGGGAACTTCTTCATGCAAAACAAGGTGCTGGGCCACTGAGCGATGACAATAGTAGGTACACCAGCTTTGGAAACTGGTAAGCTCCAGGATCAAGGAGAAAACTGAACAAGCCTGGACTCAGGATTAATTAGGAATGCCCCTTGCTGCCTCAGGGTCAAAACAAATACAATACCTTGTTACGCAGATGCAATAGAGCGCAACAGGCTGAGTGGTAATGTTTGTAACAAATTTCTTTACCGGTTACTTCCTATCATACGAATCAAGTCCAGGATGTATACCATAAACAATCCTTAAGCAAGGTATATAATCTATTTAATTAAATCCAATGAAGATATATTTCTTCCTTTCTTCATACAGTGGACCCTCGACTTACACCCGCCTCTTCTTGCGGACGTTCCAAGTTGCAATTGCGGCAAACCCGGAAGTAAACACTGGGTTTGCTGCGATTCGCACATGCACAGAAGCAGATTCTGTGTCTGCGCGTGCACACAAGCGGCTCCTGTCGTCTATGCATGCGCAGCAGTGCGCTGCCACTGAATGCGCACACGCACAATGGCACCGCTACTAGCGTCCGATTTCGCCCAGCGGACAGGCCTCTGAAACGGATTATGATCGTAAGCAGAGGTTGTACTGTACATTCTTGTTTTAGTTTATGTTACACTCCTTGAACGTGGTTAAGGAAAAGTCCCTGGAATGTCACGGACAATACAGCTGATGAGTCTGGCTAGCACAGGTAGCAGACACAGGCAGGCTGGCTCAGGCAGCTGGGAAGGGTAGAGGGTAGAACAGGGTTTCCAGATTATTTCCTTGTTTCGCCCCGAAGGGCTTCCTCAGCTATTAACAGTTCATCAAAGTGTGTAACAGATTACGTAAGCAATGATTCTTGGACGATTCTCAACACTGTAGTACCTTGCTGCCTCAGAGCATAAAGAAATACAACTAGTGCAGAGCAGTCTCACATTGCTGGATGAACTCAAACTCAGGTTTTGGGTTCTGCCAAGCTCTTCAATACAGTGGTACCTCGGGTTAAGTACTTAATTCGTTCTGGAGGTCCGTACTTAACCTGAAACTGTTCTTAACCTGAAGCACCACTTTAGCTAATGGGGCCTCCTGCTGCTGCTGCGCCGCCGGAGCACGATTTCTGTTCTCATCCTGAAGCGAAGTTCTTAACCTGAAGCACTATTTCTGAGTTAGCGGAGTCTGTAACCTGACGCGTATGTAACCTGAAGCATTTGTAACCCGAGGTACCACTGTGCATGAATCTGAGCAACGCATAGGCCAGGCTAGAGTTAAAGGGACTGCAGGCGAACTGCATGGCTAAGTGTAAACTCCAACAAGCTCCACACACCCTGCCTCTTCCTTTTCATTCCAATTGGGCCCCCCTGGGAGTTCCAGCTCCCTGATCCCTCGCCCTCCCCACAGGATCTGCCCACCCCCTCCAAGACAGCGCCGCTTGGCTTGCGACACCTGGCTCTGCCCACGACCACTCCTCTCTCAATACATGCCTCATGCTGGCTGTTGGGGTAGACCAGGCGGGGAACGTTGGAAGCGGCAAAGAGCAGGTGGAAGGCAACGGGGAGGAAGGGCAGGTAGCGCATGAGCTGGAAGTTCTGCCTGTGCAGGACTGCCTTGTTCACCAGGTCGGAGAAGCCGAGCCACTCCAAGGCCAGGCAGAGCGAGTCAAAGGCGGAGTCCTTTATCTTCATGTTCAGAAAGTTGTCGTACAAGCCCTGCCAAGGAAAGCAGAGACAAGCCACAGTCACAACCAGGAACCATAATGCGCTTGTGAAACAGTAACGGCTCGCCCCCAAAGAATTCTGGGACATGTAGCTTGTTAAGCGTCCCGAGAGTTGTTAGGAGACGCCCCTCATGGAGCTACAATTCCCTGAGTTCCCTGTGAGAAGGACTGACCGTTAAACCACTCTTGGAATTGTAGTTCAATTCCTCTCAGAGCCTTCAACAAAATACAGCTTCCAAGACATTGTGGTGTGCTACCCCAATTTCTGAGTGGTGCAAAGTTCCAGGGTTTATGTTTCCTTTAGAAATGAAACACAACTGTGGCATCTTCATATGACTTATTTACACGTATATACCATCCGTGCGCTGCTCTGGTTTGCCAGAAGCGGCTTAGTCATGCTGGCCACATGACCTGGAAGCTGTATAATGGGTTCCTCAGCCAGTAAAGCGAGATGAGGCATTCACAGAGGGTACCCTACAGCTCTGGGCTTTTCACCTGTATGAGATTCACCAAATTCAGAGCCTGACCAACTTTCAGAATCACAGCTTTTAACTGAATAAGCTTTTGAAAGATGGTGGAATGCTGAAATCCACATGTAGTGTTTTTCTAAGTTTTAGATTTCATTCTGAATGTCTTCAAGTCATTATAATTTTGCATGCCTCTGTATCTGAAGAAGTGTGCATGTACACGAAAGTGTGCTCATACCAAGAACAAACTTAGTTGGTCTCTAAGGTGCTACTGGACAATTTCTTTATTTTTTAAAATATATTTCTGTTTCTTAAGTATTATAACTTGCCCCAAGCTCTTGGTAATACATATTTGGGGATGGGAAGGACATGGGGAGATAAGGATCTGAACTAGTCGTCTGAATTTTGCTTTCTCACACCAAAGTGAAAAATGAAACACAAACTACATGCCTGGGTAAGCTTGTCATGTTCTCCTGAGGACATGCTTAGATGCAGGATGTGGTGAAACCTTTGGGCATTTGGATTAAGGGACGCTCTAGCTGAGGTCACATGGAACAGGTTGTCATCGCCTCCGTTAGCAAGGAGGTGAGCCGGAATTGAAGGGTCCAAACTGATTCTCTGCCTTGGAACAGAAGCAGGAAGCAGAAGGGTTAAGATTGGGCATGCAGTTTAAAGCTTCTCCATGGTGGTGGGGAGGGAAAGGCAGGGGGGAAATCAAGCAACAGTGAACTTTGCAGTTGTCAAAATGTGGAGACGTGATCTCATTATGTACTTTTGTTTTCAAGACAAATAATTTTTGCTATATTTTCATAATTTTTAATCACCATTTTAAAAGGAATCAATACCGTATAGCATACTACTTTATGTAAACCACTTAAATTCTAAGCAGTATTTAAGCATTGCCAGATAAATAATTTTAAAATTTATCTCACACTGTTGTACCAAATACAACAGTACCATGCACTAACATCAGGAAAAAAAGAAAGACTGCAGATTTTAATGGTCTAAATAACATAATTAAAAGGGGGAAAAATTACCATATTTTTCGCCCCATAGGACGCACTTTTTCCCCATGAAGGGGAAATGTGTGTGCATCCTATGGGGCGAATGCAGGCTTTCGCTGAAGCCTGGAGAGCGAGAGGGGTCGGTTGCCTGCATGCCGAAGGCTGAGCGCGCTGAGCTCAGCGCGCCCAGACTTCGTGCTGGGCTCCCGCGGCTCGCGGAGAGTTGCCTGTTCTGGGGGCTGGGGAAGCGCGGGCTTCCCCCACCCCAGCCCCGCGCCTGGGGGAAAAATAATTTCCCCCCCTTTATTTCCCCCCCAAAAAACTAGGTGCGCCTTATGGGACGGTGTGTCATATAGGGCGAAAAATACAGTAGATGTCATGTCTGAAAACATTAGTTCAGTTTGCAAAATCCCTTGCAGTCTTAAAACCTGGTGCATTTTTGCACTTCTATTTAAAAATATACCCCAAAATACATCTTGGAAAGGACAAATTGGCATGGACAAAGTGGCCAGATAACCCCCCCCCCCCCCGGTAACACTAGAACTGGCGGGCAGCCAATGAAGCTGAATGTTTTTGGAGATTCAGGATGGATAAAAGGAAGTCCATCTTCATGCACCGCATAGTTAAACTGTAGAACTCACTTCTGCAGGAGGCAGCGATGGCCACCAACTAGATGCCTTTAAAAGAGGAGTAGACAAGTCATGGAGAAGACTATCAATGGCTACTACTAGCCAGGATGGCTATGCTCTGCCTCCATGATTGAAAGCAGTAATGCTTCTGAATACCAGTTGCTGGAAGCCACAGGAGGAGAGCGTGCTTTTTATAGTTTGGGTCCTCCTTGAGGGTTTCCCCCCATTACCTGTGTGGCCATTGTGCGGACAGGACACTGGACGAGATGGGCCATTGGCTTGATCCAATGGGCTCCTCTTAAGTTCTAAAGGATCTGCCGAATGAAGCGCAGAAGCTCCCCCTCCTCACCTCTGCACTTTTGGAAGCTGGAAGATCTCCTGCCAGATGGAGAACAGCCCTTTGTTCTGGTCTTTAGAGCCAACCTGCGTGGTCTGCACGGTCCTTGCATTCAGTTCCTTCTTACCTCGACTGTGAAGGAACTTAAAAAGACAACAAAGGGAGATTTGGGGACATGGAACGGGGTTGACGGGCCTGTCCATTTCAGACTCTCCAAGTTTCCCCTTTTACTAAGCATAATTTCAGTTCTCCACATTTTCACATCAGTTTGCAATATAGTGTTAATATGGTGAAGTGGTTAATGTTGGAAGAGGACCTGGGAGAGACCAGGGTTCAAATCCCCATTTGGCTATAAAGCTCACAGGATGCTCATGGGCCAGTCACAAATAATTTTTACGTTTTTACCGTATTTTTTGCTCTATAAGACTCACTTTTTCCCTCCTAAAAAGTAAGGGGGAATGTGTGTGCGTCTTATGGAGCGAATGCAGGCTGCGCAGCTATCACAGAAGCCAGAACAGCAAGAGGGATTGCTGCTTTCACTGTGCAGCGATCCCTCTTGCTCTTCTGGCTTCTGAGATTCAGAATATTTTTTCTTCTTGTTTTCCTCCTCCAAAAACTAGGTGCGTCTTGTGGTCTGGTGTGTCTTATTGAGCGAAAAATACGGTATTTATTTTATTTCTCTCTCTCATTAAAATTCCTTGGCATTTTGGTGCAAAGTTCTCCTAATAAACACATTCTTCTATGCAGCTTTGATTACTACACACGTTTTTCTTAAAGCAATTCCTCCCTAACAGTGCACATTTTAATGTGATTTCCACCCAAATATGTGTTTTTATACACATTTCCCCCTAATATATGCACTTCTGTGCCTTTGTTGTTAATCAAATAGAGAACTGCATCACAAAACTCAGGCAAGTGTGAATTTCAAAGAAGGGCTAAGTTTTGGTTTGTGCATTGATTCTCGAAGTGAGAATGAGGTGGTTCCTCATTAAAGTGCAAACAAAATAGAAATTCTCCTCCATCCCTGATATAAGATGAAAGTGGGGTGTGTGAAGTTACCTGCAGGGTGTTAATACAAGAGCGAATGTCATTCTCTGCCTTTTCACACAGTGCCAAGAGGGCCCCTGTGTCAGCCTTCATGCCTTGCTTAACGGCGATCTGAAATGCAAAAATATGTATATTAGAGGCAGCTGCACATGTGAACATTTAATTATTATATGTATATTTAACTAAATTTATTTATTTCATAAAATTTATATACCACTTGTTTTTTAAAAAACACCCTCAAAGCAGTTTGCAGAAAAGATAAAACAATAAAATTAGCACTATGAAAAATTAACCCTTATATTTTTAAGACTTTCAAAAAGATAAAATAACAACAGAGTGGAAATAGATTAAAAGTCGAATCAACTTTCCAAACATATACTGCTTATTCAACAAAGACCTAAGAGGTCTACACAAAACCGTGTAAAATATTTATTAAAAATAATAAAACTGAATGGATAATAAAGAAACATAATGAAGAAGTGAGCTAGCTTTACCAAACTTCCCTGGATTGCTTGCCTGGCAGCCATGTTCCTTGCCACAGAAAGAGCCACCAGGCCAGGTGAGTTCTTTAAAGGCTGACACAGGTACAAAGTTCATGCTGCAGGGAAGTATAGTCCCAAGGCAACAGAAGAATAAATTATTTTGGATTTGGGTCTTACTTCATGCAGCCTCTGGACCAGCCTGGATGGGGCCGTTGAGGGGAAGTTGAGAAGGAAGGCTTGTTGTCTCAGCAGACGCAGAGAAGGGACGTACCTAGGAAAGAGAAGAGGCAGAGATGTATATTGGCAGGGAAATAACAGGAGTCCTGAGTTAAGCACAGTACAGGGTGTGCCGCTAGAGGCCGAGTTGCAAAAGCTATGGATGGGCCTAACACAGATACTCACGAGATCTGTTCATCACAAAGCATGCCAGGGATTTAGGACATTGCTTTCGGAGTGGAATCTGTTCATTTGCACCCTCATCTCCAATTTGTTTTTCGAAATAATTTTTTATTTTTATTTTACAAGTGTAGAGTTATAACAATACAAAATGGCAATATCCATTTTTAGCGATTTCTCCGAATCTTTAGACTTCCCACTTTCCCCTCCATGGGTCCTATTATAAACTGTTTCAACTGCATATTATTTCATCATGCAAATTTTGTCTCTGCTTTTTGTCCATAAAATTTTCTACACTACAAGTGTTATTGTAATCCTGCTAATGTTTTCATCAGCTGACAGTGGTCTCTCAAGTAAATTATAAAAATTTTCCCATTCTTTGTTGAAGTTTTGGTTTTCTTGGTTCCTGAGCTTTCCGGTCAGTTTTGTCATTTTGGCATAGTCCAACAGCTTAGTTTGCCATTCTTCCTCATCTCTAATTTGTATGCAGTACAAGTTTCTGGCTGCCAGTGTGGTGGACAAAAAGGTTCTGAGAGTAGAGTTGGTCAGGGCTGAGGGGAGAGAGGGCTTTTAGCTCAGAGACAGAAGAATACAGAAATCAAAGGGTGGGTGGGGGTGACACAAAAGATACACATGTGCAGGGTTTGAAATCTAATAATGGGATTTTTCAAGTTTCAGCTTTGAAAATTCAGGAGATGTTTCTCCTCAAGATCTGGCAGGCCTAATGTGGGAAATGAAGCTTTTTAGGCCCCTACCGATAAACAGTAACCAGTCAAGATGACCAATGTCATTGCCACAATGCTTTGCTTCAACCTCCGAACAGGTAGTGTGGCCATGCTCCCATATGTGTGAATTTATTTATTTGATTACATTTATATCCCACTGTTTCCTCCAAGCTCAAGGTGGCGTATGTGGTTCTTCCCCATCTGAATTAATTTCCACAACCACCCTGTGAGGTAGGTTGGGCTGAGGGCAGTGACTTGCTCAGGGTCACCCGGTGAGCTTCACAACCCAGTGGGGATTTGAACCCTGGTCTCCCCCAGGTCCTATGCCACACTGGCCCAGACAGAATCTTACTGGTCATTGCAGATGCAGATGATTGGCCGCAGAAGGAGCCCCCCTTCTTTTCGCCTCTTCTTGCCGCTTGCCCCGCTGGTACTCCCGCCCGATTCCACCTCTGCTGCTTTACGGTTGATGATGCCCAACAGCACATTGATGGATGCCTGAAGAAGAGAACAAGGCAGAACAGAAGGAAAGGTAAATTCTTGGTGGGGAAGGGATGGGGTCACCTCATGGCCAACACACACTCTCCACCTTACATGAAGAAATTCTCTCACCATAGGAGCCCCGTCAATTTCATCAATAATCAGGCAGTTGGGCTTCTCATTGGCTCCTAGCACAGACTTCATCTGGGTGGCTGCTTCAATCCGTGTTTTGAAGACATCGGGGCTACGGTCATCGCTGAAACAAAAATGCTGCCTCAGAAAGGTTGGCAGAAGTGCGCCGACAGTGGATAATTGAATTCCATAATTTAACTACGCTCAGCATTAAGAAGTTCTTCCTTTTATCTGTGCTGAATATCCCAACATCTGCTGGATCCAAGGCTGGCCCCTTTTCTGGGGAGGGGCCTGATACAGAATTCCTGGCCTGGAATTGTCTCTCAGGAGAGCTCCGTAGTGCCACCTTTCATGCTACTTTAAAATTCCTGCTGAAAACCCAACATTTCGGTGAAGCCTTTGGCTCAGCCTACCACCTCTCATGCCCTACTGTGTAAATCTCATCCGGTCATGTGCATCTGAAACCACACATTGCTTCCTTGCTTTGCCTTCTTTTGCTGCTCCTGCTGTCAAATGTTAGATTCTGAATTCCTCGAGGCAGGATCTTGTCTTTTTACTCTGCATTAAAGCAGGTGTTCAGTACAACGTGAACTACAACTCCCATCAGGCCTAGCAAGCATGGCCAATGACCAGGGATGATGGAAGTACTGAACCAAAGGCTCCCCACATATGAAATAAAGGAATACAGCCTGTAAGGTGGCTTAAGCCAAGCCTGTAACTTATGTCATGACTTGCACCCATTTCACAGATGTGACAAGGGAACAACTGAGCCTCCAAAAGGTCACCCACAGGGCCTAGAACCTGTGACGCCTGCATCTAGTACTCTAGGCATAGTGCATTTGTAGTCTCGCAGTGGTTTAGCTTGAGTGTACCAGAACTGCAGGTGGCAGGGAACCCAGAGAAAGGCAAAAGAAAGGCTCCTTGGCTGGCTCACCTGGCATTCATCTCCACTGCGTTGTACCCAGCATGTTTCACAATGACGTGAGCCAAAGTGGTCTTCCCCAGGCCGGGTGGTCCGCACAGGAGGGCAACCTGCAGGCAACAAACAAAGAGAAAAGCCACAATGACATCAAAATCCAGGGCTTTACAGCAAACCTTGCAAGCACTTTTTGCACCTTAAAAGGAAAAAAGGAATTAGAACATATTCCCCAAACATTTTATCCTTGGTAGGGTCAGCCTCAACTTTCACTTTGTTTACCACCAGGTGTGGATCTAAGCTCCTATTCCAATTTTTGTAGTTAAAGAGCTTAAGAACAGAAGAACAGCCTGCTGGATCAGGCCAGTGGCCCATCTAGTCCAGAATCCTGTTCTTACAGTGGCCAGCTGGATGCCTCCGGGAAACCCACAAGCAGAACCCGGGCACAAGAGTCTCTCCCCTCCTGTGGTTCCAGAAACAGGGATTCAGAAGCATCACTGCCTGAAACCACGGAGGCAGAGCATAGTCATTGTGGTGAGTAGCCCTAAAAAGCCTCCTCCATGAATTTGTCTAATCCTCTTTTAAAGCCATCTAGGTTGGTGGCAAATCCTGCCTCCTCTGGGAGCGAGCTCCAGAGTTTAACTCTGTGCTGCATGAAAAGTCCTTTAATTGATCTGCCCTGAATTTTCCAACGTTCAGCGTCACTGAATATCCACAACTTCTAGTGTGGGATGTGTATGGGATCAGCCTTCACATTCATTTTCCAACTTTTAATCACTGCACTGGCTTTCCATTTTGCATCTGCTCCCTTGGTGGAGAAGGGTACTCCAAAGAGGGTCACCCCTCTCGTTTCCTCCACACTTAGAACATCAACGACTGCAGATGTTTGCCTTTCCGTAGGAGGACTTTTCCGGGCCTTTCCGGGCCTCTGCCTGCTATGCGTTTACTGTGAGAGGCCAAGGCAGCGTAAACTGGAAATGATTAGGCCAAGCAAACAGCCTCTTGTGGATTTTTGAGGGGATATTTGCTGAGACCTTTTGCAAGTGCCCTAGAAGTTGCCTAGCTGCCTACAGGATCCATGTGGACAACCCCCCGGCCCCAACGTCCTTCGCCACCTCAGCCAGCCTCCCTCACTTTGTATTTTGGTCGGTTGTGATGGTCCAACTCGGCCTCCAGGGCCTCCTCTGTCAACTGGGCTTTGCTCTTCCATTTGCTCTGCTGCTCTTTGGGGTGTCTGGATGTCTGGTGAGCCTCGGTGCTTGTCTTGGGCTTCTTGGTGGGCTTCTCCTTCCCAAACACAACCGTGTCCCACAGCTTGAGCCACTTCAAAAGGCAGCGGTTTGTGTACTGAGGGGGGAGAGAGAAGAGGGTCAGGTCAACCTTCCTCAAATGAGGCAAAACACACAGAAATTTCCAGTCAGCTTCAGAGGCCCTCCTCAGAGTACCCTTTATGATAAAGAGGGCCTTTTTGGTGGTGACCCAACTGCTTATGTTAATTATCATTGTTTTCATTTGTGAGTTGCCTAACACAGGGCAAAGCCTCCCGGCAAATTGCAATGAGTAAGTAGCAATACACAGGTAAAATGCCAAAAAGGGGGTTGAGAAGGCTTAAAATAGATGGAGACCCGCACGTTCTTTCATTAGAAACAAACTGCTTTACCCATTTTGTATTGGGGCCAGGCACTGCTTCTGAGAAAACATGCGAACTTCCAATCGTATACTATTCAGAATGTGTTTGGTGGTAAAACTGTGTTACAGGAGCACTACTGAACGATGAAGGAAAACAGTCTCCAATTAAACCTTCTTAGCTTCCACTTTCCCTCCCTCAAGCTTTTCTTTACCACCACAGGGACTAGAAACTTAGAAAGGACATCCGGGTTCTCTAGAGGAATTTTATACTCAGTTGCAACTACTGCGCTTCTGCAAGACAGCTGCAAGCTGCATGGAGAAATGGTGCCCCCTAAGAGCAACGGTTGATGAGAAACTCTTACATCATCACTGAGCAATTCCACGTAATGCCTGGGAGCGAACCGATCAACCCATAGGGACCCCTGAGCCTCCTCCCCGTCCTCCTCCGCTGCGCCAGACTTCCCTTCTTCCTCACTGGGGGCTGAGGCTTCGATCTGAGTCTCCTCATCCCCAAGACACCTGCAAGAAGGAAGACTTACTTTGAAAGCACTATACTGCTGGGTGGGGAGACTACCTATTGGCAGAGCTCAAAAGCTTCCTGCTCATCTATTAGAACATCCTGCTGCATCAGGCCAATGCCTCATATAGCATCTAGTCCAGCATCAGTGCCCAACCAGATGCCCCAATAGGAAACACGCAAACAAGATCTGAGCACAAGAGCCCTCTCCTCTCGTGTGGTTGCCAGCAACCACAGAAGCATTGCTGCCTTAGACTGTGGAGGCAGAGCCTAACCCAGGGCTCAGCAACCTTTTTCAGCCGTGGGCCGGTCCACCGTCCCTCAGACCATGTGGTGGGCCAGACTATATTTGTGTGTGTGGGGGGGGGAGAGAAGAATTCCTATGCCCCACAAATAACCCAGAGATGCATTTTAAATAAAAGCACACATTCTACTCATGTAAAAACACGCTGATTCCCGGACCGTCTGTGGGCCGGATTGAGAAGGCGAGTGGGCTGCATCCGGCTCCCAGGCCTTAGTTTGCCTTCCTCTGGCCTAACCATCATGGCCAGTAGCCCTCAAAAGCCTTATCCTCCAAGAATTTGTCCAATTTTCTTTTAAAGCCATCCAAGTTGGTGGCCACCACTGCTTTCTGTGCGAGCGAGCTCCATAGTTGTGCTGAATGAGGAAAAACTTTCTTTTATCTGTTCTGAATCCAAGCAAACTTATATGTCTCTGCCTGTGTATTTATAGCTGTCCAAGGCTGAACTTGCCAATCCAGGAGAAAGAGAGAAAGGGCTCTAGTTGAGTGGTAGAAGGTCCCAGGTTGTGTGTGAAAGCCACTGCCAGTCAGAATAGACAAGCCGGGGGAATATGGCCCTCCAGGGCTTTATTCGGCCCTTGGACTCTCCCTGGACGACACTCATTTGCAAGTCCTATCCTCCATCCGCTCTTCAAGTGCTCTGGCCTGGCTGTGATATGTCCTTGAGCTCCTGCCAGCCTGGATGGAGGACCCAAGATGTGAGAGGGCGTACAGAAACCTCAAAGACTTCTGCGCAGCTCCAATCTAGGCTACTGTACAAAGGTCTCGCCATCAGTGCTCCACCCACTTTGCCTCTGGTCTCACCCATCACTGGACAGCAGCCCCCAGAATGTTGCCTACCAGCTAATGTGGTCCTTGAAGTGAAGAAATAAATAAAAATGCTTCCCACCTTTGTCATAGGTAATACTGACCCATTTCAAGCAATGGCTTGACTCGGGATAATTCAGCTTCCTATTACCCCGGAAAAGCCTTTAGGAGGAAGAACCACCAAGCCCACCTGTTCAGAACCTCTGTCAGCTTCTGTGAAGACTCACGGATCTGTCTCCGGCGCTGGAATAAAAAGGAGAATGTAAAACTAAAAGCAAAAACACTCACGTAGTGGAGGACGATGAGTGTGTGGTTGTGTTGCATGACAGGCATTTCATCCTTCACTTTTAAGGTGCGTCTTCATTTAAAAGCAAAATCTGAACTGGACGAAGCTATTCTATACGTCGGGAAGGTGGAACTTGTGGCCCTCTGGATGTGGTGGGACTACAACTTCCATCATCCTGGGCCATTCTGGGAGCTGGAGACCAACGACATAGGGAAAGCCACAGGTTCTTCATTGCTGTTCTACATCCCATTTTGAGTGGGCTATCAGGAGCACAGTGTTGTCTCATACTCCACTCCACTGTGGTTTGCTCAAAAGGGGTTTGGCTGATGCATGTGTCTACCAGGAGAGGTCAAAAGCCCCAGTTTGGGTACACATCTCAGCATATTAAACTGACATGAACACAGGTCTCGTGCACTTCCCTTCCCCTTTTTGTTGCACCACGACTGAAGGTTTAATTAACCATAGTTTATTGTTGCATCTGGACTGGGTAACAACAGTTATCAGGATCAGAACAAACTAAGCATCTGAAACCACAAAAGGACAATACCTCTTCAGTAACTTGTTCCTTTACGTAGGAGAATGGGACGCCCAGTAGCTGAAGCGGCCTCTCTCTGTTCCACCCAACTGAGCTGGAGAGCTGCAGAAAGCAGAACAGATTTCCATGCAAATTAAGTGCCAGCCTTGTTAGGAGGATAGAAGGCTGCCCACCTCCCCCTGAGCTGCAGCAGTGAAAGGAAGAGGGTGGATGTAGTGAGCTGTAGAAGAGCTCTGCTTCTTGGTCCTGCTGGTACCTGCATTCCCATCCCATCATCCTTCACAGCCATGAAGACTCGGGTGCCGTCAGTGGAGGTCACGTTGATATAGTCCCCCAGGATGGGCGGTCGCTTGAGGACCTTCCTGCTGTATTTTTCTTCTGGTGGTGTAACATGCAGTGGGAACATGCCGCTCACCCCCGTGCCATCTGGGATCCCAAGTGCTTCGAGGTGAGTCCTTTGAGGTCCAGGAAACACAAGGAGAAGAATCATCAGAGGGGTCAACACCGTCCTTCAAAACATGACGTCGGAACAGATTTTGGGGAACAAGCACTAGACTTGTTTGAAACTTGACTATGTTCCAGGGTTGCATTATGCCTAATGCTGACCTGGCACCAGACATGAAGTCCTCAGAGTTGAGATTCTCAAAGTCCTACAAGACCTTGAGGAGAAGGCAGTGCCTCTGAATCCAATGTGCAGGATCCCATTGAAGATCCCTCTGGGTTGATACCTGATGAAGACCCCTGACTGTCAGAGGAGAAGGTGGAGCAGCAACCCATTTCTCAAGAAGTGCTGGCATCAAAAGCTTTGGGTCCAGGTCAGTGACAATATAGCATGTCTATGGATTCAGAGTAGGTCTACTCATGCATAAACAATCCCTGACACTCCTTCACTGCTGGCAGCTGAGGTTAGGGTGTGGTCTAGGAGGCCGGCATATATAAGGCCTCCATCTTTAACCTTTCTGTTGCTGGAAACAATACTGGTCTCTCCTCCTTGCTGAACTCCCTATGATATTGGCCTTAGGTTGTTTCCTGACTATGTTTCTCCATAATGTTTAGGACCTAGACTGATTCTCTGTGCTTTACACATTGGACTGGTTGAGATTATGATGCACCTTGAACCCTGCTCTCTTAGGTGTTTTGGTAAAAGGCTTTATTCTCTTTGAACTGAGACCCTAACCCCCCACCCCTTAGGGCCCCATCTGGAGGATGACAAGCTGGGGAGCCTGTATGTTGCTGGGACTATCCAAATCAGTTTGGCCAATGTTGTTATAAGAAAGCTGCAGAGATAGTGCAGGATAGTGCACACCCCGGAAATGATCTCTTTCAGCTTCTGCCTTCTGGAAGAAGGTACAGGGTTATAAAGACTAGGACTAGCTGCCTGAGAAACAGTTTCTATCCAAATACGATTTTGGTTTTAAATGCAGTGTAAGGTAGTCTCTATGGGAGTATATTGTATTTAATTATGGGGTATCAGAGTTTTTAGGGGGTTAACCAGGCTTGTTGGTTTTTGAACGTCTGGTGTAGATTTTTTCAATTTCGTTGTTCTGTATGGGACAATGACAATAAAGATTATCGTATCGTATTGTTGTTACATTATCCTGAGATCCTGGTGTCATAACCTGATGGTAACTATGATCATAGGAAGAACCAACGTTACAGTCCGCAAATCACCAAGGAGCCAGCTAAGCCACCAACCCCATGCCATGCTGCATATTTCATACAGTGCCTAGTTTTAGGCACTTGATAAAAGCTAAACAAAAAACAACAAAAACAAGAACAACCCTACTATTTAACAAAAACCTGGTGCCCTCCAGACCTGTCAAATTACGACTTCCATAATGTCCGGCCACTGGCTGCGCTGGCGGGAATTTTAGACAAAAATATCTGGATGGCACCAGGTGGTCAGAGAAGGCTCCTCAATTACTTCAGCAGGGCTAACTGAGATTTTGAAAACTGTGCAATAAGGGCAACATACTGAGTCAACATCGCTCTCCCCCTTCCCACCAGAACGCTCACCTTTCATCCTGCAGTTCAGAACTGGCACCTGGAGGACAAGGGAGAGACGCTCCATTCTGAAGTGGCTCTTTGGTGGCTCGCTCTTCCTCTGTCCCAAAATCCAGCTTCTTCACGACTTCAAATCTCCGTTGGCGCTTTGGCTTTGGAGCTCTCAGACCCAAAATGAGGTGAACAGCTATTACAACAATGTGGGCTTTTGGTCTTCAGAGGGATAGCATGCTGCAGCCGGAAGAAAACTGACATGCCAGAAGATCTCATAGAATGGTAGAGTACGAAGGGACCCCTATGGCCATCTAATCCAACCCGCTGCAATGCAGGAACCACAGCTAAAGAGTCTCTGACAGATGGCCCTAGAAAAGACCCTATCGCCCCCACACATTATAGGGACAGTGTGTATAGTGGTTAGTGTTGGACTAGGATTGGGTAGACACAGGCTCAAATCCCCCACTCAACCATGGAATGGTCTTGGGCCAGTAATTGTCCCTCAGCTTGGCCTACCTCACAGGCTTGTGAGGATACAGTGGAGGACTAACAAAACACTATGCTGCTTTGAGTCCTGCAGAGGAAAAGCAGGATATAAATAAGATGACCTCCTGCCAAGCTGGTATCAAGCACATTAGCACTACTTGTATGAAAAACTCATAGCACACAGCAAAACCTACTATGAGTAGCAGAAGTCTCCTGGAGAAGCTGACTTGGAGAGATTTCTGGCTCTGCTGCAAGGCATTCTCGCTTTCCAGACTTCAGACCAAGATGGTTGACGGGCTCCTCAGAGAGGACCTGGCCTTGAGAAGCCTTTCCCATGCATGGCTGGCTAGCTACAGGACTGGAGCCCTTAACCAAATCCCCGGCAGCGAGGGCCTCTTCAAACGTACGCTTTCTGCTTCGGAACTCGGACACTTTATGGGAGGGTGCTGGATGTGCTTCTTCTGAAAGAAAGGAGTTAAAAACCACAGAGAGCATGACTTTGGCCATACCTGGTAGTGCTGCAGAACTTCTCTTTTTTAAAAAAGAGAAATAGGTCAGATTATCTAATGATCCATTAGGGCTTACAGCGGGGTCCCATACCAGCTCTGTGAGGTAACTTAGAGATGAACTCTGCTAAAAAAGGGCTGCTATAAAATTTACTATTAACTGTACCAAACCTGGTAGCAATAGATGTAACCGTTATAGCTTGACCACAGTAGTTCAAGTATTGGTAACACAATGATTCTTCAACATCAACTTCGTTGGACTGGTCATGTTGTTTGGATGCATGATTATTGTCTTCCAAGGAAACTACAGTTGTACCTCTACTTAAGTATCCCTCCGGATACATAAACTTTGGGTTGCGAATGTGGAAACCCTGGAAGTATATACTTCTGGGTTTTGCGTCGCGCGCATGCACAGAAGCACTCTATCGTGCCACATGTGTGTGCAGAAGCGGCGCCTCCAGATACAGACTTTTCAGGTTGCTGATGGACCCCCGGAATGAATTAAGTTCGTATCCAGAGGGTCCACTGTACTCTATTCCAAACTTAAACATGGAAAGCGTAATGTTGGTCAACAATAGAGGTTTAAAGACTCTCTCAAGGCAAATCCCAAAAAATGTAGTACAAACACCAACAACAGGGAAACACTGGCCTGCAAGTGTTCCAATTGGAGAATGGCCTTTATCAAAGGTGTCATGGACCTTGAAGACTCTCGAACTCAGGACGAAAGGGAGAAACGTGCTGAGAGGAAGGCACGTTTGGCAAATCTTCACTGTGATCAACTCCTGCCCGGAAACCTATGTCCCCACTGTGGAAGCACATGTGGATCCAGAATTGGCCTCCACTGTCCCTTACGGACTCATTGTTAAGACCATGTTCATGGAAGACAATCTTTCTCTGCTACGTGTGATTGTCAAAGAAGATTGGTGCTCCAAGATCTGCACTGGCAGACAATTTGCTACTGGGCCAAGTTCAGTGTTTTACTATTTGCATATAAAGTCCATTATAGGTTGAGTTGCCCATACTTGAGATTGAATGCACCACTTTGACTGCTTTGATCTGCAGAACTTGCATTTTTAGAAATGTCAGAAGTATCTGTTCCAATTTTACAAGTAGTCTGCCTTTTAGTAGGGCTGCACCTGCACATTGTTTTATCTATCTGTTTAAATAAGTTTTCACTGATTTTATGAGTTTTTAAAAAACGTTTCCTGGATTCTAGCTGCGTTTTAGCCACAATTTTATTATGAACAGTGCTTGGAGCTTTGCTGTTTATTTATTTATGCAGCTCTATAAACTATTTCGCTGATGTAATGATGAGGTTCAAGAACAGAGTGGATGTAATGAGGATAAAATCCTAAATATATTTACCTGGAAGCAAGCCCCACTGAACCAAATGTGATTTATTTCTAAGTGGACATGCACAGTATAGACTTGGTCACTGGGGACGGGTCTGCCTTTCCCCCTCTGCTGAATTTTAGACTGGAGCCTCCTCAGGGTCCCCGAAGTATACTGGTGGAGTTCTTTAATACATACTACTGGTGAGTATTTGGGATTATTTTTACTCTTGGTTATGCTTATGTTCGGTAAATGCAACAGGAGGTCTTGCTGCTGTTGCTGCAAAAAAGCGACCCCCCCCCCATTTCGGCCTCTCCTTCTCAAGCCCAGAATTCTCTGACCGTCAAGAGAAGCCCATCAGCCCCCACCTTGCAGCTCTGCCAGCGCCTCCAGCTCGTCCGCAAACTGCTCCTCAAATTCATCTTCAATGCCATACAGCTCGTGCTCATCTTCTTCCATATGCAAGCTCTCCTCCCTCCTTTCCGAGGCGGACAAAAAAAAAGGGAAAAGGAATATATTTCTTTAAAAAGCTCAGTTCCACAAACTCTCTCGCTTTGTTGCTTGATAGTATGCAACAAAAAAGCAACCCCCTGCAAGAAAAGAGAAAAAAGCAAACCCGCTTTGCAACTGCAAACAGTACCTGCAACAGCCCAGCTGACTTTTCCTTTTTGCAAACCAGCGCGCGCGCTGTTTCAGTTCCGGGTGAACGTTCCATGCGGCGGAAGGCGCTGATTGGCTGGCGGGTCTCCTCCACGCGCTGCTCCGCGGCTGCTGCACTGCCCGGGCCTGCTGGCTGCAATGTAGCGCCGCCGCGCGCGCCTTTGCATGGCGCATCAGCCCTCTGCTAGCGCTTTGCGCAAAGTTGCAGGTCGGTCGATCGATCCGCCCGGCTCGGTGCACTCCTTGCGGAGTGGGGCCGGCGGGGATGCGTGCACGCGCGTCTGCATGTCTGCATGCACGGGATGCATACGAAGGGCGCTGGAGGCGCAGCAATTTTTGCAAGCCTTCCAGTGCAGCGTGGGCGTCTTTGGGGTGGGAAGGTTGCATGTTGTTTTCTGTCCCTTTATCCAAAGGATTTGGTAGCCGCCGATGTCGTGACGATGGCGGTGGGGAAGGGGTGAGCAGCCTCTACCTCAAAAGAAGCGCTTCTTTGAGGGGCTTCTCTTGCTTGACAGCCAACCAGCCTCACCTGTCTCAAAGCGGGTTTAGGGCAAGTCTGTTAAAATAAATGTAAACCGAGCATAATGGGGAACAAAGCAAGATCTGGGGGCTCGGTCCTCCCTCCCTCTCTTTCCAGGCTCTCCTGTCTGCGATTTTGGTCAAGAGTCAAATAGGGCAGCCATTTAAGAACACGAGCTTGCCGGATCAGGCCACTGGCACATCTAGCCCAGCATCCAGTTGTAGTAGCTAAGTGGATGCCCCAGTCGGAAGCCTGAAAGCTTTGTACATCACCACATCTATTTTAAAAAATAATAATTTCCACATGCACAATTTGAAATAAATTTTAAAAATAGAATACATTTCACAACAGCAAGAAAAAATCCAACCAGGTGAGCTGTGTGCCTGCAGTCTGTTGCACAGGTGCTCAGTGTGGATAGCTCTGAGGCCTCTCTTGCTCTAGGTGTGTGTTTTAAGCTATATGAAAACAGCTGCTTATTGTTGGATAGTTACCTTTTTTTAGTAAGGGATCACGATTTTACTTCTGCAGGAGAATGCAATGGTACCCTCCCCAGCAGTCATTCCAGAAAGCAGCATAACAAGATGCAAAAGCAGCAAATATTTATTCATTAAAATTCATATACTTCTTGATTGTAAAACAAACAAACCTCAAAGTGGTTTCCAAAAAGAATAAAATAATGAAATCATCAGTGAAAGCACTTGATAACTATTTAAAACCTTATTATTTTTAAAATCAACGAGAAGCTGAGAACCAGATTAAAACATGCCAATGTTCTACATGTCTGGGCTTACCTAAACAAAATACTTTAAGCAGGCGCCAAAAAGAGTCCAGTGATGTCAATACATAGTGAGTTCCAAAGTATGGGTGATGCCATACTAAAAGATTCATTCATTTCTTCATTCAATCAATCAATCAATCATTTACTGTGTTTGACTAAAAGTCATTACAAATTCAATTACAAACCCAGCAAGTCAATTAAAACCTGTTAAAAGAAATCTAGAGATATACATCCATTTACAATAAGTCAAATTAATGAATCGCCTGCACAGTCTACAGCATTCGTTTTTTATATAGTTAGCATGAATGTTTTTAGCGGCTTTTGCAAATAAGGCTGTTTTATATGTGACAAGAGGATCACAGTCAAATAATAGCTAACATATTTTCACTTCAGGGTTCTGTCCCTGTAGCGGTGCCAGCATCTGTTCCAAAAAACTCTTTCTGAGGTTTTGATAGCGTTGACAATGGAGTATATAATGAGATCTGCCTCACCTACCCCACAAATACAAAGTCTTAAATGCCTTGGAACATTTCTCTATCTCCCATCTAAGACTGACGTAGGCATTGTTTGAAAACGGAGAGCTGTAAATGCAGTTTTCAGGGAGGCAAAGGTAAGTGACTGCAAATATTGAGCTCTGGTGTGGTGAGATTTCAGCAAATAGTACCAATGGGAGAATTTTGAGATACGGATTAGAGATAAATCTTGCCTGTTAGCCTGTTCATAAACCCAATCCCTGAGCAGTCTTTCCACTCCAGGGAATATAAAATCCGTTGTCATGTTTTTTTGAGGCTGGCAGGTCTTGTACTAACTTGGCCCAACCACCTTTCTTCCATTGTTCCTCCAGGCAGAGTCTAGGCAAGCAGTCATCTGGCATATCCAGCCAAAAAGCAGTCATCTCTGCCCTAGCCTTTAGACTTTTCCTCAGCATTTGATGCAATTGACAGATTGATTTATTGCAATTCCTTAAGCGCACCTGAAATTTGTCTTTAGGGCTTCATCCAAACCTGGGCTTTAGTTCTCAACCCAGATTTCAGCAAGTGTCCATTAATGCATTAACCAGTGTTGATGAGCATGCACAGAGTGATTTGCCGCCTCGACAGAATAACTCTGAACAACTTCCCCAAATCTAGGTCAGAAGGGAAGAACACTTTTTGGATCAGAAACTCAGAACTGCACCTCTCTTTCCCTCTCTAAGGGTCCATCGCTATGGAGCCTGTCAGCATCGATAACTTGTCCATTCTGTACCAAAGTGCGGACTTCATTGTGGTTAACAAACACTGGGATGTCCGCATTGACAGCAAAATGTGGTATGAAAAGCTCACCCTGCAGAGCCAGTTGAAATATCGGTTCCCTGAGCTTGCGGACCCAGACACATACTATGGCTTCCGGTGAGTAGTTTGTAAGAAGGCTCTCTGTTTACTTAATGTGTGGGATAATAGTATGAAACAGTTTTATTCAAACAATTTATGAACTTGGTTATTAGCGGTTGCCAGGTTATATAGCACAGAAATGGGAAACTTTACAAGCACTGACTCCTGCATTATAGTACAAAAATGTATGGACCCTTGCAATTGCTGAAACCCATAAATGTATAGACCTATAAACTACAGGCAACAACCTCTTAGCACCCAGGCACAGACCTCCTCTGTAAAATGGGTATTACAGTGGTGCCTCGCAAGACGAAAAGAATCTGTTCCGCGGGTCTTTTCGTCTTGCGGTTTTTTCGTCTTGCGAAGCAAGCCCATTGACGGAGTAGCGCTATTAGCGCTATTGGTGATTTAAGGGCTAAAAACGGCTTTTTAAGGGGTGGGGAATTAGCGGTTTTGCTGCTAAAATGCTTTTAGCAGCTTAGCGATTCAAAATAAGGGGTTTGGGAGCAAAAAAAAAATTCAATTTTTTTCGTCATTTTTCGTCTTGCGAAGCAAGCCCATAGGGAAATTCGTCCTGCGAAGCACCTCTGCAAACGGAAAACCCTTTCGTCTTGCGGGTTTTCCGTCTTGCGAGGCATTCGTCTTGCGGGGCACCACTGTATATGGCTAGTGTGATGGCAACAGTAATGTGGTTGGAAATTTTCCAGGGCAATAGTTGGATGCTGATAGCAAAAACTATACAAGGCAAGCCTGTCAGTTTTCAGTGTTTTTTGCTTTGCCTATTAAGTGCAATTAAAATAAACATGTTACATTAGATTGCTCTCCAGAGCAATGCAAACTGGCGACTCCCAGATTCAAATCATTCTATGCAAGCCTAATTTCAGTTCTAAATTTTGTGGAAAACCCAAGATGACAAGTGCAAAGTGCATTTTAGTGTAAATGAGGAAGGTGTTTTGTTTTTTTAATGATTTGAGGTCAAGGCCAGATTTTCCAAAGTTCACAGAACCTTTGTTTGGAATTGTTTTACTTCTGCTACATACTTTGAAAAGTTGTTTGTTTGTTCACTGTGATTTATATGCCTCTTAAGACATTGTAACCAAATCAATGAGGTCAAGGATAATCTTTTCATTTGTACTTGGATACTGTTGGAAGCCATTTTGAATCAAGATGGCAGACTGAACCTTTCAGTCTGTTAATAATAGATAAAATTTTGTGATCTTCCAGGTTTTGCCACCAGCTGGATTTCTCCACCAGCGGGGCCCTTTGCGTGGCGCTCAACAAGGCAGCTGCTGGAAGTGCCTACAAATGCTTCAAGGAACGGATGGTGACCAAGGCCTACCTTGCGCTGGTGAGCCACCATGTTTGTCAAATTCCCTTCTAGCTATGAATCAGATGGAAGGTTGTGTCCCATTCTGGATGCTGCCCCCTGTCGATATTGCTGCTCTGCAAATTCAGAAGTGCAGGGTTCAGAAGCAAATTCAGAAGCACCTTCTCCAGAGGTACCCTAGGAGTCAACCCTTAATGGCTGATTTGCCTTCTTTTACTCTGATTGGCTTTGGTCAGCACAAAGCATGAGAAGACTTCTTAGCAGCTAAAAAACTCCCCTTTCTTCCTGGTTGGGGCTCTAGGATAGTGGAGACAGGGAATCTGCTGTTCCAAAGTATGGGTGCTGCTACACTAAAAGATGATCTACAGGATCTGCTACGATTCACCCATCTTCCCACAAAACACAAGGTCATGTTCATGTGCCCAATCCACACTTTTCTACAGGTGAAAAAGATTTTCAATGAGCACTTTTAACATTTATATTTTTTCCCCAGCCACGAAAACAGCATGTGTTTCTGGCCAGCACTGTTGAAACAGACCCGGAAAGCAGCCAGTAGGGCCTCAGACGTCAGCTGGCGTTCATATTTTTATCTTGATCCCTTTTGGGTGTCCCACTGACACGCGAGGCAAGGCGAACCGGCCATCTGTAGGATGGGTGTCTAGCGACCGGCCGCCTGTGACTTAAACATTACTTCTTTAAAAGGGAAAGATTAAAAAAGGCATTAAGTAGAAGTGAGTAGCAGATTGGCAGGAAATGAGGTTGGTTTTGCAACTGGTCACAGCTAGGAAGAGAGACTCCTTGCATGTCAAAAAGGACAAAGAGGACTCAGAGTGTGTGTGTGTGTGTGTGTGTATATATATATATATATATATATATATACATGCCAGTTTTGAGGCTGTTCGTCACCTAGGTAATTTTGTATTTCTGGGTTGAGTACTCAACATCATTCAGAGGTTACAGTCCGTGATGCTTTTTCCTGTTCCTATCCTAGGATCCTGTTCCCCACTGCTGATCTAAAGCTTTCTATTCCTTGCCTCTCCCTGTCCCAAGAAACTTCCTGGGATTTTCGTTAGCTGGAATAACGACAATATAATACATTATTATTAACAGCATTTATACAATGTATAATGTTGTTTTTTTTGTGACCTTTAACAACTACCCTGTAAGGTAGGAAGGAATTATCATCTCCATATTGCATAAAAGAGTGCAGTGAGATTGAGATGTCTTAGGCCAGGAAGTGAGTTCACTGCATTAGAAGAAGAAGAGTTTGGATTTGATATCCCGCTTTATCACTACCCGAAGGAGTCTCAAAGCAGCTAACATTCTCCTTTCCCTTCCTCCCCCACAACAAACACTCTGTGAGGTGAGTGGGGCTGAGAGACTTCAAAGAAGTGTGACTGGCCCAAGGTCACCCAGCAGCTGCATGTGGAGGAGCGGGGAAGCGAACCCGGTTCCCCAGATTACGAGTCCACCACTCTTAACCACTACACCACACTAGCTCTCATACTGTCATTACACGTACTGTCACCATCGGCTCTCACCGTTATGCCATGCCGGCCTCTGGCTATGTTAAACATCTGACGTGGATGCATGGTGTAGCCACAGGATGAAAAAGCCACAGTGGAAGCACATTATGTGTGTTTTTCCTACCCTTCCACCTGCCCCTGTGACATATTTGACCTCCCCTTCTGACTCCCCCACATCAGATAACCTGTGACTCACACCTGGGATTCCGAGCGGAATTCTGCACACCTGAAATTAGGACAGGCCTGTACGCATGCTGTACATTTAAAGCACATGGCTTCCCCTCAAAGAATCCTGGGAGCTGTAGTTTACCCCTCACAGAGCCACAATTCTGAGCACCCTCAGCAAATTACAGTTCACAAGATTCTTTGGGTCGGGGGGGGGGGAAGCTAGGTGCCTTCGATGTGTGTTTAAATGTGGTTTTAAGTGTATGATGTGGATGTCACCAAAGCTTGCCGTGGCTTTTTGTTAAACGGCCTTCCTGGATGGTGAGAGACAAAAAGGGTGGCACAAAGACTCTGCGGATGCCGAATCCGTTCAGGAAGCAGAGCTAATCTGCCGCAGATGAAATCCTCCCAGGCCAAGCGGATTATGTGTCTCTCAGCTTCTGTGGATGGGAAGAGCTTAACGCAGCCTGGTCACGGGGTAACCATGCTGATCCGCGCAGTCTGGAATGAAAAAAAGCTTATTTGCTGAGATCATGGATCTTCAAAGGAAAAAGATGTGCCTTCCCCCGGCAGTGTTACATCTCCTCCAAAACCAAGAGTCTGGTGCCCTCTTGGTTTTGGGACTGAAGAGCTGGGCAAGTCTGTCAGTTTTGGCTTCTCTGCGTTTCTCACTTTCGCAGTCTCATGTTCCGTTTGCCCCATTTCTGCATCAGTTTGCAAACTTCATTTTAAACAAGTCATCCTGAAAACCTTACATGCATCAATCAACACAGTGTGATTTTTTAAATCTCCAAGTAAAACACATCTTTGCAAGCAAGTTTGTTTTAATGTACACATTTTTGTGCACACGATTCCCTGATAGCCTTTTTTTTTTTTTGGCCTGGAGAACTGCATTACAGAATTTGCAAAAGGGCAGATCACTGCCAGTCCCTCCCCCCCCCGGGAGTAGAGATCGCAGTCTCTTGGGAGTTGGATGTCCCTGGACTAGAGGGCTGCTGGGAGTTGTACTCCAAAACATCTGGGAGGCACCAGGTTGAGGAAAACTGGTTTAGAGGAACTTACTTCAAGTAAGTGTCTGAAGCGAGGATGAGGGTAGGGGGAACTTGTGGCCCTCCAGATGTTCTTGGACTCCAACTCCCAGCAGCCCCAGCAGCCAGCATAGCCCGTGGCGAGGGATGATGACACGCTTTGTAGTCCAGCGACACCTGGAGGGCCCTAGGTTCCCCAACCCTGATTTAAAGTAAGGGAAGTTAAGATGTCCCTGTACAGCAGTTCTGCAGGTATATGGCTTTGCAAGTGATATCGACCCGTTCCCATTTTACAGTTGGGAAACTGAGGCTGGTGTTTTTTTCATGTTAAGACTCAGGGTGTTGTGACAAAATGCATCCTCTGCTTGGCAGGTGAGGGGCCACATCCAAGAGGCGAGGATGACGATCCACTACGCCATCGGGAAGAACACGACAGAAGGCTTGACACACATGATGTGCATTGAAGGGACGGAGGGTAGGGCTGCCACCACCCTTTCATGCCCCCTTGTCATTTTCATTGTAGCACTGAGGCATTGCATCGTCAGAAAACTTTGAGCTTTGCAGATGTTTTGAAAATTGAGTTTGTTTTTAACACGTTAATTCCAACATTTCTAACAGGTTGTGAAAACCCCAAACCTTGCCAGTCGGAGATAACAGTGCTTGAACATGGCCTTTACAGTGGTGATCCAGCGACGAAAGTGCTTCTGCAGCCCCTCACAGGTAAAAGGACTCCAGCTCCTTCATTGCACTGGCACTGGAATGGCCTTTCCCACAATGCAATGTGTGCTTCTGTTTCCAGGCTGTCAAGTCAGGCCAGTTCAGCAAGGCCACTTCTCCACTCTTTTGTGCCTCAGAGAAGTTTATTTACTTGTATATCTAATTGATTTTTATTGAAGTTTTTTCATACAAATAAGAAGTATATAATAACAAATGTGGCATAACAAATCTTGAATGTGAACTTACTCCTTGTGCTGCTTGTTGACATACATAAAAAATACACAAAAATAGATAAGGTGCAGAAACAGTAGTCTGGAAGACCAAAGGAAGTAATTTATACATTTTTAAGCTAAAGACCAAAAGTGTTTCGGTATAATACATGTTTCTGCACTTTCAGAAAAGAAAATTCAAGGCGGAGTACAACTTATTAGAATAAAAACAGCAGAAAAGCTTTGTTAAGACATCAGTAAGTACCGATTGGTTTAAAAAAAGGAGAGAATTCATGTTACACAGGCTTGTCTAAAACAGTATCAGTTTCAGAAGCTGCTGCCAGTCCGTGCAGGGAATACTGAGCATGGACTGATTGGTCTGACTCAGTATAAGGCATCTTCCTAATAGGGATGTGTGAAAGGTTTGTTGATGAAACCACTAGAATTGGATGAAACATTTTACATGCCTCATGGAAGCGACCTGTGTCACCCTGTCCTTGTGGGAGGTTGGGCTGATAGCCGAAAGGGTCTCTCTGTCCTAAAATTTTTTTAAAAAGGCATTGTCCTTTCCGCCCCTCCTCAGGAAGAACCCACCAGCTCCGCGTCCACTGCAGCGCCATCGGGCACCCGGTGGTGGGCGACTTCACGTACAGCTTCAAGAAGGACAGCGCCCCTTACCGCATGATGCTCCACGCCTACTACTTGCGCATCCCGACCAGCAAGGAGCTTATTGAGGTGATCGCGCCCGACCCTTTCGTCCCCACAGTGGACAGCAACTGGGCCCCTCAGCATGCCACGCACCAGCTGGAGGAGCTGATCCAAGAACTGAAGGACCAGAGCGTCCTGGCGGAGGAAGGCCGTGAGGGGAATCTGCTTGGGAGCCCAAGCCCTGAGGCCCCGCCGGAAGCCAAGAGCCCTGAGGTGGAGGAGTTGGAGCAGGAGCAGCGAGGGAAATGTGAGCAGTGGCTGGCCGAGTGGGCCCTGGAGTGAGATGGCCCACGGATCCCTCGTGGTTGGGAAACCCCAAATCTTTGTACCTTGTCACTACCGCTGATTCCTGCCAGAAGCTTTTCCAGGCCTGACTCCCAGCACCTGTCGTCTTGTTCACTCCCAACATTCCTCGGAAATGCCTCTGTGAGGGTCGCGTTCCCAAACTGGAATTTTGACTGTGTGCTTGATCAGCTTTTTAATCCCGTGCCCTCAAGCTGGCTCGTTTTAGTCGCCGGATGTGGAAGATCACGGACTGTGGTCAGGCAGGCCAGGTTTGTGCCCTGATATTGACACTCTTAAGCCATTGGATTAACGCAACTGGGGCACTGTCTCTCAGGGTGATGTCCAGTTAAGTCATACTTAGAGTAGACCCATTGAAATTAGTAGCCTTAAAATTGCTCATCTGTAATACTAGACATTTTATTTGTTCCTATATAAGCCATACTAGAGACTTTCAGAGACGAGCCACATAGTTGGCTCTGAATTTCCTAGCAGCCAGTGCAAATAGAGAGGCACACAAGGTAACAGAATTTGATTGATTGATTGCGTCAGATCCCACCTTTTTCTCCAAGGAGCTCAAAGTGACATATATGTGCATGGTCCTTTCCCATCTCATTTAATCCCCACAACAACCCTGTGAGGTAGGTTTGGCTGAGAGGCAGTGACTGGCCCAGTGTCACCCAGTGAGCTTTATGGCCGAGTGAGCACTTGAACCCTGGTCTCCCAGGTCATAGTCTGACACTTTAACCCAGGGGTTCCCCAACTTGGGTCTCCAGCTGTTTTTGGACCACAACTTCCATCGTTCCTAGCTAACAGGACCAGTGGTCGGGGTTTGATGGTAGTCAAGAAACACCTGGAGACCCAAGTTTGGGAAACTCTTCTCTAACCGCTTTGCCACGCTGGCCGATTTTCCTTGTCCCACAGCGAAAAGCACACAAACTCACTTAATGAAAAAAATAATAACATTGTGGCTAAACTCAGACAGGTACTTTACATGAGGATATTTGTCTAGAGTAGGGATGTCCAACTCCCAAGAGACTGCGATTTACTCCCAGCACAAAAAGCGGCAGTGATCTAACCCTTTTTAGGGGTTCAGGTCAAAGTTGAACTTTTTTTAGGAGTTCAGGTCAAAGTTGTTGAGTTTTTCTTAGGGGGCAAGGTTGGTGTTGAGATTATTTGGGGGAGGGCGCAGAGGTGATTATTTTAAGGCGGAATCGCCGAAAAACGCTCACCCGAACAAAAGCTGGGCAGTGCTAACTCTGAATTCCAGTTTAGCGATCCTGCATGACTGAAGGAAACAGCTACTCTTCTCAAGAAAACAGAAATGAACTAGTGATCGACCGCGATCTACCGCTATCACCCGGGATAGACCTGGACATCCCTGGTCTAGAGGATGCTGCGTAACGTAGTGAACAGCGTCCTCTATAACCATTTTACACAAAAGACACAGAAATGCTGTTCCATAGGTAGTAGCTCCTTCTAGCAGACTTACAGAGGTAATAGCACTAAGTCTTAGTTTTGCAGAAGCAATTCTATGCTGAGCCAAAGTAACTCTCAGCCTATTATTAGTCCGGGTGTTGGAGACAGTTCAGATTTCCTTTCTAAAGGAAGCACTGACCTCTTACCTGTTGGCATCCCTGCTGTTTGCAGACATGCTGGCCGGGCTTGAGTTCAAATCCAGCCACCAAACGACCGTAACGGGATGCTAACTCTTCGCATCTGGTTTCCGTCACTCACCCTTAAATTCCCCTAAACAAGTTACTGCTTCGTGTATGGCTGCTAGGGAACCTGGCAGTGAGATGATCACAACCCAGTCATAGTGGCTGATAGATGTCAGTAGGTCTTCTCTGAGGGCCATGCATGCTGGACGTCGCCCTCAGCCTCTGCTGCCCTCAGGGGAATCTGTGGGGAAAGTGTCAGAAAAAAGGGACCACTTGACCTGCTGAAACCCCACCCCCCGTCTGCCTTCAGCCACAGAGATTCACTTCCCTTTTCATCTGTCTTTCATTTTGGATAATAACCAATGCATGAGGAGGCTTGTCACATAACTGTCTCTTGGACTCTGAAGAAATGGATAAAAGAAACCAGGAAAATCTCCTTTCCTTTTCTAGCTGGGGTCCCCCAGCAGGGCACTCATAGGTATCTCAGAACCCTCAGATAACACTCCGCTCCCCAACACCTGTCAAGCATTCTTGACCCTCTTAATTTTTTTAAAAAATGAGGACTTTGGGGGAAGTTAATTCCTTGAGGGTGCCTGTTTTTTCACCTGTGTTTTCTTTTTTAAGGGTGGGTGGGGAACACTGTTTAGATGCTTTCCTTGTTGCTTTGAGAGAGAATTCTGAGTACCAACAGTTTTTCTTCTGCAGATTGGGTGCTTTGTGGTGCCCACACCTATTCCTTAGATTTCCAAATGTGCCCCTAGGCCTGAAAATTTGCAGATCCCTTTCTGGTTAAGGTTTTCTCTCTCCCTCCCTCCCTCCCTCCCTCCCTCAGAGCTCTTTTCCTGACTGACCTTTGACTTTACTTGCCATAGAAAGCAAGCTTTTGGCAATTTTAGATCAGCCATCTTGCATTTTTTTCATGTTATGTGGATGTCTGGAAGGGTATGTATGTGGGTTTCGGCTTTTATCTGCCCTGCAGTAGCAGCTGATGATGGTGATGATAACAATCCTTTTCTAGGGCATTGTAACAACTGCTCCACAACATATTTGTGTGTTTGTGTGTTAGTTAGTGTGTGTGTGTATGTGTGTGTGTCTTTTTAAAAATCACCTTTGAGCTCATTTTCCTATGCAGGTTTTAGGATGACGTTACATCACTAGTTTCAGTGCCCTTGTTCATTTTATTGTGCCCATGAAGCTTCTGAGCCCCAGTGCCCCATTTGCCATGAAAACACATTGAGCAGAAAAAAGGAAGTTGGAATAGTGATGCTCTTTCCCACTTCCTCCTTCAGCTCTATGTGCTTTACAGTTCCACCGGACCTGACTTTTACCAGATCCTGTGCGCATCCTCTCTTTCTGTCTTTGGAGAGGGGAGCTGATCTGGGTTCAGAAGGGGGAGAGAAGTGACCAGAGAGTGTCCACAACACTTGCTCAAAACTCCCTATATGCTAATTGGTTTTTTTAAAAAGTTGGTGACCCCTGCCTTAAATTGACACACTCTCTTGTGCATAGACACACACGCACACTGCCTTCCTTCCGCATGTCAGATCTAGCTGGCGAAGCTAGCTTTGTGCTCTTTGAATCCTGAATGGTGCCTAGAGACCCATGCAGTCACAAGGCATGCATTTTCTCATTGTGGCACAGAAAGGGTAGTGTCCTTTCCCTCTTCCATCTTTATTTTGAAACAAAGGGAGCATCTGATCTTCACAGTTAGGGTTGAAAACGTGCCTTACGAGGGATTCCAGGGAACTGCAAGTCCTACACTGCATGCAGATCCTGTCTCCTTATTCCTGCATGTGTCCTTCCAGCCCTCACAATAGAGACCTTGTTTTTCTTGTGAAAAATCCCATTTCCTTGTGAAACCTCTTAAAGCCTTTCCAAATTTTCCCAAAAAGGGTGCTGCATCCAAGTGTAGATTCTGCTGTTGATATTTGTGCACATTATATTATGCAAGTAGAATTTAAACTGATCACGGGAGTTTTTTTAGGCAATGCTGTGCATATATAGAATATTGCTCATAATTCCCACTAACTTATGTTTGGATTTGGGAGGGAGGGACATGGAACAGTTCTCACCACTAGAGGGCACCATTCATATTGTAAAGATAGTCCTGGTTCTCTGACTGCAATCCTTTGACAGAGATAATTATATGGAAATGATTAATCTCCCCCATTTATTTTGCAGAAGACCCTTTAACACACTCTTAGAAGAAGGAGTGCAGTGGGGAAAGAGAAAAAGGAAGATTTAAAGAGTTTTTACAAAAAGATGAGCTTAAATTGTTAGTAAAACATGGTTGATAAAAAACAGTTAGCATTTACATTTCCATTGTAAATTAAATCCAGAACTGCTGAGATGGGGATCTAAAGGCACAAACTTTAGCAGTTCGAGGGTTTTTTGCAAGATGACCAATTTTTATTTATTTTCCAAATATGCAGAAATAACTTTCCATGAGCTGCCTGCACTAAATATTTATACTGTATCACAGTCTTAAGCATCCATGCTTCATTATGTTTCTGATGCAATAGTATGCCCTTGTGGCAATAAAGATGGGCTTGTCAGTAATTGCAAGTGATTACTGGATCTCCCAGAGGATGGGGCAGAAATCTTCCAAAGTTATTCTCAGGGCACACAAACTCTGGGTCGTTTATTGCTGTGTCCACCCTGTTTCTTTATAGAAATTTCCATGGAAGTTGTTCTCATTTCTCAAATGTCTGTTTTGTAGCAAGTTGTATTTAAGCACATTGGGGAGAGGCCTTGATTACGCTGATATGCAACAATTATCACTTCGCAGGGCTGACCATATCATTAGGCAGAGCAAGGCAGACTGCGTCCTGGCCTGGCCTGCATCCCTTACAGAGATTTTCACAAGAAACAAATATTTTCCTTCAAACTGGATAGGTGAACCTCTAAGAAGAACAACTCACTCCTTGAGCGAAAGACCAAAGCCAAAGTAAAACCCCAAAGATGGGCAAGATGAGCCATTTCTCTCCAGGGAGCTACGGGGTGAGCTCCCGTTGCTCGGTCCCTGCTCCTGCCAACCTAGCAGTTCGAAAGCATGCCAGTGCAAGTAGATAAATAGGTACCGCTGTGGTGGGAAGGTAAACGGTGTTTCTGTGTGCTCTGGCACTTGTCATGGTCCTCTGTGTGCCAGTATCGGTTTAGTCATGCTGGCCACATGACCCGGAAAACTGTCTGTGGACAAATGCCAGCTCCCTCGGCCTGAAAGCGAGATGAGTGCAGCAACCCCATAGTCACCTTTGACTGGACTTAACCATCCAGGGGTCCTTTACCTTTTTACCTACCATATTGCTTATGGTCAATGAAAGCCCAACCAGGATTGATACTGGAGGAGTAGGGCCAGGAGGCTAACTTTGACACCTGAGAACACAAAAAAGCAGAAGCAAAACAAATACATATTTCATTTGAAATGGACCTTCCTGCTGAGGGTGAAGCATAGATTCTCATTTTTAAAGGGAAAAGGGAGAGAAGTCTTCTCCCAAAGTGTTGAATGCCACAAGTAATTTAACAAAAGAACAAAACAAGATGCGCTATTTTATATGCTTACAGGTAAACAGATGGGTGATTTCCTGCAAGATCTTGCGAGATCTCATCAAAGTCTTGCAAGATGTCTAGGAGAGCAAAATGTCTCTTGAGATTTGGGAGAGATCCTGCAAGCTCTTTCAGGGACCAATGCCAGCAGTGTGTCTCCACAAGCGGCAGAGGTGACACAGATGGTGGTACAGCTACAGTGCCACTGACAGTGGTGGGGAGTGTCCCACTGGAGATGGTGCTGTTGTGGCAGAGCTGGGTGACACTTCCTGTTTTGCCTCAAGTGGCAAAATGGGATGTACCATCCCTGACTTCAGGATTCCAGAACTGACAGCTGTCAGTTCGGAGGGAAAGAAGGCAAGGACCCACAGCCCAAGTGGGGCTCGCTAGCTTAGGGAGGAGTTGTGTGATTCCTCAGGCCTGCATCCTGGCCAGGCCTGTGCCTATATATATAAAAACTTCATGGGAAAAGCAGCCTAACATCATCTCACCTGAAGCTCAGCTGGGATGACATTGGACCACGGGTGCCATTTTGTGTGAGTTGCGTGCTTGATTGGTGCAAGCCTGTTTTTCTAGGGTTGGCAAATATTGTGTCTCTGGAAGGCGAAACCATTCCATCTTTAATGCCCCATGGACCAAACTGCAAAATAGCCTGACTTTTCCCATAGCATGTTCCAAAATAGTTGGGCTAATTTTTTGCTGTGCTTTTATCCAATGTTGCAGGGAGATCTAGAAATGAATATATATTTTCCTTAACCTGTTATTTTGTTAATTGTGAGAAAGAGATCTATTTTAGGATAAAATGTTCACAATGGCCAGTACACACTTTGAATGGTGGCATGACATCTGTTTCTGCTATATATTATCACCCCGGGCTAAGTTGGCATTGTTGTCTGTTTGCTAGCGACGTAAAGTCACCTATTTGTATATATATATATATATATATTTGTGTGTGTGTATTTTAAAAGTGATGTGATGTGGAACTTCGTGTGCTCATGACTCTCTGTAAGGTTTCAAAACACTACTTGTTATTTATTGTTTTGCATTTGTGGACATAACTGAAATAAACCGCACAGGATGAACATTGTCAGTGGCTTATAAATTTTACACAAATGGGGGCACAGTGCCTTTTAGTGGCACATCTAGATGTGCTGTCATTAGATCAGGGGTTCCCAAACTCTGGCCAGTGGATGAACTTCCTTCATGTGGTCCGCACATTCCTGTAAAAAACCATTTAAAAATTATGCAGCATCTAGTACAGTGCATTACAATTGCTGCAACAGGAAGAAAAACTACCAAGTGGTCCTTAGCAGTTTTCAAGTGGTCCATGGGGGCAGGGAATTTGGGAGCCACTGGACGAGATTCTCCAAGGTCAGCCCTTAGCTCCTTTTCACTCTTGTCTTCAAACAAGCAGCAATTATTTCATGGTGTGTTGGAAAGTTCTTGGTTTACATTGTTAAAGGGCAAGTAGCATTCTCAATTAGCATTTGCTGGAAGATTAAGGGTGGATAAAAGAAAGGACTTCTCCATACAGTTCATAGTTAAACTATGGAACGCTTTCCCACAGCAGGCAGCGATGGTCACCTACCTAGAATGCTTTAAAAGCGGATTAAGCAAATCCATGGGACGAGGGTGGCACTGTGGGTTAAACCACAGAGCCTAGGACTTGCCGATCAGAAGGTCGGCGGTTCGAATCCCCACGACGGGGTGAGCTCCCGTTGCTCGGTCCCTGCTCCTGCCAACCCAGCAGTTCAAAAGCACGTCAAAGTGCAAGCAGATAAATAGGTACCGCTCTGGCGGGAAGGTAAATGGCGTTTCCGTGCGCTGCTCTTGTTCGCCAGAAGTGGCTTAGTCATGCTGGCCACATGACCCGGAAAAACTGCGGACAAACGTCGGCTCCCTCGGCCAGTAAAGCGAGCTGAGTGCCGCAACTCCAGAATCGGTCACAACTGGACCAAATGGTCAGGGGTCCCTTTACCTTTACCTTTAAGCAAATTCATAGAAGAGAGGGCTATTGGTGGCCACAAGCCTTGATGGCTATGTTCTGCCTCCACAGTCAGCAGCAGCAGTGCTTCTGAATTAGCAGATCCTGGAAATCACAAGAGCAGAGAGGACTCTTTGTGCTCAGGTCCAGCTTACTGGCTTCCCACAGGTACCTGGCTGGTTACTATGAGACCGGAATGCTGGTTTAGATCAGGGGTCAGAAAACTTTTTCAGCAGGGGGCCAGTCCACTGTCCCTCAGACCTTGTGGAGGGTCAGACTATATTTTGTGGGGGGTGGGGTGAACGAATTCCGATGCTCCACAAATAACCCAGAGGTGCATTTTAAATAAAAGCACACATTCTATTCATGTAAGAACACCAGGCAGGCCCCACAAATAACCCAGAGATGCATTTTAAATAAAAGGGTACATTCTACTCATGTAAAAACACGCTGATTCCCGGACCGTCCGCGGGCCGGATTTAGAAGGCGATTGGGCCGGATTTGGCCCCTGGGCCTTAGTTTGTCTACCCATGGTTTAGATGATTCCACTTTGGGGTGAAACAGCAGACTCTTCTTATGTCTAAATTACATTCCAAATGAATTTAGCGTGTACTGTGGTAGGAAGCTAGAGTTGTACGCATGCAGTCCAAAGAACCTTATGACATACTTTATGACAGATAGGCTTTTCACAGCACATGTGAGAGGTTGCATGGTTAAATTCTCTTTTTTAAAAACTTATTGGACTCAGAAAAGTACCATGACAGGGAAAAATAGGTGCTAGAGGACCTTTTCTCCCTGCTGTGCTACCTTCCTGCATACAGGGTGTCATTGTTCTTCCCTTTAAGCTTCTCGCCCTCCTCCAGAACAGATAAGGAAGAGCCAATGGTCTGGGAGACTAGAGAAATGTTTAAGGTCAAGCACAACCCATGCACTGCTCATGCTGCCCTTGCAATGATAAGGTAAGCTCAGCATCATGCCAACGCCTGCCTGAAACACTGGAGAGCCACTTCCAGACAGTGCAGAGACAGTACCGAACTGGATGGGCCCAATAGACTTGGTATAAGGCAACTCCCTCTGTTCCTATTTAAAGCAGCCTTTTCAGAATGATGAGGACTAGAATCCTACGTTTTAGGGGAAGGAAAACAAGTGAGTAGTACAGCACTTGCTTCGCATATAAAAAGTCCTAAGTTCAATCCCCAAAGGCACCTCCAGGCAGGACTGGGAGAGAGCGCCGCTGCCTGAAAACTGGAAAGCTGCTGCCACTCAGTGTAGACAATACTGAGCTAGATGGCAGCTTCCTGTGTTCAAAGGACAGATTTCAGCACAGCGCAATGAGCGTGAGAGAGGGAGGCTTGCCTGAGGCTCCCTGCTGAATTCCTAGGAGATTGCTCTCTCTATTGTTTGATTGCTCACTCTTTTGCTCCACCCTAACACAGACCAGCCACCCCGGCACTGACTAATATTCCAGATACCTGCCATGGGCATATTATGTTCTAAACATAGAGTTCCTCTTGCGGCATTTCCCACCCAGTTTTCTCTGTGTCTCTTCCTGTGCTAGGAGTTCATACTCAGGGTCAAATGTCCACTGGAGCCCTCCTGCAATGGAGCACTATTTTGTTGTTTTGTTTCCAGGTGTGCAAAATGGGTGGGTCAAAAATACTGTTTCCCTGAGGTAAATGACCATGAGAATGGAGGCCGTCTAGGTGTGCTCGAGTCTTTGGTCAAATGGCCTTGCAAAGCCAATCATTTCTTTGGAGGGAGGAAGCCAGGGTGACCCGAGGAATGCCAGGGCACACTAGGAGCGGCCAGTAAAGAATGAGCCCCTACTGGCCAGGCTGGAATTCTCTGAAGCCCAGGCAAACTTGGCTGACCTGCTTCGAAACGAACGAGTTTCCCCATTATCAACAAGCTGAGGAAAATTCAACAAGGCAATGCCAGAACATAAAAAGACTGACTCAGTGGAAAGCAGCTGCTTATGTTTGCTTGCGTACGGATAATGCGGGGGTGCTGCTACTGCAACAAAAAAGTTGCAGTGTATCAACACGGTCTCTGCCAGCCTGGAACAGGAGTCTTGTAGCAGGTGTTAGTTGGTAGGGTAAGGTAGTATAGGGAAGGGGGTCTTTCCTTCCTTTCTGAGGCTTTCTGCTTCTGTGTTAACATGACAATGCAGGGTCAGGTTTGGGGCTGGGCAGGAGCATTTTTTTTTTTTTTTGGCTATATAAAAGAGAGGAAGGGCAGAGAGTGCCCCTGAGAAGTGTCCTTTCCCCCTTTCCTCCCTCCTGAAATTGTCCCACATAGCACACACAGAGGACAGGTTTTTAGCTTCCTGGCATGCTCCTATCCAACTCTTAATTCTCCCCTTCCAGAATACTCCTACCTGGTAGGGCAAGGCTGGGGAGACTTTTTTTTTCAGACTGAGAGCCACATTCCCACCAAAACAGCCTTTGAAGGGCCACATGCGAGTGATGGGTTGGGGACAGAGGCAAAAACAGGTGGTGCAATTGATGTACAGTATAGCAAGGTAGTTTCTGCACACACTCAAACACCCCTCTGCAGCCTCCATTCAGGCAAGCAAGAGGTCAGAGTTCCAAGGACACTTTCAAGCCAGGGAAAAACACTCCGGGGAGTGAGGGGTGTGGCTTGGGGAGGGTTCTAGGGTGCAAATATGGACCCTTTGAACTCTATGGTTCTATGTAGGCTGAGGAGGATCCCTCAATTTCTGTTTCTGATTTTTCCAGTGTGAAGTTCTGGACTCCACATTTCTACATCAGTTTACAATTTGTTCTTAAAAAGAAAAACAACATGAAAACTTGTCAGCGTTTTTGTGTGGTTTTCTCCTACCACACACGCATTTGTATGCTATTTTGCAAAAAGCAAAATTTCCCTTAATGCGATCTTTTAATTATTTTGTTCCCACCAATGTACACATTTTGACACACACTTAACCAAAGTATCTGCACTTTTGTACACATTACTTGCCTGGAGAACTGAACTGCAAAATCTGGAGAAGTGCAAGTTCCAAAAAATAGTTGGGTTTTGATTTGCGTATTGTTTTGCAAACAGTTTTAAATGCAAACTGCACCAATTTTCTCCCCCTTTCCTAAGTTCAGGGCAAGCATTTTGCACATTCTCGGAGGCATTCCGACCATACCACACTGTATGTCTATAGCAGGATCATACTGCTTTTAACAGTCATGGGAATGGTAGATGTGTGAGGGGAATAGAATCATAGAATCATAGAATCATAGAGCTGGAAGAGACCACAAGGGCCATTGAGTCCAACCCCCTGCCATGCAGGAAACACCATCAGAGCACTCCTGACATATGGTTGTCAAGCCTCTGCTTAAAGAACTCCAAAGAAGGAGACTCCACCACACTCCTTGGCAGCAAATTCCACTGTCGAACAGCTCTTACTGTCAGGAAGTTCTTCCTAATGTTTAGGTGGAATCTTCATTCTTGTAGTTTGGATCCATTGCTCCGTGTCCGCTTATCTGGAGCAGCAGAAAACAACCTTTCTCCCTCCTCTATGTAACATCCTTTTATATATTTGAACATGGCTATCATATCACCCCTTAACCTCCTCTTCTCCAGGCTAAACATGCCCAGCTCCCTTAGCCGTTCCTCATAAGGCATCGTTTTCAGGCCTTTGACCATTTTGGTTGCCCTCCTCTGGACACATTCAATAGGGGGGCTCCTAGTAGTTCTCAATACCCTTCAGAAACTACAGCTCCCAGAATTCTTTGGTAGAAGCTATGACTGCTTTAACCAGGCCTTTGGCTGATTAACATTCTATGCACTTTTAAATGTGCTTGTGGGAGAGGGGTTCTTGGTTTATTCTTGTTCTAGTTTTAGTATCCATTTTGTTTTCTCATTTTCTATTTTTATGTTGTGAACGGCCCTGTGATTTTCGGATGAAGGGCGGTATACTACTACTACTATTAATAATAAATAATGTGGTATCATAATGCTTTAAATGCATGGTATGAATGTGGACTTATTCTCATATTTCAGGGAGAGACCTTGGCATGGGAGGAGCAGGGTTTGGGGCTGGCTCAGATTAGGTCTGCTCCTTGTCGTCCTGTTTTTATAGATGCTGCCTTTTTGGTAAGTAAATAAGGAGCAGCCAAGGTGCCCATTCTGAGTTCTCATTCTCCCTCACACACAAGGCCAGAGGGTGTGGGTTATCTCCCTTGAGATAACATCAGGTCCAGCAGGTTTTGAAAGTTTTATAACCAGGGAGTTGTCTTTGCAAAAAAGCATGAAGAATCGCACACACCACCGGAAGCCGGACATGGGAAGCAAGACTGACCCCGCTATTAGGATTGGAGGATTCTGATGAAAATGGGTCTGGAAATTGCCAGTGTTTGCTTTCTCATCTCAGGACCAGAATGGAAACCAATCCAGTGAATGCTATTGGTATTTGCTGCTGCTGTTGTTTTTAGTCCACAAACGATACGTAATTGATGACCTCCCCTCCTTTTGCATTGCGTTTCCTTTGGGTTGAAATGAATGGAGTGGAATAACGTGAAGGCAATGTAGTTACATAATTACCGTATTTTTTGCTCCATAACACTCACTTTTTTCCTCCTAGAAAGTAAGGGGAAATGTCTGTGCGTGTTATGGAGCGAATGCCTACGGATGGCGGGGGGATCTGCTGCAGTCGTGAGCAGAGGATCCATGGTTCCCCTTCCTTCCCTCCTCCGTGGCTCGCTTTGCTCGCTTTGAAACAGCAAAGCGGGAGAAGAGCCACTGAGTGGGAAGAAGAGAGGGACAGAGAGCCTGGTTACAAAGCACGGATCCACATGGATCCTCAGGATTTTTGCACTGGGTCACCCCAAATTTCCCATCAGATCACATAGCATGTCCATGGCAACAGCTTGCACCAAAAAAATCACGCACCCACTGTTGCCTGGGGCCGCAGTGGTGCAAAAACGTGGTTACAAAGCATGGATCCACATGGATCCTCAGGATTTTTGCATTGGGCTACCCCAAACTCACCGTCAGATCACATGTCTGTGGCCACAGCATGAACCACAAAAATCATACATCCACTGTTTCGTTTAGAATATTTTTTGTTTTGTTTTCCTCCTCTAAAAACTATGGGCATGTTATGGTTGGGTGTGTGTTATAGAGCGAAAAATACGGTAATTATGTAAAGTGTCGCCACAGTGGACAGCAGGATGGATAGTTGCTGGCAGGAGATGAACTGCAGCAGAAGGGAAACGGTTCTGCGTGTGATGAATTCAGAGCTACAATTTCCAGAGTTCCCTGGGGAGAGGGATTGAGGGAGTCTCCTAACAGCTCTCTGCACCCTTAACGCTTTACAGTTCCCAGAATTCTTTAAGGGAAGCCATGACAGGAAATGTGGTATAATAAAGCTTTAAATGTATGGTGTGGATGTGGCCTGTGGCAATAGTCTGACTTTGTATACATCACCTTCATATGTGGTACTAACCACAAATAGTTGCCGCTTTTGGTTAGCTTGCAGCTCCTCTGCCTTCTGTAACAAGTGAAATACGTAGGCAAAAGTTTGAGAACACACATTAAAGTGATCTGATAAGCTTGTTTCAACAGCTGTGGGGCAGGCCCTACCACTAGGCATAATGAGGCAGCCGCCTCAGGCAGCTCATCTTGGGTATCATGAAAGGGCATCAAATTGACTTATTTAGTTGTGTCCCATGCTAGTCCTACTCAGAGTAGACCCACTGAAGTTAATGGGCATGGTCAACTTTGGTTCTTTAATTTCAATGGGTCTACTCTGAGCAGAACTTAGCTGCTTGTAAGGCTCCATTCATTTTTATTTTTATTTGCATTTTTACTGCCAAAGGGAGAATGCGCCTTTAGCAATATAAACAGTATACTGAACAATTTCCACCAGGATTGCGGAGGGTTTCTGAAGCTGAACATGACCAAAGTTGCAGCGGTTCTACATAATCTGAGCAAATGACGGAGGCAGGGTCAACGCCCAGCCCAGTTCTGGCCCTTTCTGAAGGTTTGCTGGAAAGCTGACACTTGTCACACCCTGTCCCCTCCGACATCCCACGCCCTCGAGGGATAAGATCAGGACAGGCTGGCAAAGACCTGTTCTTTTACATTATTCATCTCAGGGATACCTGTCTCCTCTGGAAGGTGGGCTTTGCTACATACAGGTAGGTGAAGATTCAGTCTGCTTGCAGCCTTTCCTGAAATATTTCACTTTCACCTCATTCCCGCTTCGATTTCTTTGTCTGTTTCTCCTCTGCTTCTCCCCCGTCCCACAATCTTTGATTTCTTACTTTGTAAGTTCCTTGGGGGCAGAGATCTGCTTGTTGAGATTCTGTAAAGCATGACATACACCGATGGCACGGTATAAAATAATAATAATTGTCACTATGGTTTTGAAGGATGGAAATAATAGCAAATCCAAATAAGGATGAAAATGTGCACTGGTTGGACACCATCTAATTAACTATTAAGGGTTCGAGACCCGCTTTGCCTTTGACTTCCCTAAACTAGATTAATTTATTTTTTTCATTGTTTCATCACTCAGAGGATCTTCTGTTCTTTCTCAACCTATATGCTGTAGTTCTAGTTCAGCAAGAAGTCGGTGACCACACTGTAAAGCATTCTAAAACTTTGACACAGGATGAAAAAGAAATGCATTAATCCGTATGCAGATCAAAATGCTTGTCTATTTATTTATTTAAAAGCATTTATAAACGGCTTAGAATTAAAAATCTCTATGTGATATGCAAAAAATACAACATCAAAACAAGAAAAGCAGTATCATAAAAAGTGATACATAGAAACTTGGGAAGTTTCCTTATACTGAATCAAACTGTTGAGATCCATATAACTCAGTATTCTCCCCACTGATTGGCAGTGGCTTTCCAAGAATTGAGCAGGGGTCTCTCTGAACCCTACCCAGGCATGCCGGGGATTGTACCTGGGGTCTTCTGCAGGCAAAGCAGATGCTATCCCCCTTGTCTGACTCTTCGTGACCCCATGGACCAGAGCACACCAGGCACTCCTGTCTTCCACTGCCTCCCACAGTTTGGTCAAACTCATGTTTGGTCAAACTCATCCTCTGTCATCCCCTTCTCCTTGTGCCCCCCATCTTTCCCAACATCAGGGGCTTTCCAAGGAGTCTTCTCTTCTCATGAGGTGGCCAAAGTATTGGAGCCTCAGCTTCATGATCTGTCCTTCCAGTGAGCACTCAAGGCTGATTTCCTTAAGAATGGATAGGTTCGATCTTCTTGCAGTCCATGGGACTCTCATGAAATACTCTGGTCCATGGGGTCACGAAGAGTTGGACACGACTAAACGACTAAACGACAACAAAGGGGAGAGTATCTGCTTTGCCCGCAGAAGTAATCATCCATTGCTTGCCCCCTAAATTGCCTTCAATTTATATTGTTTCATGTCACTCCAATGTGAGATTCCAGGGGTTTCAGGCGTTTACCCAGGGTTTGTGTTTCATTTGGAAATGAGGCATAGCAGAGATTGTGGTGTCTTTAGGATATATGATTAATTTACACATATACAGTGGTACCTCGGGTTAAGTACTTAATTCGTTCCGGAGGTCCGTTCTTAACCTGAAACTGTTCTTAACCTGAAGCACCACTTTAGCTAATGGGGCCTCCTGCTGCCACCACGCCACCGGAGCACAATTTCTGTTTTTATCCTGAAGCAAAGTTCTTAACCTGAGGTACTATTTCTAGGTTAGCAGAGTCTGTAACCTGAAGCGTATGTAACCTGAAGCATATGTAACCTGAGGTACCACTGTATACAATTTGAGACTATGATGGAAGGATTCACAGCATTGACACCCCAAAAAGGGCCTTGTTTCTTCAATAGCTGCAGCCTTGGATTCAAACAGAATAGAAATCAAACATTGCTCAGAATTTCTCTGCAGCTTGCTGCTTTTTCCTCTAGCTCACATCACTGCAGCTCTCAAGCCTGGTTTTGTCCTTCTAACTATTCATGAGCTCCACCCATCTGCCCGTCTCACACAGAGCCCCTTTGCTATGTTCCTCTGTTAACACTTGCTGGATCCAGGGGTTCAAAGGGTCTCAGCATACAGCCTACTTCCCGCCTTCAAAAAGAACCTCATAACATTATTTAAGTTTCTCCACTAAAGCTAACCTCCACATTCTCCCATACCAGTAATCCAACCCTGTACCCTTTAGCTCTTTCCAGAATCTGGCAATAGTTAAATAGCTAAACAGTTAATATTTTCGTTCCTTTTGCTGCTGAAAGGGACAGCAGCAGCAACAGTGCTTTGTATCGTCTGCTGTGCCTCAGATTCAGCACCTTCGCAAATTGTGGCTGTGATGGAAAAGAATTCAGAGAAAAGTTTGCAAAGTTGCCTCCCTGTTTCTCGGGTGTGTGTGTGTGTGAGAGAGAGAGAGAGAGAGAAAAAAAAGATGTTTCCTGGGGGATATGTCTTCGGACAAATTTAGTCCGAAGCACCTATCGGAGCACCTATCGGAGCTGATAAGGAAGCCTTCAAATACAGAAGATGCCTATTATTGACTACCTTCTTTTGTGGCTTGTGAGGTCTGAGAGGCATCTGACTGGCAGCCATTGAAGGTGACATGCTAGGCAAGATTGATGTGGGTCTGATCCACTGTTCTTTGCTGCAGAATTTAAGTTACTTTAGTGCTATTCATCTTGCCGTTGGCTAAGCAGAAATTTACGTAATCAATTCAAGAATTATTGATGTTAGCATTATGTTGTTCCATGCCATTCATTTCAATGCAAAGGAAACACAATGCAAACAGGAGGGGGAAGTAATCAAATACGTATCATTTGTGCACCAAAAGCAACAGCAGGGAATACTCCTCATACCTACAGGTTTGATTTTCATTCTGATCATAGAACTAATAAGCAACGCCCCCTGCGATTTTCACTCCTGTTTCTGTTTCCATTGGGATTTTCTGACATTTCTGCCTTTATCCCCTTCAAACTCTGTAACTTAATTTGAAAATTATAGAGTTGTTTCAATACCCTTTAATGCTGATGTGTCAGTGGTGATCAGCACACGATCACACATGATCACTAGATGACCCTTTAGATCCCTTCCAACTCGACAGTTCTATGATTTTATGGTCCCTCTTTTCCTTTTCCAGTTTCTAGCCGAAACTCGTCATGGCGTTGGTGTGTCGCAATTCATTCCTGCTGGCAGCATTTGGCCTTTACCTCGGTGAGTCGCTGTTGCTCCCCAATATATCTCCTACTTTGCATACCTTCTCTTCAGAGAGTGTCAACCTACTTCTAGTAAAAGGAAGTCAGCCTAACAAAGTTATGAAATACTATTGCACCTGGACTCATCTCCCTTGCTATAGGTCCTGGGCTTACCAGTACGTTTCAGGGCACAATTCAAAGTGTTGGTGCTGACCTTTAAAGCCCTAAACAGCCTCAGCCCAGTATACCTGAAGGAGCGTGTCCACCCCCATTGTTTAGCCCGGACACTGAGGTCCAGGGCCGAGGGCCTTCTGGCGGTTCCCTCACTGCGAGAAGCGAAGTTACAGGGAACCAGGCAGAGGGCCTTCTCGGTAGTGGTGCCCACCCTGTGGAACTCCCTCCCACCAGATGACAAAGAAATAAACAACTATCAGACTTTTAGAAGACATCTGAAGGCAGCCCTGTTTAGGGAAGCTTTTAATATTTGATGAATCATTGTATTTAACATTCTGCTGGAAGCCACCCAGAGTGGCTGGGGAAACCAAGCCAGATGGGCGGGGTATAAATAATAAATTATAATATTATTATAATTGCCAATTCCCTGCAAGAGATTTCAGACCAATGCTGAGCTAGATGGACCCTTGGTTTGACTCTGTGTCAGGTAGCTTCCTGTGTTCCTATGTCTTAAAGGAAGGGCTGTGGCTCAGTTGGTAGAGCACCTGCTTTACATGCGGAAGGTAGTGGGTTCAGTCCTCAGCATCTCCAGCCCAAAGGATCTCGGTTTAAGGCCTCTGCCTGAGAAGAACCTCAAAACCTGCTGTCAAAAGACTATGCTGAACCAAATGGCTCGAGCATATATAGGGGCTTCATGTATCCCTAGGTGTTTTCACTAATGGTGCCTCCGTCTCCTCCCCCCCCCTCTTTTTTCAGGGCTCTTGCTACATATGGTGGAAACTGCATCTGTAAGTCCCTTACACTCCCTTCTGACCTCACCCAGGAGCTTCCCTAACCTGGTCTTTGGGGACTGCTGTTATCAGGGCTTGCTTCACCAAGGAAGCCAGCAGCTAAGCAAAACTTCATTCCCACCCATTGGTTGTAAATTAAAATGTCTGTCTGGTATTTTTCTTCCTCTGTGATGGGGCCTCTCCCTGAATTGCATATTTTAAATTGCGTGCACATCGCCCTCTGAATTTTTCTAAGGACGGAATGGCAAGGATTGGTTGGGCTGGATGATGCTTCAGCACTAAGGAATCCTGGTGGGGGCTTGCACGATGGTGACCTCCTGGAGACAATGGGGTGTCAACCATATTTCAGAAGGAGGTGACGCAGCAGAACAGCCTTCCCTGAACTGGTGCCCCCATGAGTCCCAGCTAGTTAACTGAAGGGCACCACATGAGCGAAGGCTCCTCTAAACCCTTGACTAGAAGGAGGGCAGGGCTTGAGCAGAATGAGCAACCACTGGGAAGAAACAGCCATGCTGGCTGTGGCTTATTGGCTTATGGGAGCTGTAGTTGAGGACAGCTGCTGTAGAGAAAGGATTCTTAAAACTTTTTGAAGCCATGCTCCCATTTAAAAAATAAAATAGAACAATCATGTTTCCTTCCCAACAGCTGAGGGGGAATAATGTAATATATATATATATGTAGCCTTGTGTACTAAAACATTTGTTAATTTTGCAGTCATAAACACTAGACACTTAAAAAAGAGAGGATTCTTTATTCTGTACTACAAGCACACAAGGAGATTGTGAATTCAGGGAATGGTACATGGTCGCATGATCACCAATTATATTATTATAATAACGCCTCTTTTTCTTTTCCTTTAGTGCCCTGCTGCTAAGATTAATGGTAGGTGAAACTTACAGCATCTCATATACAGCATCAAAGGAGAGTCATTTTGGGGAACTGTAGAAGAAACTTGGCTAAACTTCTTTTTCTTTTCTTTTTGCAACAGCTTCAGAAGTCTGTGGAGACGTGGAGAGGTATTTCTAAAGTGCAAGCAGCCCAAACCCCCTATTTTTAAGATAGAAAAATTTAAAAAAGAACCGGGGGGGGGGGGGGGGGGGACGGACAGGAGGTCTTGATGGACACCAAGGGAGGTGCCTATGAGGGCCAGGTTTGGGACCCTAGATTCAGAACCATCTTCCTATGTTTGCATCTGTCACATATAAAGTTAAAATTGCAAATCTTAGGAACATAACATAGGAAGCTGCCTTGGTCTCTCTGCCTCAGTATTGGCCACATGAACTGGCAGTGGCTCTCCAGGGCTTCAGATGGATGCAAAGCAATGCTCTGTATCTATGGCCCCCCCACCCCCTATCTTTCTCTTGCAGGGGGCAATGCATAATAACTGGCATTGCTGGATGAGGTAGATATATAGCTGGGAAACCAAGCTGAAGTCAGTTCCAAAATGGAAGGCAGGCAAGGAAGATGGGTTGGGTTAGGCTTCTGGTTAGGCGAGGTCAAGAGATGGGCAGTAAAAGAGTTGTGTGTGTGTGTGTATGTGGAGTTTTCATGTGCTTCAGAAAGTAGTGGGCTGGGCACAGAATTCTAGAGTTGGAAGGGGACCTGGAGGGTTATCTTGTGAAACCCCCTGCAATACAGTGGTACCTCGGGTTAAGTACTTAATTTGTTCCGGAGGTCCGTACTTAACTTGAAACTGTTCTTAACCTGAAGCACCACTTTAGCTAATGGGGCCTTCTGCTGCTGCCACGGCGCCGGAGCATGATTTCTGTTCTCATCCTGAAGCAAAGTTCTTAACCTGAAGCACTATTTCTGGGTTAGCGGAGTCTGTAACCTGAAGCGTATGTAACCCGAGGTACCACTGTGCTGGAATCGCAGCTAATAGCTCATCACAGCTACTAACCAGACAGCAGAAAATTGAACTAAGAAGACCCATAAATTGTGAGAAACCGGGAGGAGAAAAAGGGACCTCCTTGGAAAATATGACTCTACTTTCTTGGGATGGGGGAATTCCAGAGCTGTAGATGGAATCTGGATCAGGCACACCCTTGTGTACTGCAGGCTATAGAAACTGGCTCACCCTAATCCGCCAGTGGAATTTAGGCAGCCTCCTTTGAATTGTTACCTTTTCAGCCTATGTGTATTTCTCTCTCTCTCCCCCCCCACCTCTGTTTGTTCCCAGGATGGATGTCAAAACATCACCAAACCTCACCCATATTGTATGCGACAATGTAAGTGATTTACATCCCTGGGCTACGTTTTCAGAACCAAATAAAGATCTGCTCATGAGCAGGGGGCCCAGAAAGAACGCTGGGAGTGGTACTCAATTCACACCACTGTTGTGTTTGTGGCAAGCCCACTAGGAGTAGGTGGTGTGCAAGGCAAAACAACAACACCCCCCCCTAAAAACCGCACACACACATTGGTAGAAGCCAAACTGGGCTTTACCTAGCAGGCTGGAAGGAATCCTAAGAACATGAGAACAGCCTGCTGGTTCAGGCCAATGGCCCATCTAGTCCAGCATCCTGTTCTCACAGGGGCCAACCAGAAACCTTCATGGGAAGCCCGCAAACAGGTTTCAAGCTCTTTCCCCTCCTGCGCTTTCCTCCAGCTGGAGTTCAAAAGCATTGCTGCCTCCAACTGTGGAGGCAGACCATAGCCATTATGGCTAGAAGCCACTGATTTCCTCCATGACTTTTGTCTACTACTGCCTCCTGTGGCAGTGAGTTCCATAGCTTAACTTCCATCAGAGGAAATGGCTGGAATCCAAAATCCCCAACTGGTTGGGCTGGCGGGGGTTTGGATGAGGCAGAGCCGTCCCTCCACCCAGCCCTGCCCTTGTTCTTGCTAGTCCCTCTGCAGGGGTGTGGGGTGGGAGCAGGGCCCTGTTCCTTTTAACAAATAGGCCTCCACTGTCTTCCTGTACACAAGAGGCAATATTGCGAAGGTTCCCCCATTTCTCTCCTCAGCTCCAGAACCTGACTGAAGTGAACAGCACTTTCATCGTTGGCGCCTTGGAACTTGTGCTAAGGAAGACGAGTGAGGAGGTTTCATTAGATATAGTCAGGGTGCTCTTCAGTGAAGTGGATGGGGAGGAGCTGGAGAAAGCACTGGAAGCATTTGATCGCAAGGTATATATAAAAAATGTGTTAATCCTGTTGGGAGCTGCCCAGATGGGTGGGGTATAAATAATAAATGATGATGATGATGATGATGATGATGATGACTCCACTCCCTGCCTTTTTTTCTCCACTTCTTCGTGAGCTCCGGTTTCCCAGCTAGAAACTCCCCAAGTCATCTTTTTGCTTTCCAGATCATGAACTCTTCCCTGATCTCTCAAAAATGGAAAACTATCATACTGAGGGCTCTGTGGGATGAGAAGCTGAGAAACGAGGATCGTTTCAATGAGACAGCCTTTGTGACATCCTGGTTCCAGAAGAGGCTTCGGCTTTTCATCTCGGCCATCTCTGTCGACATGCTCCAGTGCCTTCACAATGAGACAATGGGATGCGAACAGTACCAGGCAATGTATGGGTTGTGTTCATGTTGCTGTGACCAAGAGTCTCTCTACGCTACCTTTTCATTGCTCGATGTCCTTCAATTCCACCAGGGGTTAAAAATGTCTGCCTGCACCGCAGCTAAAAGGGAAGGTCTAACCGCATTTCCCCAACTAGGGATGCCAGCAAATCCCATCAAAAACAGAATGGAAGCATAATTCCCCCCCAGTTTGCTTGTTCATTGGAGGTTATGAACAGAAATCACAAGCTCAAGTATGAGCAGTTGTAGCTATTATCAGGTTTTTCAGGCCGGAAAGGACTGCTATTTTCTGCATTTCTTTTTACTCCGCCCTTCAATTGAAATTAATTACATGATTATACATTTTATTATGTTAGTTTTAGCATAGTGGAAAACGAGCTGAACAATGTTGGTTTTAGCAGAAGCCGAATGGTAGTGGAATGGAAACAGCTCTGACTGTGATGGAGATAGGATGGAATGGAAATTACTGCTTCCTTTACATCCATACTTCCAGCGCTCAAAACTGCAATCATTTGAAAATGTGATTTCCCCAACCCCACTGGTTCTCCTGAGTGCAATGTACTCTCCCACCCTGAATCCATAGCCTCATCCTTTGTGGAAGGGGAGCCTGACATGCATATAGAATCATGAACTAAGACTAATCTTTTTCATTCTCTTCTCTTTTGCCCACCAATCCATCCACCATCTGCGCAACAATATACCGTACTTTTCCTTCCCAGCGTTAAAGGTCTCGATGCACAGTTTACCAAGATGAGTTCTCAGCTCCAAGAGGAAGTCTTTGAGTCTTTCCAGCTTCCTTACCTGAAAGGGTTGAATTCTAACGGTAAGGGGCAATTCTGCCTGTTTCTGGCAATTCAGGGACCCAATCTGACCACTCTTAAATGTTTTGCAATTACTCTGTGAATTTCAGTTCCCTCAAGTTTCTCATGTTTTTACAGTTCTAAATTCAATTCTCCACATTTTGCAGTAAATTGAGATTTATTTATTTTTTTAAAAAACCCTCCTTGGGAAAATTCACCACCGTTTTAGTGTGAATTATCCCAAAACACGTTTTTACACGTACTTCTGACTCGTGTACATATTTTGCAAGCAGCTTTCCGTAATAAGATGCATTTTTGTATGCTATCTTCACTAATATATTTATTTTTATGCATACTTCCCTGTAAAATATGCATGTTTGTAAACGTTTTGTTGGAGAACTGTGTTGTAAAATTTGGATAAGAGCAAATTTCAAAGGACAGCTATGTTTTAGAAAATTAAAATTTGATAGATCTGCTTTCAGATGTGAACTGAATTGAATTTCTCTCCCAACCCTAACTCCAATTCAGTTTTTTAAAGCTTAATCAGTGCCCCATGCCTGGGCAGCAAACATACTATAACAGGGACAGGGAACCCGCAGGTCTCCCAATGCTGTTAGACTACAACTCCCATAATTCTTGACCATTACTCATGCTGGCTGGGGCTGATGGGAGTTGGGTTCCAACAACAGTTGGAGTGACACATGTTTCCCTGCCCTGTTCTATAAGGTTGTCTAACAGCCCAGTAATCCAGGGCTTGAATTTAGATACTGTAGAGCCAAAACACATGCGGTTCCCACCCATTTGATTTGGGGAAATTGACACAAAATTGACACAAAATCACAGGGCTGAAAGAGGCAAATGTCACTAGTCAACCTCTGTTTCAACCCAAAATCAAACAGTAGCCCCTGTTCAAGATCATGTTTCCCATCATCCCCAACCCACATGGCTGTGGTAGCTGGGGCTGATGGGCCAGGCAGAGGCTCTGCCCCATTGAAGTGCTCTGCATCAGTGCTAATTATTAATGTTACTGCAAAGCTTCAGCTTCATTGCTAAAAAATAGCATTTGAATATCAGTTGTGAAATTGTTGTGACAAATGTTTCTGATTGTTATGTACTGAAGTTCTCACCCTGGGCCAGCGGGGGGATGCTGTAGATAGTTCAGGTCCACATATGCAAATAAGGGATCAAAAGTGACGTTCAGTGATTGGATAGTTACAGAAAATGGTTACTGTTGCGTTCTAGTGGAGCTCTATATAAGCAGGCTGGCTGAACCCTTCAGTTCAGTTCTGTTCTGGCCTGTGAATAAACAAGAGCTGTTTGAAGAATCGCTGTGTTATCTGATGTGTTCAGCTACTGTAAAGCTTCAGCTTCATTGCTAAAAAATAGCATTTGAATACCAGTTGTGAAATTGTTGTGACAAATGTTTCTGATAATGGTTTTTCTTTGGGGGGGGGAGGGGGCATTACAGTTCTCCAAGTTATGAAATTGAAAAGATTTCACTGTTTTTATCCGCTTCTCTCTCTCCCTGCCCCTTCCTGTCCTTTGGATTCTTAGGTTCTTCTCTCCGCTGTTTCTCTGCAAACTCCAGCTTCTCTGTCTTCTTGGAAGAGATGTTTCAGAGCTTTGCCAGCCTCCTGACTCTGAGAGATCTGCAGACCCTCATTCCCACATCGGACCTCCAAAAGGTGCTTTTGCTGCTGCAGTACCGTCAAAACATTTATGGAAGGATGATGCATTTATTCATTCATTACGATGATTTATTATTTCACATTATAAGCTAAGGGAGCCGAGGGCAGCTCATGATTATCAAAATAACATAAAAGCAGTTTTAAAACAACACTGTAGCATGATGCAGAAAGGAGCTGAAAACAGCAGTGTAAAAACTGTTGAATTGTTTCTTTAAATGTAAAGGTTCATCATTGTTTCACCCGATGTGTATATCTTTAAGGGGCTAGAGCAAGGACCAGAGCAGAATGGCGAGATCCAGCTTTGCAGCTGTGGGGCATGGCAGGTGCTGCTGAGTTGCGTTGATTGGGCTGTCGGGAATTGGGTGTAGTGTATGGGGAGCAGCACCTAGCTCTGCCATTCACCCTGGGGGATGGGTTGGTGGTTGGGTCGTGTTTGTTTGTTAATGTATTTAGTGTAAAAGGAGTTTTTGTTTTTCTTATTAAAACCTTGTTTAAGTTATTTTTGAGTCCCTTTTTAATGCATGGTCTCCCCAGCAAGCTCTCTGCAGCGTTACTATACTGCAACTAGCCAACAAAAACTTCATACAACTATCGATCAAAACCATGATAGCTATTTAAATAAAAAGCCTTTACATGTTCCCTGAATGCAGGAAAGGAGGGAGATTGCTTAATTTGCCTTGGAAAGGCATTTCATAGTCAGGATGCCAGCACCACGAATGAGACGTGTGTGTGTTTGTGTGTAGGAACCATCCTACTGTAAGAAGCTGAATTTAACTTTTGTTGCTCCACCCACTTTTGTCTTTGGACCCACCCACCATGGGCACATGGCCCTCAGAAGGTTGTCCAGAAGGGAATGCAGCCCTTAGGATGATAAAGTTTCCCTTCCCCTCCACATCGTTTGGTCTGTACAGCTTGTGGCTCCCCAAGGCTTATGAGCCAAAACCACTGTTTAAATAGCACCAAATGGAAGATTTATTCTGAAGGTCTGCATAAATGTTTTTGTAGCCTGCTCAACTGCAGCGCAGAATCATTGTACAAATCATTTATTTTTGTATAATAACCAGCCTCTTTTTTAATTGCATGTTTATAACCCAAGCCTATTGTTCTTTCAAATTATAATGCTGGCTTTTTATGCTTTTGTTTTCAGATTGTGAACACAGTCTCTCCAGATGCTCTGGCTGACTTGCTTGCCAGAGAGGGATTTCTCAATGACAAGCCTTTCTTGACTGCTGTGTTACGGAACTATAAGCAGAATGGAGCCTTTATTGATAAATTTAACCAGAAAAATGTTACTGTAAGTGGGGGGAAATGACAGAAACAGTTTCTTTTCTTTTCTTTTTTTAAATCCACACTGAAGAAAGGAGGAGATATAGCAGGTGTGGAGTTGCTGAACTCCAACTCTCACCATGCCTGCCCATTGTACAGTCATGCTTGGGCTGATGGGAGTCGTAGTTCAGCATCATCTGGAGGGCATCATCATCAGGTGTGGAGTTGCTGAACTCCAACTCTCATCATGCCTGCCCATTGTACAATCATGCTTGGGCTGATGGGAGTTGTAGTTCAGCAACATCTGGAGGGCCAAAGATTCCCCACACCTGGGATATAGCAACATACAGGAAAAATGCAACACTCATATTTTAAAACTGATTGGACATAATGTTTTTACTTTTATGAAGGATAAGAACTCCCAAGAAGGGATGTGGGTGGCGCTGTGGGTTAAACCACAGAGCCTAGCACTTGCCGATCAGAAGGTTGGCAGTCCGAATCCCCGCGACGGGGTGAGCTCCCGTTGCTCGGTCCCTGCTCCTGCCCACCTAGCAGTTCGAAAGCACGTCACAGTGCAAGTAGATAAATAGGTACCGCTCTGGCGGGAAGGTAAACGGCATTTCCGTGCGCTGCTCTGGTTTGCCAGAAGTGGCTTAGTCATGCTGGCCACATGACCCGGAAGCTGTACGCCGGCTCCCTCGGCCAGTAAAGTGAGATGAGCGCCGCAATCCCAGAGTCGGCCATGACTGGACCTAATGGTCAGGGGTCCCTTTACCTTTAAGAACACCCAAAAACTTTAGTCCTCTTATGGAGATAGAAAGGAAGAGGAGGGTTGTGCCCAGGTGGTGCAGAGGAGTGTTGGGAAATGGGATTTCCTCTGAGAGAGGTCAGATATGGATCTGAGCAGCAGAAGATGTTGGGGGCTTGCAAAAGGTATTCCTGGTTTTAAGGTGGGCTCTTGGGCCTCCTGGATGCTGGTTTCCAGCAGGACCACTGTAAGATAGGATGCTGGACCAGATGGGCCATTGGCCTCTTCTGATGTTCTTATGATTCTGAGCCTGACATTTGCATTCAATGGCACCTCTCAGGTGGGCGCCGTTGCCATTATAAGAGAACAAGGGAGGTGTTCATGGTGAATTCCGGGATCTCTTTTGCCTAGAAAATAACACTGCATATAAGTTTCAACCACACTATTGTACAAGCTTTGGACAAGCTCTGAAGCTCATGAAATCAAGCTAATGCCAAAATGTGAGACTGGGGTTACATTGGAACGGAATGTACTCTTCTCATTCAGGTGGATTTTGAAAGTTCACCCTCCTACCTCTCACTTTCTAACAGATCCAGGCTTTGCAGCACCTGATTTCTAACACTCACAAATTATTTTTGTGGCTTTCCTTTGGCAGGGTATCCTTCCAAATGACACCAAGGCAGCTCTCTTGGCTGGTGTGTGGCCAACTGTAGTTTCCAGCAGCAACAACACAGAAGTGGACATGTGGCTCAATGGCCGCCTGGCTCCCTACTTCATGTTCCTCGATGGTGACCTGCTCAATGCAAGTGAGACCATGAATACCAGCTGTGTGTCATTCCGTAAAATGTAAGAGTTCTTCTTTCTGATTTGGGCATGTGTGTGTAGAGGTGGATTGAGAGGTCGAACTGGGCGTGGAGCCTTGAGGGCTCCACAGGGGGCTCCACAACTATGATGCAGAATGGAAGACAGGAGGCAAGGGGTGGATTTTGGTGTCACACAGGGCACCCCTGAAATTTGAGAGCTTAAGGTCTGCCACTGGTGTCTCTGTGTCATAACAGGTAGCAGTTAGTGCACGAGAGTTTCAGATTCAGATTTCTTTCTTTTTCTTTATTTATTAAATTTTATTGAATACAAAAAAAATATCAAATAAGAAAGGAAATACAGAACAGATTTCATGCATATACACATAAACATAATTATTTATAAATCTATAAAGCAATATTCAGAAATAAAGAGGGGGAGGGAAAAAAGAATAAACGAAGAAAGAAAAAAGGAGTAAAAGAATAAAGAAGGAAAGATTTAAAATAAAAATTTAGAAAATAGAGAAGTGTTTGCCATAAACAACAGTTCTAGATCTATGCTTGCATACGGCTATATATTTCCATCTTGCAAGATATCAACCTTAATTGAAATGTTTTAAAAAGACTTCCACCGTTTACACCACACGTCTTTTATACTTCAGTCGCCATAACCTCTGTTCTTCATATCTTTCCTATAGATTTTCCTTAATTTTTCACTTTACATTCTTTATATTTTTCACAAGATTAGTTTAAACACAACCAAATTTTGGTAACTGAGCCCTGGTTTTGTAAATATTCAGACAGATTCAGATTTCATTGAGCTGTGAAACAGTCTCCAGCTTGGGCAAGTCTTATCACCTACGGTAACCTGTTTTGTAAGGCTGTTATGAAGGCAGAGGAGAATTGTATCTTAGTACTTAGGAGTTCTTCGCCTTCACATTCTTGAAGCATCTTACTTTTAGAAAGTGAAGGTTGGCAGAGCAAGAGGGGCAGGCTTTTGTAGCCAGGTTCAAAGGCTTGGTTCTGAATATATTCAAAATGAAATTACATATTTCTGTTGAGCTCATGCTATTATTCATAACAACAATGAATTTGTTACCTGTCCTTCACAAGCAGGTTCCAGGGTGGGTTATGTCAAGTTAACATTCAAAATTAAAAACAGTTAAAACATATTACAGTCACAGGAATTGTGGGCCCTGAAAACACACATCTGAGGTGCCAAAGGCCGGTGTAAAGAGGTGAATATTCAGCATTTGCTGAAAGTTGTATAGGGAATAAGCCAGATACATCTCTGAAGAGGGAATTCAACAACTTTGGGGCTGCCACAGAGAATGCCCTCTCCTGCCTCTCCCCCAAAAGTCTGGGGGGAGATGGAACTACCAAGAGGGCCCCCTCTGCTGACCTTAACACCTGAGACAGTCTGTAGGGAAGGAGATAGTCTTTCAAATATTGAGGCCTAAATTTGGCATCCTCAAATGGATCTTCTCAACAATGGATCTTCTTGGTTTCTCCTGGCGGCCACACAAGGCAATTTGCCCCACTCATAGGTCTGAACTGCAAAGCAAAGAAACAAGAAAGTTTTATTTGTCTGCCTCAACTTCCATTGTTTCTGTCTGCAGTGTGCAGAAGCTGAACAAAAATACAGGCATGTCCCAAGATAAGGAGGAAGAAGTGTACTATTCCATCAAAGCTTACCTGGCAGGTAAGTCAATACCCAGGCTGGAGCCACAGAAAGATGAAGCTGCTTTCAGAACCTAGTATAGAACTGTGGCTGCTCTTTACTGAGCACCCATTCTGATTTGTTTGCACATGTTAAAGAACCTCTGAAATGGACTTGTGTGTCTTCTAATTTTGTCAGCAGAGTACAAGTTGTCCTGTCATTCCCTCTTCAAAAGGGACCTTTACCTTCCCTCACAGCTTATCCCCATTCTATAGCTTGCCTTTTTCCTTCAAGCAGTGAGAATGTTTGAACATTGTGTTGCATTGCAACCAGTTGCTCAGAGGGGCTTGCAGGTGTCAGGTGATCAAATGCAAAAAAGCAGGGATTAGCAGAGGGCCTGGTATATATATGAGACATTTGAGGTCTTGCTCCATTTTGAGAACCTTCATTGATCTATGTCGCAGCTGCCCAAGTGAAGCCCCGCTGCTACAATCCCAGTGATAAAGAGACATCGGATTGGCTTGTCACCTATCTTGGGAATTACATCCGTTACAGCAATGCCAGGGACATGCGTTTACTCACAAACAACAATGCAACCATAGTAAGTATTTCTGCTGGATTTGCTTTTGGTGGTGGTGCTGATCAAGTCCTCAATGGAAAATGATGGAAAATTCACTAAAAACTGGAAGAAGAATAACGAGCTCTGAAACTGGCTTCTATTATGCCACAAGCACCTTGGGGTGTATGGAGTGTTAGAGGAGGGGTAGTAACTCTGGTGGGGGCATGTTGTGCTCCTTCTGGGATAGTTTGCCCACCTTTGGTCTCCACCCTGTACCCAGATCTCACCTGTGGCCAGCATGCAACAGTGGCCACACCCCAGGAACAGCTTTGACTGGCTAGCTAAACCAGGTGAGGGTAGCCAATGGATCTCAAACCCTCGGTGAGTTAGAGACTTCCCCTGCATGCTAAGAAAGGTTCTGGTGGATTGAGTGGATGAGACCAATTGTGGGTCCAATGGTCAAGAATGTGGTTTCTGCTGTAGAAGGAAGTTAGGGGCAGATGAAGCTCATCAACCTGGGAAGGCAGACCATCTAGGAGAAGGAAAAGGTAAAGGTAAAGGTACCCCTGACCATTAGGTCCAGTCGTGACCGACTCTGGGGTTGCGGCGCTCATCTCGCTCTATGGGCCGAAGGAGCCGGCGTTTGTCTGCAGACAGCTTCCGGGTCATGTGGCCAGCATGACTAAGCCGCTTCTGGTGAACCAGAGCAGTGCACAGAAACACCGTTTACCTTCCCGCCAGAGCGGTACCTATTTATCTACTTGCACTTTGATGTGCTTTTGAACTGCTAGGTGGGCAGGAGCAGGGACCGAGCAATGGGAGCTCACTGCGTCGTGGGGATTCAAACCGCTGACCTTCTGATCGGCAAGCCCTAGGCTCTGTGGTTTAACCCACAGCGCCACCCGTGTCCCCAGGAGAAGGAAAACTTGCAAGCTGGCACCTCTGGCCCTAACTGTGCCCCTAGGAAAAATTTCACCACATGCCATTGGGAGGAAGGAGGGCAAAAAGCAAACCCAGACACTAGATGTTCATTACAAAGATCTCATAAGGACCAGCTAGAATGGAAAAGCTCCAAGCAGAGGAGGAGCCAAAAGCCACTGGGCCAGTGGAGTGGCCCTGCTTTCCTTCTGCTGCAGCTTGAAGGAATAGCTGCTGAGAGACACTGAGGGGAGGGCTCTGCTTGAGTTGGCTTCTCTTGCAGAGCGGCTGTAAGCCAGACATCAATGACAGCTGCCAGGTGACATTGAGCAGAAGAGGTTGCACCCAATGCTAGTCCTACTTATAGTAGCTCCATTGAAATTAATGGATGTGGTGAACTTAAAGGTAAAAGTAAAGGGACCCCTGACCATTAGTTCCAGTCGTGGCCGACTCTGGGGTTACGGCGCTCATCTCACTTTATTGGCCAAGGGAGCCGGTGTGCAGCTTCCGGGTCATGTGGCCAGCATGACTAAGCCGCTTCTGGCGAACCAGAGCAGTGCACAGAAATGCCGTTTACCTTCCCACCGTAGCAGTACCTATTTATCTACTTGCACTTTGACGTGCTTTCGAACTGCTAGGTTGGCAGGAGCAGGGAATGAGCAGAGAATGCTAACAGGAATGGGAGCAGAAATTGCCAATGTTTGTTCATTCCTCCCATGTCTGGAATGGAAATCAATCCAGGGAATATGATTGACATTTGCAGCTGCTTTGCTTTCAGTTCACAAACGGTGCATAATCGATTATGCATCCCACTTTTCATTGCGTTTTCCCCAGCAAGCACTTACACGGCTGTGTCTTTTCCTAGTTCCAAGATATTGCCTTCAACCCAGACAACCTGGTGCTCATCAACAGAAACAGGCTCCGTAAAGACTTGGCAGAGATGTATGCTGAGGCCCTCTTTGCCGTCGATTCCGATTTCAATCTTGACAGGTAGGTGTGGGAGAGACTGTTTATGAAGTGGCTAAAAGAGCCGTTGGCCAATCCGGGGCCCTCCAAATGTTTTGGACCACATCTAGGCATGGGGGAGAAATTCAGTTGTTTGCATTCCGAAGTGAATGTACCCAAATTTGCACTTCCTGAAAAAGGATGTGAAATGAAACACAGGCCATCCTTCAAAATTTGCACATTTCCAAACTTTTCAGTACAGTTCTCAAACTGAGTCATGTGTACAAAAATACATATTATAGATAAAGTCTGCGTAAAAACGTGCCTTTTAGTAAAAAAAAAAAAAAATCATACAAAGATGCTTTATATGAGGGGAAATTGCTTGCATTCAGGGCAAATTGGCCTAAAATTTGAACCATAATAAATCGATGGTTTCTGCCCTTTCCCATGCACATTCACTCTATGTGCTTAGAACATCTGCTTGGGCTAATAAAAATCCTGTTGCTATAGCACATCAAGCTCTGGTTGATTTTGAGAATCTTCTGTTCTGTCTCAACTGGATTGGCATCACTGGTGCATCTCGTTCTCAGCGAGTTAGCAAAGGACTCCGACTCGATATAATAAGTCACCAAAATATCATGTGTGAAGAAGCAAGAAACTAACACACCACCCACTTTCCTCCCAAGTCTTCCAGACCAGCTCATTTGCTTTGCTAGACGTTCAACCCAAATCTCCAGCCTTAGCTCTGACAAGGCCCTGAACCTCATTGCGCAGGTCAACCGCTACTGCAACTCCTCTCTGCCATCGGCATCTGACCGCCAGGTGAGATCCCTCCGAATTTTGTGATTGCACGTTGCACGTTTAGGATGCATTCAGACATGGGGAATATTCTGTTAGTTTTCCTGATTATAATGCTAGCGCTTCTGTCCCATTTTCTAACAGTCCTGGCACACTGCCGTGACAGCTGTGTTTTGGAACTGTGCCCTTTTCCTTGATGTATCTGCATGTCATACTAAATTTCATTCACGTCAGTGGGCCTCGTGTGCCACAACAACAAACATCACTGGACAACGTATTGCATCTATTCCCCATGAAAATGGCAGGAAAGAACCCTATGCTGGTATACCACCCCAAATTCCATCACTGTGCTCCCATGGTTTTCGGGGTCAAGGGGGGCTGCAAACAGATTTTTTTTTTGAAGCAATTAACACAGAAATGAGTGCTAAATATGCACTATGTTTTGCTAGTTTTACGGAAGTGGCTTTCACATTGCATGAAAGGTCAACCAAAATGGGGAAATTATCAGTAAGCAAAATGGGAAATGGAATAAAGGTAAAGGTAAAGGGACCCCTGGCCATTAGGTCCGGTCGTGACCAACTCTGGGGTTGCGGCGCTCATCTTGCTTTATTGGCCAAGAGAGCTGGCGTACAGCTTCTGGGGCATGTGGCCAGCATGACTAAGCCGCTTCTGGTGAACCAGAGCAGTGCACGGAAACGCCGTTTACGTTCCCGCCAGAGCGGTACCTATTTATCTACTTGCACTTTGACGTGCTTTCGAACTGCTAGGTTGGCAGGAGCAGGGACCGAGCAACGGGAGCTCACCCCGTCGCAGGGATTCAAACCGCCGACCTTCTGATCGGCAAGTCCTAGGCTCTGTGGTTTAACCCACAGCGCCACCCGCGTCCCCTATGTAAATGCAGTCTTAGTGCTGTAAACTTGTAAGAGAGTAAACCTTACTCAACACATCAAGATATACCCCTGAGTAAATGTGCTTAGGATTGCGCCATCATGAAGGTGGGGATCCTTGGTACAAAGAGCACCAGATGGATTTGGAGACTAAACATCCCAAAGGTTTCCTTCCCCAAATACTTTTAATTTATATGTATTCATTTCTGGGCTCGGAAGAGGGTGATGTGTAGACTTTCATGGTCCTAGCCCAAGCCATGACTCTCTCCTACCCATAACATTTTATGGTGGGAGAGGTCACACTTCCCATTCCAAAGTCAGATTTAGTAAAGACCTCCAGTAACTGGTACTCCAGAAACTGGAACCCAGGAATCAGAACAACAAAAGGTGCGTTGTTTTCTTTAACTTCACAATACAGGTAACTGATGCTATGATAGCTACACAGTAGACTTAAACTGGATTAATAATAATTGCTTCTTCCAAGCGAATCCTGGAAATAGCAGTTATTTGAAGGGAAAAGAGAATGCTCAGCAACTACTCCCAGGATTATTTGTGGGATAGCATTACATTTACAATGATTCTACTGAGATCCATGTGATTCTATGCTGTGTGCCTGTAAATGCATTAAAGCATGGAATCTTGGTAACATTATGCCATGCAGAACTTAATTATGCAAAAAATAAGAGCCATAAAAATAAGAAACCCATAAATATAAGAAACGCAGCCCCCGCGTGCGTGGGGAGGGGGTGGGCCCGCAACCCCACCTCCTCTCCAGCTCGGAAGTGGCTTTATGCAAAAAATAAGAGGCATCACTGTCATTTCAATTTAACAGATAGGAAAACTAAGGCTGAGAATCAGAGAGTCTTGGACAAGATTAACCACTGAATCAAAGGCTGAGTCAGGATCTGAACACAGCTGTCTCAGGATCATGTCTGCAGACACTGAATCTGAAAATTTTCATGCTGGAAAAACCAAAACAGCGGCTGCATTTGCATGGACTTTTCCCTGAATGCATTTTGCATTCAAGAAGTTCCCAATCCTTAATTATATTTTTGTCCCTTTCCTAGCTTGCTACAAGTCTTGTTGCACAAGTCAAGACAATTGACAGGCAGACTCTGGTGGCCTTGGGGCAGCAGGCCATGGGGCTGACCACTGGTCAGATTTCAAATCTGACACCGCAAGATCTGGTGGACCCCCAGGTCTTGGAATCGCTTGGGCAGGTCAATGGCTGGAACAGGGGACAGTCCCAAGGGCTAGTGAACAAGATCCTACGCAGCGACTTCATGGTAAGCAATCTGACACCCATCTCTGGTGGTTGACTTTTGGAAAGAGCTGCAAATATCACCATGCTAGGCCAGTCCAAGGGGGCATCTATTCCACCTGCCTCTTTCCAGTTCTGGACAGCCAGAGACCCATTGAATCCTGCTCTCATGGACAAGGGACATTCCTAGCCCTACTTGTAGACGTCAGGGGTTGAACGCAGGACATTCCACATGCAGCTCAGGTGCCCTACTGCTGAGCTATTGCCTTACCCCAAAGTGAAGGCACAGCAGCTGTGGGCAGTGGTTCAGTTTGGACTCAGAGGGGTGTGGCAAGAGAATGACCAAAATTGTTGGTGTTAAGAAGGGCATCATCTTACACAGTGACCCCTGAAACCTGGGAACTGACATTGCAGGACAGTGCGCTCCTCTCTGAAGCTCTGACCTTCCTCCTCTTTCCTTCTTAATGCAGCTGGATACCGCTGAGAAGTTTGAGAGACTTGGCACCCTGGCACAAGGGTTGCCCAGCAGCAGCTTTGACTCAATCTCAGCAGATTTGGCAATTCAGCTGGCAAAGAATGCTGCCTTCTTGAGTGCTCTCAGGCAAGGCTCCGAACACTTAAGGAAGGCCTTTGTTAGCAAGGTAAATGGGCTTAAGGGCACAGGAACAACCTTTGTAAATGTGTTGGGTTTTTTTGGAAGTGTCTTAGCTTAGGGGTTGGTTACTTTCAGTTTTACAAAAGCCAGAAAAGAAATAAAATATATCCATCTGAATATACTTTGCAGATCAGGGAAATCCAAACATTAGTACCGTTTTTACCGCTTCTGCTAGCTGTGGGGCATAGAAAGGTTTTGTGTAGAGCCTTGCAATCTAGTAGACCCAATAACTGGAAGCCCGCTCTTTCCCTCAATGACATTTCATCCAGCACAACCCAAACATTTCTTCAAAGTCACAAGCACTAGAAACTTGTGCTCTGCTTTAAATGAAAGCTAGGATTCTCAGGCTTCAGAAGCCCACAGCTTTGACCAAATTCCTTGTTTTGCATAAGCCTACCGGTAGATAAAGTAGCAGGCTGCAGTAGGAAGCTCTTCAGTTATTTGGGGCAGAGCGATAATGCTCATATCATTAGATCAGGGGTAGTCAACCCACTAATGCATCTTCCTTCATGGTAAAATTTCCTTACCGCCCACCAGTGCTAGATGGAAGGAGGATTCAGCCTGTGCTGTAGAACCCCCTACCACCCACCTAGAATCCTGAAACGCCCACTAGTGGGCAGTAGGGACCAGGTTGACAACCCCTGTATAAGATCATCCTTCCCCAACCTCTTGCTTGCCATATGTTTTGGACTACAATTCCCCTTGGTCCCCACCCCCATGACCATTTTGGACTACAGTTATCATTAGCAAATCCATTTTGACTATATCTCCCCTCAGCCCCTGTGCTTGCTGAGACTTATGGGACTTGTAGTCCAAAACATTTGAAGGGCACTAGAATGGGGCAAAGCCGCATAAGATAAGCCATATTGGCGAACTCTGATTTGGTTCTATTACCTTTCCCTCAACCTTGTAGATCCTCTCAAACTCGTCCTCCCTCAGTGACATCCTGAATAATGTCCCAGATGATTTAGTGGACCAAGTCCCAAATTCGCTACTGGTGATTCGAGGCAAGATCCCAGATCTCCACAAAATCAATGAGAAACAATGGTCCCCACAGCAGGTAATGACTCTGGTTTTTCTCTTAAACCCTGTTTGCCGTGCATGGCAATTTGAGCCTGGACAGGCCAGTTTGCCATCTTGCTTCTTCCTTGCTATTGAATTGACCCCTCTCTTTGTTCTAGGCATCTGTTCTGTTTGGAGATGTGCTGTCCAGCACGGATAATTACACAGAGTGAGTTGTGGGCCCACAGTGGTGCAGGACTGGAGAGACCCCTAGCCAGAATTATCTTAAAAAACAATTGCCCAGCATTTGACAGCCTTTCCATTGGCTCCATGGATTTGACCTTGCGCTTGTATCCAAGGGAGGCATAATTGGCTTATTTCATGAAGGAATCTTTATCTTTTAAGAAGCCCTCTCCCTGGCTTAATCAAATCTGATTTAATTCTCCATACTAGACATTTTCATTTTCAGCATCATTATTTATTTAATTTGTACACTACCCTTCAGCTGAAGATCACAGGGAGGTTCACAACATAAAAATGAGAACACAAAATACATTACAAAAAAGCAAAAAGCAAACCAATTACTCTCCTCTTCCCACAAACACATTTAAAAGGCCATAGATTGTTTAATCAGCCCAAGGCCTGGTTATAGAGAATTGTTTTCTCCTGGCGCCATATATATATATTAAAGGCACCTAGTGAAATATGGTTGAGTTTTAAAATTTATACAGCGGTTGATGGTGAAAAAAGTACAAAACCTCAAAGTGGTTTGCCTAAAAAGGTAAAATGGTAAAATTATCAATAGGAAAAATTAACACCAGAATTTTAAGATGTTCAAAATGTTAAAATAAGAATAGATTAAAAACAGATTAAAACTTTGATTGGCTTTCTAAGCACCTGGGCATGTCCAAACAAGAATATTTTTAGCAGGTGCCAAAAAGAGTACAGCAGAGGCGCCTGCCTGATATCAATAGGCAGGGAGTTCCGAAGTGTAGAATCTGCCACACTAAAAGATGGCGTTCTTCCAAATGTGTTATGTGGCACCTGTAGAAGTGCCAATTCCGCCGATCAAAGCAGTTGAGTGGACATATATGGGGTAAGGCGACCTCATAGGTAAACCGATCCCAAATTATTAAGGGTTTTATATGCTAACAGTAACATCTTGAATTTGGCTTGGAAGCAAATTGGCAGCAAAAGACTAATTCACCTCTGTGGCTTCTAGGCTTTCTGCATTCATCCTGCAAGGCTTCCAGTGCAATGTTGCCACCAAACTGACACCCGCACAGCTGTCCTCTTTGGTCCAAGAAGTGAAGATTAAAAATGCCAACCTGAGTGAGGAACAGGTGAGAGATGCAGATGGGCTGCAAATGGGGCTGGATTGAGGACTCTTGCCCTCACTTCCCCTCAATTAGCAGAATCATAGGATTCAGGCAGGATGGTGCTGGTATGAGACAGGGGCCAAAGGAGTGCCAGGCTGCATTAGTATGCTAGGGTGCTTTCTTGGCTGCTTCTGAATTTGGTGTCCCGTGCAAAGGAGGCCAGGAGAGCTCTCTTGTATCTGTAAGACAGGGGTCACCAGTAGTGAGGTCAGAGAATTCCTCCCAAGACAGAAATAGGAGTGGAAATTACTGATGCTTGTTTATGCATCCTGTGCCCAGAACCAAAATCAATCCAGCAAATACGATTGGTGTTCACTGTTGTTGTTGCTTCTGGTTTGCAAACAACACACACTTAACGTCCCTCGCATTTGCATTGTGTTTCCTTTGCATTGAAATGAATGGGGCAGGATATCATAACGACAACACAATGAATTACCTAAGTTACGTAATTTCATCAGAGGTGACAGCAAGATGAAAAACATAGTTTTGGGCAGAGTACTAACTGCAGCAGAATGGAAGCAGCGCTGCACGGGGTGAAAAGAAGGTTATAGAAAATGGTGCCGCCTTATAGTTACCAGCCTTATAGGCCTGCGGGTACATTTGAATTTTTGAGACAGTGTAGTCGAACAGGTGGCACCCCCCCTTGGGTGACTTCTTTCCCTCAGATCGGCCCTCCCTGCGAGATTCAGACAGAGAGAAAGTGCACACCCAGACACCTGGTTTGCTTTTTCAAGCTTGATGTTGCACTGATCAGGGAATGGATAGGGAGGTGAGATCCAGCTTTTGTTTTACGAAGGATGTAAGGGGAATAATGTTGGCTGTCTTCCCATCAGCTCTCCTGCATGGCAAAACTTCTCTCCAGAAACAACCAGGCAGCAAATTTCACCAGTTACCCAACCGATGTGCTGCTTTTCTTTCCGTGAGTAGCTCTGAGGAATTGTCTTCTCTGAGGAATTAAGTTAAGGGTCAGGAACTTTGTTTTGCTTTGTTTAGCTCTCTCGCCAGATGTTGAAAGCACATTGAAAGCATATGGCTTTCTGCAAAGAACTTCAGTTCACCTCTCACAAAGCTATGATTCCCAGCAGCCTTAACAAACAACACTTCCCAGAATTCTTTAGAGCAGCACATGTGCTTTAAATGTATTAGGTGGTTGTGCTCATTCTCCAGACCTATCACTCAACACCAGTTGCTAGAAACCACAGGAGGGAGGGGAGAATTGCCTTTGTGCTTGAATCCTGTTTGCGGGTTTCCCACTGGGGCATCTAGTTGTGAGGACAGGATGCCGGACTAGATAGGCCATTGGCCGGATCCAGCAAGCTCTTCTTATGTTATTACTCCTCCTGTATACCAGTTTTAACATTATAGGACTCTCCTTCCCTGCCCCAAAGAAGACAAAGATGAGAAATAATATTTAGGCTATCATTTTAGAACTTACATTGGACAACATTACAGTCGTACCTTGGAAGTCAAATGGAATCCGTTCCAGAAGTCTGTTTGACTTCCAAAATATTCAGAAACCAAGGTGCGGCTTCCGATTGGCTGCAGGAAGCTCCTGCAGCCAATTGGAAGCCACGGAAGCTGTGCCAGACTTTCGGGTTCCAAAGAACGTTCACAAACTGGAACACTCACTTCTGGGTTTGTGGCGTTCAGGAGCCAAAACAGACAAGTACCAAGGCATTTGACAACCAAGGTACGACTGTAGTTAAAAGCTGGATAAGGAGGAGTGGAAGCATTTGTAGTAACAAACTTTTCCTGCACTCCTGCCCTGCCTCTCAAATAATGAAGATTCTTGTATCTTCCAGTCTCAACAAAATAAATCACCAGAACTGTGAAGCGTTTTACACCCTGGCTTCCCAAGGGAATCTAACTCTGCTGGCCAACGGATCAACCCAAAGGAACAAACTCTTGGAGAATGCATTGAGTTGCTTTGTGAGTGACGCTCTTTCCTTATGCAAAGGCCTTGTAGGGGGCAGCTGTCCCTATTTTCAAGTGGGAGTCAATCACATGCTGGCAAATTCAGGTGGCCACAATGAAAGTGATGGAGAAGGTGGTTGGGAAACACACAGGATAACACTTGATTTAACACAATGTCATCTAACCTCCCCAGAACCAAATAAGAAGGGATGCTGAGCCAAGACATTTTGGCACCTGAGGGAGACCCCAGCATGGCATCCCCTCCCTGCCAGGGAAGAATGGGCGAGGGAAGATCTACCGTATTTTTCGCTCTATAAGACGCACCAGACCACAAGACGCACCTAGTTTTTGGAGGAGGAAAACAAGAAAAAAATTATTCTGAATCTCAGAAGCCAGAACAGCAAGAAGGATCACTGTGCAGTGAAAGCAGCAATCCCTCTTGCTGTTCTAGCTTCTGGGATAGCTGCGCAGCCTGCATTCGCTCCATAAGACGCACACACATTTCCCCTTACTTTTTAGGAGGGAAAAAGTGAGTCTTATAGAGCAAAAAATACAGTATATCAGGAGCGAGCGAGGGAAATAAAGATCTACATTGGGATCTGCTGCCCCTGTGGATCCTGGCCTCATGGGTGGCTGCCCCTGGTCCTGCCATTGCTGGAATGAACACTAGCAATTGTAAGAGCAAAATGGGCTTGTTCCTTCTTTGGTCCTAATATTAAATATTTCACTAGAGAGTGGCGAATACCTCGCTCAGCAAAGAGCAGCTGCGGAAGCTTGGAGCCCTCGTGTGTGACATGGATGCAGCCACCATTTTGGACTCTGACCCCACGGTCCTGGAGAACCTGAAACTGTGTCCTGATCTCACAGCTGCCCAGAGTATTGCCTTAAATGTGCTTCTGAGCAGCGGGAAGACTTCGCAAGGGTGAGCAACAGGGACAGACAAACGTTTCTTGTTTATGATTGTTTTGCATGTGATGTGGGAGAAATTCCCTTTGGGGTTCAGTATGGAGGCTGACATGAAATTCCTAGTTAGTCAGGCTTTATTCAGTAATGTATGACAGGACAGAGTCCAAAAGAGGCTGTCGAAGCATTCCATTTGCACATGCCCTATATAGGAAAAATGCACCATCTTGGCTGTATCATCTTCCAGCCAACCATCTTCTGCCACCCGAACACTTCAGCCAACTCTTCAGCCAACCACAGTCCTTGAAAGCATTGACTCAACCCATATTTTCTTCTTTATTATTTTGGCTATACCCGAAGAGCCCTCCCTGCACCTTATCTGGGAGGTGTTTTTCACTCTAGCATATCAGTTCAGCAAAAGAGGTGGGTCCATCTAGGTTGGTGAAGGCTGTCTCTGATCATGCTGTGCTGGCTGTTGCCTTCTGGGAGTTGTAGTCTGAAAACAACTAGAGGGTGGCAGGTTGGTCCAAGCATGCCATAAAGCAACTGAGGATTTTATGTCTCCATGCGACACAGGGCGCCTGCATCTTGGGATGATGGAACCCTGGAAGATCTCGGGCCCCTTGCTTTGTACATAAACCGTACCACCTGGGACGCCATTAACAAGGTAGGGGGAGCAGAAGAGTCCCAGGCTTCACATGTTGTTGTTGTAAAGTAAAGGTAAAGGTACCCCTGCCCGTACCGGCCAGTCTTGACAGACTCTAGGGTTGTGCGCCCATCTCACTCAAAGAGGCCGGGGGCCAGCGCTGTCCGAAGACACTTCTGGGTCATGTGGCCAGCGTGACATCGCTGCTCTGGCAAGCCAGAGCCGCACACGGAAACGCCGTTTACCTTCCCGCTAGTAAGCGGTCCCTATTTATCTACTTGCACCCGGGAGTGCTTTCAAACTGCTAGGTTGGCAGGCGCTGGGACCGAACAGCGGGAGCGCACCCCGCCACGGGGATTCGAACCGACGACCTTACGATCGGCAAGCCCTAGGCGCTGAGGCTTTAACCCACAGCGCCACCCGCGTCCCTATGTTGTTGTTGTACCCCCCCGTAATTCCTTAAGGTTTGCCATTGATGTACAGATTCGGGTGGATCTCCTTTTTTTTACACAGGAAGAGAGACTGATCTTCTTCAGCAAGGTGGCAGATCTGTTTGACAGCCAAAGTGCCTCACAGAAAGCGAAAACAATCCTGTTCTTAAAGTCACTTGGATCGAAATCTGCTTCCCCTCCTCGGACTAGACGAGCACCAGAAAGTAAGAGAGAGAGAGAGAAAAAAAGAAGAAGCTAGTTTATTGTGCATATCTATATATCTCTATCTCATTGTGAGATTGGAGGTAGGTAGGTTATATGCCTGAGCCCCACTCTAATTCCTGGATCCAGCATGAAATCAGAATAGCGGGGATAGCTTCCTGGTGAGGTTATGGTATGAGTCACTAAGGTAACAAAGGAAATGGCTCAGTGCCAAAGTCACAGCCTCCACATTCTGAGGTTGAAAAATGTCTGGCTGTGGAAGAGAAGCTCTAGGTTAAGACATTTGTTTTATGTAGCAATTGTTTTAAAGTTGTATGTTTGGTGCTTGGTAACAATTTGTATTAAAAGTCACAGGCTTTCTTGATTATTGATGGAGAGAGAGAGAGAGAGAGAGAGAGAGGAAGCCAAAGAGACGGGTGATGGTTTCCCATAATTGCCAAGTTTGCAAGGTCATTCCCTGCCTGTGAAATTCTGCCAACAGCTTGCCAGTCCACTCCAGTCACAACCAGCTCACTGGAAGACCCGCTCTTCATCGTCCACTATGACAGCGCCAAGCAGTTTGATGCCTGCCTGAGCAATGAGGTTTTGAAAGCCAACTTGGTCCCACTGCTTGAGCAGCCGCTTCCGAACGACTACTTGACAGTAATTAAAAGGAAGCTGGACGAGGTAACTGAAGGGCCATTGATGTATCTGTGCACTGCAGCCTTTGCTCGATGATGCTGTGGCAATTTTAGGGCAGCCAGGTTGCTCTGGTTGTGGTGCCTTTATTACAATTGATCCAAAAGTACCTTTTTCCTATCCAAGGTGGAGCTCAGAAACAGCTGGCTGTGCAAATTTGAAGCAGAAGAAAATGTCTGTGCATGCCGCTGATTGGCTGCCACAGAAATGTCTGCAGCCTTTGCCTTACTGATGTTGGCCAATGGTGATGGGTTTTCTAGCGAACAAGGTTGCTTGTTCCACAACTAATGAACTTCCTACCCTCTTTATTAGATCTACCCCGATGGGATTCCAGAGGACCATCTAAAGCTTCTTGGCTTCCTTTCACGCCTGTACAGCGCAGATGAGATTGGCAGGTGGAATATCACCTCCAGTGACACACTTGCCGCTTTGCTCAGCCGAAATAATGGGGCCTGGGAGATGGCTCAGGTAACATATATAAATGGGGTGGGGTGGGGTGGGTGAATTCATGAAAGTCCATTTGGTCCAGATTCTTCTTTTTAAAATGAATTCATTTTATCGGTTTTCACGACAGGTAAAACTGTAGGACTACGGTAACAATAAAAGGCAACCTTCCCCAGAATAGCTCCCAAAACTGCATGCCACTGGGTCTGTCCCATCACAGGAACATAGGGACATTGGTCCACCTATCTCTGTACTGCCTACACTGACTGGCAGCAGGTCTGCAGACTTTCAGGCAGGAGGCATTCCCAGCCCTACCTGGAGATGCCAGGAATTGAACCTGGGACCTTCTGCTTGCGAGGCAGATGCTCTGCCACTTAGCTAGGGTCCTTCTCCACCCCATTTCCATGTGAATTTTAAGGAAATCCTTAAAATATCTGTGCAGAAGGAAAGAGCATAGTGCCCCTGCAATGTATCCAGTGGGGAGTATTGCTCTAACTCTTGCAACTACTAAGGTCTTCTTAACAGAAATGATGGTTTGAAGAAGCATGACTTTTGAAACACAGACTTATCTTATTAACTCATAAGCTTTGCTCATAACAAACTAAACTCTGGTTTTACAGTCAGGGAAGGAAAGGAAGAACGAAGCAGGAAAGCCCAGTTGCTTTTACTTTTCATACTAGTCAATGGGAGTTACAGAAAAAGCTACCTCCTTATCTTAGGTCTTTCACCTTGTCAGTTCACACCACGACCTTAAAGGAATAGCAGAATAATTTCAATGCCACCAAACTCAAGTCTGCTCTCAGCCAACCACCGCCTGCCTGCCTGCCTGCCTGCCTGCCTGCCTGCCTTCCTGCCTTCCTTCCTTCCTTCCTTCCTTCCTTCCTTCCTTCCTTCCTTCCTTCCTTCCTTCCTTCCTTCCTTCCTTCCCCTGCCTGGCTCCTCCGCCCTCCTTAGTCTCAGAGTTGCCGCTTGCAGAACTCAGCAGAGAGGAAACCAAGGATAAAACTAAAATTGGTTAGCTCTGCCTGTCATTGGCTCTGGCACCACCTACTGATGGCCTCCTGCCTTGCATCCAACCAGCCCCAATGGGCATCAGCCAAAACTGGTTCCTAGATGATGCAGATACATAAGGAATTACTTTAGCTGCTGGAGCAAACTTTTCACGTTGCCTGCCGCAGTCCTACAGCACTGTTGGATGTCAGAGCTAGATGTGCCACCACAGGTGACCCAGTGTGTCACTGTTCATGTCCTGAAACTGAACTCTTCATCTTGCAGCTCAGGCGACTGGTGTCAAGATACATGGAAGAAGGGGGCACCCTCACGGGCCCATTACTTGACATGCTGGAGGGGAAATACCTCTGCTTTTTGGATGAAGATCAGCTGAAGCAAATAAACCCAGAAGCAATTCGGTAGGATGCAGCCTTGGGTGGGGCAGGGGGTTTTGCTGCTAGAAACAGATATGGAAAGTTCTGACTCAGAGCCCAGGGTATATCTTTTCCTGGATGAGAGCATTCCCCATAACTATGGCTTCAAACAATTGGCATTTGCAAGGTTTTCTGCCTCCAACTGTGAAGGCAGAACATACTTCCATCATGGGTAGCAGCCACTGACAGACCTGTTATTAAAATGCCAAACCAAATTTCTTCTCCATCAGTTCCTTTGTTGAGCTCACTGCCAACTATGTGATAAAATGCACCCCTAACAAGCCATTTCATGCCATCCCAGCCATGTGAGGTTTTCTCAGCAGAGAGACTCCTGTGTGACTGAGAAAGCGTTTCAACAATCCAAAGTTCTGGCCAGGGCTGACAATGTGGGTCTTCCCAATAGAATTGGCACCCCAGGGTGCCACCTTCATAGGTGAGACCCAAGTTGCCAGTCCTTCTACTCAGGCATGTGGTTTGAGCATCAATGCAACCACACAGGGGCTGCCCCAGGAAAATGGGCAAAGGTTTCAAGGTCCCTTGAACCAGCTATTATTTTGTGTCAGCAGCTAAGTTGCCTTCCAAGTCGATTGAAGCTATGAAGCAGTTGTTTTGTCCAATCTCACCCCCTGTATTTTGCTTTGTGCAGGCATGCTGAGAAGTTAGATATTTCTTCCTGTTCCCAAGGCAAGAAAGACATCCTCTATGAAAAAGCACGCACAGCCTTTGCCAGCCAAAATGGAACCAGTGCATATTATCCCCTAATTCAGCCATATCTAGGTGGGTACCTTAATTTCCCTGCAACTTTCCTCCATTCCACCATGGGCAACAAAGGTGCTTCCAGATGAACCTTCCCCTCCATAATTAAGGGAGTGCTTTCTTACATTTCTCAGAATCTGGACTACCTTTCTCTGAAATGGGTGCATTCTCAGTTTTTCTCAGATGTTGCCCCATTTTTATTTTAAAGGCAGCTTCTTCTTCTTCTAAGTGGTTTTGGGGTTTCCATCCCACCTTGTTAAATATATGAGCTGCTCTGTTTCCCATTTCCTTTTCCTTTCCCCCTTTTAAGGTGGAGCTCCTGCTGAGGACCTGAAAAGGCTGGCTGGATCTCAGGTTGCGATGGATATTGCCACATTTGTTAATCTGAAGCCAGAAGAGCTACAGGTGAGTTGCTGCAGTTGGCTGAACTGTGTGGATTCTAAAGGCAGCCTAAAGACTTGGCAAGACTTGGCCACATCAACATTTCCCATCCATTCCATCAGTTAGAAAGTTTAAGCCAAAATGTGGAACTATCTGCCAGACCAACCTTCCCCATACTGGTGCCTTCTGGATGTTTTAGAACTACAGCTCCCCATCAACCCCAGCCAGCACAAGCTGATGGGAATTGTAGTCTAAAATGGTCATGCTGGCTGGGGACTGATGGGAGTTGTAGTCCAAAACATGGCTGTTCTGGCTGGGGCTGATGGGAATTGTAGCTCAAGACATCTGGAAGGCACCAGGTTGATGAAGGATGTGCTAGACTCTTACAAGCGTAAAAAACATTACAGTGTTATTTATTTATTAATTAAATTTGTGTACTGTCCTTCATCTGAAGAACTCAGGGTGCTTCACAGAGTATAAAAACACAAAATGAAAACACAAAATGCATAATAAAAACAAGAACAAACCAAACCAACCCCCCTCCCACAAACACATTTAAAAGGACAATTAAGCAGAATGAACCATTATTTATCCTTTTCAGGGAACACTGCAGGGGGTGGGTGAGGAATAATTCCATGATATGGGGTGCAGGGTCTCTAACAGAGGATTCTCATTCTCACGCCACCCTCATCAAACTGTAATAGGAGATGCTACGATAATAGAAGAGTATTGGAACTGATGCTGGCTTGTAGTGTAGTCCCAGGCTTGCATTTTTAATGCTTTCAAAGTAGAGAGAAGCAAGAGCAGACTAGAAAGGTCATTTTCTGGGGGAAATCATAATTAAAACACAGGGACCTTCCCGAATGAGCAAAGGTATCACAAATGTATTGCAGAAACTGAGCGTCCAGGATGTGAAAGGGTTGCTTGGTGTAAATTTGCCTGATTTGAAAGAAGTTGAGAATGATCCTTCGGTAGCCCTGTGGATCAAGAGCCATTTTCAGTCTGAGCTGGACACTCTTGAGATTGGTCTGAGAGGAGGGATGACCTCTCTGTCCTCCACAGCAACCAGCATCACAGTAGCAGATGCCTCCGAGTCTACAACACCCATTGACACTCCAACAGCTGATCCTCCTACTGCTCCCAGTACGGGGTCAACCTCATTTGCCACAAGTGACTCAGTGACCTCTGGTGACAATGCAGCAGTGTTCTCCAGCAGCAGTGCTGCTATGCAACCCCTTTCAACGCCACTCTTTGAAACCAGCACTGCGGCCAATGAAACCTCTTTTGTCTCCACCAACATCACCCATACAAGGGTCGCCATAGATCCCAGAGTTGCTTTCTCCACCCAAGCTCCAGCTATCTCATCCAGTGTCACAGCTACTTCAGATGATACCATCAGTGGAACATCGGCCCCTACCACAGCAAGAGATGTCAACACAACTACCTCTGGCAGAAGTTCAGCAGATTTCAGCGACACCGGAACTGATAGCACGACTTTTCCTACCATCCCGATAGACTCCACCATTGCAGTCTCCACCAAAATAATAGCTACCTCCTCCAATGTCACAACTGCCTCAAATGATACTGTCAGTGGAATACCTGACCCTACCTCTGCAACAGGCATCAATGTGACTGCCAACACCACACCAGCCTCCAACTCCACCACGATCAATGATACAAATCTCCCTACCACTGCAGTGGACACAAACCTGACTGCCTCCACCAACACCACACCAGCCTCTGACACCACCACAATCAGCGATACAAGTCTCCCTACTACTGCAATGGAGGCCAACCTGACTGTCGCTACTAACACCACACCAGCCTCTGACACCACCATGATCAATGATACAAGTCTCCCTACTACTGCAATGGAGACCAACCTGACTGCTGCCACCAACACCACACCAGTCTCCAACTCCACCACGATCAATGATACAAGTCTTCCTACCACTGCAATGGAGACCAATCTGACTGCCGCCATCAACACCACACCAGTGTCTGACACCACCACGATCAATGATACAAGTCTTCCTACCACTGCAGTGGACACAAACCTGACTGCCGCCGTCAACACCACACCAGCGTCTGACACCACCACGATCAATGATACAAGTCTCCCTATCACTGTAATGGAGACCAATCTGACTGCCACCATCAACACCACACCAGCCTCCAACCCCACCACAATCAACAATACAGGTCTCCTTACCTCTGTCACCAATGTGACTACTGTTATCAGTGCAACTGTTTCCTACACACCTGCCATCAGCACAAACCACACTCATAGTGCAAATGCAACCACAGTTGGCACCAGCAATGGAACTTCCGCTATGCCTGGCATGACTGCTACATCTTCTGAAAGGCCTTCAGCACCACCTAAGCCCATGCCAAATGCCACAACCCCAGCACCTCTCAGTGCTGCCACAAAAATGAAGGAAACGATGTCAACTGCTTCAAGCAAGACTACCGTTCATGTCCCAGAAACATCCGCTAAGACAGGAGTCTCACCTCAAACCACAAGGAGAACCACCAGCAGAACACCTTCGAGAACGAGACCACCATTGCAGCCAACACCCAATGGCTACATCAATCTTCAGCCGCTAAGTGGTAAGTGCCTGTGATTTAAGTATCTGCTAAATATCTATTATGTCTAAGGGCAGGGAATCTCTACTTTCATGGTGGAATGACCTCTGTGAAGGGACTAGACTGACTTATCGGGGGCAAACAATGTTCTAAATTATGAGGAAGGAAAATGGCTCAGTGGTAGAGCATCTGATTTGTATGCAGAAAGTCCCTGGTTCAATTCCCAGAATCTCCAGATAGAGCTCAGTATGTCCAATGCCTAAAACCCTGGAATGCTGCTGCCAGTCAGTGTAGGCAATACTGAGCTGGATGGTCTGATGTGGTGCAAGGCAGCTTTCCTCCCACTGAAAAGGCTGTGGCTGAACAGACTTCCCTAACAACACCAGGCATATTAGCAGGGGAGGGTGAGAAAGTGCATTCAAGTTCATTCAAAATTTGATGTACATCATCTTTCACAGAACAGCTCTTGTGTTCTGGAAACAACAGCCCTTAAGGCTACATATGTGATATTTGGCCCAGAAAAGGTGGATTTGGTTCCCCTCCGAGGCTTAGTAGGACTACGGTATGGAGGCTCCTCCAAGGTGTCTAAAGCCTTGAAGGTTATAGAAATCTGATCTCTATTTTGTACATTATTTTTTGCATAATCCATGGTGAGGAAAGGGCATTTATAGTGTAGAATTTCTAGTCCTCTAGCAAATCTGAGGATCTTGAATGCAAAAACAACAGTGGCTCATTTGAATTACCCCTCCGCTTTCTCCATCCAGGATCATCTTCCAGCTTAATCTCCAGCTGTCTTCTTCTGGCATTGTCCCTTGTGGTTGGAATCCCACTTCAGAGGAGGCTTCTCTGAGAGTATTGTTGCTTCCTCGCACCTCCCGACAGAAACTGGGGACGGCAAAGGCAAGAGCTTTGAAGTTCTACAAGGGGAGCCATTTGGAACCCATGGATCAAACGCCAATGCTCTCTGGACTGTGGGTCTCTTCTGACTTTTATGTGCATAGTAACTGCCCTGTGCCTAATGCAAATTTTGCCTGCTGCAAAGCTGCTGCGTTTCTCTCTACCCTCATTTCGTTATGGTGACACTTCCACACTCAAGGTAGTGCTGAGATCCAGCACCATCTTTCCTGTCCTCTGTGCATGCTGGATCCTGGTTTGTTGAGCCTCCTGGAACAGCTGTACTCCTGAATTCCTTTCTGGGCCTATGTTAGTAACCAGAACTGCACCATCAGCACCTCAGGTTGGTTCCGAGCAAGGGGAAGCAAGAAGACTGGCTTTGCTCAGCCCATCCATTCAAGTCAGCTTGAAGAGTTGGGAACCTGGCAGAAAGCAAACCGCTTTCTCTGCCCCTTGGCTACTAGTCATGATGGCTGTCTTCTGCTTCCATGGTTGGAGACAGTCTGCCTCTGAATACCAGTTGCTGCAAATCACATGTGGAGAGTGGACTCCTGTCTCACCCAGGCCCTGCTTGTGCTGGTTAAGTGGCCAGGCTGTTCTATTCAGAGACCCAGTTCTGTTTCATTCAGTTCACATTTAAAGGCAAACCTACTTAGTCTGCACGAATCAATGCAAAAACGGAAACACAGCCATCCTTTGAAATTTGCACTTCTCTGAATTTTGCAATCTAGTGCTCAAACCGACTCACGTTTACAAAAATGCATCTGTTTTGGAGAATTGTGCATTAAAATGAAACTAACATTAAAAAACGCATTGTATTAGGGAACATTGCTTGCAAAACATGTGCTTGAGAAAGATGCATAGAAAAATGTGTTTATTAGGATAAATGCACAAAGAGTACACTAGGTTTTTTTTTTTAAAAAAAGTCAAATTTTTGTAGAAATGTAGACGATTGAATTTAAGATTGAAAAAAATGAAAACTGAGGGAACTCAAATTGACATGTCCCTTCTCAGTTCTTCCTTCCCTTTGTGGGCAGCCTACAGCCCAAGGTCTGAGTCCCATCCATCTATAATTACACAACCTGAATTTTCTGGCATGTGACTGAACCTCATCCGAAAACAGAAACTGCTTGGAAACATCCAGTGCCTTGAATGCTGGGGAAAGTTGATTATTGTGCAGCAGAGGCACTACCTTGAAAGGAAGGAGGCATCTTAATCCTATGTTAACCCTAAATAAGAACTCTGTATATTTTGTGCTATACTGCATATTAGCAATAGGCATTTTCATTGGACTTGGCTGTAGCATGTTGGCCAAAGTTTCAGGGAACATCAGGTACCAATCACCAAAACCAGAAGCTTGAGAAACTTGCAGTGGCTGATAATAAACAACAACAGATTTCTGCCCAACTGTTGAATTCAGAAGGTGGGAATACTGAGTGTGTCCTTATTCAAAACTGCCATGATCCAGATGTGACATTAGTCACATTGAAGAATGGGAGACAAATGTGATTTACCATAGTTTGCATTTAAAGATGAAGCCACTTACTTTGCATTTTCAAAACAATACGCGAACGGAAACTCAGCCATCCTTTGGAATTCACTTTTCCAGATTTTGCAAAGCGGTTTTCCAAGTAATATGTACAACGTTGCATAAACAAGGGTAAAGTGTGAAAAAAATCCATATATTATCAAAAAATAACACGTGGAAATGCAAGGGGGAAATTGCTTTGCAAAAATGTGTATGTTTGTATAAATTAATATTACAATGCTGAAAAAATAATTGCAAACTGATATGGAAATGTGGGGAACAGAACTTGATTAGAAAAATGAGAAACTGATGGAATCCAAAATGACAGATATCACCCCTCCCTCTTTACCACTGAAAGAGTTTTAGGTTCTGATAGAAGTAATGGAAAGCTCACCTGAAGCTCTTAATTGATATAACTTCCAGACTCCATTGTATACCTCTCTAAATCTCATGCTCATTGATCTTAAAAAAGTCCAGCTGTTTCCCCTCTCCCTCTTAAATTGTTCAAGTTCCTTAATGTCACAAAGTTGCTTTCTGCGGCAATGACTTTCTGTTTAATTTCAATAACGTGTTAAAAATAAATTAAAAAATTGGTTTAAATTTTGACCGGCTTTGATGTTTACACATCCCCCCCCCCTTTGGAATGCTGGGGTGGGAGGCAGAAGGGCTGGAGAGTGGGGGAAATAAATTGAATACATATATCAACACAGTTTTTGACACAATGTCTACACAACCATGCAAACTGAGGCCCAAATGAACTTTAAGAACCCCTAGTGGCTAAAATTAGAGTGAAGTGGGGGTGGAGAACAAATTATAAAATGCATAATTATGTTCCTCCTAGGTCAAGTTATACCTCTGCATTATATTTTGACAGCTTCTAGAGTGCTGCAGGTTCTCCGTTCCTCCTTTTAAGGGAGTTCCCAAAGGACAACTCCAACACAGGCAGTGAGGAAGGAGCGAAGATGGGCAGGCCAGAAGAAAAAGTGGGCACAGTGGTGGATATGACCCTTTGTACAGTAGGCTACATTCAACACACCCACTCTCTCTTTCCTCCATCGAGGCAAGCAAGAGGCATTATCAGAGTTCAAGGAAACATCCCAGAGCACTGGAGGGTGTGAGGCAGGGGCGCCGGTGGGTGTGGCCTAGGGACAGGGGGTGTGGTCTGGGGAGGCTTGGAGAACCCTGAGGTCCATGTAGAGAGGCATGAGGTAGGGGGCACACACATGTGACCCTGTGCCTGAGGTTCCCCAGCCCTGTTTTAGAAGTCAGTGTGACATCTTACACCAGGAATGCCAAAGACACAGCAGCCATATTAGAGAGGATGACCAGATGTTTATTTTGCACAATACATATAAGCCATTTATATGAGTCAAAAGAACAAGTTATATAGCATTGGGTGTCCTTAGCCTTCCCCAGCGGATTTTCTGTTATTGTCTTACCCTTTTCTAACACTGATCCCCAACCTGCCTGCCTTTGAGTTGCAGCCCTTTCACATTTTCCCAGCAAACAATTTACGAAACAAGCAGGCACCTAGTCCTCAAGAGAACCCTCCCCTGCTAGACTGATGTAAGCCCCTCTCTTCCCAGGGCTAGAATCAGCTTGCAATGCTTGTCCAGAAGGCTGCAACAATGCCTTCCAAGTCCATCTCACTTGCTCACCCAGTTGGTGCAGAGTGACGGGCCCAGTCAGCTGACTGGTGTCTTCCCCCTGGTTAGAAAGAAGTCTTGAGCTCAGCAGGTTCTTCTTCATGGCCCAAGACAGTTCCAACCACAGCATTTCCCTTTACTCTCTTGGCTAGCTGGACTGACTATGAGATTTCTGGAGACTTCGGGATGTCTGCTGTGGTGAAGGCACTTCTGGTCAGCTGATTGATCATATGACTGCATAATGTGCATTCTGTGCATCAACAACCATACTACAAGGATTGTGTGTGGCATTAGGAAATCCTATGGACTCATTCAGGGCCGACCCACCCATGGGGTAACTTGAGGCAACTGCCTCAGGCGGCAGGATTCAGAGGGGCAGTGGATCCCAATATAGAACTTTAGTTTTCCTTTGTTCCTGATGTCAATCTTCACTCCCATCTTCTTCCCTGGTGGGGAGGGGAGCGCCATTTTTTGTTTTGCCTCAGGTTTCAAAATGTTTGGGGCTGGCCCTGGACTCCTTGGTCTAACATGGAAAGTTTTATCTTTCTTGGTAGCTAAAGGGGATTTTTGCTTAAGCATGAAGGTTCTCTTCATCTGCAGTGGGGAAAGAGGACTGAAAAAGACAGCTTTTGCATGTTTTGCAAGAAAAGCAGACTTCATGTCACTGGAGTTAACTGGGTAGAAGCAGCCTTGAGGAAAATAATGGGTTGTTGCTGATTTTTAGGATGCTGATAATGCTTGGAGTAGCCTACTTCCTTTCTATCTCTCCTCTCTGTTAATAAACTGAAATCAATTCACACTTCCTGAAGCAGGATGTGACTGAAACAAAGCTAGATTTCAAAATTTGCTACTGCTCTGAATTTAGTTCCCCAAACAAAAATGCATATATAAGTGAAATAACAAACCAGCGTGCATCATAATACATAGGAAGCTACCTGATACTGAGTTGGACCACTGGTTCATCTAGCTCAGTATTGTCCACACTGACTGGCAGTATCTCTCCAGTGTTTTAAGCAGGGAGTCTTTCCCAGCCCACCCCCATTTGGAGATGTCATGGGGATTCAACCTGGTGCCTTCTGCATGCAAAGCAGATGCTCTACAATTGAGCTGTGGTCCTTCCCCATATTAGGTGAAACTGCATTTCTCATAGTATATTTTTGCAAGCAAACTAAATTCTGAAATATTGGAATACTGGAAACTGATGCAGAAATGTGATAAACTCAATTTAAGACCGGAAGATTGAGAAACAGAGGGAGGAAATGGAAACTGACAAATTCATCTAGCTCTAACCTCAACACAACACATGCGTACTCTCTCCTCTGAAAGAAAAGCAACCTTCTAAACCTGCTCCTGAAATTTCTTCTGAGCTCAGAGAAAGTGAGAAGTATGCAACTCTGTGTTGCACAAAATCCCAAGGGCTGCAGATTTAATTCCCACCCCTTCCGTGTTTGCCAAAGGCAGAGTAACTTAGGTCCGACTACTGGTCCGACTAACTCATTATTCTCTACACTGACTGGCAGAAGCTCCCCAGGATTTCAGGTGTGGTTCTCTATTAGCCTTGCTTGGAAGTGCCATTGAACCTGGGATCTTCTGTGTGTCAATCACCCACTCTACCCACTGAGCTGTGGCCTTTCTGCTTGAAAATATTTGGGCATTGCAGGTTAAGCTTAAAGCCCAGGGACTGTGTGGGATGAGCAGCCAGCACTTCAGAAGGTGGTGCTTTAGAGCTCAAGGTTGCTCCTTGCTGCACCCCCTATACTTTACAGAAACAAACCTTGTAAGTTGGACAAAAGCAGCTAATTCTACGTTATTTGCATAATTTATACAGGTCCTGGTGTCTCATCATAGCTCAGGCTATGAAGCTCCTACTTTGCAAATGATATTGCTGCATGAATGAAGCATTCTACATATTATTATTTATTAAACACCCAACCTTTACCCTAAGATCCCAGGGTGGCTTACATATCTATATATGTATGCCTGTATATATATATACACACACAGTCACACCTTGGATCCTGAACACCTTGCGAGTCAAACGTTTTGGCTCCCGAATGCTGCAAACCCAGAAGTGAGTGTTCTGGTTTGCGAACGGTCTTTGGAACACAAACATCCAACGCAGCTTCCGAACGTTTTGGAAGTCGAATGGACTTCCGGAACAGATTTTGTTTGACTTCCTAAAATAATCTCCTTCACCCACTTCCCTAAGGGTATTCTTGCTCTTCCCACCACAGGCAAAGTTGAAAGTTGATAGAAAATGGCAGCAAAATGAGATCGATCATCATTACCACATTGCCCGTTTTTTGATTAGAGCAGGAGAGTTTCATGAAAGGAAAGAAGTCAGCAACAGAGTCAGGAGGAACGCAGGGAAGAGGTGCAGGAGATGGGCAATGGTGGCTGCACGGGGCGCTCCGGAGGTCTCTGGAGAAACAAGAAACAACATCGTTATGACTCTATAGTCAGATTCCTCATCTTTCAGAGAAAGGGTGAGAACTCTGAAGCAGAAGGGGACAGGCACAGGAAGCTAAGAAGAGCCTGCTGGATCAGGCCAATGCCCTGTCTAGTCCAGCATCCTGTTGTCATGGGGCCAACCAGATGCCTCAGTGTGTAGCCCACAAACAGGACCTCTGAGTGCAACAGCAACTCTCCCCTCCCACAGCTTCCAGTAACTGGTGTTCAGAACCATGGTGGTAGAGCGCAACCATCATAAAGGTAAAGGTACCCCTGCCCGTACGGGCCAGTCGTGACCGACTCTGGGGTTGCGTGCTCATCTCGCTTAAGAGGCCGGGAGCCAGCGCTGTCCGAAGACACTTCCGGGTCACGTGGCCAGCATGGCGAAGCTGCTCTGGTGAGCCAGCACCAGCGCAGCGCACGGAAACGCCGTTTACCTTCCCGCTATAAAGCGGTACCTATTTATCTACTTGCACTTAGGGGTGCTTTCGAACTGCTAGGTGGGCAGGTGCTGGGACCGAACGACGGGAGCGCACCCCGCCGCGGGGATTAGAACCGCCGACCATACGATCGGCAAGTCCTAGGCGCTGAGGTTTTACCCACAGCGCCACCTGTGTCCCTTACAACCATCATGGCTAGTATTCATTAATAGCCCTTGTCTCCGGGAGACAAGTCATACATGGCTCCCACCCAAAGAATCCTGGGAACTGTAGTGTACCCCCCACCCACAGAGCTACTATTCCCAGCACCCTGAACAAACAGCAGTACCCATGCGTTTTTGAGAGAGGCAATCTGATTTAAATGAGATTTAAGTGCATGGTGTGTACATTTGGAGAAGACGGGATTAAGAGGCGATATGGTAGCCATCTCCAAACATTCAGAAGAGTTGTCAGTCATAGTGATGATGGAGCAAAATAGCTTTTCGTTGCTCCACAGAGTAGAACTCAAACCAATGGGTTTAAAGTACAAAAAAAATTAATGGGGCAGAGAGGGTATTTTTGGCTAAACATAAGGAAGTATTTCCCAACAGTTTTAGTTGGTTGACAGTGGAAGTGACTCTCTTGGGAAGTGGCCAGTTCTCCTTTGTAAGAAGTTTTTAAACAGAACCTGGATGGCCCTTGATCAGGGATGCTTTTGCAGTGGTTTGAATTAGATAACCTTTGGGATCCCATCTAACTATGTGGTGGTTTTGGGCTAGTCACTACCTTACTGGGTTGTTGTGCAATTAAAATGGGGGCAGGGCGGGGAATGCACTGTCTGAACTCCTTATAGGAAGGGCAGATTGCAAAAATAAATAAATGATGAATAAATAAAGTAGTATATATATCTGTACAGTGGTACCTTGGATTACAAACACCTCGGGTTACAGACTCCGCTAACCCGGAAGTAGTACCTCGGGTTGAGAACTTTGCCCCAGGATGAGAACGAAATCGCATGGTGGCGGTGCGGCGGCAGCGGGAGGCCCCATTAGCTAAAGTGGTACCTCAGGTTAAGAACTGTTTCAGGTTAAGAATGGACGTCCAGAACGAATTAAGTTTGTATCCAGAAGTACCACTGTATACACAAAAAAGACACCTGGAGACATTTTCATAATTCCTATATACTGATTCTCAAGCTGGAGAGCTTTTATTATAGTTGTGGATCATTTACCTCCTACATCATTGGAATTTAAACCCCCTCGAAAGCAAATGCCCCCCGTTTCTTACGTTTCTTTTCTTCGTCAGGCACAACAATGTATCCGTCAGGGATCCCCCCTCGGAGCCCAAGGCCCAGGCTGTTCAGCTCGGACTGCTTCTGCTTCACGATCCAGTCTCTTACGAAGGGATCGTTCTCTTGAGTCTTCAGCTCTGCTACATTCATCCCCAGCAAGAGTTTGACATCGGTGGGTTTTAGTTGCTGTGAAATGAGTCAAAGGGAGATGGTTATAGGCAATGTCTACCCTGCTGGAATTCAAAAGCTCCAACTGCGAATGTAAGAGGCAAAGGATATATGTATATGTGTGTAATGTGTATATGGCCCACTCTTTCTCTCTCTTTCGTTCACTGAGAGGAACTTCCAAAGTGCTCCAATTGTTGCTGTAGGTGCAAGTTTGTTAGCAACACCACTCCCGGTATAGTTACATGAGAAGGCTGGGGTGTGATCTATAGAAATCCCCCAGGGACTGATAGAGAAGTCAAAGACTGAATTGTGCTCTGATAAATTTCATTTCATTTTATTTCGATGCTCTTTCTGAAGGTTGCTTTCTACAGCCAGCCCAGGATGTTTTGCTGCTTCAGGAGAAACAGAAAATACCAACCCACCTCTACCTCATCTTCCGCAGCCCCCCCTCCTCTTCTTCCACAGCCCTCCCTTACTGTTGCCTCCCCCCCTGAAGCCACAACCACCCTGTGCTGAAGGCAGGAGCGAAAGGAGGCCAGAGATATTATCCTAGCTATTGTCCTAACATCCTAGCTATTAATCCTGTTATAACATTCAAGGTGGCCAAGTTTTGTGCAGCAGCAATAAAAATACGACTTATAATAATTAGCACCCAGGATTAGTGTAATGTACCGACCGATGGACATTCCTAGGTCAGAAGGTTTCCTTTCTGACTGATAAATGGTGACCTAGAACTGCCTTTTTTATGTATATGTGATTTTACATCATCTGATTTTGTTTTTAAATTTTGTAATTGGTGTATTTGCCCTGATACTGGTCATTGACTGTAATAAAATGACTTGTACTAGGTGGTGGCGGGAATGGAGGAGGAGGCAGGGTGAGGAGGAGATGGCTGCCAGCCATATTTGCTGTCTGAGGCAACTGCCTCACCTTGCCTCATGGGCAGGCCAGCCCTGTCATCTTCAGCCCTATGGCATTATCCCACTCACCATCACGGCATCCTTTCGCAAGCCCTTGAAAGTGTTGATGTCCATGTTGACATTATTTTTGCTGAGCGCCCCCAGATCCTCACCCGGAGCACCTCCTGTAAGAAGAAAACTTGGTGAAAACTTGATGGTTATACATTGGCAACTTTTCTTGAGTCAATGAAAGAGATCTTTTAGTTATGCTTAGAACTGAACTGCAAAGTTCCCTAATAAAGGCAACTCTTTACATGTGAAAGTCCCCAACTCTTCACAGTGTCTTTAAATTTTCCAGTAGTCCCAGCTTTGGATCCAGTACAGAGCAAGCATGTCTCTGTGTCTCCAGCTTCTAGCCTGTTCCCAGTTCAGCTACTTTGGCTCTTGTTTTCCTGTCTAGCAGCTAGGTGAGGGGGCTGGAGGAAAGGCCCACCTATTAGCCTGTAGGGCGCTATCACTTAGTTGTAGCTCCTGCAACCCAGCTTGTTCTATTGGGATGCTCTTAAGTGGCCGGCTAAGGTCGCCGTCTTACAAATAAACTTGTCTGACCAGGCCAGCAACCTCTGCTCTTAGATTCTAACCCTCACTGAGTACAGCACCCAATGAATTGGAAGGAGCTCAGGGTATCATTCAGACCAACCCCCCATGAAACCCACAACATTGTTTTAATTTTCTCAGTCCTGCAAATAGGGATGGTGAGGAAATAAAATTTGATCCAAACCAGACATAATGGTGGTGTTCAAGGCTAGGGATGGACAAATATACCAATTTCGGTTCTCTTGGTTTCTCATTTTTCCAAACTTAAATTATCTACATTTCTGCATCAGTTTGTGAGTTTTATTAAAAACAAAACAAAACACCCTCATAAAATTTTAGTGCAAAGCTTTAGTGCAAAATTTTCCTAATAAAGAGTTGCATGCAGTTGTGACAACTATATGCATACTTGCAGGAAAATTTCTCCAATCTAATACATTTTTGTATGTTATTTTCACTATGCTGTTATGCACATACCCTAATATGTGCATTTGTTTTAAATTGACAGATTCTTCCATCTCTAAGTAAGAAGGTGGGCAGGAGGGCAGATTGAGGTTAGTGGGGCAGTGTCCCCATTTAACCGAATGGATGAGCTGATCTGCTGCTTTCAAGTTGCATTTCAACAAACTGCAATGCTCAGCCTAGACTGCAAAGGTGTTTCCGAAAATGATGCTGTGACTTACCCAGGTACGGCTTGATGAGGTTATAGTAAGCAGGGAACTCGTTGTGTCGGTCAGAGTAAGCCCTCTTGGCTTTTGGGTACAGGATATCCTTGGTAGTCTGAGGACACCCACCAATGTTGAGGGTCTTGGCATTCCTGTTCAAGAAAGGCAAGGAGGGAGAGGAAAGAAGAGGTGAGCGAGTTTCCGAGCCCTTCCACATTTCTCTCAGCTTTGCTTATTATTCACTGGAATGAAGGGGTCAAAGAGCTGAGCTCACTAGGTCATAGAACCATAGAATTCTAGGGTTGGAACGGACGCCAAGGGTCATCTAGTCCAACCCCTCCATTGCAGGAATCACAGCAAAAGAATCTCTGAAAAACAGCCATCCAACCTCTGTTTATAAACATCCAGCCCCCCCCCCAAACTGTGGTCCATGGGTCACCAGTATTTTGTTTATACAGTGGTGCCTCGCAAGACGAAAAGAATCCGTTCCGCGAGTCTCTTCGTCTAGCGGTTTTTTCATCTTGCGAAGCAACCCCATTAGCAGATTAGCGGATTAGCGCTATTAGCGGTTTAGCGGCTATTAGCGGCTATTAAAGTCTTAAGGGATTAGCGGATTAGCTGCTAAAAGGCTATTAGCAGCTTAGTGCCTTAGAAAAAGGGGGTGGGGAGCGGGAAAAAATTTGCGGGTTTTCGTCTAGCGGGTTTTCCGTCTTGCGAGGCATTCGTCTTGCGGGGCACCACTCTATATATTATTTCATTAATATCCCACCTTTTTCTCCAAAGACCCAGGGTGGGGCTGATTTAATCCCCACAACAACCCTGTGAGGTAGTTTAGGCTGAGAGGCAGGGATTGGCCCGAGGCCACCCCAATGCACTTTATGTTTGTGGATTTGTGAAGATGGGAAACTGCACATCCATTACACTCAATATACATATTGAATTTTAGTTGTACTTTAATTGCTTCTTTTATTTCCCATATTGTATTACGATTGGAATTCTATGGGATTCAAATTGTAACAGAATAAAATACAATATGTGAAGAGAAATTGTGCGCTGTAAAACTGCAGTAATGCACATAACCAAAAGGCCCACGCTGGAAGACCACAAAGCCCAAGATCTTAATAATCAAGTTGCACCCCTGGATTCTGCCTCTCCCATTACCATCCCACCTGCACACTATACATGTCAGGGGCTGGTCTGGATCGGAAGACTGGGGAATGCAATTACAGGGAGATCAGCTCCTAACAGAAGAGGAGGGGGATTATCAGAAGCTGCTCAGTTGAGAGAGGAGCTACCCAGCTATGAGATAGTAGCTAAGCAACCAGAAGGGAGGGAGCAGCTGGGCGATACATCAATCAAGAGTGGGGGAGACCCCCCTCCCTCCCCCCGAACTCAGAGGTCTGAGCATGTCAGAAAACAAAGGAGATGGGGGGGGGAGGAAATTCTTGTTGGTGTACTTCTTGCTGCGGAAGTGGGGAGGAGTCAGAGTAGGTAACTGATATCCTTGAGGAGGGTGGCCTGTTTGTGATTTCAACATAATGCTGTAATAAAAGGACAATAAATCTACCAAATGCTAATTAATTCTTATCGTTGAACCACCAGAAGGGAGAGGGGAACTCCCGTACTTGACAATACAGTGGTGCCTCGCAAGACGAAAAGAATCCGTTCAGTGAGTCTCTTCGTCTAGCGGTTTTTTCGTCTTGTGAAGCAAGCCCATTAGCGGATTAGCGGATTAGCGCTATTAGTGGTTTAGCGGCTATTAGCGGCTATTAAAGGCTTAAGGGATTAGCGGATTAGCTGCTAAAAGGCTATTAGCAGCTTAGTGCCTTAGAAAAAGGGGGTGGGGAGCGAAAAAAACCCCCCAGGAATCGCAAGACATTTTCGTCTTGCGAAGCAAGCCCATAGAGAAATTCATCCTGCGAAGCACCTCCAAAACGGAAAACCCTTTCGTCTAGCGGGTTTTCCGTCTTGCGAGGCATTCGTCTTGCGGGGCACCACTGTACATTTAAAATGCTGTGATACCACTTTAACAGTCATGGCTTCACCCAAAGAATCCTGGGAGATGTAGTTTGTTAAGGGTGCTGAGAGATGTTAGGGGACCGCTATTCCTCCTCCCAGAGCTACAATTCCCAGAGTGGTATAACCTCCCAAGGAATTTTGAGAATTGTAGCACTGTGAGAGGATTACGGTCTCTTAATGACTCTCCTCACTACAGTTCCTGGTATTCTTTGTGGAGAAGCCATTTGCTAAGCGGAAAGTGGACCTCTTTTCTTGCTAAGAGATGAAGAGTGTTAAAGGAGTTTACTCACTTGATAGCATTCTCTGTGATCGTTTTAAGCTGGCCTTGGGTCAAGGAGCACATGTAACGTCCCCCAACAGCATCCAGAGCTGTGGCATCAAACTGGCCTCCAGACTTGCCATATTGCTGAATAATCTCCCTGGCCTAAAAGAAATAATTTCCAACCCAAAACAGATTGGCTTGTAAGTATGTCTTACATGAGCAAAGCTAAGACACTAATTAATGAACTAGCCAAAACTCAGCTAAGTGTACTATTTTGACCTTTTACTATTTCTACCATTTCTATCCTTGTCCTAAAAGGAAATGTTCTCAGGGGTCTCACCACAGTGGCCGTACACCCCCAATGCACAAACCTGCACAAACCTGAGCAACCTTTGAAAACAATGGGTTTCAGGGCCATTCTGCAAATGTATATTTTTTGGGGAAGAGCTATTATTATTATTATTATTGTATTTATTTATATCCCGCCTTTCCCCCAGACAGGGACTCAGGTGGCTTTCAGATAAAATAGCCATAGCCCAGTGCTAAAGCACCTGCTTTGCATGCAGAAGGTCCCAGGTAAGAGTGGGAATATCATTTGCCTGTAACTCTGGAGATCTGCTGCCAGTCAGTGTAGGCAATAGTGAGCTAGATGGACATAAGGCAGCATCTATGTTCCACAGCAAAGTTGCAGAGCAGCTGCTTGGCATGCAGAAGGTCCCAGCTTTAATCCTCAATGGCATCTCCAGGTATGGCCTGAAATGGCCCCTGCCTGAAACCTCGGAGAGCAACTGCCAATCAGGCAATATTGAAGTAGGGTGGCTCAGTTGTCCGACATGTTATGAGCCAACTTCTATGACTTTTCCAGTGGATTTTGGTCAGCTGAACTAGTCTTATGAATGCTCTGTGCTGTCTCCACATTGTGGCTCATTCTAGCAACGTTTTATGCATTCTGAATATTCAGAAATCTGGTCTGAGGCACCAAAATGCACTGGGGTAGGCTGAAGGGGAAACAACTCATTAACTTGAAAAAGGTAAAGGATCTCTGACAGTTAAGTCCAGTCGCAAACGACTCTGGGGTTGTGGCACTCATCTCGCTTTACTGGCCGAGGGAGCTGACGTTTGTCAGCAGACAGTTTTCCAGGGTCATGTGACCAGCATGACTAAGCCGCTTCTGGTGCAACGGAACACCGAAACCAGAGCAGTACAAGGAAACACCGTTTACCTTCCTGCCAGAGTGGTACCTATTTATCTACTTGTACTTTTTGGTGTGCTTTCAAGCTGCTAGGTTGGCAGGAGCTGGGACCGAGCAACGGGAGCTCACACCGGTGCGGGGATTCGAACTACCAACCTTCCAATCAGCAAGCCCTAGGCTCAGTGGTTTAGACCACTATGCCACCCACTCATTAACTTTACCACCTGTTAAAAAAGCAGAGGAGAACAGAGGCATCATAACCTCTGTGTATTTTAGTGCCGTCCCTCTAAAACTTTGCAACCAAATGCACCTCTTTACGCATGTAAAATGTTTCCTCATGTTTTGCTTCTAGGAAGCGATTCACAAAATCAAAATAAACTTCTAGTTTGGAAAACGAGGGGAAGAAGTAAATCTGGGGAGGCTGTGCTTTTAAGGCTGACGTTACCACTTCATCATCAGGTGCATTGTCCAGCAAAGCAACAAGGGTGTCTGGCGAGCTGAACTTCCATTTCTTAATATCCTCAGGAGTCATTAGGCTGAGAATGCCTCCCATGCTACGGATAACCGAATCGGGATATCCAGTAGGATAGATCTGTAGGGATTGCAAAATAAAAATCACTGTTTGTGAATGCTGCTGGAGCACCTCTTGCCCTTTCTCAGAGCGCACATCAATCAGGAGACAGATTGCCTTATTGTGTGTGTGTGTGTGTCAGAGAGAGAGAGAGAGAGAGAGAGAGAGAGAGAGAGAGATACAGAGAGAGAACAAGAGAGTGAGAGAGCTGGTGCTCTTCAGGATTGGAGGGAAGGAATGCAGAGGAGATCAACAACAGGCAACTCCAGAGGCCATGACAGGCACAGTCACCCCCTGATGGGTTGGAGGTAAGAAGCAGGAATGTTAGGGAATTCTGATGACGAAGAAAAGGGGAGAGGAAATGGCTGGTGTTCACTTTTTCAACCCGTGTGCAGAACAAAAATCAAGTGAATTCAATCGATATTTGCTGGTGCTACAGCTTTCCATATACAAACAACACATAACTGATTATGCCCCCCCCCCCCCGCAATTTGCACTGAATTAATGGGGTGAAATAACATATTGACAACCTAACTTACACAGTTAACTATGTATATTACATTAGTTACATAATTTCATGACAGCAAGGCAAACAACATGGCATTTCACAGAGGACGAACTGGAGCACAACAGAAACAAGGCTGCATGAGACTAAGGCAGGCTGGAATAACAACAACAACAACAACAACTTATAGCCAACCCATCTGGCTAGGATTCCCCAGCCACTCTGGGTGGCTTGCAGCAGAATAGTAAAAATATGATAAAACAATAAACATTTAAAACTTCCCTAAACAGGGCTGCTTTCAGATGTCTTCTAAAAGTCAGATAGTTGTTTATTTCCTTGCCATCTGACGGGAGGGCGTTCCACAGGGCAGGTGCCACTACCGAGAAGGCCCTCTTCCTGGTTCCCTGTAACGTCGCTTTTCACAGTGAGGGAACCAGCAGAAGACCCTTGGAGGAGAACCTCATTGTCTGGGCTGAGCAATGGAGGTGAAGACACTCCTTCAGGTATACTGAGCCAAGGCCATTTAGGGCTTTAAAGGTCAGCACCAACGTTTTAATTGTGTTCGGAAATGCACTGGGAGCCAATGAAGATCCTTTAGGACTGTTGTATTATAGTACCGGCAGCCACTTGCGGTCACCAGTCTAGCGGCCGCATTCTGGATTATTTGCAGCTTCCGAGTCACCTTCAAAGGTAGCCCTACGCAGAGTGCATTGCAGTAGTCCAAGCGGAAGATAACCAGAGCATGCACCACTCTGGCGAGACACTGCCAGGCAGGTAGGGTCTTGGCTGGCACACCAGGTGGAGCTGGTAGACGGGGAAGGAAAGGGAATCGGTGCCACTTTCGCTCCTAGTCAGGAGACAGGCAGGGAGTGGGCTTGCTGAGGGCAGGCTGAGATTGGTGGGGCAGTGCCTCATTCACCTCAATGAATGAGTGGGGGTAGAGTGAACAAGACAGACAGACAGAGAGAGAGAGAGAATGCAAGGCCTCAATCTATTGATCTGCTTGGACCACTCTTCTTTGCCTGCAGTCTCAGATGAGCAATGGCTGAACTGAAGCCCCGGTTCCATGCCCCTCTTAGCAAACTATGAAAGCCAAAACATCGATTACCCGGTCCAGCTTTTCTTTAAGCACCATCAACTGCTCCTCAGTGAAAGCATAACTTGAGATCTTGTTGAGATTGGCCTGCAGGGTTGCGTCATCCAAGCACTGGCGTAATTCCTCATTATCGTAATAAAGAGGCATCAGCTCATCATCAAGCATCTCCTGTGTTATGGTCTTATCAGCTGGGCATCCTGGGAAGGCAAGACTCAATAGTTAACCAGGGTTGAAGAACTTGCACAACTGACAAGCCAGTGTGGATGCAAGAACATCAGAAGAGCCCTGCTGGATCCTATCAAAGTCCTGTCTGTTTAGGTCCACCCCTCTTGCTCCTCAGCCACAAGTGATTCAGAAGCATAGTGCCTCTGAACCAGGGAGTACAGACTATGTGCTGTAGGGTGCTCTCTGCTAAATACGTATTTGGAGAGAGGCTAAATTCTGTGACCTGTATTAACTATGCAAGTAATTTAAGGTTGGATTACTGCAATGAACTCTGTGCGGAGCTTCCCTTGTGCTTGATATGGAAGCTGCCGTATGCTACAACACAGCTGCTGGTGGGAGTGAGATCCTGTCTGCTCAGAGATTTGCGCTGGCTGCTGATTTGTTACCAGGCAAAGTTCAAGGTGCTACTGTTAGTATATCAAGCCCTTAATAGCTTGGGACCAGCTTGCTGCACTGCAAAATTTAGGGAAGTCTGAATTTTGAAGGGTGGCTATGTTTCACTTTGTGTGTTGTTTTGGAAAGGGTGAAATAGGTAGATTTGCCTTTAGATGCAAACTGAATTGAATTTCTCCCTCATCCCTAGCCTAGCAGGAGTTTCTGTTCATATGGAGAAGACTTCAGGAATGCCCCCTCTAATCCCCTCACTGTAAACTGAAGCGGCAATCTAAAGTCTGGCAATATAAACAGCATCTGTTTCACATATATTCAGGGTCCATTTCTGGTGTCTTCAGGTATGGGTGCAAATAGTTCCTCCCTGAAACCCTGGAGAGCCACTGGTAGTTAGTGTAAACAATACTGAACTAGATGGACCAATAGCCTGTCTCAGTATAATGCAACTTTCTGTGTTTCCTATGTAACAGCTTTATCATGGGATCTGCCGCTTGTGTTAATTGGCTCCAATGCTACCAGAGAATAGCTCCAGACTTAAAAGCAGTGTTGCTGTATACCTGAATTACGTTTCAGCCTGGAGGGGTGGAGGTTTTTCACAACAGATGCCAGCTGTTCTGTTGGCATATGGGTATGGTGTAAGAAGTCTTTCAGCCATGGTTTTAATACACCCTGCAGAAGGAAAAAGAAACACCTATGTGGTGAAGGATGTAAAATCTAGAAAATCTATGCGATTCTCAGTTAGTTAAACTGAATGCATAGATTCCTTTCCTTCTCCTGGATTTGGGGTTTGGTAGCATGACCAAGATGGTTATTTTTCAGAACAGAATATCGCAGCAAATAATATGCAAATGGTGGTGATGTTAGGTTTATCCCACCTTACCTTTCAAGATGGCTAACAAAGTCATCATTGCACAAAGCAGTTACAAACAGTTCAGTATAAAGTCACAGCAAACACAAGACCCATCGTATGAAAGATGGTTACTGATGAAGAATCATGAGATGTGACCTTTCCCTTGCCTGCTCTCATTTACAGAACTTCAGTGGCAGCACTAGTGATGGAAAATGGAACGCAGGTGGAAATTAATGAACACTTTGTGTTCTGGTTGGTTGTTATATATCAGTTGGTTTTTGCTTTAGCAGTCTCCTGCACAGGAAGGATAAAGGTTTGCAGTTGGAAGTTTTGCACAGGAGGGTCAAAAGTTTAAAAGGGGGTGTTTTGCTCAGGAGGTTTTGCACAACATTTTCGACTAGGAGCTTGACAATTAAGGGGAAACAGAAATTTAACAAGGTGTCCATTCTCCTTGCATTTGACTAAAGGTTGGAAGAAAGAGTGTATATAAGTTGAATTTGAAAATAGGGTAGAACAAGAAGTTGTGGAGATAAAGACTTGAAGAGGCTAGGCTGCTTAGGTTCAATTTATGACATTTGTGACAAGGATAAGTGAGGTCCACAATAATTCCCACTTACAATCCCCCCATCCTATTTTCCTGGCAAACAAACACGACCCAGAGCACAGCAGTTCAACAGAGACTTAAATACCCTTCTGCTTCCCCTTGATTATGTGAGGGCGGGGGGAAGAGACTTACTGCAGGGATACTTTGTAGGATGCTGCGATCAAATACAGGGAGCAAACCACTCAGTTCTTCCAGGGTAGAAGTTGACCATGTTGAAGGAAGCCTGAGTGGAAAGAAAGGGAATGGAAACTTGTCAGCAAGCTACATATCAGCACAATGGAACTCTGAAGTAGGGGCATGAGTTTCATGGAGAGAGAGTTTAAAGGATGTGCCAATCAGAAGCAATGTCTGTGACATTTAGAATATAATTTCTCCTTCTTTAGGCATTGAGCAGCTGCAGAGCACAAGGAGGACAAGGCAGCAGGGGCACTGCCCTCCTGCCACTGGTGCTGCATTTGCTGGGTGAGGCAGCAGTGAGATCAGGGAAGCTTTAGGTTGGTATTATTGGGACACCTGAAGGACACCACCAAGACAGGCTCCCCCAACCTCGCAGCACTGCTGCTCTCCCTCACTTGCTCCTGCTGGTGCCGTATAACCCGATGGAATACTGAAATACCGCTAAAGATGAAAAGGAAAAAATATAAAAATTCAAATGTTGCACACTTGCATTTTGCAAGCAGTAAACCAAAAGGATCCAACATCAAGTATTTGTCATTTAAAGCCTTGGTTTCAGATGCAGAACCTGTGCGACATTTCAAGATCATAGTTACTCCCTCCAAATCCATTTCTGCATGTGTAAAAATTTATTCCATGGTGAAATGAAAACTGTACTGTGTAAATTGGTCGTTGCTTTTCGTTTGTGTGAGATTCAGGTTTCTTAGGCAAAACCCACCTTTCAGCTACAGAGCATGGCTTTTGAAGCTGTGAAATTTATGGGCTGTAGCTTAGTGGTGGAGCATCTGCGTTCAAACCCTGGCATCTTCAGGAAGGGTGAGGAATGACTCCTGTCTGAAAACCTGGAAAGCTTCTGCAAGTAAGTGACATGGTAATAGCCTGACTCGGCTTTTTAGGTATTATTCTATATACTGACTCTGTATCTATGTTAGGCGTGACTTCCTCTTAGGGAACCTAGCTTTTGCTGCAAATATAACATTTCATGATGAGCATTTCCAGTCAAAGCCCCACAATTCTAGCTTTGAAATGCTGTTTGCACTAGCAAATGCAAATGAATTAGGTTCAGTGGCAATCCAAACAGATTTCTGACAACCAGTTTTCTTTTCAGGAGAATTAAGAAAACTCCAAAAGAGCGGAAACAAAAAAACAAAACCTGCAGTGTGATCCTACCCAAAGGAGGTTGTTCCACCTCTGAGGAGAGCTTGGAGTGCTCTGCTTTGTTCAATTGAGAAAGACAGGCACTGATTTAACTGCGTCAGAAAATTGTTGCCGGATGCTGCGATGTAGTCTGCACCAAGATCACAGACTAAGTGGCCCATCATTGCCGCATCTTCCTTGGTTACCTGTAGGTCATGGATGTCCTACGGAAAATCATTTGTAAAAAAATTGCGCAAGTTTTTTAAAAAGAGAAGCTATCAACATCTTAAAATAATTTAGTTGATTAATAACCTATATTTTAACCAAAGAATCAAATATATTTCATTAAATTAATTTCTATCTGTAATCCTGTATAGGTACTATTATGAGATATTTCAGAAACTGGGAGATAACTTGAGACTGAGTAGACCAATACTTGCTGCCTTTCAATTTCCCATGAAAAACACACCAGGACTTCAGTAGTCTAAAATCTGCTTCACCGATTAAAATTGACCCTCATTGATAAAAAATGTCTCTTTACAAATACATAAATAAACTAGAACAGTAGTTGACTCATCTACTAATTGTATTTTTTCAGTCTGGAGAAGAGAGATAAAACCCAGCTTCTGTCATGTGATATCAGGTGATTATTGGCAAACTGATTGTATTTCAAACTGAGGTCATGGGCATAAGAGATAAAACTGAAGTCTGTGCTGTGAAGAGTATTTTTTTCCAGGGTGTTCTTGAGTTAAATGGAAAGTTTCTTGGTCCAGATTGCCACTTATTTCGCACAGACGCAAGCTTGAATAAATGCTTTTGCTCTTTTAGCTACCCAAGGTGCCAGAATTATACTTTACTTACCAGGCAAGCTAATGCCTCTGACAGAAGCTGTTTCCGTTGTGGGGAATCTTTCTCCAGGACATCAATATTGGCTTTTCCGACGCGAGTGACATACTCCTTGCAGTTTTCACCTGCTGCAAGGTCTGAAGGCCTAGAAACAAGAAAGGATTAATGAATGTTTGTGCATATGAATCGACTCTCCCCACTCTGTGTTTAATAAATTAGAGCCAGTGTGGTGTAATGGTTAAGAGCGGTAGTCTCGTAATCTGGGGAACCGGGTTCGCGTCTCCGCTCCTCCACATGCAGCTGCTGGGTGACCTTGGGCCAGTCACACTTCTTTGAAGTCTCTCAGCCCCACTCACCTCACAGAGTGTTTGTTGTGGGGGAGGAAGGAAAAGGAGAATGTTAGCCGCTTTGAGACTCCTTAAAGGGAGTGAAAGGCGGGATATCAAATCCAAACTCTTCTTCTTCTAATATACCGCTGTGCACACCCCAGTCTCCAAGTGGCAAAAATATTTTAGAGGTTCTAGTGCTTACTTCTGGCTTCCTTGGAATGAAGATAACTGGAGACTGTGGTGTCTTTTATTAAGATGGTGGTTTTATTTGAACATATATACAACCTGAGGATAGGATGGAGGGGCTCACAGCATTAGTACTCCAACAGATCTTGCTTCTCCATTAGGTTGCTGGGGGAGAGGGTCTCCCCAAACCATAGCTTTGGATTCAGCACAGCAGAAGACAAGCCTCTCTCTGTCATTCCGGCTCTCAGTATCAGCCAGACTAAACAAAAGAGCATCCCCTGGCTTCTTGTTCTATTATCTACAAGACAGACAAGGACGTGGGGAAGAACCCGCTTCCTCCTGAAAGAGCATCACCAGCCAGTCATCTCCATAGCAACATGACCACTCTTTAGTCATGTAAAAGCAGGGTGCTTACAAGCCCGTCTAGGGTCAATGTCTTAACAAAGAGACTAGTACGGCCAGTTTAGTAATTCCCTCTGGTGGATTCCAACCTTACAAAGACACAATCACAAGCTTGGAAGGAACTCATGGGCATCATCCAACCCCACCACATCTTATAACACTACTCTAAATTTACCTTAAAAAGAGAAACAAGTCTTTAGGGTAGTTGTTTAAATCCTCTGGGGGTCCACTGAGCAGTACCCTCTTGGCTAAGCAGCTCAGCTGAAAAACAAACCAGAACATTCTGTCAGCAAGTAGAAAGAAGTACAAGCAGGTCATTTATTTCAGAAAATGGCGAGGGGATTTTCCCTTAAAAATAAAATAAAATAAAATAAACAACAACAACACACCCATCTGTGGTGGTTTTGCAGCTGGTTTTGCTAAATTTAAGCCCCAAAAGATTTCCTTTGCATATGCCACAATACCTGAGGTCATTGGGCTGGCTGAGAAGATTAGGGCAGACTGTGGGGACATACATACATACATAATTTTATTTGTATGGCGTCTTTCTACAGTTCAAACCATGCTCAAGGTGGTTTACAACACGAAAAAAACACACTTAACTAGAACATAACAAAATAAATAAAACATTAAAAATATGCAACCAAACTCTACAATTTCCACATATATCACAAGGTCTAAAATAAAGATACAAAAAACCCACAGCAACAACAGCAATAATCTCTCCAACAAAACCCCACAAACAACACCAAGTTCCCCATCACCTGCTACCTGAGGTGGTCTCCTTACCCTACCTAACTGAATGACTGGCCCCAGTTCTGTTACTATCTTATCCCCAAGAACACACACCAAGGATAAAAGCTGAGGCAGGAGATCTAATTCAGGTCTTTGAAAATACTTTCAAATCTTGATCTCAAAAAAAGCACTCAAGATGCATGCAAAGAAGCCGACCTGTTCTTCACTCAGCTGAACGTTCTTCTGCCCCAGAACGTTGAGTAGCTGTTGGAATCTCTCATCATCCATATCAGCAGCGACTGCACAAGTAACACCTTGCAGTATGGAAGGGGATAGGCTGAAAATTCAAAGGAGGACCATAAGCAATGAATAGATAGTTGTGAAGAACATCACCAGTGGTTTTTAAAAGGCGAGGGGCTCAGTCGAATGTGTATGCAGAAGAGAGGTGGGGTATCTTCTAACCTTTCTCCTCTTTTGCCTTTGAAATACTTAATATGGAGGGCTCATAATTCGATCGGGGCACCGGTGGCTGGTAGAGCCAACTAATTCTTGTGTTGTGGATTTGAGGGGTCAGTCTGGATCGGGGTCAGCAAACTTTTTCAGCAGGGGGCCGGTCCACTGTCCCTCAGACCTTGTGGGGGGACAGACTATATTTTTTTGGGGGGGGGGAATTATGGAAGAGCACCACAAGCCCCGGTGGCTGCTTATCTGTGTCTTGTGAGCAGCGGAGGGACGATGAGCGGAGCACGAAAGGGCATGCTTAAAATGGTGGCCACTCGAGCGCTGCTGCTGCTGGCACTAACAAAGCCCAGCTCCCTTCCTCCTCTAGGCAGGGCGGGGAGAAGCCAGGAGGAGGGAGGGAGGCACCGCCACCAGCGCTGTGTGAGGGAGAGGGGGGGAGAAGGAACAAACGTGCGCACCGGCGATCCACGAGGCGATTCCTGGACCATTCGCGGGCCGGATCCAGAAGGCAATTGGGCCTGATCCAGCCTGCGGACCTTAGTTTGCCTACCCAGGTCTGGATGATGGCCTGAGTCCCTTCCAATTCTTGGGATCCCATGTCCAGTGAGAGTTAAAATTGAAGAGAGGAGGCTGCTGGCCTGGTCAGACAAGTTGCTTTGTAAGAAAATAAACTGGCCACTGAAGTGTCTTCATCAGCATCCCAAAAAGAATGAGCTGGGTTGCAAGAGTTACAACTAAGTGACGGTGCCCTCTAGGTTAATGGGTGGGTCTTTCCTCTCCTCTCCAGACCATTCCTCTCCAATAAAGCCACCCATTTGAAAGAGTGTTATGAATAAATGTGGCATTTTTTCCCACAAAGAGGAAAAAGTCCAAAAAAGAAAAAGAATATTAGGGGTCAGCAATACCTGTGGATTTCAGGGACCCTCTTGATTATATCAGGAAACAACATGGCAGCCTATGGGAATAAACCAAGAAGAACATAAACAATTTCTGTTAATAACAAGGACACGTGATTCCTCCTTGATGTCCAGGAGGAGTTGGAAATAAGGGTGAGTCATCTCCCTGTCTCACCTGTTCTGGGGTCCATGGCTTGTCATTGAGATCTTGAATGTTGAACGTGTCACCAGGGACCAGCAGTGATTTTGGTAAATAGGGAACCAGACTATCCGGGGTGTATTTCACCAGGTCGTTAAATCCCGCTGTAGCAGCAACCAGCTAGAAAACAAAGTTATACTTCATGGGGGCAGACTTTTGCTGAACTGGATGACAGTCCCATCTAGCCCATCATGGCTGCTTTGTTTGCTTATTTAAAATACTTATTGATGACCCTTCATCTGTATGTTCCTGGGTGGTAGGCAAAAGTGTGAACACAATCCATTGGAATATAGATATTAGAGGTGTGCAGGTGGATGAATGTGGTTTGGGGGTGCTCTCCACCTTCCCTGAGTCAAAGCACAGTGTCAATAAACTGCAATAAGTCAGATCAGGGCCTTCACAAAACCTCATATCACTTTAAAATGAAAACTGAACCAAAATCTCTAAGTGGCCTTAGGAAGATCCAGGTTAAAATACCTACTGGTCCACAAAGCTCACTGAGTCACTATTTTCCCACTTAGCAGGGTTGTCTTGGTTGAAAATGCAACAGCAGGGATCGTTCAATTGATAATTTAAGGTTAATCCTGTTGGTGTTAAAGTCAACTAGCTGAGAAGGGCATGGGGGAAGGTGTTGCTTAGCAGTGCAGGCAGCGGTAAGATTTTTCCTGAGGTGGCATGTGCCTTGAGGTGGCTGTTGTTGTAAAGGATTACAATAATTATAATGTACGTGAAGTGCTTTTGAAAACACGAAAGCTGCTATTATTAAGCCTCTCTGTCAGTTCTCCTGAAAGGCTGGAAATTCTGAGCTTCCCCTCTCCTTGAAACCTTTCCATTCTGACAGGTCAAGGATCCTGTAACTAAGAACTACCGTAGTGCTTGAGTTTATTTCCCCCCTTCTCCCTCCCACCCCACTTTTCTTTTTGTGCCGTGTCTTTCAGATCGCAAGCTGCTCTGGGGGTTTGTTTTGGAGGAACAGAAGAATTTTTAAAAAAACTATTTAATAAATAATAGCATCGAAATGCTACAATGAGTTAACAGGAAAAAGAAAGGCCTCACCTTTTCCACAAATGCTGTTTTCAGAGTGGGTGGCACATTCTCCAGCTGCTTGGCAAAGCTTGGGACTTTAACAGCGTCCAAGACCACCTGGGCAGGTATGGATTCCAGGCTGGTGTGGCTTAACCCAACCACCAAACTCCCAAGTGCTGCAAGGCTCTGGCCATCCTGAATCTGTAAATAGGAAACTCTTAGCTGTAGGAACCAGGTTGGGCATCCAATAGTCAACTTCACCCAGAAGACTGAATTGGTGGTTTGGAGCTAGGAGACACTGCAAGCCCACACTGAGCCATGTTCTTAAGGGACTTCTACATGAACTTTATATATATCTATATAAGTATAAGTATAAATTATATATATATATATATATATATATATATATATATATATACACTTTTCATTTTACAACAAACACAAAACATAAATTTGAATTATTCCACATCATAACTTGACTCCCCACCCCATTTTTGTGGTTTCTTACATTTACAGTATACTGTTCTTTACTGCATTTCCATGTTAACGCCATTTATTGTTTATCCCAGATAGTCAATATATGTTTTTTGTCACTGCATGTTTTTACTTTAATCCTGCTAAAGTCTTAATTTGTTTACAAGAGTTTTGTAAATATTCAATAAACGGTTTCCATGCTATATTTTTAAAAAATCGTCTTGATTTCTTATTCGTCCAGTAAGTTTTACCATTTCTGAGCATTCTAATAACTTATGTTGCCATTCTTCTTTAGTCGGGACATTTTCCTTCTTTCTATATGAGCTTTTGACCTATTTCTCCTTGGACCGATTTCTTACCAGTATCATTCTGACCTGCTAGACACTGGGGCCAATGTGCACATAGGAAACTGCCTTCTGCTGGGTCAGACAATTGGTCCATCTAGCTCAGCATTGTTCACATTGACTGGCAGGGACTCTTCAGAGTTGCAAACTGGGGTGCTGAACCTGGGAACTTCTGCATGCAAAGCAGTTACTCTACCACTGAGCTACACCTCTTCCCCCAAGATTTGCCAATGGGCAGCTCCTGTTGCCAAAAAACCTTCAACTTCTGGCAGAAGTTCCCTGTACCAGGTGAGACGTTTTTCTTCACTCCCATGTCTCCTCAAGGTTCCTGCTCAGCTGTATGTATTTCATATGCAAGGGGACAATGTTCTTCTCACCTGGTATCCAGAACTGAACAGTTTCTCCAGGATGGCGCCAGCCTGTTCAGGGTCCCAGCCCTGAACTTTGCTCAAGGAAGGCAGAGAAGAGGCTAGCATGTTGCCGGGGATGCAGTTCTCAATCTGCTGCACTGAGAGTCCGAGAGCCTTCTGTCCCAGGGAGTTCAGGATTGCTGGAGAGAATGTGTCACACTGGCTGCCTGGCAAGCCAGCAACCTGGTGGCAGAAGAAGAATGAATGACCCTGGGCCCAGACTGAGGCAGAGGGGAATCACATGTGCCCAAAGAAGTCATGACCCCCTGAATCCATCAGTATTCCAGATTAATAGAAGCTTGGGAGCAAGCTTGTTTTCTGCTGCTCCAGAGGGTAGGAGCCAAACCAATGGACTCCAACAACAAGAAAGGAGATTCCTACTAAACATAGGAAAGAACTTTCTAATGGTGAAAGTTGGACTCTTCTTCATCAGAGAAGTGGACTCTCCTTCATCGGAGGCTTTTAAACACAGGTTGGATGGCTATCTGCCAGGGATTCTTCAGCTGTAATTCCTGCATTGCATGGGGATTGGGCTGGGTGAGTCTTGGGTGTTTCCATTAGCTCTACATTTCTGTGATTCTATGGATAATGAACCGGAGGCTGCAGGGGCACCAGATGAGGAGCTGGAACCTCCCAGACTATTGGGGCCCATAGATTCAGAACCTGGACTGTCAAAGACATCTTCCCCGACCCTGAAGAAGCAGATGCCTCCCACCACAAATTGCCAGTCTGGCGACACCAGGGTGTGCACGCTGCAGAATGAAAGAGGTGTGTGTGTCTTCAGACTAGAGGGTTGGTTTGTTTCATAAAATTTATACACCACGATATTGTAAAAAAAAAAAAAAATCTCAACAGGATTTACAGACAAGATAAAACAATAAAATTACCAATAAGAAGAATTAACACCAATAATTTGACCAACAGCTTTGCTTCTGTTGGTGTGAGTTGCTCCTTTGGAGCTGTCCGTGGTCCTCAACCTTTGACCTGCCTTGACTTCCAGCCTTGCTGCCTTCTCTCTGTGGGTTCTGGCTGTCTCACCTATATTCTAAGCTTATTTGGGCAAACACCTGGACTCTTTGAAGCCCACCTACCTTATCCATACCAGTCTTTCTTTTGCACTATTGCAGGGCTGGGGGACATCGGGCCTCAGGTTCCAATGTGGCCACCCAGGAATCTTCAGCTGGTCCCTGGAACTCCTCCCAAGCCCCATCCCTCACTAGTCATTTTTGAATGTTTTGTCTGTCTGGAATTTGATCAGCTGTAATGATGCCTTTGTGCTTGGCTGGATGGGAAGAGTAGTATCAAATGAGTGGCCCTTTTTCTTTCTTTTTCCAATTGGTAATTCTGGCTGGTCTTCCTTGGCCATCTGTTGCCACAGAGCTGGAACAGTAATAACAGCCTGGATTTTTTGGTGCTTGTTTTACATGGAGCTGCAATGAACTCCATAAGAACATAGGAAGCCGCCATATTCTGAAGCTACATTCACACGAGCGTGAGACTCTTAATCTCAGAGTTGTGGGTTCAAACCCCATGTTGGGCAAAAAGATTCTTGCATTGCAAGGGGCTGGGTTGGACTAGACAACCCTCGTGGTCCCTTCCAACTCTACAATTCTATGATATCATTTGAAACAGTCATGGCTTCCCCCAAAGAATTATGGGAACTGTAGTTTGCTAAGGGTGCTGAGAGTTGATAGGAGCCACCCCTGTTTCCTACTCAGAGCTACAATTGCCAGAGTGGTTTAACAATCAACCCTTCTCAGGGAACTCTGGGAATTGTAGCTCCAGGAGGGGGAAACAGGGACCTCCTATTCCAACTCTCAGTGCCCTTAACAAACGACAGCTCCCAGAATTATTTGGAGGAAGTCTACACTGACTGGCAGAGGCTCTTCAGGGTTTCAGGCAGGAGTCTCTCCCAGCCATACCTGGATTCGGATTGAAACTGGGACCTTTTGCATGCAAAACAGGTGTCCTACCATAGAGCTACAGCCCCTCCATAGCAAGAGGAAAGCCCAACAAGTATGCACAAGCCAAGAAAATACTTACTGGAAGCTTCAGCGCCGAACTGGCAGTAGCTGCCATCACCCAACCTGAAAGACACATAAGGCTTCAGGGGAAAAAAACCACACACCTCTTCGAATCAAATGCAGCTCACCTTTGGAAATCTGGCCCAGCAAATGTCCTTTGTCAAATGCTTCTTTTGCTTCAGCAGCAAAAACAAATAAAGTCCCCCAAACTGTTATTTGCTCTGCTTGGCATAAACTGGGGCTCTGACAATACAGCACTTAGGTGTGTGATGCTAGAAGATAAGCCCTGGAGAAGGCACATGTTGTGCACCTTCCCCTCCCCCCCACAGTTGGAAAAGCTGGCCCTTCCAGTAGGCAGAGTGGGGCAAGTCCTGGTGTGGTGGAGAAGGCAACCTCACTGTTGGAGTTTATTTATTCTGCTATCCTTTGATTGACCGCTCTTTCCCCGTTTGTCTGTGACCAATCTCGGTGTCTCGGTGTCTCTGGCCGATGCCAGAGCCCAGCAAGCAGCTGCTTGTTCAAATATGCTTGTCAGACTTGCTCATTTGCGCCTGAGTGACATCAAATTTTCCATCATCTCCCTAATATGTATTTTGAAGTACTGATAACCAATGACTTTAGTGCTCTTCCAGAGTACAGTGGTACCTCGGTTTACAAACATCTCAGAAGTCGAACATTTCGGTTTTTGAACGCCGAAAACCCACAAGTAACTGCTTCGGTTTTTGAATGCTTTTCGGAAGTCAAACATGCCACGCGACTTCCATATTGAGTTTTCCAGAAGTAAATGCTTATGGAAGTAACTGCTTTGGTTTTCGAACGTTTCGGAAGTTGAACGGCCTTCCGGAATGGGTTACGTCCGAAAACTGAGGTACCACTGTACCTTTAATAGCAGACCAAGGCTTTACATTTGGTGGGAGACTAGAATTTACTGCAGAGTAAATTAATACAGCACAGAACTGGTGGGAGAAGAGCTTTCGACAATGTACCATACAAATGTGGAAGGTGGTTCTCAGTCAGTCACCCTAGCATGAATAATGGGACATTAGAGGTGTCTCCCTCTTTCTGTCCATAAAAAAGTTGGAGGGTTTACAATTAATAACATATAATATAAATAACATGCTCTCCTATCATTTGCTTTTGCATGCTCCAATTTTCTTCTAATTATATGATGGCAACACCCAGATGTGAATCCATAAAGAAAAGGGCTATAATGAGGCCCAAATTAGATGTTCTCTTGAATGTATCATGCAGCTGGTTATCTTGTTTGTCCTAAAATAAACTTAGGTGTGCACAGGAAAGGAAGGCTGATCTCTTCACTTCTCACTGCAGTGAGATTTTTCCCCCAGCCCACACAGCTAGGAGCATTAGGGAAATGTCTTAAAAGGTTTTTAAAAAGGACTCCCCCCTCTGAAGAATTCAAAGGCCCTAATCCTCCCCCGTTCCCCAAAAATCTCTCCCATCACTTGTCAAAACGGTTTACTTCCTTCAAAATATTTTGGAAGTTTTCCCCAAACCCAAACTGGAACCACTATTTTTGCTCCTGCTACATTATAAAGTTTTGTGGCGGTTTAGAAACCTGAGAATCCTCTCTTCAGAAGATTACGAAGCTGCTTTTTGCCTCTCATATTGCCCAAGCAGGACTCTCTAAAATTTACCTCAGCGCTTTATTGTATTAGGTTATTTGTTCACAATTTATAGTTCACCCTTCAGTGGCCAGTCAAAATTATCTAAAATTCACCTCAGTGATATGCCATGTTTAGCTACTGGTATTTGTTTTTACTATTTACTATTTATTTGTTTTTTTCTATTTTGCCCGTCACTAGCCAGTCAGTCTTCTCAGGTTGGCTCAGGTGAATTTCAGTGACATCTTGGGAGCTGACAGCATCCAAACATACTGTACTCACCAACCATAACAATGCAAGCAAATACTCTTGATCGACGTAGCATTATTCCAAATGGGTCCCTCCCCATGGTTAAATCTGCTCTCTCTAGGAAAAAAACCACACAAAGAAATAAATGAAACCAATTTCAATTTTGGTCCTAATTTTCTTCAAGTTTCCCTGATCATCAAAAGAACAGGAAATTAATTAGAAACGCAGCATTAAAGGCATTCCAGAATTTGCAAACACAGAGACCTCAGCAGTGACGGATTTAGGGAATTATGGGTGGTTCTCCAGCTCAGGGCACCAAGCTAAGGGGGTGCAAAATAATAATAATATTGAGAAGATCCATGGCTTTTTTCCAGCTGGAACATGCTGGAACTCAGCACCTCTCAGGTGGGTGCTGTTGCCATTATAAGAGAATGAGGAAGGCATTCACAGTGCATTGCAGCACCTCTTTTTCTAGAAAAATAGCACCGTGATGATTCATTAAAAAGCAACTAGACCAAATAGATTATTCTGAAAATAAGAAATATTGGGGGGGGGGGGGTTGGGGCCAAATTTTGTCCTCGCTCAAGGCTCCAGAATTCCAGAGTCCACCTTTCACCTTAGAAACTGTGTCCGACTTACCAAAACCGCAACATTTTTGCTTCTCTTTAAGGATTTTTTTTAAAAAAATGCTTCTGAACCCCTCTTCATTTCAATGATGCCAGAGCAGTTCACAATATAGTGCATTAAAAATCCATATCTTGAGTATGTGCAACCCTGTTAGGGCTTTAAATAATAATAGTAGTAATATTTATTATTTAGATAGCACTTTAGCTGATTCTCACAATGTGCGTAAGTTTAAAAAATGGACAGGGCTTGATGGAGGAGCTGCAGTTTAGATGAGAGATTCGTGGAGAAAAAGGAAAGGGCAGGTTTCCCTTCAAGCAACAAAACTCACCAAACTATCTAGCAGAGGGCAGAAAAGCAGAGCACGAAGCATCTTTTTTGAGCAAAGTACATACCTGCCTCCTTCTCCTCGTGTGCTGGGCTGAAAGTGACAGGCTCCAAGTGCTCTGCTTTTCATTATGAAGGCAGGGTGTGACTCCTCTGCCTCTAATACCTTCATCTGAAGTGAGAGGACACATGTCAAGTGCCAACCGCACCCTGTGGTTTGTGGGTTTGTTTATTTATTTTATTTATTATTTTTTCAAAACCTTTTCTTTATTGTTTTTTCTTAACGATTCCTCGCTCCCTCCACCCATCCCTACAACTCCCCTGACATTGTCCAAAAAAGCATAATTATATAAGACATATTAAAGGCAAAACAAGAGGTCACATTTAAATTACACACACACACACAAATGTATCATTCCAGAAATTACAGTAAGTCTTCCATGTTTCTTTGTTAAAGAAATTTTATTAAATTTTATTATTTATTAAAATGTCATTTCCTGTCAAGGATCTTGTTGGTCAATTCTTCCATCAGAATTAGGCCCCAGGCTTGTGCCAGCCAGATTTCAAAAAAAGTCCACATCCAAGGATCTCCAACTCTTAGACACTGCAAGGTGAGTTGATGTCCTAAGGTGAATAATCAACCAATTTTATTTTTTAAAGAAAGGTTTGGCAACTGGGTGAGATATTGTGTGTGCATCCATTAGTTCTTGCTGTACCTCAGGAAACAGAGACGCAACAGGAAGGCAGAGGAAATCCTTATCTAATCCTCTTTTAAGGCCATCCAGGTTGATGGCCATCACTGCCTCTAGTGGGAGCGAGTTCCATAGTTTAACTCTGTGCTGCATGAAGAAGTCTAATGTAGGATAGCTCAGTCAGTAGAGCACGAGACTCTCAATCTCAGGGTTGCGGGTTTGAGTCCCATGTTGGACAAAAGATTGCAGGGGGTTGGACTAGATGATCCTCAATGGTCCCTTCCAACTCTACAATTCGATGATTCTCTGTGCTGTCAGTGTGAAGACAGTTGGTGATGGAGGACTGCAAGAGGTGATGCAAGGGACAGAGTGGGAACAGAGAAAGAAAGTGGGAGTTCAATAAAGAGGCGAACGGTAGGCAGAAGATGAGAAGAAGGGCTTTGCACCGGATTCAGTCAAGCCATTAGCAAAAGTAAGCATATTTGGAGGGCCTTGGATCAGTGGCGGAGGAAGTGGGGTGCAGTGGGGGTGGGCCGCCCTGGGTGTCACCACTCGGGTGGGGGGGGTGACAAAATGCCAGGTGGCACTCACCACAGGGTCTGCAGTGTGCCAGAGCCACACATCTCTCCTGGGAGAGATGCGGTGGCTTGGGGGCACACAGGCTCCACTTTGCCCAAACAGTCCGCCTGCTGCCTCCCCCCCCCAGCTGTAGGGCAGCTGAGTGGGAGGAGGCAGGCAGACTCCGGAGGCCCCGCAGTGCACCCTGCCCCTATGGGAGGCGTACTCTACCCCTGGGAGCACTGCCCCAGGGGCCCGCTGCCTTGGCTGAGTCAGGTTTCACAGCCACAGATCACTACAAGTCTGGCTGGATTGGCAGAGGGTGTTCTGTGGTTATCAGGGGGCAGCGCATCAGGCAGGAAGGAGAAACAGCAAGGCCAAGACCTGTCTGATCAGCTGCTGCATCTTCCCAGAAGAAGGTAGGCCCAAGGCTGAGGCTCCACTTCATGCCTGATGCCCTTCCTTGCAGGATCAATACCTCCACACTACAGCTCCCTCCCGCATTGGAATCCTTATGTACCATGGTGCATACTAGAGTATTTCACAGGTTGAGTACGCTACAAGTTGATGGGCACTGCCATTCAAATAGTGTGTGTGCGCGCTGTATCTTGTACAGTGGACGCTCGGGTTGTGAATGTGATCTGTGCGGGATGTACGTTCGCAACCCGCAGTGTTCGCAACCTGCAGCTGCACGTCTGCACACGTGCAGGTTGCGATTTGGTGCTTCTGCGCATGCGCAACTGCCGAAACCCGGAAGTCACCCGTTCCGGTACTTCCAGGTTTCGGTGGGTCCGTAACCTGAAAAAACGCAACCTGATGCGTCTGTAACCCAAGGTATGACTGTAATAGCTCCCCTGCCCCGCAAGCTGGCACCACTGTCCCCATGCTGCTTGAAGGAGTGAACCACTGACTCATCTCACTGCCCAACTTTGCCCTTTCAAAGCACAGCCATCACTCTTCCTATTATCTGTTGACATATCTAACACCTTTCGTAGGCTTAACATGATGGACCTTTGATTGACTCTTCCCAGTGAGTGACTCAGCCCCGAGGGGGATCAATTCCTCCTGGCAACACCCTCAATGCAAGCAGAACTGGTCACTTCCCCAAAATTGAGCAACATCCCTGATCTGGAAGGATCAAAATCAAAAGAGGCGTTGAACAAAAAGATCAGCGACTAGCTCAAAATCCTACCATGATGAAGAAAATGCAACAGAATCAGGCACTTGTTGAGGGCCCCACCATTGTGAAGATGTTTGCCATCTCAAATCTGGAGCTGCATCTGCTATCCTCTTCCCAGGCAGCTTGGAAACATAAAAATAAATAGCAAAAACAGACAGACTTCAGCGTAACACTCAAAACGGAAGTGTTGCACTCAAATCGGAAGCGTAGCTCTCAAAACAGAGGATTTTCGGCTTCTGAAAATAGTTTGCAAACCAGAAGACTTACTTCTGGGTTTGCAGTGTTTGGGTTCCAAGTTGTTTGAGAACCAAGGTACCACTGTATTTTGCTTTGCAGACAGGGGATTTCTCCTCCCCATGATCTCAGTATTAATCAATTCTACACTCACAATAAATGATCCATTGACATGGTAACCAGCTTTTAGTTGGCGTGCTTTCCTCTCCCCTCCCTCTCCCCTCTCCTTTTGTGCTATGCCTTTCAGATTGCCAGCCTGCAGGCAAGAACTTTTCCTACATATTATAGGGTTTACATTACATGGCTCCGGGTGCTTTTGCTGACACACAAGGTAAAATGAATGATGCTTTCAATGGATGGATGGATGAGCAGTGACGAGTAGGTTAGATACACCTCTAAGTGCCATGGGTGAATGGGGCTGGGGAATAGGGAGATTGAATATGTAACCCGAGGCCATGTTGTTCAAGAAGGCAAACACTACTCATTCCATGCTATTCATCCTGTTCCCACAAGGTGTGGCACAATTATTTTACTCACCACACTGGGATTCTCTGGATCACTCACCAAATGCCTTCTTTTCCTTTACCCCTATGTCAGGAAATATAAATATTTGGATAAAACTGTGCACTGTAATAGATGGCGCTAGTTGCTCTGACAGGCCACTAAACAGTGAAGAGTGCCTTGTGAATTCTGGACATGTTCTGGACAGGCAGTAGGAAATGGGGAAAGGAGATTTTACAGAGGGTGAGATTCACAAGTGGGTGAGATTTACAGTGGGTGAGATTCACAAGAGCCAAAGCTTTGCTCTTGGATTGAAGGAAGAGGCCATTGCAAAAAAGCCTTATCCAGTTAAGTTATTTTCAGGGTAAACCAACTAAGTAACTAACAAAACAAAACAAAACAAAACAAAACAAAACATCAAAACAAAACAAAACAAAACAGACACTCAGAAGGTCGATGTAATTTTAATCTGCTTTGGTATCTTAACTTTTCTACGTTTTAAAGCATGACTGTACATTAGTCTTGATTTTATTGTTTTATCTTTTTGTAAACTGCTTTGAGGTTTTTGGTATTTTTTACAATCAAGCGGTGTATAAAATTTATGAAATCAATAAAATAATTGAGGCATTTCCATTGTCCATTATTTGCATGTGCTCCCCAGATTTCTTTTCTCGCCAGACTCAGTTGGTGTTATATAAGAGACTTTGCTAATGCGAACAAACCACCGTTAAACAAACCCCAGATTTGTGCTATGTGCAAACCTGGCCACGACTTATTTGTGAAAGCCCCCTCCTCATCTTGAAATGTGATGGTCAAATGATTGCCTTTCTTGGTTACTTTGTTGGTTGGAAAGTCTCACTGGATCTCCGTCACAAAGTTCTCAAGCTCCAATCTGGCTGGGAAAGCCAAGGTCAGGCCAAGAGAAAGCGCAAACCAGCTTGATTTCCGCTGTGCTAGAGGAAAATCCGTCATGGCACAGCCTGGATGGCCAAGGTGGACTTTGACACTGCCAAAATGTTCAATGTACCTTGCAAAAGCGTCAGAACCTAACCCACCCATGTCAACCTTTTATTTTCCATCTTCAGCATAATACAGATTGAAGGCTTGTTGGAACGCCGTGGTGTCCTGGACTCTTTCCTGTTATGTCAAAATGAGGGATTATCAACTCTTCACCCCTTTCTTGTGAAGTGCTCCTGTCCAAAGTAAACCAGCAAGCAGCAAATCAAAGCCAAACTTGTTCAATAGATCCAAGATCTGTAACCGGAAATATTGTTCTTTGTTCTCTTTTTCCTTGTTCTAATTTTAAGAACACAATAAAATATATTGGGCAGGGGGGAATAAAGCCAAACAGACCCGCGGCAAAGTAGATCTGGGGCCAAGGCTGCTTCATATGCCGGATGTGGGTATTGTTTTTATATGCATGAAATTGTTTCTAGGCTTAGCCTCAAATATCATGCAGTCCTATCTTTACGAGCTCTCTCTTCAAAAACATTGCAAAGGCTTTACTCTGGTGTGTTTAAACATCCTTCCATCAGCAGTCCTGGAGGGGATTTCCCTCCAATACTCCCCCTCCATTGTCAATGCAAATGTCCCTGTGAATTTGGAGAGGTAGAATTGGTAACTCATGTTCTTATGTGTTGCTCCTTTTATTGTGGTACTGGTATGATTTTTATGGAACTTTTTTTTTTTTTTTACAGAAATTCCCAGGACGATCAGATGCAATTTATGCTTCCTTGACTCCTTTCAGGTCAGAAAACATCCTCCTTTTCTAGGGTGGCTAAGTATTGTGCTGCTGCAAACTTTTAATTTTGTTCTTTATGCCTCGTGCTCTATAGTATGATACAGTTACAAGCAGGGCCATAGCTGTCAACCTTCCCTTTTTTTGCAGGAAATTCCCTTATTCCAGCGCCATTTCCCGCTGCTTCCCGCTGCTATCCCGGATTGTTAGATATCCCGTAGACTGTACCCGGGACAGGTGAGGCTGCTGATCCCTTATTTTCGAGGCTGCTGATCCCTTATTTTCGAGGTTCCCCAGGACAGGTGAGGCTGCTGATCCCTTATTTTCAAATCTGAAAGTTGACAGCTATGCGCAGGGCCCGCCCAATATATTTTGGCACCTGAGGTGAACCACAAAATGGCAGCTCCCTCCCTGCTAGGGAAGAAAGTGGGAGGGAATATCAACATCAGGAACAAGGCGGGGGGGATAAAGATCTACATCAGGATCCGCGGTCCCTGTGGATCCTGCCACTTGAGGCAGTCACTTCAGCTTGCCTCATTGGTGGGCCAGCCCTGGTTACTAGTAATTTTATTGATATTGTTTTCTATTTTGTTTTGTATTATTTTATAAATTTGTACAAAGTTTCTGCTTCAGTGAGTGTAATAAAGAGAGTGAAGGAATTATTTTGATTGTTTTGTTTTTATATATGAAACTGATATGCTTTCAGACATACCATTTTTGTATTTTTTAAAAGAATGTTTTTAGAGTTTTTATCATTGCCACTTCAATGTATTTAGAAGAAGCAATTCATAAATGGAAATGAATTCATATGTCCACCCATCCACCTCAAATTCCTCTCTTCAACGGTATGTCAGATATATTGGTACCCATTTCCTGCTGATTCTGTTGGGCGCAACCAGTCTCCCATTTAAAACAGCTTCAGATTCTCATAGTTAAATGGGCTGTTTGTTCCGACCTGAAAACTTATTTTGTTTTGGAGGGTCAATAGCTCAGTGGTAGAGCATCTGCTGTGGACACCTGAGGTCCCAGGTTCAATCCACAGCATCTGCAAGTAGGGTTGAAAAAAGATAACTAAAAATGGCCACTAACCTTGATAGCTATCCTCCACAGTCAGAGGCAGTCATACTTCTGAATACCAGTTGTTGGATATCACAGGAGGGGAAAGGGCTCCTATGCTCAGGTCCTACTTGTGGGATTCCAGCAAGCTCTCCATATGTTCCTGAGTTCTTTCTCTTGTCCAAAACCCTGCTGAGTTACTGCCAGTCAGTGTGGACAATACTGAGCTAGAAGGACCAATAATCTGACTTGCTATAAGACTGCTTCCTATTTCCCCTGGTTTCTACTCTCCTAATGTCAGGGAATGGGCTGAAGCGGAGGACTGGGGAATGCATTCTCAGGCAGAGCAGATTCTCTTAGAAGAGGAGCTGGAGGGGGAAGATTCAACACCCCCCACCTTGCCTACAGCTGTCTCAGAAGCTGAGACAGACACAGAGCAACTTAGGCAGGAGTTACTTAGCTATGAGATAATGGCAAGAGAAACAGAAGGGAGGTGACAGATAGCAGAGACGTCATTAGAGAACTAGGAGATCCGACTGTATTAGAGAGCAAAGGATGCAGAGAGGAGGAGGAGGGACTTCCTGCTGGCGTGCAGGACGTTGCTGGCAACGGGGAGGGAAGGATTTAAAGTAGCCAACTGCTCTCCTTGTGGAGGGATGTGGATTTTTGCTTGCAACCTGATGCCTGAATAAAAGGACTATAAAAAACAAACTGCTCATTAATTTTTATCTGTGAAGTTACCGAAGGTAGAGGTGGATTCTCCACCCATGACACCTAACCCCCTTCCCCCAGCCTTCTCAGGCAGTCACCTCGCTTTGCCTAATGGTTTCATCGGGGACGGACGTTGGCCTTTAAATTTTCAGCGGTGCCCATTGCAAGCCCAGAATTCTGCGCACCCTGCCTCTTGCCTCCCATTCTGTTCATTTCACTATGTCATAGTTGTGACACCCTGAAGTGTCCCCCCACCCCCGCTGGTTTGGCACCCAGTGCAGGGAAGCAGTGGTTCTGCCCTAAATCCACCTCTGGTTTCATTCCAGATCACCCCATTTCTCCTTGTGCTGTCCTTCTTTGCTGTGCTTCCTGCATTGTAGGGGCTTGAACTAGTTGACCCTTTGGATCCTTTCCAACTCTACAGTTCTATGTTTCTGATGCCATGTGCACAGTCAGTCATATTCCCCATTGGCCAATCACAAGATCCATTTGCAGAAATTCAGGCTGCAGAAGCACCTCGTCTTCCTGGCTCTTTGGACAGGTATTCTTAGTCACACCTGTGAGAGGGGAGGATGAAACTTGTCAGGACAAATGCCCTCCGCCGCCACACCTGCCGAAGTGTTCCAGGTAATTACCAGGAGGCATTTGTTTGTCTGGGGCTTATTTTTAAAATGGGAGCCACTTGTACCTTTCAAGGAATGTTTCTGACAGAACATGTAGTGACTTCTTCACTTTTTCAGCCAATGCTCTTAGATTCCAGCTGGAGAAGTCTGCACTGCTGTTGTGCGTTTAACTTTCTTCTTCAGGCATGGTCGGGCTTGATTTGTCATCCACACTGGTCCAAAACAGTTGAAGAAACTTTATGATTCCTGCCCCCCACTTCAAAGCAAGTCTGCAGCGATTCAAAGGCCTTCCCAGAAAGCTAGCAACGTTGCTAACGTTAATGTGAAGGGGAAGTGCTGTGGCTCAGTGACAGAGCATCTGCTTTGCATGCAGAAGGTCCCAGGTTCAAACCCTGGCGTCTCCAGGTAGAGCTGCAATAGCTACCAGGTCTGAAAGTACTGCAGAGCCACTGCCAGTTAGTACTGAGCCAGGTGGACAAATGTTCATATTTTCCTTACACCCACCTATATGCAGAATTGGGAGCAGCAGCAGATGTGGGTTGTCTCTGATTGTTACTATAGTTGTATGCTTTTATCACTCTCACAGCTTTCTCCTGATTGAAGTGCGGAGTGTTTGAGGACCGGGACATTTGTAGGGAAACTAAGATGCTTGTTTACAAAGCTATTGTACTACCAACCTTACTATATGCTTGTGAAACATGGACCACTTACAAATGCCACCTCCAACACCTCCAAAGATTCCATCAATAGTGTCTCTGAAAAAAATTACACATCACTTGGGAAGACAGGGGAACCAATGCCAGTGTACTGGAAGCAGCAAAGATCACCAGTGTTGAAGCGATGATTCTTCAACATCAACTTTGTTAGACTGGCCATGTTGTGCGGATACCTGATTATCACCTTCCAAAGCAACGGCTCTATTCTGAACTTAAAAGGCAAATCTAAAAAAATGTAGTATAAACACAAACAACAGGGAAACACTGACCTGCGAGCGCTCCAATTGAAGAATAGCCTTTACCAAAGATGTCATGAGCTTTGAAGACACTCAAACTCAGGACACAAGGGAGAAACATGCTAAGAGGAAGGCACGCTTGGCAAATCCTCACCTTGATCAACTCCCACCCGGAAACCTATGTCCCCACTGTGGAAGGATGTGTGGATCCAGAATTGGCCTCCACAGTCACTTATGGACTCACTGTTAAGATAAGAATGTGTTCATGGAAGACAATCTTACTAGGCTATGAGTGATCACCAAAGATGCTTTTATCTGTAATGAAAAACAACAGAAATTCATTTAAAAAACCCACCAGTATCAGCCCACTTAAAAATCTTACATGAAGGGGAAGAAGTGTCGCTCAATGGTAGAGCACTGGTGCATCTAGCTTAGAATTGTCTACACTGACTGGCAGCAGCTCTCCAGGGTTTCAGGTGGGGAGTCCTTCCCAACCTCTACCTGGTGATGCCAGGGATTGAACTTGGGACTGTCTTCAGGAAAAGCTGATGTTCTAACACTGAGCTACGCCCCTTTCCAAGGGAGTCCTGAGGCCCCTGGCAATCTCCTTTCCCAGGCTGTGGCGTCACAGCTGATGCAGGGCCCAGCCTTGCGCTAGCATTTCGGAGGACCAGCCAGGCAAGTAATTGGCTCAGCTAGAAAGGTCAGCAAGGGCACAGCACTGAATGCGCTTCTCATAAGCCTAAGGGCCTGGGGCCAATTTTCTGCCAGGCTGGTTAAACAAGACACCTAGTCATGGCATGAAGATCAGGGCACATTTCCAGTGATTGATGGGCCAGGCTGTCTGAGGTTGATAGGAACTGTAGTCCCAAAACACCCAGAGGGGTTGAGTACAGCTGCTTTCGGCTTCCCTCCCATGTAAACATGTATAGATTGCAGAACTAAAACAGTACAGTGCAGATCTGTAAATTGATCTACTAAGGAAAACCCCTCCCATCACTGAGAACAAACCTGTTTTCCTTCTAAAAAACTGCATGTGTTAATTTTATTGCTGCACATGCATTTTAAATGTATATGTGCATTAGGAAGAACTTTCTAAGGTAAGTTCTGTTTGACAGAGGAACCCCTAAAAGCTGGTGGACTCCTTTGTGGAAGGTTTTTTTAAACAGACTGAATCATAGAATCATAGAATCATAGAGTTGGAAGAGACCACAAGGGTCATCAAGTCCAACCCCCTGTCAAGCAGGAAACACCATCAGAGCACTCCTGACATATGGTTGTCAAGCCTCTGCTTAAAGACCTCCAAAGAAGGAGACTCCACCACACTCCTTGGCAGCAAATTTCACTGTCGAACAGCTCTTACTGTCAGGAAGTTCCTCCTAATGTTTAGGTGGAATCTTCTTTCTTGTAGTTTGGATCCATTGCTCTGTGTCCGCTTCTCTGGAGTAGCAGAAAACAACCTTTCTCCCTCCTCTATGTGACATCCTTTTATATATTTGAACATGGCTATCATATCACCCCTTAACCTTCTCTTCTCCAGGCTAAACATGCCCAGCTCCCTTAGCCGTTCCTCATAAGGCATCGTTTCCAGGCCTTTGACCATTTTGGTTGCCCTCCTCTGGACACGTTCCAGTTTGTCAGTGTCCTTCTTGAACTGTGGTGCCCAGAACTGGACACAGTACTCCAGGTGAGGTCTGACCAGAGCAGAATACAGTGGCACTATAACTTCCCTTGATCTAGATGCTATACTCCTATAGCCATCTTTCAGATACTCTTTTGTAGTGATTCTTGCTTTGCAGAGGATTGGACTAGACGGCCCTTGGAATGCTTTCCAACTCTACAGTTTTATGATTCTATGAACTAATTTTATGATGTCATGTGTTTTATGCACTTGACCAGGCATAGGCAAACTCGGCCCTCCACATGTTTTGGGACTACAGCTCCCATCATCCCTAGCTAACAGGACCAGTGGTCAGGGATGATGGGGATTGTAGTCTCAAAACATCTGGAGGGCAGAGTTTGCATATGCCTGCACTTGACTTTGCTGAATGTAGTGCTTCCGGATGACGCCAGGTTGGAGAAATCAGTTCTGCTATAGTTCTGTTCATATCACTACTGATAAAGCAACTCAAGGCAGCTTAAAGCAAATGACGGTAAGCGGCAATTCTAAAATGGGAACTAGCAAAGAAAAATATCAAAATGGAGGAAGTGTAAAGGCATCACAGAAATCAGCCGTTGGAGCTTCTGGAAAACCATCACCCATGAAAAGCTTTGAGCAGAAGGAAAACAGGGGCATCCCAACTAATAGGAGGAAAGGAGCTCTTCAGATGCTGCTGGTAGTTGCTCGCGAGTAACCACGTAGGACTCCAAACCTGTCTTTTACAGGTTTTATTGTGCTAACTATTTACAGTGCAGATCTCCAAAGTTCATGTCCATCTTAGTCACTCACAGAATCTGGGAGTGGACCCTTCCGGCTTCTCCCCCAACATAAGAACTTTGACACCCCAAGCCTCCGCCTCCCCTCCTTGCGTTTCACCCCTCTGAGCAAGCTGGGCGATGGAAGTGGCTTGCGTCCCTCCTGGCCAACCTGGCGAGGTGAGGCGCTGGGGCTCTCAGCAGCATCCTCGAGCCCTTTCCTCTCTTGGCTGGCCCCTCACTCTCTTCTCCACTGGAGGTGTGGCTTTTCCCACCGCTGGAAGAGGAACTGCTCCTCAGGAGTTTCAGAGGCTCTCTGTATTCCAACGGCCCTCCTGCCTCCCTCCCCTGTTCCGATGGCAGTCCCCTTACAGAGCTGAACCAACTCCTCGCTTGGGATTTCCCACTGAAACCACATCTGCTCTCCCAGCAAGTACTTCAATGAGCAACTTCCCAAATGCCAACCATATCAGACCCTACAATCAGCAGGTGAGACCTTGGTGGTGGTGCTACCACCAGGAGGAGCCTGTTTGGCTCTGATCCATGACAGGGGCTTTTCAGTGGTGGTTTCCCATTTGTGGAATACCCTCCCTAGTGCAGTGTGTTAAAATTCCGGAAAAATTTGAAAACATACCTGTTTACCCAGGCACTTGGTAGCTGAATAACACTGCTCCTGGTCACCTCATAACCACTGGATGGAAGAATGTTTTTAATTGCAATTGTTTTTTGAACATTTGAACTGTTTCCAGAAAGTATTTGCTTTGTTTTGTTTTGAATTATGTATCTACTTGTCACCCTGGGAGCTTTGGGTAGAAAGGACAGGATATAAATGTTTACAGTATCTCTAGGTTTTGTCTTGCACATGGCACTTTAGTATGTTTGTTGTTTGAATGGTTACAAGTCTATCTCTATTCTAGCTATTATTCTAGTAAATTTGGTTTTATATTTATAAGCCAGTTTGTGGTGTTGTTGTTTTGTTGTATTATTATTACTGTCACCACATTTGATACTTTGTGTATATACTTTACAGATAAAAATAACAACAAAAAACCTCTAGAAACAGCAATTATTAAAAAACAATTTATAGACGGTTTGGAAGGTACCTCATGGGTCATCTAGTCCAACCCCTTACCATGCAATATTATAAATAAATAAATAAAAAGTTTCCCTCCAGTAGTTATACTGCTATGGATGGCTTAAAACACAGGTGGGGGACCTTTGGTCCATGGGCCAAATATCCAGTTCTCCCAGTTTGGCTTGCCAGCCATTTTCCTCCAGCTATGCCCACCTGTCACTCACCTGATGCCATATGATGTGAGATGTGGATGAAGTAAAGTTGTGGCTGCGAAGGAGCAATGAAGAGTGCACTGCATAATAATTTTTTTAAGTGCACCATACGGCTTCCATTCAAGGAGGAGCCTTTAATGGGAGCAGGAATGGGTGACTTGTGGCTGTCCAGATGTTGCTGGACTACAAATCCCATCATCCACTGACCTTTGGCCATGCTGACTGGGGCTGATGGGAGCTGGAGTCCAACAATGTCTGGAGGGCTACTATTTCCCCCCATCCTTGCCTTTGTGGGGATATGGGAACAAGTCAATCAGTAGCTTTATTGTCTCTCAAAGGAGAACAAAACAGGAACAGGAAGCTCCCGACTCCCACCATGATATATTGTGGGCTCACCGCCACCTAGTGACTAAACTATGTAACAACACCAGCCACCCAGCTACCAGAAAAAAACAGCTGGGCATTTTCAAAGGGGTGTGTATGCCCTGGTATTAACTTCAGCTCACTCACAGTGCATGTTTAATGGTCCTTCCCAACCACCCATATTTTATGAATTCAGGAGCAGCTTAGCACTTAGGCATGGGCATGGTGTCCATCTTGTTTTGGTAAGGGTAAAGGTAAAGGTAAAGGACGCCTGACAGTTAAGTCCAGTCACAGACGACTCTGGGGTTGTGGCGCTCATCTCACTTTACAGGCTGAGGGAGCCGGCGTTTGTCCGCAGACAGTTTTTCTGGGTCATGTGGCCAGCATGACTAAGCCGCTTCTGGCGCAATGGAACACCGAAACCAGAGCAGCGCACAGAAACACCATTTACCTTCCCTTCCCTATTTATCTACTTGCACTTTTTGGCATACTTTTGAACTGCTAGGTTGGCAGGAGCTGGGACAGAGCAATGGGAGCTCACCCTGTTGTGGGGATTTGAACTGCCAACCTTCTGATCGGCAAGCCCAAGAGGCTCAGTGGTTTAGACCACAGCGCCACCTGGGGACCTAGCCCTAAATTGAGGCTCAGGAAGATGTGTGCTTCAGGTGGCATTTCACAAACAGCTGTGGATTTGTCCAGCACCTGCTTGCCTGCTTGCCATTGAACGCAATCACCACTGCTGCAACCCTATCCCTCCTCCTCCAGATAAAAGGGTCCTTCCGCAGAGTGAGGCACTGGGATGGAGAAGGCCACAGAGAGTGCCAGGCTGCTGCCGCTTTTCTGTAATAGCAACATACACGCCTGAAGGTTGAACATGTTTTGCTAAACTTTATTGACATGTGTATGCAGTGGTTCCCCCCCAGGGGGTACCCAAGGATACGCAATACCGGCACCTCTTTTTTGTTGTTGTTAAAAAGTGTGGCACTTACTGTAAGAACTTCATGGTGAGTACTGCTCAGGACCGCAATACCTCTTCCCATATGAACCTCCTCGGACCCTGAGATCATATTCCGAGGCCCTCCATCGTGTGCCCCCTCCTCGAGAGGTTTGGAGGGTGGCAACATGAGTACTGGCCTTCTCTGCAGTGGCTCCCGGTCTGTGGAATGATCTCCCCAGGGAAACCTTCATTGTATACCTTTAGGCATCAGGCAAAAAAACGTTCCTTTTTAACCAGGCCTTTGGTTGACCTGATGGACATCCTATACCCTTTTAAAATGTGGGCCTTTTTTGGGTATGTGTGTGTGTGTTATTGGGTTATTGTTCTTATTTTGATTATATATATTGTGATCTCTTCTGTGAACCGCCCTGAGATCTCTGGGTATAGGGCGGTATATAAATTCAATCAATCAATCAATCAATCAATCAATAAATGCGCCTATTTTCCTGGGGGGAAAGCACTGTGTGTATGCATGTATCTATACATATAATAAAAATATAAGTGTCATTGCACTACTTGGCCACAGATAGGTGGCACTGCAAACCACAATCTGATGAGAGAAGAAATGTTCCGTGTGTGTGTGTGTGTGTGTGTGTGTGTGTTAGCTTTGAGAAAAGGTGAGTAAGGGACTATATAGAATTGGCAGAAATGACCGGCAGAATCCGAGACCAGGGAGAAGAGTCAGTGGAAGAAGATTGGAAGAAATTTAAAGACTATCTACAAAAAACGTAAAATTAATGAATTTTAGAATGATGTTGGATTGAAGCTAAGTGGGAATTTTTAGTAGTAATGTTAAGGAATATGTAAAAATGAATTGTTTTAACAAGTGATAACTTAAAGTTATAATATATTAAGATAAAAGATAAGATCCTATTTTGTTCCTATTTTGTATTTTCTTTTCCTTTTTTATTTTTCCTATTTTTTCTAAATTTTGTAATATATTGAAAACTTTAATAAATATCTTATAAAAAAAAAGAGAGAAAAGGTGAGTAAGAGTCATCATGATGGAAATTTATAAAATTATGCATGGACTGGAGAAAGGGGATAGAGAAAAGTTCTTCTCCCTTGAAGGATTTGGGAGGGATAAAAGGAAGTCCTACTTCACACAGCAGATTGCTAAACGATGGAACTGGCTCCCAGAGGAGGCAGGGATGGCCACCAACTGGGATGGCTTTAAGAGATGATTGGACAAATTCATGGAGGAGAGGGCTGTCAGCGGTTACTAGCCACGGTGGCTCTGCCTTCCTTCCACACCTAGAAGCAGAAATACTTCCAAATGCCAGCCGCTAGAAGCCACAGGAGGGGGGAGTGTTCTTATGCCCAAATCCTGCTTACTGGTTTTCCACAGGTATCTGGTTGGCCACTGTCAGAGCAGGATACTGGACTAGATGGGTTCTTATGTTAGGGGGTAGATGGGTAGCAGCATGAGGTGGGGAGAAGTGGGATATAAATGCAATAAATAAATGCCATTGAAATGCTACTCAGTATTGATCCAGAGCAGACTTCATCATATAATTAGTAGAGTAAAAACTTAAACGTGTCACAGGATTCCCAAAAAATAGACCAGAGGCAATTGTATTTCATCCAGCAGAGCTTTACTGCTGCTACTGAAGGCGAGTGAGCATAATGGTCACAAATCCAATACATTCAGGACTGGCCGTAAGAAATCCAGTTGCAGCAGATTTAAACTTACAATAACATATAGTAAATCTAAACCTTAACACTATATACAGAACACCACATCAGAAGGAAGAGAGATGGAAAGAGAAAGTGAAACCCAGGCTCCTTCCGGCCTCATTTTTATAGCCAGCATGACCTTGACAGAAAGAGGTAAGAGAACCAGTTTAAGCCAACTGTACTCAGCTTCTCTGAAGGAAAATCCCAAACATGATAGACGTTCTGCTTGTTTCTTTCACACAGAGAAGCTTCCAGAACCCTCTTGAATTAAGTGGAATAGGAAAAACCTCTACACATCAGAGCAATACTTTCTGTACTAAGAAATGCAAACTGAAATAAATACAGTGGTATCTCCATTTACTAACTTAATTCGTTCCGGAGGTCCGTTCTTAACCTGAAACCGTTCTTAACCTGAGGCACGCTTTTGCTAATGGGGTCTCCCGCTGCTGCCGGGCCACCGGTACGTGACTTCCACTTGCATCCTGGAGCAAAATTTGCTACCCGAAACAAGTGCTTCTGGGTTAGCGGAGCTCATAACCCGAAGCGTTCGTAAGGAGGACAGTACGTAACCCGAGATTCTACTGTACATAACTGTGGTCTAAACCACTGAGCCTCCTGAGCTTGCCGATCAGAGATCCCGTTGCTCTGTTCCAGCTCCTGCCAACCTAGCAGTTCGAAAACATGCCAATGCAAGTAGATAAATAGGTACTGCTTCGGCGGGAAGGGAAACAGTGTTTCCGTGCACTCTGGTTTCCATCACGGTGTTCTGTTGTGCCAGAAGTGGTTTAGTCCTGCTGGCCACATGACCTGGAAAGCTGTCTGTAGACAAACGCCTGCTCCCTCGGCCTAAAGCGAGATGAGCGCCACAACCCCATAGTTGCCTTTGACTGGACTTAACAGTTCAGGGATCCTTTACCTTTACCACATAATTAATTTCTCAATAATTTAAATCTACAATTTATTTAGACCATTTCTATGCCACTCTTCAGCCAGAAAGTCTCCCAGTGTGGCTTACATTCAATCAGTTAAAACAATACAGCCCTTTGTTGATATTGTAGGTCTTCAAAATAAAGAACTGACCATCCATTTACTTACAGCAGCTAGAGCTACGAAAGCTCAGATCTAACCTCATGTTGTTTCTGGTTTGATCAATTTCAAATCTGGATTTTTTCTTTTCTAGCCCCTCCATGGTGAGAAGCTTTGCTTGACTGTCTGCATTGCACTGTGCCATACCAGTGTAATCATTTTCTTTTTGTTTGTCTTTTTGTTAAGATCAATGTATTATTTTTAAAACAAAACAAAAACAAATGCAGTCCCTTCTTGCAAACTTCCAATCGAACACAACACACGAGGGAAAAGGGAAAGGGAGGGAAGAGGAAAACATCAAACTCAGGTACAGTGGTACCTCGGGTTACATACGCTTCAGGTTACATACACTTCAGGTTACAGATTCCGCTAACCCAGAAATATTACCTCGGGTTAAGAACTTTGCTTCAGGATAAGAACAGAAATCGTGCAGCAGCGGCGCAGCGGCAGCGGGAGGCCCCATTAGCTAAAGTGGTGCTTCAGATTAAGAACAGTTTCAGGTTAAGGACAGACCTCCAGAACGAATTAAGTTCTTAACCCGAGGTACCACTGTACCAATTCTTAAAACAGTGGTTCTTATAATGACCGGCTTGCATCATTCAAGGGTAGGAGGTGGCTGATGGAGCTGGAGTTTTGGCAAAGCTGATGGAATGAGCCCCACTGCTTCCCTTTGCTCCCAGTGAGGCAGTCTGATGGAACTGCTGCCCCACAATTCTATATGCATCCCACCCTGCCCCACTGCAAAAAGGAATCATGCTCAAAGTAGCTACTAACAAAGAAAACAGGAAATTTCTAATAATTTTGCTATAAGAAGCTTTCTTCTGATTCAACAAGGAAGATGTGCCGTGTGCAGGAAATGGACTGATATTGGTATCAGGAAGACATTATAGATGTGCTCAGCTACTGCAGACACGCCTTTTGACGAGGCCTGGCAGCTACACCCTGCTACCATTTTCCCACATTGGGGATTAAGCCTAAAGATTCACACCCAGCAATACCATCTCTGGTATGACGAAGTAACTTAGCTGCCACTGAGATATGTCCCCAGGTCACGCAAGAGGTGCAATCATTCATGGCTCAGTTGCAGAGCATCTGCCCTGCATGAAGATAGTCCCAAGTTCTATCTGCTGCCAGTCAGTGTAAGCAATATCAAGCTAGATGGGCCAATGGCCTGACTCAGTGAAAGGCACCTTCCTTTAGGCGAAGGTCATGGCCCAGTGGTTAGAGCATCTGCTTTGCATGCAGAAGGTCCCAAGTTCCCAAGATCTCCAACGTAGGGCTGAGATAGGCCTCAGTCTGAATCCCTGCAGAGCCACGGCCAGTCAATTAGACAATACTGAACTATTGGGCATATCCCTCAACTGTCCCAATCTGAGAGGGACTTCCCAGAATTACAGAAACCATCCTGGCTTCTGATTGGACCCTGGAATGTCCTCTTTTTTCTTTCTGGTCCTGTGCTCTGGCTCCTGCAAGAGTTTGGGGACTCCCCCCCAAAAAACACACACACCAGGCTTCCCAATTTTGATCAGCAGGATGTTGGAGGGTACTGGAAGCAGGAGGCGCAGAAAGACAATGCAGAAAGGAACGTTAACAAAAAGGGGTTGGTTCATTGCTCTTCTATGCCACACTTTCAATACCTGCTGGAAACTTTTCTATTCCACCAGGACTATACAGCGGCACCTTGGTTCTCAAACGTAATCCGTTTCGGAAGTCAGTTCTAAAACCAAAACGTTCCAAAACCAAGGTGCGCTTTCCCATAGAAAGTAATGCAAAACGGATTAATCCGTTCCAGGCTTTTAGAAGCAACCCCTAAAACAGCAATTTAACATGAATTTTACTATCTTACGAGACCATTGATCCATAAAATGAAAGCAATAATCTATGCACTGTACTATAAAATAAATAAGACAGTGTTATAGATGATAAAAATTAAAATTAATTTATTTCCTTACCTGCACTGATGATAGTCATTGTTTGGATGAGGGGCTTTTATCCATTTCCACAGTCACACAATAAATCAATCAATCAATCTGTGAGTAGCGGAGATGGGTTCCACACAGTCACAAAAACAAATTAACTGGAAAAGCCTCAAAAACAAAAATGCAAAATAAATAGCAAAAACAAAAGCATCCAGAAGTCCGTTTGACTTCCGAAATGTTCGAAAACCAAGGCACAACTTCTGATTGGTGCAGACACCGTGGAAACAATAGCCAACAGTCACATAGGACATTTGGCTTCTGAAAACCGTTTGAAAACTGGAAAACTTACTTCCGGGTTTTCGGTGTTTAGGAACCAAGGCCTTTGGGAAGCAAGGCACCACTGTACAGGCAATTATAAATTCATCTTCCCACAATAGTTAATTGTTGTCAGAATTTGACTGTTTCTATGGTTATTTTGTTTTTATGTACTGTTGTAAACTGCTTTTTTAACGAAATAGCAGTGAAGAAATATAAACAGACATAGGAATTTGCTTCATACTGAGTTTGAGCACTGGCCCACCTACCTCAATTTTGTCTACACTGGCTGGCAGAAGCTCTTGAAGATTTCTGTTCAAGATCTTTCCCAGCCCTGCTAGCTCTGCCACAGAGCTTAAAGGACTGGAGATGTTTTCTGACCCTCTTTGCCTTGCCTTCTCCTTCACAGTCTCCTGCCTCTTCCATCCCCATTGCTTAGTAACCAATTCAAAACATCCATGCGCCAGTTTATTCCATTTCCCTGATGCCTCCCTAACTATTACTTTCAGGATAATATTTGAGCCTTCACACAACGTAAAAGCCATTTTCAGAAATCTAGCGTAATTTAGTGCACCCTTCTCTGAATTTTACAATTCTGGCCAAGTAGTGTATGCAAAAATGCATATATCAATAAAGGTGTGCACAAAATTGAAGACATCAGTGAAAATAAGGTACAAAAATGCATTGTTTGCATAACATTGCTTGCAAAATGTGAACACTGGTCAAAAGTGTACAAAAATGTGTCAGTTAGAAGAAGTTTGCACTAGAATGCTGATGGATTCTCACAATTTTTTTTTTTTAAAAATAGTGAATTATTGCAGAAATTTGGAAAACTGAATCTACAATTGGAAAAATGTATTGTTATAAAACCATACAGTGGTACCTCAGGTTAAGTACTTAATTCGTTCCGGAGGTCCGTTCTTAACCTGAAACTGTTCTTAACCTGAAGCACCACTTTAGCTAATGGGGCCTCCTGCTGCCGCTGCACCGCTGGAGCATGATTTCTGTTCTTATCCTGAAGCAAAGTTCTTAAGCTCTTAACCTGAAGCACTATTTCTGGGTTAGTGGAGTCCGTAACCTGAAGCATATGTAACCTGAATCGTATGTAATCCGAGGTACCATGTTAAGAACAGTTTCAGGTTAAGAACGGACCTCCGGAACAAATTAAGTACTTAACCCGAGGTACCACTGTATATGCAGAAAAATGCACACATTTAATAAAAACCACACAAAGCAACTTCCATAATTATAAACAAATGCTACTTAACACTATTTAATAATACAAGCTTTACATTTTTATACTCCCATTGAAATTGGGTTGTCTTGTCACTTTGATTTCAGGCAGAGCTTCTGTGCCTATAGCCATGTCATCATGAGAGGCAGAAGTTTGACAAGGAAAGTGTTTGTCTCCATGAACTGCTTTTCCTTTCTTGCCTGTGCTGTTAAAGGCATTAGAGCATTGGGGGAGTGGGTGAACTGGCCACACTTTGCTGCAAGTACCGTATTTTTCGCCCTATTGGACGCACCGGCCCATAGGACGCACCTAGTTTTCAGGGGGGGAAATCAAGGGAAAAAAAATGATTTCCCCCCCGCAGCTCTGGGAGCAGCGGACAGGCTGCACGCAGCCTGTGCGCTACTCCAAGACCTTCTCCCTGCTTTTGCGGGAGGTGGAGGAATTCCCCCACCTCCCCCAAAAGCCCACAGGAGCCCTGCGCGACTCCTACGGGCTTTTCGACCAGGAGGGAAAAGGGACTGAAATGGCCAGTCAGTCCATTCTCCCTCCTCGGGAAAAGCCCCCAAGAGGGGCGCGCTCTTCAAAGGGTTCGTGGCTCCTGCTGGCTTTTCTACGAGGTGGGGGAATTCCCCCACCTCCTAGAAAAGCCAGCAGAAGCCACGGAGCCCCTTTAAAGAGCCCGCGGCTTTTGCTGCTTTTGCGGGAGGTGGGGGAATTCCCCAATCTCCCGCAAAAGCCCACAGGAGGGAGAAGGGACGGACTCCAGTCAGTCCCTTCTCCCTCCTTGGGGAAAAGCCCCCAAGAGGGGCGCGCTCTTCAAAGGGTGCGCGGCTCTTGCGGGCTTTTCTGCGAGTGGGGGAATTCCCCCACCTCCTAGAAAAGCCAGCAGAAGCCGCGGAGCCCCTTTAAAGAGCAGGCAGCTTTTGCCTGCTTTTGTGGGAGGTGGGGGAATTCCCCCATCTCCCGCAAAAGCCCACAGGAGGGTTGGAGAGTAGGGGGAAGGCGTCGCGCGCCTTCCCGCTGTCCCCCATCCTCTGGGGCTGACGATGGGGGAGGCGCTCCTTTCCCCCCCGCCAGCCTCAAAGCCGGGTTGGAGGGTAGCAGGAAGGCGTCGCGTGCCTTCCTGCTGCCCCCCATCCTCTGGGGCTGACGATGGGGGAAGCGCTCCTTTCCCCCCCGCCAGCCTCCAAGCCGGGTTGGAGGGTAGTGGGAAGGCGTCGCGCGCCTTCCCTCTGACCCCCATCCTCTGGGGCTAGCCATGGGGGAAGCGTTGCTTTCCCCACCGCCAGCCTCAAAGCCGGGTCGGAGAGTAGCAGGAAGGCATCGCGCGCCTTCCCGCTGCCCCCCATCCTCTGGGGCTGACGATGGGGGAAGCGCTGCTTTCCCCCACCGCCAGCCTCAAAGAGCAGACTCTCCTGGCTCCAGCGGAAGCAACGCAAAGCCTCCAGAGCACAGGCTTTGGAGGCTTCGCGTTGCTATCGCTGAAGCCAAGGAGCCTGCATTCGCCCCATAAGACGCACACACATTTCCCCTTCATTTTTGGAGGGGGGAAAGTGCGTCTTATAGGGCGAAAAATACGGTAATATCACACAGCACAGATTAGGGAGAAACACATTTGCTGAATGCCAAGAAAATCTAATAACATTATGGAAGCTGCATTCAAAAGAGTGGAGAGGAGAATCAGCCTGAAGTAATGAAATTGCATGATTTCTGCAATGGATGACCTTTGGGTTAGGTAAGAACGAGAGTTGACAAAAAGATTCTCAGAACACTTTTAGATCTGTAAGTGTGCAGGAAAGGGTGTGGTTCAAAGGGAGAAATTTTGCTCCAGGCCATCTAACCGTCCTGAAGAGAGCGAGAGAAATAAAGAGAGAAGGAGAGAGAAGAGTATGTACTTTGACAACAAGTGCCTTTGGCATGCTTCCAAATTCAGACAGTTGGGAAAATATTACATCCTAGAAAAAAACAACTGTGAAATTTGAGAGGTGGAGTTTGGAGATGGATTTAGATGGCAGTATGAATGTTTTCAATGAGAGAACTCCAGTTTCCTTCCCCCACTGCTGATTTTCTTAGCCACTCCCTCTTGCAACCTCCCTTGCTTTACCTTCCCCCATCCTCACACCCATGCTCTCACTATTTCCCTATTCACTGCCCAATTTCCTTCCTCAGTAGCTAAAACATGACAGTTGTTTTTCCCCAGAGGAAAGCCTCTCTGGGAGGAAAATTTGGACTGAGAAGTGGCGCCTGGGAGGCAGGGGACGTTGTGTTGGGCCCTGTCCCCGCCTCCTACTTCATCACCCCCAAATCCTTTCCTGAAAGAGTTGTTCTCCAAGGAGGGGCAAGGCACAGAACACACACCTTGCAGGTGGGACATCCTAGTTTCAGTTCTTAGCATCCTCAGTTCCAGTGGATGAGGTGAGAGACTTCTTTACCTGAGACCCTGCAGGGTCTTTGCTTTTAAACAGAGGAGTCAACATTGACCAAGGTGGATAAAGAATTTGACATGGTATAAAGATGGTTTTGATGTTCTAAGCATACACATGTTTTTGTTACTTGCCCGTCAGTAGACATTGTGGTTGGGCAGCGGCTCTCACTTGACCGCCATTCGGCAGAGATGTAGCAGTCCAGGGACACATGGGGTGAAGACCCATTACTACTTTTTCAGCAGGTTTCCAACAGGGTTGCTGTCTCCAGCATCTTAGAGCTGTCCTATCAGCATGAAAGGGGAGTGTTTTAGCCATCGAGAAGAAGTCCTCTCTGTCAGTTTGCATTTCTTAGTACAGAAAGTATCGATCTGATGTGTAGAGATCTTTCCTATTCTACTTAAATCAAGAGGGTTCTGGAAGCTTCTCTGTGTGAAAGAAACAAGCAGAAGGTTCATGATGTTTGGGTTATTCCTTCAGAGAAGCTGAATACAGCTAGTTTAAACTGGTTCTGTTATCTCTTTCTGTCAAGGTCATGCTGATTATAATAGTGAGGTCAGAAGGAGCCTGAGTTTCACTCTTTCTGTCTCTTTTTCCTTTTGGTCTTATTATAAGTTATTGTAAGTTTAAGTTAAGTCTGCTGCAACTGGATTTCTTATGGACAGTGCCAATCCTGAATGTAAAAATGTGATGAAAATGATGTATAGATGGTATATAACACTGACTAAGTTATCTAAAATGTAAAAATGTAAAAATAAGGAATGCTGGAAATGCAAAGTCAAGGAAGGCAACTTTTTCCATATGTGGTGGACTTATAATAAAGTCAAAATCTTCTGGGATATGATATATAATGAACTGAAGAAAATGTTAAAGGTTACATATGTTAGGAAACCAAAAGCATTTTTATTAGGAATAATAGGTGAGGAAAAACCCAAGAAAGACCAAAAACTGTTTAGGTATGCAACTGTTGCAGCAAGAGTTTTACTAGCACAGAGATGGAAACAACAAGACTTACCAACCATTCAGGACTGGCAGACAAAGATGGTGGAATATGCTGAGTTGGCGAAATTGACTGGGAAAATCTGAAACCTGCGGGACCAAATGTTTCATAAAGACTGGAATAAGTTTATAGAGTATTTGAAAGATAATTGTAAATATTTAACAACACTGACAGGACTGATTTATAGCTTGATAGTTTATAGAAAGCACCGATTTACAATTAACATAATTTTCTGATTATTAGAATTGAATAAAGAGGAGAAAGATGAAATGCAATTAAAAAAGATATAGTTTAAGGTAATCATGGTCTGGGAGGGAGGGGAGTCAAGTGCTTGGGAGAGCGGAATATAATGTGAAAAATTTGAATATGTTATATTTATATAAAATAGAAACTTAATAAAAATGTTTTTAAAAGTAAATAAATCCTGAATGTATTGGATTTGTGACCATTATGCTCATTTGCCTTCAGTAGCAGTAAAGCTTTGCTGGATGAAATATTAATTGTCTTTGGTCTATTTTCGGGGGGAATCCTGCAATTTGTTTAAGTTGTTACTCTGCTAACTATACATTGGAATCTACCTTGGATCAATATTGAGTAGAATTTCAATGATACTCTCACCTTTTGGACTGATTGGATTGGTTATATTTCTATATCGCTTTTCATTCAAATGACTCCCAAAGCGGCTTACAAACAATAAATAACAATAAGAAAAGAACATCACAAATACAGCATAAATCATATAGGATAATTAGCAAATCGTTGGAGAAAGAGTTACAATCTATAAAACAAAGCAACAACAAAAACCCCCACAAAACTAAATATAACAATTAAAGCAAAAGTCATGTTATATGGTTAACAAATTGGAGCCAACTAGAGTGGAAGGAAGTGTGTCAATCAATGGGGATTGGCTCCAAGGATCACTCTGGAGAGGGCACACAGGAAAAGTACCAAGAAGGAGCCACTCTGTATGCTCCAAAGTTGGGCTTTTAGGAAGACTGACAACACAAGGAGTTCCGGTTTCAAGAGAACAGCGTACACTGGAACATTGAGGAAAACACAACCTAAGTCACTCCAAAAGATGATTTTGGAGCACTCCAAATCATTTGCTTTCTTGTTCTTGGTGTTGGGGAGCTTTGCCCAATCCAAGCAGCTGATATGCCCCCATCCTCGGCAGAAAGCAATATGAACAACACCAGGCTTGGAATGAGCAGTCTTAGGCTATAAAAAGCTCTTTCCTGGTTTGAAGTGACTGCTTAGTTCTTCAGTACACAGTGCCAGTTTGACGAATGACTGTCAAGAAAAGATGCACCATTTGGCCCTGGAGATGATCCAGCGATCCTCCCTGTGCTTCCCCTCACATCACCGCCAGAGCAATCCCCCTTGATATCTTGTGAATGGCTCGGGAGGACAGATTAGGGCTTGCATGGTACGCTGGCACTGTCCAAACAGGAAGGGTGGTTGTTTGTGTAAAAAGCTGTTTACTCTACTCAGTGGGGCCTTCCTCTAAGCATGTATGGGATTTACTTGCACCCATTGTTGAATGACAGCTCCTGTGTTTGAAATCAGAAGGAAATGCAAGGCAATGTGGGGCAGCTGGTTTCGGAAAACAGTAAACACAATGCAGCTGAGAACATGAGAAGAGCCCTGCTGGTCTTGAAACTGCTAATGATGGCACCAGACATGTTTCACTGGGGAGACCACTGGACAAATTCATGGAGAAGGCTAGCATTGACTACAAGTCATGATGGCTGGAAACCACAGGCAGTGGCGGACCTTGGAGTCTCAAATTTCAGAGGTGCCCCATTGTCAGGCTTCAAGGAATCCTATCCCTCCCATGGTGGCAGCCAAGAAGCAGAGAAACAAAAAGGATTTCTTACCAAGTAATTTATTCAATATTCACACAGAGAGAGACAAAGGAAGGCGGTCTCCCGAAGACAATGGCGTTGCTCCAAGTAAAGTCCCACCCCCTACGTCTCTCCTATTCTATATCATCCCTGCATTGGCTGATCTGTGCTTTCTGTCTCTGGGCTTTCTGATCAACTACCCTCAAGGCATGCCTGGTTCTGGGAGGGGGGTCAGGAATGCTTTCAAGAGACACTGAGTCTGTAGGTTGTCTCTCCCTTGGGTGCTTCCTCTTCCTGCTGCTTCCCCAATATTTCCCAGCTTCTCCCCTCTGCAGCCTCTGAACTATGACCTTCTGCAGACCATTGTTCTAAATCTATACTGTCCTCCTGTTCTTGGGAAGGTGGAGCATCATTCCTCCTCAGTCCAGCCCCTGACACCCATGCAACACCAAAATCCGGCAGCTCCTGCTTCTCGTCTTCCATTCTACATCGTAGTTGTGTCGCCTTCTGCATCGCCCCCACACCCAGTGCAACCAAACCTGTCACGCTCCCCAAAATCTGCCTAAGGAGGGGAGAGTGTTCTTGTGTTCAGATCCTGCATGTGGGTTTCCCATCAGGGCACCTGGTTGGCCACTGTGAGAAGAGGATGCCGGACTCGATGGGGCATTGGCCTGATCCAGCAGGCTCTTGTGATGTCCTTATGCTCTCAACTCATAAGGAAAACCAGCCACTTCAGAATGTTGAACAGTCAGAGACATAGAACCACTTCTTGACATGTTGCCAGGTTCTAAAACTCTCTGACCTGAGCACGCACATAGAGATTCAACAGAAGATTACCAGCTCAATAGTATCTTCTGAGTTTCTGATCGCCTCCCTAGGTCAACTGGTCTCTCTCTCCCTCCCCCACTTTAAATCTTGATTGTCTACAATTTGAGCAGCACATCAAGAATGCTGATCTGGTTATGCAGCCTTAAAATATGCAATGATTTCTGCCCTTCACCTGATGAAGGACAGGTTGTATAAGAATGAAGGGAGAGGATTAATCAAAGCTCAAGAGAACGTGAGGCCAACAGGGAAGCAGCACCAATTTTTTTTCGTTCTTTTTTTTTAAAAAAAACTACTGGCTGTTAGTGGGTTGGATTCTGAAAGTGTTAGGCAGATTTGAAAAAAACACTCAAGGTTTTGATGATTAAGAGGCATAGAAACTGTATTAAGTAACACAAGGGCAACAAATTCTTGGCTGTTGTTTCTGGCATGATGTGTGTTAATGGTCCTAATTAACCATGGGTTATAGAATCATAGGATTATATAGTTGGAAGCAACCTCAGAGGTCATCTAGTTTGACTCCCACCCTGCTCAACGCAGGATTATTATTATTATTATTTATTGAATTTATATACAGGATCTAAAGTGCAGGATGCAGCGGCAGCAACCAGGACAGATGAATGCCCAGCCTCCGTCGAAATATCTCCATTGTACCTACGGGACCGCCTCTCCTGGTATGTCCCACGGAGGACCTTACGGTCTTCAAAAAAAAAAAAAAAAAAAAAAAAAACATTGGAGGTCCTGAGCCACAGAGAGGTTAGGCTGGCCTCAACCAGAGCCAGGGCTTTTTCAGACAGTGGCTCCGATCTGGTGGAACACTCTGTCACAAGAGACTAGGGCCCTGCGGGACTTGACATCCTTCCGCAGGGCTTGCCAGTCAGAGCTGTTCCACCAGGCCTTTGGCCAAGGTAATTCTTCACAGAACTCTAGCCCAATGGTTGCCATTAATTTGATTTGAACTGATTTTATAATGAATTGATTTTAGAATGCTGTATTATTTTACTGTTGTTAGCCTCTCTGAGCCTGGCTTTGGCTGGGGAGGGCAGGATATAAATAAATAAATTATTATTATTATTATTATTATTATTATTATTATTATTATTATCGAAGCACCCACTGCATCTCAAGGAAATCTGTCCAACAGCTTCTATCATTAGGAAAGTTAGGTTCAGTGGCTTGTTAGGAGCTGTACTTGCGCACACAACAAGGATGTGGAGAACAGTTTTTTTAGCTTAATGGGGGGGAATACTGTAGATGTCAATTCCTGAATATATTTGGCATACCATATTTACTTTACAAATGGGTTTGTCCTATCTCCCTGGATAAGCATTTTAAAGCAATTTTTTAAAAAATGGTACCCAACCCCTGATCGGTTTGACCAAACTGCGGGAGGCAGTGGAAGACAGAAGTGCCTGGTGTGCTCTGGTCCATGGGGTCACGAAGAGTCGGACATGACTAAATGACTAAACATCATCAACAACAACATTTTGCTATAATTTAGGTTGTTATTTAGATGTGTGTTTGCATCCATCTTTGATATATTTGGTTTTATCCTATGACAGTAGAACTAGCATGGGATTGATTCATGAATTGTTTCACTGATTGTCATGTAAACACCTTTTGTGAACATCCACAGTAAAAAGCAGTCTCTAAATAGTGGAAGTGCATTTATTTATTTAGCAAAATTGATATACCACTTGTCTGTCCGTTTGTTCTCTTGTCAGGAAGGTTCCTGAGGTGGGTTGGCAGACTCCATTACCATTTGGACACTAGACGCCATTTTGAATCAAGATGATGAACCAAAAAGTCATTTTGGCACGCCTGTGCCGACTTTTTACATAGCTTTGGCCACCTCTTGAGATATCATCATCAAACTCAGCATGAGGGTACCTTGGAGGGGGTTAGGGGCTCTACGTTGATGCTTGAGTGCCAGGCACCATTTTGAATCAAGATGGTGGACACCAAAACATGACTTTGGATTGAGTTCACCCAATTCTTGGTGTGAGTGGTTCACAAATTGCACTATCCGTTTTAAAAACCGCAATAATAAAAATACCCAGGAACTCCTGGCTAGTTAGCAATAAAACAAAAGCAGATATTTGAAAACGTTCTAAAACAAATTACAATCAATACCAAGCTAGAGACAGATGAAAACACATGTAACTTCTGCATGTCTGGATAGGTTTGCCTAAACAGAAATGTTTTAAACAGGAGCTGGAAACAGTACAGTGAAGGCACCCGCCTGATGTCAATAGCCAGGGAGTTCCGAAGATCAGTTCCTTACAACTGCGGAACAAACATTATGCAGCATTATGCAGTGCCAATTCTGCAGCTTGAAGCGGGCGAGTGAACATGCACAGTGTAAGGTGAGCCCAGAAGTAGACTAAACCAAGCAAACAAACAAGTAAAGAATGTTGGCTGCTTCTGAAAGAAAAACCTAGGCACCCAAGGGTGAACCACGTGATGAGCGGCACATGGCGACTGGTCCCCAGCCACTCCACTGGCTCCCACTGAGGTGAATTTCCTCTGCTATGGTGAGCCCAGCCTTCTGCAGGGGAGTGCAATGTGCCCCAAAGGCCAGGGTGCCCCAGGAGGAAGGGTGGGGCCCTTTTCTTTTGTTCTTTGCAGCTGCATCAAAGCAGCCACCTGTACGGCTTGACTGCATTCCATCCCAGTGGCTTGAGACCTGGGTATAAAAGGAGATGTCACGGGAGACTGTGACACTTTACACTGGTCCACCTGCCAGCCTCCGGAACACATGACGGCGTTTTGACGGTAAGGTGGGTTTTGGAGGGGCAGGGGAAGAGAAGGTGGATGGGGACAACTTGTACACACTAGCTGTGATTCCTGCATTGCAGGTGATTGGACTAGAAGACCCTTGGGTCCTTTCTAACTTTGCAGTTCTATGTTTCTGTGCCTTAATTTTTGGGGCAGTAGGAACAGCTGGATCCTGTCCTAAAACAGTAGAAATTGGAAATTCATTGGGAGGACCATTTGCCCACTCAGTATTGAACTATAGGCCGCTTTGCTGCTACCAACACTTGGAATATTAATTCTGGTTTTTTATATTTAAAATATCCCCGAAATTATTAATCTAGATCAGCAGTCCTTAACCTGGTGCCCTCCATATGTTTCAGACTACAACTCCCAGCACAATGTCAGCCAGTGTAGCCATACAATTCTGGGGCTGATGGGAGATGTAGTACAAACTTGTGACCTTCAGATATAGGGCAGTATATAAATTCTAATTCTAATAATAATAATAATACCTGCCATGCCATCTGTTTCTGATTTTATTATTATTATTATTTACAACCAAGCCCATTCTGTATTATAGATGGTTAGGTTAAAATTTCTTAAGCCTCATTCCCTTTTCCTCTTATATGACGGGTTGATGATCTGTGGTTTGGACATGTCAAGTGATGTGTTGAGCAGCTGAGCCAATCGCCAGCCCTCTATGCCTCCATGAACTTTCCTGGCAGTGAAATTTTAGCTGCAGATTTTATTCAGTTTTTTTAAAATGGTGCTTTGTGGCCTAATTTTTTAATTCTAAAAAACTACACACAATTAAATGGATAAAAACACTTTAAAAACAAACAAACAAACAAACAAACAAATAAATAATAAATACCCAGCTGTTTTCAATACGTATCCCTTCTATCCCTGTGTTTATATTTCTCTCTGTCCCCCCCCTCCACTTTTAAATATTGAAATCATTGTGAAACCGGTGTTAAAATTGGGGGCAGGGGAGTGTTTTAGCACTCCCTTAAAAAAAGGATTAAAAATGGATGGAATTGGTTTGAAAATGGTGTGCTCAGGTGAGCTGTCCCTTCCTCATCTGCACTGAGAGCCGGTGTGGTGGTTAGAGTGTCATATTAGGACTTGGGAGACCAGTGTTCAAATCTTCATTCAGCCATGAAGCCATCTGCCTCTCACCCTAACCTACCTCACAGGGCTATTGTGAGGATAAAATAGGGAGGGGGAGAACCATGTATACCACCTTGAGCTCCTTGGAGGAAAAGGTGGAATATAAATGCTGTCAATCAATACTAAATTGCTATGTCATGCAATTTTCTCTGGAGGTTTCTAAGCAGAGGTTGGGTGGCCACCTGTCATGAATGATCTAGTTGAGATTCCTGCATTGCAGGAGGTTGAACTATATGACCCCTTGGGTCCCTTACGAGTCTACAATTCTACGATTCTATGTCTTCTAGTGTTATTGGAACATAACCAGATGAATGCACAAAAAAAGTGTGATACTTCTCAAACTGTTGAAAGTTGTTTGCGATTCTGACTGTAGCTTAGAGCAGAAGAGCAACAATGAGGCCCAGAAGACGCCCCTCTGGAAGATCTAATGACTCGTTCCTTCATAACCCTTGTGACAAATCACTTCTGGAATTATGTGGAGTCTCAAAAGGATGCACATGGGTGCTTCCGGAGAGCGAGGAAGGTTGTCTTTGGAGGGAGGGCCTGAACTGGGTGATCCATGGGATTTGCTCCCACAAGATGTAGTGATGGCCACCAAGTTGGTTTGTGTTAATAAAGGATTAGATATGGCCAGTGCTTTTTTTTCTGGGGGTACGCAGGGGTAAGCATACCCCAAAATATTTTGTGAATCTTTGTACTTTTGTTCATTGACTGTATTTATTTTCCCCAATTTGAACTATAAAATTGTGATTTTCTTGAGTCAAAATGAGACAACTCCTAAACATTTTTAAAGGAAAAAAGCATTGGATAAGGCTATCAATGGTTACTAGCCACAATGGCTGTGTTCTGTTTCCACTGTCAGAAGCACAACTCAGGAGAGTCTGTTGCGTTCAGGCCCTGTCTTTCAGGCTTCCCAGAGGCATCTCATTGGCCACTGGGAGAACAGGAGACTGGACTGATCCAACAAGCCAGGCCCTTCCTATGTTCTTATGAGGTCATATTTTATGCTTTATAGCACTGCAAGGAAGGCCTGTTTGGAAAACTGAGTTGCCATGAAGGAAAAAGAAGGCCCGCCCATTTACGCGATCTTTACTTTGCTACTCATTTCAGGTAGGTTTTGCAGTTCTTTTCCCAATAATTAACACAATCAAATGCATCCAAGTAAATATTTACACAGTGAGCAAAACAGACATTTTCCTGGCAAGCTTTTGTGGGGCTAGAAGGTGAATCAGCTTCACAGTAATCACATTCTTTGAGAGCTAAAGCAGTGACTCATGGCTTTTCTATGCAACTGATTAATTGCCCAGCTTGTAATGTCCAGCTGATTAATCAGTTCAATCAAACATTTTTAGCTGTTTAGAAAGTCCCTCCTAACAGAGGCAGCTGGTTCTTTAAAAGTGCCTCAAATTACTTTTAACGGAAGTAGTTAACAAAAAATGACTGTTGTGGCAAGCACCATATTGGAAGGAGCCTTCTATAAATTGGGGAATGGGGAACATCTTCTGAAAGAGAGTTCTGCTGTAACTCTTACTTAAATAAGCTAAAATCAAAGCAGCTGTGCTTCTACTTCAGAGTGTTTTTTGTTTGTTTTTTTCCGCTTCTGTGCAAATTTATGAAGAATAGATTAATTGACTAAAATCAGTCTTCCCTGACCTGGTGGCCTTCTGGCGGTTTGGCCATGCCATGCCTAACTCAGCTCCATTCATTTCAGTGGGTCTACTCTAAGTTAAACTTGGTTAGATACAACTCCATGTGATGAATCCACTAATATTTAATGAGGTGACAGCCTTAGATTGTAATTCTATACACATGTATTTGAGAGGAAGCACCAACAAACACAATAGGAGCTATGTCTGTGTAAAGAGACATAGGATTGCACTGTTCAGCTGCAAGCCTATACTCACTCACTTGGGAACAAGGCCCATTGAATGTATTTCTCAGTAGACATGAGGAGACTTGTGCTGTTAGCTAAATTTGTTGCAGTAACAGCAGACCATCCTGCAGATTCTCTTAACTTGTGAGTAAGAAACATTTCTCTCTCTTTCTCATAGCATTAAAATTCAGAGGGGCTGGTGGTTCTGGATTAACAAAAGAAAGGACTGCTATGTCACACCACTAATTAATCTGTGGGGCTCCCTGCCACAAGATGTGATGATGGCCTCTAACTCAGATTGCTTTGATTCAGTGGCAGCCAATGTGATGTCCTATAGATGTTGTGAACTACCACCACCGTTATCCTTGACCGCTAGTCACAATGGGAATTGTAGTCATAACATCTGGAGGGCGCCATGTTGGCCAACACTGCTTTAATCCTTAAGCAAACTCTTGGAAGACTAGTCCTTTCACGTGTTCTAACTATTTCAAATTGCATTTCAAGGGGGCTGGACGGAAGGCAGCTGGCATGGTTATCGCTCCCGCCGATCCTATCCTATCGCTTTGAATCCAGTAAGTATGGGGAGGGGGGTGAACAGTGGCAACATGATCCATTTGCTGTTGGAGTTAATTTGCCAGTTTAGTGTCTGTCCTGAAAATAGCACCATTTATTCAGAAGAAGATCTTGCCAGTTGCATCACAGGTGAACAATGACCGAACAATTCAAGAGCACTCGGAGTATTTGAACACTCTAGTGCAACATTCCACCCCCCTCTCTTTGTGTGGGAGATTTTCTTTCCATCATTGTCATTTTGACCCCTCCACAGCACTAGATTTTTAGAATAGATCCAGCTCTATATATGAGCAATATGCAATCCTGATTTTCTGACCACTTGTCTTTTTCCTTCTTTTTAATCAGTGTCCGGCCTACCCAATCTGTAAGTAAGATCAGTTTTACTTTTATCTTATTGGCATAAGAATGAGGGTCAGGGGATTATAGCAGACTGGTAGTGGATGGGAAGGAGATAATTATACAGACCCATGACCAATATCACACACAAGTTAAGCTGAACTCAGAGTGCTGTTTTGGGCTAAAGCATTAATGTAATGATCTATTTATGTGAAAGGCAGTTCCTGGTTCTTAGTCACTGGGTTCGTCCACCCTTCCACTTGTCTCATGCCTAGAAAGCATGGGTTTGAGTGATTTTCTCCTTGCCCCACTTCTTTCCAGTGGAAATGATCTACAGATGTAGGACAATGAGGTGGTAAAATCATAGAATTGTGGACCTGGAAGGAACCCAAGGGGTCATCTCGTCCAACTCCTGCAATGTAGGAATCATAGCTAACCCTGAAGTGGCAGTGTGGATTACACCACTTCAGGTTACAAAATGCTCCTTTGAATGCTTTTAAAGAAAAACTAAATAGAACAAATTCCTAGCATTGCTCCTTGCAAGTGCAAACTTTATATCTGGAGGGTTCCCTCCCCCCCTTAAAATGCAAGAGAGCATTCAAAAATGGCATCTCCCACCTGCATGCTAAAACAGTACAGTCCATTCCGCTAGCTGAGAACTCTACCAGCTCATCTGGCTAAAAGGCATTGAAACTTGATGCCTGAAAGTTAATGGAACATTTCCCAAATTTCAACTATGCTTGTTCAGAGTATGCTAAATTGTACCCCACAAGAAGACAGTAAATCTGCACTTTTGCTTGTCCTGCCACTTTCCCCCAGGGAAAACCTCCTCTTTAGTACTGAATGGGAGCAAATGTCAATTGAGCTTTCCATGAATTCAGTGCTAAAGAGTGGGTTTTCCTGGGGAAAGTGGTTGGACAAATGGAAAACCACTTGGACACATGCCCAGAAAGTTTGGGAGAAGCGGAAGACCTCTCGGACCTGTGCTTTCTAGGCATGGGACAAGCAAAGTGTAGAGGAGCCCTAAGTGAGGCTTCATTGCTGCCCTGTGAATGGGGCTGCTGTCCAGGGTGCTGAAACTGCTGTGGCTTGAGATGTCTCCTAACTGAAGCAAGGAGGGTTGATTCACCAGAGCCGTAATTCAACCCAGACTCATTTGTGTTGCATCGATTGACTGAAGCACGTATAGCTGTGCACTGGGTTCTGACTCCTCTGTTCCATTGGATCTAGCAGCCTCATAAGATTTATGTTTATAGATATACCACTTACTCAATAAATAAATACTATGTTTTTATTGCTTCTGGTTACAAGCCAGGCTTCAAAGTTGGCAGGCAATGAAATGACCAGAATATAGATAAAAGCAACTGTTTTTAAAAACAAATATAAGAACACTGTGATTATTTACTTTTTGTCTGTTTGTTTTCACAGCATCAACCTACTGCTCCTCCATCAACAGGTACAGGCGAATGGGGTAGAATTCTAAGTGCTGGTGGTATAGCTAAGGTGGACCTTGGGCCAAGGTTTAGGGCCCCATAACTCAGGGGCCTCCCAGATGAGGGCCCAGAGAGCAGGACTTGAGGAGGGTAGCAGCAAAGTGACTCCATGTTGAAGAGTTATTGTGTTAATTCACAAAACCCAAAGGCCTTGGGCCCTAAGGATCATCTGATTACTACCTCAATCACTGAGCTCTTCTGATGGGACACTTTTGGTGGTTCGTCGTGTTCCTGAGTTTTGGTTAGCCTTTACTAGGGACTGAGCCTACCTTGTGGAACTCCCTGCCAGTAGAAACTAGACAGGAATAATCCCTGCCTAATTTCAGACATCTGTTGAAAACTGTATTATTCAGGCAAGCCTTTGCAATATGATTTCCAACACACACACCCAGCTTTAATGATGCTTTTATCAGAGTGACTGTCAGTTTGTATGTGGTATACATGTCTTGCTGTATTTACATGATGGGTGCAATTGATAACTATTGATAACTATTTAAATAAACAAGAAAGTCTGTCTGAAATGAATAAGGAGCTCCATTCCATATGTTGTGCAGCTTTTAAAAAACAAAAGGCAGTAAGTTGGCAATATAATCGAATGTGAGTTTACTTGGAAGGAAGTGTCACTTTGTTCAATGGGGCTTACACCTATGTGAGAATTGCAGGCTGAATCATTTAATCGTTTCAGTAGACAAAAGTGAGATGAAATGTATTTGACTGGTTGGCAGAATTATCTATAATCTTGTGTGTTTCTTTATATAGGGCAGAGCTAAACTCCACGCTTGAAGAACCATGCCAATTTACACTGCCACAGTATGCCTGTGGCTCAGCAGACCAGGTATCTTTGCCAGCTTTAAATATCCAAAATAATGCAGTTTGGTATATAAGGTCTTGCAAGTTTGCTTATTCAACAGCTCAGATTCTGCGAAGTTTATCTTAATTGATTTGCCATGGAGCCAATGTCATGCCAGTGCTTTGCTTTCAGCTTAGGAAGCTCAGTTCTTGGGAAGCTTCCATTGAGTTATCAAGTAATGTTATTTAGGAAACGAAATAAACCTGGAAATGAAAATGCTAGGTGTAGAAAAAGAGGTGGGAGCAATTATTGCCAAGGGCAGAGAAGAGGACTAGTTTAAGGGAAGGATTGGACCTATTAAAAGACATGTAGCTGTGAAGATGAGTGTTTGGCTCATGAAAGAGTACCTCGTTTTGCTACTGCTAGTGCAAATAATTCACAGAAAATGACGCAAATACATCTTTTGCTCTACAGATCTCCAACCTGACGTCAAGTGAGCTGGCTTCCATCCTCAAGTGCTCCATCACAGACTCTGAGGCCTGGCTGGACCAAGGGGCTTTCTTGATGCTCTTTGAAAATGTTGACAAAGACACGCTCCAGGCAGCTCTGAATGAGATAAATCTGCAGGTAAGTAGTACTCTCACAAACACCTTCTTTGGTTCTGCAAAATGGTCCTAGTTTTTGTGTGCTGTTAGGACCTCTCTGGTGGACACTAGGATCTGTTGAAGGCCAGTGTTGCATCTGGGCTTGGGTAGGTAGATAAGGTGTGTAGGATAAGGGCTGCTCCTTTGGAACTAGAAATTCTGACCTGTTGTGCTTGCTTCCCTTCCGCTCAACCTGTATGTTTGCGAATGGATAGCTCTATTTAGAAAGTGACACCCCAGAGACGTTTTGCAGGGAAGATTTTGCAGTGAGACCTGGAGACCTGTACAGACCTGGAGACCTGCAAAGGAACAGAGGGTCACAAAGCCAAATTTCCCTGCAGCTCAGACCAGGATCTCCTGTGCATTTGCAACTCTCCCATCCCCAGGATTTTAACTTGTATAACCCTACTGCAAGCAGAGAGCTTAAAGCTGAGCAACTGAGAATTATAAAACTAATGTTGTGTGCGTGTGTGCATGCATGTGCATGCAGTACACATTGTATATCAAGATTTGCATTGATTGATGCTGCTGCCTGTGCTGTTCTGAATGGTGAATAAGCTGGGTCATCCCAAGACGTTTGTTGCCTGAGCTAAGGACTGGAGTGTGCCAGCGCCCTGTTTCACAAACAGAAGCTGGTTTGAGTGGCAGGGGAATCTTATTTTAGCACTGTCAGTGTGATAGCATCCTCCCCCTGGCTTGAGGGCAGTGAGCTAGTTTAGGGGGCATTGAAGAGGCATAGCTCAGTTGACCAGGACAGAGAAAAGAAGAGGCTTCTTCATGCAGCATATAGTTAAACTATGGAACTCACTCCCACAGGAGGCAAAGATGTCGACCAACTTGGATGGTTTAAATGAGAACAGGACAAATTCATGGAGGAGGTGGCTATCAATGGCTATTAGCCACAATGGCTATGCTCTGACTCCACAGTTGGATGATGATGATGATGATGATGATGATGATAATTTATTATTTATACCCACCCATCTGGCTGGGTTTCCCCAGCCACTCTGGACCACTTCCAACAGAATATTAAAATACAATAATCTATTAAACATTAAAAGCTTACCTAAACAGGGTTGCCTTCAGATGTCTTCTAAAAGTCTGGTAGTTATTTTTCTTTTTGACATCTGGTGGGAGGGCGTTCCACAGGGCGGGTGCCACTACCGAGAAGGCCCTCTGCCTGGTTTCCTGTAACTTGGCTTCTCACAGCGAGGGAACCACCAGAAGGCCCTCGGCGCTGGACCTCAGTGTCTGGGGGTGGAGACGTTCCTTCAGGTATACTGGACCGAGGCCATTTAGGGCTTTAAAGGTCAGCACTAACAGTAATGTTTCTGAATAGCAGTTGCTGGAAATCACAGGAGAGGAGAGTGCTGCTGTCGCACTCAGGCTCTGCTTGTACGTTTCTCATGGGGATCTGGTTGAACCCTGTGAGAACAGGATGCTGGACCAGATGGACCTCTGGTCTGATCCAGCAAGCTATTCTTCTATTTTTAAATAACAGCCACATGATGTGTAGTGATAATTTGGATACGTGTTGCAAAAATAAAGTGCCAGGTTATCTCTCTTCCTTGAGCACCAACTGTTCCACATTTCTGTTTTATTTAGGTCTCTGTGGACCAAATCTCACTGACAGCCAAAACCTTCTTGCTGAATGCAGCATGGGAAAAGATCAAGGCAGACCCCCGGGTCCAGAGCCCAGGCTTCCTTGCCTCTTGGTTTCAAGACACAGTGCACTCCTACCTGGCAGCGATAAACTCCAATGTCCTAGAGTGCATGACTCAGCTTCCGATCACTTGTGATGGCTTCGCTACCGTGTAAGTGACAACTATTAGTAAGAAATCAATCTTTGGAGCTCCCTGCCTACTGACATCTGGCAACCCCCTTCCCTGTTTGGGAAAACACATTTATGTGTAGGCAAGTCTGTACAGATATGTACAATGTTGATCTGTGTTTTAAACTGGGTTTTAGCTTATTGATTTTAATATTTTCTTTGAAGATTTTAAATAGTTTTTCATTGTTTTTCACTGATAATTTCATTTCCCCCCTCCCTTTTTTGTAAACCACTCTGAGGTTTTTTGTTTTTTACATTCAAGAGGACAACATTTAGAGTTAGCAGCTGGTTCCCTCTGGTTCCCTCTCATTGAGATGAGAATTTCAAGACAGCTGTAGTTGCAGGATTCAAGCAGACGTTTGGATCCTGAATACTGCAGTCTGAAAGGTCCTTTGCACAAGAGATATGTATGGTTCAAAATTCACAGGGATGACATGAGTTATACCCAGGGCTGCCCTTGAAGGCTGTTTGGAAATGGCAGCTGCTGCAGAATGCTGATGGGGATGAGGCCTGTAGATTTCTCGGTCCAATTCAAGTTGCTGGCTTTAACTTAAAAAGCCTTAGTACCAGGGTACCTGACTGGCCACCTCTCCCAAAAAGAATATCATCTGAGTCCCTTCTCCTTATACCCCACAAGAAACACCTGAGGGTGGCAGCAGGGAGAGGACCTTTTTGGTTGCAACCTCCTTCCCAACAGTTGTGGAATGCTCTCCCAGTTGAGGCCTGCCTGGGACCATCACTGACAACCTTTTGGTGTCATAGTAAGACTTTCCTCTGTCTGGGCATTTGATTGCATTTGAAAGGTTTTGGAACCTGGCTGCACGAGTTGTCTGCAGCTAAGCTCTGCTGAGAGTAGACTCAATGAAATAAATAAACTGGAGTTGGTTATCATGGCCACTGTTTTTGGTTGAGTCTTGTCTGAGTAGGACTAGAATCGGATGCAAGCCCTTGTCCCACAGAGGCTGCCCTGTGTAAAGTATCAAACAGATAAAACCAACAATAAGATGCTTATTTCCTTTCTTGTGTCTCCCATCATTAGTGTTCAGGCTCTGGACAGTGCTTATTCTGGGATGGACAGCAGCACAAAGCAACAGGTTGCCAACTGGATCGGGAGATTCCTTACAATACAAAGTAAGTGGGAATTGTGCCCCATTCTGGTGCTCCTTTCACAAGCGGTCAAGAGTCATAACTCCAGAAAAGCTGAATCTGAGTCACATGACTCGTGGACCTTCAGCCGTTGAACAGCCCTGTATTGGACAGGACTCCCTCTCTTATTTAGGGATGGACAGATGTTGGTTTCTCCTGTTTTCTTATTTTTCCAGCTTTATGTTGGAAAAGCTCACCTTATTCCTGCATCTAGTTGATCGGTTTTCTTTTTCAAAGAATGGTCCACATGAAAATTCATCTGCATTTTGTGCAAATTATTTCTCCCAATATTTCTTGAGTGCAAATTTATACACGTTTTTGCAAGCAATTATTCTCCCCCTTATATGATGCAGTTGTTTCCACTCATATATTATTATATTCATTGTTGTGCAAACTTTTCAGTTGGAGGGGTGCAAAATTACAAAGGGTGACTGTGTTTTGGTTTTCTTTTGGTTCGTTAACTGCAGATTAGGAATTAGGGCTTGTGTAGGTGGAATCTTAAAGAGGAGGACCTCACACTCCTGCCAACCTCCCGTAGGATGCATTATTATTAATTTCATTTATGAATCACTTATAATGAGGCATCTCAAAGTGATTTTCAATAAAAAACATACACAATATAAACAATCACATGAAATACAAATACAATTGATGACAGCAGCAGCAGCAACAACAACAAGATTTATTGGATTTATTTATAAAGTCAATTTCAACTCCAGTACAACTCCAGTACTGAGTGGGATAATAGTCCTAGTTGCTTCATTAGAAATTGTTCCATTTGACCCTTTGAAAAATAAAGCTCCTTAAAAAAAATTAAATACACTTTTTCTTCTTCTACATTTTATTGCTATTCATTAAACTACCGCAAGGGAGAAAAACGGCATTATAATACATTGATAAACAGAAAAGAGAGTGAGGGGAAAAATAAATACATAATCTAGGTAAACAAATATTATTTCTAGTCTTTCATTTCGATACAATGCATTCCAGTATTCACAAAATAGTTCCATCTCTCCCCATACATTCCATTTCATCTCATGCTTTCTCTTTTCTGGATTGCATCAGTCAGTTTCTCCATTGCTGCCAGCTCCACATTTCATTAGCCTTCACCAAACAGGTGGCAGATTTTGGTCCTTCCATTTCCTTGCCCACACCACAAAGCTCCTTTTGATGTTGCTTTTCAGGCTGCCCACAGAGTTCACCCAAAGAATGGATTCAGAGCTACTGGAAGAGTTTCCTGAACAACGCCTCATACAATGACCTCCTAAAGACCTGGAGTGGATTCGATGGGGTAAGAAAATCAATTGCACTTGTGGCTCTGGAGAGTAACTCACTCCAACCACAAGCTGTGGAATGCAACTAGAAGGCTTCCTGTCAGGGTGGGGGTGAGGGAAGGCACTCTGCATGTGCTCTGAAGTACTCTGGCCTTTTTTTAAAAAAAGCAAACAGATGCTGTTTCACAAAGAAAAGACAGATGCTCAGAGGCACTTCATTTTTATGCCCTCCTGACAAGTATATAGGCTCCCTGTGACAGGTTAGATTTTTATTGGGGGGCGTTAGAACCATTATATATGGGGAGGGGGATAACCTTTAGGGACATAGGAATTGGCAGTGACTCTCCAGGGTTTTAGGTGAGGACATTCCCAGCCCTACCTGAAAATGCTCTTGGGGATTGAATTTGGGACATTCTGCATGCCAAGCAGATGTTCTACCACCGAGCCCTTTCCTATATACTCCATGCATGCTCAGAGGGACATGGAGAAATGGTCAACACTAGTCCTTAGAAGAGCTATTGTTTTGTCCATTTAGGACTGCCTGCACCAAACTCATGATTTTCACCCATTTTCTAGTTTGCAGCTTTGGATGTCCTGAGGGCCTCCCAGCTTGCCCAACTGACCATTGCCCGTGGTGTCCTGGCCAATGCCAGCCTGGCAGAAGATGTTGCCCAAACCCTCCGCAGCCAGAACATCCGCTTCATGGAAGATTACTTGACTCAGTTATCACTGTTGCCTCTGGAGCCCTCACCTGAGCACGGAGCCAGCTATCTGTTGCTGGAGACCGTTCTGAGGAAGGTGAATGAGAGCTTCCCCGACCTCTGCTCACCCTCCTTGAAAGACCTGTTTCAGGTGAAACTGATGCGGTTCCTGCCTGTTGCTGATGCAAAGATCCTGGAGCTTTTCCCGACCAAAATTGGTTGCACAGACTTCCGTGATATGTGAGTAGGCTCAGGTTAAGGGTGGGTGGTCCATGGGTTGTGCTTGATGGAGGGAAGTCCTCTAATGGAAAAACTGTCAGATGTAGAGATGTCTGCCGTGTCCTGCGTTTGTCACAATGCGGCAACCGAAAAGGGATAATGCAATTCTAAGCAGCATCAACAGAAGTCTAGTGTCCAGATCAAGGGACATAATAGGACCAGCTTTGGTCAGATCCAGGGGTGTAGGAAGGGTGGCCCGCCCTGGGTGCCATCCCAGAGGGGTGTGTGACAAACTCTCCCTGGGTGGATTGCGCTGCCGTGCCACGATCAGGCCCCCGCCAGGAGGATTGCGCTGCCTTGCTGTGATCGGCCCCCCTGGAGGATTGCACCGCTGCACTGCAATTGGACCCCCCCCGCCCGAGGATCACGCTGCCGTGCTGATCACCCCGTGGGCGGATCATACTGCCCCATGGGCAGATCGCCCTGCCCCGCTGCTCCCGGTGCAGGAGTGGCTAGCTCCGCTACTGGTCAGATCCCACCTGGAATATGAGTCCAGTTCTGTGCACCACAGTTTAAGGAAGCATATTGACAAGCTAGAATGCATGCAGAGGAGGTAGACCGAAAAGATCAGTGGTCTGGAAATCAAGCCTTTTGAGGAACCATGGAGGGACCTGGGTATGTTTAGCCTAAATAACAGAAGACTGTGAGGTGATATGAGACCAACCTTCAAATATCTGAAGGGCTGTTGCATGAAAGATGGAGCAAGCTTGTTTTCTGCTGCTCTAGAAAGTACAACCTGAACCCATGGATTCAAATGACAAGAAACAGGATTTCAACTAAACATCAGGAGTAACTTTTTGATGATAAGTGTTGTTCAACAGTGGAATAGGCTACCTCAGCGGTAGAGCATCTGCTTGGCATGCAGAAGGTCCAAGGTTCAACTGAGGCATCTCTGGACAGGGGTGAGAGAGACCCCTTTCTGAAACTCCGGAGAGCTGCTGCCAGTCAGTGTAAACAATATTGAGCTAGACGGACCCAATGGTCTTATTCAGTATAAGGCAGCTCCCTATTATAGGCCAGAGAAGTATAATTATGTGTGCAAAGAACTGGATTTCCCTGTTGCGGAGACTGTACAAAAATGCATTCTGCTCTGCTTGCTTTGCAGCTACAAAGGGATTGATTCTGTCTATCATGAGCTAGACAACAGCACCCAAAAGGCTGTCTGCACAAAGCGTCTGGATTTTCTGAAAAGACAACTTACAAAAGAAGGTGATAGATGGTTATTTTGTGGTTTTTCTCCCTTGCTGGAAATTGTGTTAAACTATTAAGATTTTAAGGCAAGGGATGGGGAGCCTTTTCAGCTGAAGAACCACATTATCTTGGGGATAATCTTCTGGGATCCACCTGCCGGTGGTGAATGTGCCAGAGTCATAAGGGGGTGTGGCCAGGGGCAAAAGTGGGCGGAGCAATTGCATCTCCATATTCCCTGCAGGAGCTGCTTGCACCATCATGACATCGAGCAGCAGAGACTGGCTGCAGGAAAACTTCGGACTCTCCAGCAGCTTTGCAGACTACAATGATTTTCTTCACCTGAACCCCTCTTTTAATGGCGTAAGTAGTGTTGTTCCCCACAGGACGCGGGTGGCACTGTGGGTTAAACCACAGAGCCTAGGGATTGCCGATCAGAAGGTTGGTGGTTTGAATCCCCGCGACGGGGTGAGCTCCCATTGCTCGGTCCCTGCTCCTGCCAACCTAGCAGTTCGAAAGCATGTCAAAGTGCAAGTAGATAAATAGGTACCGCTCCGGCGGGAAGGTGAACGGTGTTTCCGTGCACTGCTCTGGTTCGCCAGAAGCGGCTTAGTCATGCTGGCTACAGGACCTGAAAGCTATACGCCGGCTCCCTCGGCCAATAAAGCAAGATGAGCGCCGCAACCGCAGAGTCAGTCACGACTGGACCTTTAGTGTTGTTCCCCACCACCACCAACCCCCAGCCTCATTTGAAGTGGGGCAGGAAGGTGGGGGGGGGCAGGGAGAGTCCCGCTCCAGGCCCTTTTCTCTCTCCCCACCCCAGAGCAGCAGCATTGTCATTATCTGCCAGGGCATCAGAGCAATTGATCTGACAAGTGAATGAGGTGATAATGAGGCTTTCAAGTCCCCTTCCTCTGCTTGTGGCAGATGAGCACTGAGGAAGTCAGGGAGTGAGGGCAATAATCATGCAAAGACCAGGTTCTTCTTCCCCTTTGACAGGGGTTCTTCCTTCATGCTAACAGTTTTGAGGGTGGTGATTCTTTGTGAGACTGCTGAACTTCAGGTGACTGAAAATCTTTCAGTGAAGTGCTCACTGTGAGGTGTTTTTATTTATTTACTTATTAAATTTGTATCCCACCCTTCCTCCCAATGGCCGCACCATCATGTGAAGCCAATGGGGTATAGTAGCCAGCGTGGTGTAGTGATTCGAGTATCTGACTAGGATGTGGGAGACCACTTGGACCAATCACTCTTTCCCGTTTAACCTACCTCACAGGGTTGTTGTGAAGATAAAATGGGGAAAGGGAGAACCATGTATCCCACCTTTAGCTTCTAGGAGGAAAAGGTGGCGTGTACTTGTAATAAATAAATTAAACAGTAGACTTTAGGATAATAAAGAAAACATGTGGAGCGTTTTCAAAGCCTCTAAAAATATGTAAATTAGAACATTGAAAATGTTTAGAAGCAATTGTATACCACCATGGTTATTGATGTTGTGGTTGCTGTGGCCAGTTATCTCTCAGCCGCCAAGCACCTGTGCAAACAGGAATGTTCTTTAAATTTCTCCTGGAAATCATTCATGTGGGAGCCACCACCAAGGAGGCACTGCCACGGCCAAGGCCAACTGGGCAATGCTTTACCAACTGACCCTTGGTGATCAGAAGCGTGCGTTAGATGGACCTACAGCCTGAACCACAAAGTTTTTACACCTGCCCACCACACTCATACAGGGAATGAAACTCTGGTGATGATGGTGTCCCTCCCCGCTGCCCCTTGTCTTTCAGTTTGAAGTGCTGGATTTGCTGACAACAACCCAGATGGGAACACTGCTTGTGATCTCTGGCACCTTAACAGACAGCGCCAGGGTTAGTGCTGAGACGGAGGCAACAAATGTGATGGCAACCCTTCAGAGCCGAAGCATATCTGAGCTCCAAAGCCTTCTTCTCAGCATCCAGGCACAGGTGAGCCACTTTGAGTGTTGGAAGACAGGAATGGTGACTCTCCAAATGGTGTTGGATGCCAGCTTTGGACTGGGAGATTCATGGAGGAGGAGGAGGCTAGCCTTGACTACTAGCCACAATGGCTACGCTCTACCTCCAGGGGCAGAGGCAGTAATGCTTCTGAATACCAGTTGCTAGAAACCCAAAGTGGGGAGAGTGTGCTTGTAGCTGGTCCTGCTTCCAGGTTTCCCCTTGGGGCATCTGGTTGGCCACTGTGTGAGCAGGATGCTGGATTAGATGAGCCATTGATCTCACCCAGTATCTGACGCAGAACCTCTTACGTTCTTAGATACATTGTTCTGTTCAAATGCAGAGCTTTCTAAGACCCCTGCCATTCACGCCAAGGATAAAGCAGATTTTCAAATCTGAAATAAAAGAAACGAACCTCCATACATTTGATGTTTGTATGTTCTTTGTCTCCAGGGGAGCATCACAGAGATAACCAATGTGCGGGTTCGTGAGATCATGTTACGGGGGATTTTCCAACTCCTGAAGCCACACTTTGCCTCCATGCCAATGCCTGATTTACTGTCCTGGTTCAATGGGCTCCTGATAATTTATTTCCCATCCATCACAGTGGAGGAGCTGGGGGCCCTTCCTACTCTCCCCAACTGCACGGAGATACAACCCATGTAAGTAAAAGTTTGATTAGTGGGGTTTCGTGCTGGGTGGATAGAATAACACTCAGTCTGAAGGAGGTGCATTGGCTGCTGTTTTGCTATGGAGACAGCTTAAAGCCCCAAATAGCCCAAGATCAGGTGAGATGGAGCATGCAATATGGAGCAAGCTTGTTTTCTGCTGCTGTTGCTCCAGAGGGTAGGACCTGAACCAATGCATTCAAATGAGAAGAAAGGCGCTTTCAGCTAAACATTAGGGATAACTGTCTGGTGGTGAGAGCTGTTTGACAGCAGAATGGACTCCCTAGGAAGGTGGTGGACTCTCCTTCATTGGAGGTTTGTAAACAGAGGTTGGGTTGCCAAAGACTAGATGACCCTTGAGGTCCCTTCCAACTCAACAGTTTTATAATGCTATTAGCTGAGAGATGGCCTTCCTCTGTAGAGGCTGCCCCCGTCATTGTGATCTGCTAGGGAGGGGGCCTGAGGATTGTACTCATTGGACAGAGGCAGATCTGGCCACAGTATGGAGGAGGGTCTTCTTAGGAGTGGCCTCAACCTATGGAATAAATGTCTTCATTCAGATTAGCGGGGTGGGGAATCTGTGGACAGCTTTTGCCAGGAGTTAAAAGTACATTTAATCACCCAAGTGATTATTCTTGTGCCTCCTGGTGCTGATTTTTCAGTCTTTAGCTTGGGTATGTAAATCAGGGTGTGTAAACTATGGGTGGCCAATCTATAGAGGGCCACAATTCCTCAGGAGTAATCTGTTGGGGGCTGCATTGGTGGGCAGAACTAGAGACCAAAGTGTTCTGGATTAATGGTGTCCCTGCATTTGGATGCCTTGCAGTGTGAAAGGGCTGGATTCTGCCTTTGACCAGATGTCATTGGAGACCAAGACTGGTGTGGCCCAGTGGATCCTCCAGGCCCTTCAAAAAACAGGTGAGCCTTTTGTTTCCTGGTTTTCTAACTCATGTACAGATGGAGGAATCAGTCAGTTTTGGATCTCTTCACTTCTTTCTTCTTAAATCTTAACGTCAGCCCTCCACTCACAGGTTGTTTCTTTGCTTATTAAACTGCTGTCCCATCTCTCCTCCCGAAGGAGCCCTGGGCAGAAATATGATGGGATCCTTTGTGTGGATTAGTGTGCAAGCAGAATGGAGTCACCATCACCATCATTTTTATTACTATTATTAATAAATTCATTTGTTAGCCATCTGACACAGGATGATTAAACAATCATGTTTAAAGATATAAAAACTGATTAATATAAAAACTGTTAATATTCAAAGAAATAAAACCAATACACAAAACATAAATTGCAAGCTTCCATCAGGGGTGGAGCAACCCAACACAGAACTTGAGCAACCCCTGGCTAGAAAGTGTGGGCCGGCGTGGTTATCTGCTCTTCCTGTGCTTTCTAGGCTCAGGTCAGAGAAGTTTTGCCATTGCCTGCTGCTTTCCCTGAGAAAACCCTCTTGTTTGCTCTAAACTGGAGCAAATGACAATCTAATTCACCCCTAAACTGTGGGTTTTCCAGGGAGAAAGTGGTGGGGCAAATGGAAGTGTGGATGACTCCTAAGATAAAGCAATGGGATCAAATTCCATGGAAGTCTTCACCTGGCTGTGAAAAGAAGTTCAGTGTTGCTGCCAGGTGGGCCTTGTTCAGGGCGGCATTTGACAGGCAGCGGTGGGGCATTTATGGAATGGCCTTAGTAATGAACGAATGCAAAAGTGAAGTTGACTAGAAATTAAATTATCCTTTCATCCCTGGCAAAATCCACTCGTACTTACTTTACATTGCTGCATAAACAACAGTGCAGCGACAACCCATCTTTTGGAACTTAGGTTAAATATTTGCAAGCATTTGCTTTGTTCCTCTGGTGCTCCTAAATGGGTACCTACTTGCAGAATTGCAGAAACATTTATTATTATTATTTATTTCAGACTGCCAGATGACCGGAAACTGGCTCTCCCTCAACTTCCAGAGATTCAAGTCCTTCATTAGCATCACAGATTTGATGTCTCTTGACCCAAGCTTCAATGGGGTAAGATCAGCTGTGATGCTCTTGCTATTAAGATCAACCAGGGCCTGGTCCATATTTTATGACAGCAGCAGAGGAGCAATTCATCCTTTGGTCTTAAGCCCTTAGCTCCATGGTAGAGCACCTGCTTTGCATGCAGAAGGCCCTAGGTTCAATCCATAAAGGCATCTCCAGGTAGGGATGGGAGAGACTCTTGCCTGAAACCCTGGAAAGCCGCTGCTAGTCAGTGTAGGCGGTAATGCGATAGATGGACCAGTGGCCTGACTTCCAGCCTTCACAATATGGGGATGATAACACTGGCCTACCTCATAGGGCTGTTGTATGAAATGCAATGAAATAAAATGGGTAAAGAACTTGGATCATATAAAAGCATCATATAAATGTTAACTGCTATAGGTTATTATTATATTTATATTCCAACTTTCCTCCAAGACATGTAAGGTGTTGCATAAGGGATTATCACATTTCAGTCCTTGCAACAACCCCAAGCAGTAGGCTGGTCTTAGGCTGATGAGTCAGGAACCACTAGTGAGTTGCGACCTGATCCAAGGCGGTTTGCAACGGGAGCACCACCACCATGCAAATATGTGGGGAAAGATTAAGAAATGGGTTCCCAAATGCATGTTTGGGTTAAAGGTGGGTGTTAGTACTGAAACACTTGAAGATTACTAGGCTAGAGCACCCAGTGAGCTCCAGGACTGAGCAAGGATTTGAACTCAGATCTTCTCAGGCTAAGGTAACATGATGCCAACTACTCCCCAGGATGAAAAGCAGATGGACTATTTGAGAGACCAGTGTAAACGGTTAAAAATCATTAGCAGGGATACAATGACACTTGTAAAGTAACATGAACTTTGGAAATTATGGATACTTAATGGATAGATTACAGGGGGGGAAACTGCAGAAATGAAAGTTTGAAACGGAGCCCATGGAGGGACGTCCGAAGGTTTGGGGAACCTTTACTTTACTATTTTAATTAATGGTGGTGTCTGTTTTGTATCATATATGAAAAACCAAATAAATAAATTTATTTTAAAAAATAAAATAAAAGCGGGTGGATGGATGAAGCTAATCATTTCTTTGTGCCTTCCCTCTGTTTCAGACGGCTAACATGGGGGAACTCTCAGCAGTACAACTTGCTCAGCTGACTGTGAATCCAGAGATGCTCTGCTGCGTCGATAAAGTGAATATGGTCTTCACAAGGCTGGCTCAGCTGCCTGGCCTTGACCACCTGGCTGCTTTCTGGGATGCATTCAACATTGCCTACAAAAAGGTACAGAGCTCAGGGACCTGCCTTCCACCGCCGAGCAGGGCACCAGAAATGACTTTCTGGAATGACAGAAAGCATGGAGAAAGCAGATGTAGAGAAAAGCTTTCTTCCCTCTCTCACAGCACTGGAACGTAGGGCCATTCAGGACAGACTAAAGAAAGCCCTTCTTCACACAGCCCATTGTTAAAATGTGGCACTCATTCCCCCAGGAAGCACTGATGGCCACAACTTTGAATGGCTTTAAAAGAGGATTTGGCAAATGCATGGAGGAACCAGAAGGCTCTTCTATCTCTGCTGTTGGAGGCAGCATGCCTCTAAATAACTATTGCTTGGAATTGCCAGTGGGGAGAGGGCTCTCGCACTCAAGTCCTGTCTGGTTGGCCACTGTGGGAACAGGGTGCTGCACCAGACGGGCCATTGACAACTGTTTGAACCATATGGCACATAACATTAATCCCCAGAATACACAAATTTCCATTCAGAAAGAGTCAAGCAGCCTGAACTAGGTTGGGGTTCTTCTCATGATTAGGGTAGGGGGCCTTTAACATATTTGCCTCTTGCTATGGTCCTTTGGTGTGAACTGGCTTCAGATACAGCCTTCAAGTATGAGTTACAGAATCATAGAATTGTAGAGTTGGAAGGGATCCCAAAGGTCATCCAGTCCAACCCCCTGCAATGTAGGAATCGCAGCTGAAGCATCCATGACAGTTGTTTGAATTAGCATGTCCTTGACTTGATGGATTTTTTGGGAGGGAAGCCATAAGCAATGACTCCTTGAACCAGTTTGAAACCAGTGGCATCTTGCTGTGTAAACCTGCCCTTGCCATATGACTGCTTCAGAGGATGGGCTGTATGGGGGTAGATGGATGGATGGACAGACAGGGAAATAAGCCATTTCTTAGACTTTAACAATATGTGCCAAAGCTATGTGAATGTCCCTGTCCGTTCACGCCCTCTCCAGTAAGTATAATAATAATTTTTATTAGGCTACCCGAAGATACCCAGAGTCTCAGAAACCGAGACTCAGAGTCAGACGGTCTTTGTCTCAGGTAAGGTCTTTTGCATCATGGAGCAAACCCCATCTTAGGCAAGCAGATGGGATGGAATGGCATTTTAATTAATAGCTTCTAGAGCAAGTGTTTTTTTGGGTGTTGTTTGTTTTGCAAGGTTTTCTAGCAAATGGAACCCTATTGACCTGGTGGCTGGTATCTTGGTGGCCAAGGGCTAGTGGTCTGGTCTGATATACTTAACAGGCACCTAGCTGATAGTTCCCCCATGAGCTACACCAGGGTAGGCCAATGTGATGCCCTCCAGATTTTGCTGGGTCACAACTTCTACCAGCCCAAGCTATCATCGGGAACGGTAAGGAATCCTGGGAGTTCCTGGGCACATCTGAGGGGCACCGTGTTGGCTACCCCTGTGCAACAGTTGCGCATGCTTTGGTGAGTGCCACACTGTAGAGCAGTGGTTCTCAACCAGTGGGTCCCCAGGTGTTGTTGGACTACAACTCCCATCATCCCTCAGCTCTGGCCTTGCTAGCTAGGGGTGGTGGGAGTTGTAGTTCAACAACATCTGGGGACCCACAGGTTGAGAAAGACCACTGTAGAGGAATTCGAAACACCTCATGCAAATTGGTTTGGCTGTAATGGCTTCCTCCAAAGGTCCCCTGGGAATGATCAATGAGCCATTGACCAGTTCCAGCAGGCTCATCTTATGTTCTTACTAGGGGCCGCACCCCTAGCTTTCACCTTTAACCCCAGGTCTCTGCCTTCTCCCCCTCCTCTGGTGCAACTCTCTTGCATATAAACTACCCCACCATCGTCTGCTATTGCTTAAAACAGCCATTTCCCTCTGTGTCCCTCCCTGCTTTATTTAAACTTCTGCTGTTGTTTTAAACTGCCCCTTGTTGGTATTCCCTCTCTTCTCATTCCCCTGCTATGGCCAGTGTTGTTGTGTGACCTGCCTTCACTTTTGCTTCCCTACCCCACCTAGAATTCATGCAAATTGTGATGTGGCACTGAAAATCCTCTAATTCGAGCTGCATGATGACAACCTTACATCTCTCTTTATATAGGGAGATCTCTAGGAAGGATGAGGAAAAGATCCTGAGTGCTACTGGAATTTAGTGTAGACAAAACTGAGCCAGTGGTCTGGCTTGATAAAAGGCAGCTTCATAGGTTCACTTAAGGGAAGGGGTGGAGCATGATTTTAAAAAGTACCCACCTTGCATGCGAAAGGTCTTCAGTAGGTGCCGAAAAGACAACAGGGAGGTGCCTGTCTGGTATTCAAGGAAGGACCCCGAAATTTAAAGCATTAACAAGACCTTCCCTGACCTCCGGCCCTCTTCTCTCGAAATCTTCCTGCCAAAGTTTGTAATCATCTTTCATTCCCATTTTAGCCCAGTTCTGCCAGCGTGCTCAATATCTCAATGGATGTGAAAATGGCCATGCTCACCTTGACGATGGAGCGCTTGAGCGTGGCGTTCTCAACCTTCACTAATGCTGATTTTCGGGTCTGGTTTGAGGATAGACTGGTGGTCGTCCTGTCCAGTGTGAATGCAGAGTTTCTTGGGAAAATCCCCAAAAGTATATCCTGCGAGGCATACAAGTCTGTGTGAGTGTTGACCTGTTCTTTATTTTGAGGGAAGGTCCCCTCCGAACATATTTATTTATCCATGTTTTATACTGCTTACTGTGCTATAAGAAAACACCTCTGAGGGATTTACATAAAATCTGGACAGAGACAGCCTAACCTCTGTCATCTATGCTCTGGTAATCTCTAGTTTAGATTACTGCAACGTGTTAAATGTAGGTCTGCCTCTGGAGATGGTTCAGAAACTTCAGCTGGTCAGAATTCAGCAGTGAGCTTGTTACTGAGGCAAGACAGTTTGAGCATATAACACGAATCCTGGTCCAACTGCACTGGCTGCCAAGTGCTTTTTTGGCCCAATTCAAAGTGCTAGTTTTCATCTATAAAGCCTTAAACAACTCAGGACTGCAGTACCTCAAGGACTGGTTTGCCCCATATGAACCAACCTGGACCCTGTGAATATCATCTGAAGCCCTTCTTCATGTGCCTCTTCCACCAGAGGTCTGGAGGGTGGCAACACGAGAACCAGCCTTTTCTGCAGTGGCTGCTTGCTTCTGGAATGTTCTTTCCAGGGAGGCTCGCCTGGCACCTCAGTTACATATCTTGAGGCAGAAACATTCCTCTTTTCCCAGGCCTTTGTCTAATTAAACAACCTATGCCCTTTTAAAATGTGTGTGGAAGGGTATTGTTTTTGTTTGTTTTTATGATATGTATTTATGTGTTTTTATATTGTAAACCTCCCTGAGATCTTGGATGAAAGGCAGAATAGAAATTTAAACAACAACACAGCAGCAGTCAATGTGATTTCCTAAAAAAACAGATTAAAATTTAGAGTTGTGTCCAACATTAGGCCTACTCAGAGTATACTCACTGAAATTAATGTGTGTTACTAACTTAGCAGTTAAAGGGTTGGGGTGATGGAGATTTAGCTTGTCCCTGGACTAGCCAATGGAGAACTCCCAACATGCTCATCACTCTTCCCAGAATGAACTGGGGCAATGAAACTGGTTTAAAAGTGTATAGTGTATATATATTCTAACGTTGCCTTTTCCTTCTTATCCCAGGATTACTGGGATCAACAGAGGCTTCTCTGAAATTCCACAGGAAAGGAAAAAGGATTGTGTCAACTACATTGTTTCTTTCCTAACCCAGAAGTCTCAGACCACAGGTAAAGAACTGGGTTTTAGGGCAGATCTGTCTGGAGGAAAATAAGAGTGAACAAACAGTGGTTCTAAGACTTTTTTATCTGGGCTACCCTTTCCAAATGAAAATTTGCTCGTGCCACACCAAAAATTGTTATTGATAAGAACTACATTGGAAAACAAAAAGAAACGACTCCTAGCAGTGCTAGATTTATAACCTAGAACACAACTGCTTTATAACATGATCATAGGACATTCAGAAAGTATAAAACAATGCAGCTACATAAGACGAATCATTCTCAAAGTATATAATTTTAAATTAGCGTCTTACATGTGTAAGAGTAAGTTTGTATGTCTACAAACTCAGTGAGAGGTGTGAGCTTCCTTTTGCCAGGTAATTTATATTAGATCTAATCTGAGACCAACAAACTCTCTAGTCTCATCTCCTCATCAACACAAAGAAGCCTTTTTCTCTTCTGATCTTTCGTATTTGTCAGAGTTGATAATCCCTGTTCACAACATGGGGAACTGTAGAATAGCCAATGTTTGCACAGTGATTCTGGATGACAGCTAAGGTTGTCCTCAGGATCACTTGCTGCTCTTGCTCTCATTTTGAAAGGCTATCTATCCATATTCTGCAAACAAAAACACTGTTTTTTTGATGCTGTACTACACTACACTACACTACACTGCTCTACACTACACTATACTACACTGAAATGTTTAAACGTTTCCTGGATTGACTCTGAATCTTCATGCTGCTCTTCTGATCCGCTCGTGCCACACCAGTGTGGTGCGCCACACTTTTTGAGAACCGCTGAGCTAAAACAAAGGGATTACAGTGGTACCTCGGGTTACAAATACCTCGAGTTACAAACACTTCGGGTTACAGACTTCACTAACCCGGAAGTAGTACCTCGGGTTAAGAACTTTACCTCAGGATGAGAACAGAAATTGTGCCGCGGCGGCAGCAGTAGGCCCCCATTAGCTAAAGTGGTACCTCAGGTTAAGAACGAACCTCTGGAATGAATTAGTTACATAACCAGAGGTAGCACTGTATTTGGAATGCACAGGCCTTAGCTTTTCATTTTTTCATTTCTATACTGTAAATGCATGTGGAAATATAATTACGCAGCATATAAAATCTAAAGTTAAAATAATGATAATTCAATTAAAGTCAAATACATAAAATGTTTAGGCTAACTTGCCAGAATTTATCCTGAAACCTATTTTTGATGCCAGTTATGTGGGCCTTTCGAATCCTAAGTGTGTGTATGTTGGAGAAGGGAACTAGTGCTCTCTCTCCATCAGCAAAATGTCTCTGGCCGGCCCTGACATTCTCCCACTGGGCAGATAAGTCATGACTTTTGCTTTCATCTCTTCCTTCCAGGTCCTGCCTGCTTTGGCCAAACCACACCCAGAAATTGGCTACTCACCTACTTTGGGCAATTCTATACGGAAGTACCATATGTTCAGCTGGTTTCATACTATCGCCAAACATTTGATGCTGTAAGTTAGCGCTTGCAAACCAGTGGGCACATTTGAAATTTTGAGAAAGTGATGTGGGCGCTAGTCACAAAATGGCTGCCAAGTGGCATTGTGCGATGGGTGCAATGTCTAAAATCTGCAAATGCTTCCCCCCATTTTGGTGGAGGTGGGGGAAAGCACCTTTGTCAACCGGAGCTGTGCTAGCATTCACAGAAGGAAGCGCTTTGAACCTCTCTACTTTTGGGAACAGATAGGGGGGAGAATGTCCAATCCTGGCATTCAGCGGCATGGGAGCATCTTCAAGGGGTGTATTCACTGTGGGAGATTCTGAGCCAGTGCAAGCAGGAAGTGAGCAAAAAGAGCAAACAGTCCCTTCTGACATTCTGACATTCTTATTTCCAGTACGCAGTATTGGATCTTTTAACTCCGATCCAGATTGGAGACATGATGGTACATTCAAACACCCTGACCAGCATGGATTTGGCATTGCGCCTTGTCAGCTTCTTCCAAGAAAGCAGCGTTGACTTTGTCCAGATGATTCTGAAGCAATTCACCAGGGCTGCAATTCAGGTATTTCCCTTGAAGCTCTTGTAGAATAATTGGAAGGGGTCCAACGGTCATTGAGTCCAACCCCTTGCAAAGCAAGGAATCACAGCTGAAGTTCTTGTGATTATTGTTAAATCTCTATCCCACCATTCCTTCCAAAGAATCCCAAGGCAGTAAACAACAATGCTGTGGAGGGATTTGCAAGCAAGCGAGTGAGGTGTAGAGGGAGGGGGAGTCAGGGGTGGTGGCTGGGCAAACAGGTAGCCAGGGTTGGCAAGGGGAATGACAGGAGCGATAGCCCCTAGTACTATAAAATTGCCAAGTGATGCTGTTGCCTTGGGTTCTGACTGTTAACTCACCAACTCTAGCAAAACAATCCACTCCTAAATACACATGGGAACCTAGTTAAACAGTTAAGTTCAAATTAGGTATCCTGTCTACAATTAGGGACATTGGAAAAATATATACAGTGGTACCTTGGTTCTCAAACGCCTTGGTACTCAAACAACTTGGAACCCAAACACTGCAAACCCAGAAGTAAGCTTTCTGGTTTGCAAACTTTTTTTGGAAGCCAAACATGCTCCGTTTTGAGTTGCACACTTTCGTTTTGAGTGTTGCGCTGAGGTCTGTCTGCTTTTGCTATTTATTTTGTGTTTTTGTTTTTGTGGCTTTTTTTTTTGTTACTGTGTGGAACCCAGTTCAGCTACTGATTGCAGTACATTGTTCATTCCTTTCATTATATGGATCAGTGGTCTCGTTAGATAGTAAAATTCAAGTTAAAATTGCTGATTTAGGGGCTGTTTTTAAAAGTCTGGAACGGATTAATCCGTTTTGCATTACTTTCTATGGGAAAGCGTGTCTTGGTTTCGGAACGTTTTTGGCTTTGGAACGGACTTCCGGAACGGTTTAAGTATGAGAATCAAGGTACCACTGTATAGAGGATTCTGTGCTTTTCATTTAGAAACTGATTCCTTGGAGGTGTCTTTGTTTAATCCTTCTGCAGCACAAGATGACGGTCCTCCCAAACACCGAAGTTGCGCAGTTGCTCTTGACAAATTACCTGACCCTCGCGTCTTCTCAAATGGAAACCTACACAGCAGCAGACTGGAACGCCACTTTTCAGGGGGAACTGCGCTTCCTCTGCTCTGTGGTCAATGCAACAACCCTTGCTTACTTCGCCCCCCAAAACTACAACTCCTTTACCGCCATGTAAGTCTCGGCATGAGTTCACTGGGCGCTAGAGGATATGGGAGGGATTTTGTTTGGTCCATTTCTCGCTGTGGGCTGAGCCATTTCCAATGCTCATAGAATCTTATAGAAGAATCTTATAGAATATCATAGAACTCTAGAGCTGGAATCCTGCCCACAGCTGTCATGGGTTATCATTTATTATTCCTATGATCCCTGTTTATAAAGCCCAATAAAAAGTTATTGAAATAAAAATAAATTTAAAAGGGAAGGAAAGGAAGGTATTGCAGATGTGCCAGTGTTTAAACCATAGTTTAATGTGATGAACACAAAGTGGAACATAGCTTGGCAAGCGATAGGTTCCCCATATGGCTAAGAGGAGGTGTTTGGAAATTTTTATTTGCAGTTTTGTTTAGTACAGCTTGTTTCATCCGAACTGACTAACTGGTTAATAGCGGTGGTTTATTTGAAGCAAGTTAACTTGAAGCCATGGTTGAAGTTCCCCTTGACTCCAGCGGGAACTTTCCCCCTAATTCAAAGAGCACATACAACCTGCAGATTAGAACCACAGCAGGAATTTTGTCACATAGGATAGCTCCTATCTCCTAGACTTGTGCGCAGATTGGAACATGACTCCCAGTGAAAAAGAGGCACTTCTCTGGATTTTGCAATGTGGGCAAAATTGTGCATGGAGAAGCATGTGTTTTATGTGAATGATAGGTACAAAATGTACATTTTACTGGTGAATGCTTTCAAAAGCATTGAAATGGCTGGGGAGGGCGGGGTATAAATAAAATTTATTATTATTATTATTATTAAATGTGTGTATATTATGAAAATGGCATGCATAAAACGCATACAAAATGCATTTTAAATGAAATGGGAAGAAATGGCTTATAAGGGGACAGAACGGGATGACATCACACAGAAGGGGGATGGAATGAGACAGAACAGCTGGTCATACTCTTGAGGCATATACCATGTGCAAGCGGATAAGTATGCCCCAGAATCCCTTGCAACATTCCACAGGATGGCAAGCTCTTAGCAATTGTAGATGTGTGTCTGTGTGTCTTTTCATCATCTTTGCTATTTGTGTGATGACAGTGTTGCTGGGCTTAGTGGAGCACATTCCCAAATGGCAGAACCCTTCAGGAGAGCTGTCGTACTGTGGATCATCCAGAACCTCAAAGACCTAAAAGGTAACATGACCAAAGAAGCCATGGGGAACATGTAGAGCAATCCCAGAGGCCCAGATACGTAAAATGTCCCCTGACAAATATCAGTGGCTTCTAGTATAATGAAAGGCTCAAATATTTCCTGTGTCCTCTTATTACCCATTCAGAAAAGCCCAGTGAACCATTTGCTGAGTGGATCAAGTTAGCCTGGGGCTCGTTCTTCAAGGACGCCACCTTGGGAGAAGTGGAATCCATCAAGGAAGACTTCGATCCTGTAGGTTTGCTTTCTTGATGACCAGCAAATTTTGAAAAATGAAGTTGTTGCCAAGAAGGCAAGACTCAGGGGCATGTGGCAGAAAACTGAGTGTTCAGACAGCAACTCCAGGGGCAAAGTTTCATGGAAGGAGCAGCCCCCTACTTGTAACAAAGCAATGAAACAGCTGCTCTTTGCAAGGAAGGGGGAATGTGCTGCTGCTTAAAAATTAATACTATGCTGCATAGTATTAATGATGAAGATGACGATTCTTCTTTTCTTGTATATGCTCCTTATTGTATATGCTGATTATCTGAGAGGTTTACAAAATATAAAACAAATTTGTACCCCAGATTGTGTCCCAGTAGCCTGAGCTGTTCCCCCACCAAAAGATATTACAAAACTAATATTAATTAAATAAATATAAATTAAACCCTTCCCTTTTTGACCAGTATTTTAGGATTCAGATTATATTTCCCTAAAGCAAAATAAATTCTACAAACAGGATTATAAATCTCAAGTTTATATTTTATCTATTTCCCCCCCTTTACAGCGTTCATTGTTTTTATAGCCTATAATTAAAGCAAAAAAAACCCTCCATCAATCAGTCCCACATTTAGTTTTTCTTAATTCATCTAATCCTTCTTCAATTGATCCTATTTTCCCTTGAAAAGACTGAACCATTTCATATGTCAATTTATCTGTATGGAAAGCTGATAGATATATTACATCAGATTGTTTGCCCATCTCGCTCAGTATTGTCTACTCTGATTGGCAGCAGCTCTCAAGGGTCTCAGATTGATGTCTTGCCCATCATTTCCTACTGAGTTTTTTTTTTTAATGGGGGGGATGCTGAGGATTGAACCTGGGACCTTCTGCATTCAAAGAACTAAAGTGCACCCCCTAATCATTAGGGTTGCACAAAAATGGGCTGTCCCTTATTGGTATATCAACATAAATTGTATGTTATCCCTATCTATTTTTGTAATTGAGTGAAAAACTATGATTGAGTAGTATCTATGTTTTCTAGTTTGCCGTCTTGAACACCCTGAGCACCGAACAGCTGGTAGACGTCATCACGACCTCGGACGCTCTGGTCAATGTGACAACCCTGAGACAGGTTCTGTTGAGCCTAGAGACTGGCCGCTCTGAAATCCCACTTGCAAAGATGGATGTGTTCTTGACAAGGCTCAATTTCATCCTTGAACAGGTAAGTTCCAAAAAAAAAATCAACTTCCAGCCCCTCCAGTGCAAAGCAAACATCCAGGAAGCTTCAGTGGAAACAAGAAGGGTTTTGATTGGATCAGCGACATCCCTTGGGGTGGTGGTGGTGGTAATATTTTTGCTCTGCAGATGCCCTCCCATCTGGTGTGTAGATTTGCAGCAGCCTGAATCATGCTTTCCCTTCAGAACCTTTCCTCCCCTTTTTGCAGAAGAACATCCCGGGTATCAGAAATGCTGAGGTGAGGTTGGAACTGCTCAGCACTGTTTTCAGAAACCTAGCCCGCCATTTCCGTAAATTCACTGCTTTGGACTACCAGAACTGGTTCACCAAGAAGCTGAAACTCCTTTTGCCCAGCATCAATGTGAACCTGCTCCAGCTGATTCCTCTCGATGTCAGCTTTGCCTCCTTTCGCGCCATGTAGGTGTCACCTTTCATTACTTGTCCCATCAATTGCAAGTGACCCCTTTTGATCAATCAGCTTCAGATTTCGTTGGTCAAGCTGCTTCTCATGTAACGTTAGAATTGGAGTAGAGTCGAATAGTAGAAACTGAATGTTGGACAATTCAGGAAAGACTAAAGGAAACAATTCTTAACACAGTGCATACATAAACTATGGAACTCGCTCCTGCAAGCAGGCCCAGATGGTTGCCAGAATAGGAACCCTCCCAATTCTTCCCCAAAAGGAATGCATTAAATAAGGTGCCAGAAAATACATCACAAAGTCTAACAAATTATTGCATAAGACTAAAATAATAATAATAATACTCTGAATACATGCAATTTTACAACTGTCAGAAAAGCACAAACAAAAAAACATTTCAGCAGACTTAATAAACACACACAAAGCATGTGCATTTTCATATTTGAAACTTACTTCCCATTGCTCACTTTTGCTCACTTCCTAACTTCTTAGCCTAACTTACTTCACATGGTTGTTGAGAAGATATAGTGCCTTCTATTACCTATTTATGGCAGATAGCTTTAGCTCTTTAAACTCCAGCTGTCTGGTATTTACTTCTTTTCATTTCTCTCCTGTTCATTTGCAGATTTGGAGGTTTCGATCAGGTCTTCCCAGAGTTACCTGAGGAGGCATCCATCGAGATCTACAATTTGATGAAGAGAATAATGCAATTCCAAATCAATGCCTCAGGTACCTGCTTCATGGAATTTAGGGGTAGCAGTGCCTGCTGTGTCATGGCTGGCTTGGGATTGGGTAAAAGGCAAATTGTTCATGCATGTTGAAGGTGTTGCTCTGGCAGATTAGTGGTCTGCTAAGTGTGGTGAAGACTATCTGTATAAATGAATATTTCTGTGTTTTTGTTTTGCAAATTTCTGATTTTTAGGGACAGCATTCCCTGGTGCTTACAACAACAGCCAGAGCTTCCTGCAACTCCTCTTTTACAGATTTGTGCGTTTTGTGCCTTACGCTGACTTAGCCATCTTATATCCGAATTTTAACGGGGTAAGTGAATATTCAGGATGAATTTACATATTCCCAGAAATGAATTGCTGCTTGATGGTTAAATCAGATAGATAGGTTGTGTTCTAAAAACTCCATTTTCCTTCATTCTTAAAAATAGGTGTTTGTTTATTTAAAAAAATGGTTGATTGGTTTCACTTGACTTTCTTGTAGTTCATGACAATAGTGTTCATGGCACTATGCTAGAATTAGGTTTCTTTACAAAAATGCCGACTGAAGAATATGCCTGCCCTTGCTCAACCAAAGCTAAATTTCTTGGATGTCTGCTGAATCTGTTTCTCCATGAATTTTCTCCCTGCCAGTTTGAAGCCCTCTCTGCCTTGACTCCAAAACAAATGGGCGCGATGATGGTTTTTACGAACGCATTCAGAAATGAGCGCCTTGCTGTCCAGATCTTGGCGGAATTAGAGAAGCGCCCCCCTGAGGAAATGAGGGACTTCACAGCTGAGTTCAATGCTGCGGTAAACCAGGTAACCATGCTGCGCTTTCACCTGGATGGGAAACTATCATTTTCTAACTTGCGTCAAATCTCTCCCCCCCCCCAATCATTTTGCACAGTCAACACTGAACAATTGCACTTTCCATAAAATTCATTCTCCCTGCACTCTTGGAACTTGAAGAAGGTTGTAGCTTTGTGGCAGAAGATATGTGCAATGAGTCGTGGGGCCCTTCCCTGGATGGGAACTGAAAAGATTGTGGGAGTATTGTTGTGAAACTGTATACCAGCATACAGTTCTTTGCTGCCGTTTTCATTAGGGGGGGGGAACATAGTGGTATAGCAGTGAAAAAGCCACACTGTTCCATAACACAACAGTCACTGCAGTGTGGAAGGAATGTTAGAAAGCAGGACAGAAGCAGTGACAGTGTAATCAAGAAAATTAGAACAATTCCCCCAAGTTTGAATGCACTCTCAGCATAGACAAGATGGCCTAATGGTCTGACTCAGCCTGTCTGTCTGTCTGTCTCTGTCTCATTAATTCAGTTTTACATTGTACAATTAAATTCAAACAACATTCATAATCATCAACATTTAGGATTCATTGAATCCTTAGACTCCCTCCCCCTTCCATGGTTTCCACTGTCAAACTTCATCTACCGCATCACATAATTTCCCATATTTCTTAACTCAATCCATTTTTACCTTAGTTTTTAGTACATTACAAGTGTTGCTAAAATTCTGCCAAAGTTTTTAGTTGTTTACAGTGTTTATAAATTTCCCCCATTCCTTATTAAATTTTCCTTCTTCCTGGTTTCTGATCTTCCCAGTCATTTCCGTCATTTCATACTGTCATCTTTATCAACCATTTGCCTCTGGTTGGGACTTTATCTTCCTTCCAACTCTTGACTCAGTGTCAGACTGCTTCCTGTGTTCCTCTGAGCAGGGCACACAGGAGGAGTCCTGCCAGATTAGTCTCCCCCAAGCTTGTGCCCTTCAAAAGTTTTGGATGATGAATTTCCTCAGTCTTGGCCATCATTGGAGGGACTGGTTTGGAGGATATTGCACTATGCTTAGAATTCATCCCATTGTATTTATACATGAGCTAGTTTTACAGGTGGACGGCCTCATAAAGAGCTCCACTGCAAACTCCCATTGAAAAGCTAGAATCTCCTCACATCTAGATTTGGATTTTGCTGGACAAACCACCACCCGCTAATCTTGCATGTGCCTGGAATGCCACCTGTCCATTTCCCTTGCAGAGACAGCTGCTCGTCCTCCCAGACCTCCGGATCCGTAACTTGATCTTTGAGATGGTCTTCAAGACACTCAAGTTCAGCACCTTTTCTGCAGAGCAATACTCATTCTGGTTTGGCACTCAGCTCCAGTTCCTCCTGCCATCTCTCAAACCAAAGGACCTGCTGCTGATTCCCCTTGATATTGACTGCCAGTCTCACCAAAATTTGTAAGTCTGGGAAAACACCCATGTCTTTTTAGCCTTATCAGGGTAGGGACAGTGGAGTGGAGAAATTGGATTCAGTTCTCGTTTAAAGGCAAACCTACCAAATTTTCACTTTCTGAAATATGCAAAGCCCAGCTGTCCTTTGAAATTTACACTTCTCTGAATTTTGTAGTGCCATTCTCTAGCTAGGTAACGTGTACAAAGAATGCCTATCTTAGGGTAAAGTGTGCATTTCAGAATGCATGTATTAGTGAAGTCAGATGCAAAAATTCCTTTTATTTGACATAACTGTTTTGCAAAAAATGTGTCTATTGGGCAAAACAGCATGCAGGAAATGTATGTTGGAGAAATTTGCACTAAAATGCTGATGATTTTCACGAGGGCCTCTTAAAAAAAAAGAAGAAATTGCAAATGATGTGGCAATGTGTAGAACGGAATTTAAGAATTGGAAAAATGAGAAATGAAGAGTCATCAGTCTCTACGTCCTGATGGTGCTTGATAGCTTGGTCCACCTTTATGTCCCATCCTGTTTGTCTTTCCTTCCATCGTACACCTCTGACCTGGTAATGCCTCTCTTTCTAAAAGGGCATGAACTACGCTGGAGTTTTGGGACCCCATTTGATACAAGCCCTTCACTATCTTTGTCTTCCTCAGGGTGCAAGCGATGGACAAGGTGTTCGGTCGTTTCACGGAGGGGCAGAAGAAGGCCATTCATGGGAGGATATTCAGCTACCTGGAATCTTATCAGGCAGATCAAGGTATCAGAAGACGGGTTCTTTGTTTTTGGAACTTAAGAACATGACCCCAACTGAGCGGCCTACTGGATTAGACCAGTAGTTCCCAAACTTTTTTGGGCCACTGCCTCCTTGGTTCCATAATCGCATCCCCAGTGCCTTCTACCCTACCCTATAAAAGGTATTATTCAGATTAGTGGTATGCATAACCCACTAAGGAAGATAATAACGCAATGAAATTCAAAACACTAACAGTTAATTGCACACTTATTCAAATAAAACTATTTAATTTAATTCATTCAACAAAACAGATGAACTTGTGAACCCAGCTTTTCAAAGTCTGATACCCATTTACATCTCCAGTGCCCCCTGCTCTCCCCTTGCCTCTTAGCAACCCACTAGGTAACCCCACCACCCCACAAGGGGCAGTACCACCCACTTGGTTAAACGCTGGGTTAAACGAAAGGCTCATCTAGCTCAATGGAATTCAATAAAATACAAGAAATAAGAAATAAGAAGAAGCAATAAAAATATAATTCAAAACTGTACTGCATCTAGCACAGCGCATTACAACTGATACTACAGGCAGAGAAATAAAGAAGCAATCCATGGCAGAAAAAGTTGGGAGCCACTTTTCTAGCTGAAGAACTAAAATTCTTTGCAGGATGCTGGGCCCCCCTCCCCCAAACTGCATGCAGCTTCACTCAAAAGGTCCTTATTATTCTGCTTTTCTAGGAGAATTCAGGTTTGCTTGACCAGCGATCAAAACTCTTTCTTCTCTTCCAGGGGTCACATGCTCTCCCAACACCAACAGCAGCCAATGGATCCTCAGCAACTATGGCCAATTCAGTGCCTTTGCCAGCATTGCAGAGTTTTTGGCAGTGAATGTGAACTTCAATGGGGTAAGGGAACCTTTGCCAGCAGGGGTTGTGCTGCGGGAAGAGGCAGATTGTAAGCCCTTGAAGTGGGGAAAATTGGAGGGACCAGTCCTTGGAGAGCGGCGCAACTTGCCCATAGCATGATGCCTAGATTCTAAACTGCACTGTCAGAGGTAGCATGTCTCTGAGTACTAGTCACTGGGAATCCCAGGTGGGGAGAGTGCTCAGGTCCTGCTTCCCATTGGGATGTTTAGTAGGCCATAGTGGACAGAGGATGCTGGACTAGGCAGGCCTTTAGTCTGATCCAGAAGGCTCTTCTAATATGCTTATGATGTTGGGCTAGAGACCCAGCCTGGAGAGCCACAGATTCCCGGGTACACAACATTCTGTTGCGTACCAAGTCACAGAACCTAGGATTTGCCGATCAGAAGGTCAGCGGCTCGAATCCCCGTGACAGGGTGAGCTCCCGTTGCTCGGTCCCTGCTCCTGCCAACCTAGCAGTTTGAAAGCACGTCAAAGTGCAAGTAGATAAATAGATACCGCTTCGGCGGAAAGGTAAACGGCATTTCTGTGCACTGCTCTGGTTTGCCAGAAGTGGCTTAGTCATGCTGGCCACATGACCCGGAAGCTGTACACTGGCTCCCTCGGCCAATAAAGTGAGATGAGCGCCGCAACCCCAGAGTCGGCCACAACTGGACCTAATGGTCAGGGGTCCCTTTACCTTTACTATTGGTTGCAACTGTACATGAGCAGCAAAATGTGCACCTTTTCAGATTTCGGCAATGGCAGAGCTATCTGCAAACCAGCTGGCTGAGTTGGCGGTGGAATCGGGAGCGCTGGCTGATGGGAGTGGCATCATGGAGATCATGGGCAACCTGAAGACCGTGGAAGACCTTGCCCTATTCTTGGGCAAGCTGAACACCATTGCCCCGGTATATGGCTGCTTTCTGGGAGTTTGGGGGCCTATTTATTTATTTCCTAAAATTCATATACTACTTGATTGTTTTTTTAAAAAAATCCTGCATCAAAGTGTTTTACGGAAAGAATAATATAATAAAATTATCGGTTAAAAGCCATTAAGAACAGCCATTAAAAACCTTTGGGAAACAATTAAAATCAATGATAAACTGCAAACCAGATTAAAAATATATGTCAACATTCTGCATGTCTGAGTAGACTTGTCTAAATAATTTTTTTTTTAGCAGGCTGTGAAGGTGCTGAGTAGAGTACTGTGAAGGTGCCTGCCATTTGTCAATAATTGGAGAGTTTCCAAGTGTAGATGCTGCCATACTAAAAGATTGGTTTCTTATAAATGCAGAACGTGTTATGTGACACTTGTCACAGTGTGAGTTCCACAGTTTGGGCATATATGGAGTAAGGGGATGTCAAAGATTATACGCAGATTTGACTAGTTTATGACTGCACATAGCATGTTGCCTTGTGGTATAACGTAAGCCTGATTTCTTACTAGAGCAGCTTTACTCACCCTAGTGCCCTTTGTAGATGTTTGTGACTACAACTCCCATCAGCCCAATTCAGTGAGCATTGTGGTCGTGGCAGGATGTAGCATTTGAATAAGTAGTAGAAGCATACCTGGTACTTCACAGAATGACATAGCAACAGAAGACAAGGAGATCACCCTCAAGGAGATCACCATGTAGACTAAATTTCAGTGGCAAGCTAAGGGCAGGGGAGGAAAGAGACAAGCTAAGGGTTGCAGCAGATCCATGTGAGTAAGTGTTCCACAAATTTACGCTTCATTTCAGTTGGCAATATGGACTAGGAGATTAAGCCAAAGGATCTGGAGCAAGAGTAGGTTGCAAAAAGGTCATTGAAGGAAATGAGATGGAGACACCACCTTGCTTTGGCGGTGGGGTGGGGTTCCAGGAGCACCAGAGCATGTGCAGAGTTGTTTAATGAATACTGGGTGGCGATTTCTATTCACAGATGGAATTGCAAAGCAGTTCGTACGCCGGTTCCATCTTGAGCATTGCCTTCCAAAGGATAGCGATCAACTTCCCGAAGTTCAAAGCCAGTGATTTCGCCTACTGGTTCCAAGTTATCTTCCAGAACATTCTACATGAGTTCAACGAGACCCTTGTGGTGGACATTCCGCTCAAGATATCGTGTGACTCCTACCAGAAAATGTGAGTGTGTTGCATGGCATGGAAATGAATTCTCACCTCAAACCTGCACCTGCTTATCAGGCAAACAAAGGCAATAACAGACTGTTGGCACAAAAATAAATAAATTGCTAGCCATGTCAGTCGCACCAAATGAGAAGTATTGGGCTGATGGCAGGAAGGGAAGCCATCCAACACTTCAGTAGGAAGTGAGCAAATGAGGATGACTCAGAAGGATGACCCAAATTAGTATCAGCAATTTTCTAGGGTCAGATGACACTTAATTGTTGGTTCCCTTGTGTCAAGCACTGAAGCCACCTGGGCTGAAAACTACCTCCTTGCCAGCTGCAGTGCTGTTGTGCAGTGAGGTGACAGGGTAGCCCAGGAAACAAGGTGGCCAAGTCACTACTACAAGTCCCCTCCATAAGATTGAGTGAGATGCTTACAGGGTAAGATGAAATCTTATCTGTAAAGCACATCTTTCCATCTGTGACTGCAAAGACAGCACCACTCTAAGGCCAAAATGGACAAGAAAAGAAAAGAAAAAAGCTTGTTCCATCGTGTGCTCCCAGAATAACCTGGGGAGGAGTTCTGCGCTGGTGAAAAGCTTGCCTAGTGGTTAGAGTATTGGCTGGGTTTGCCATTGAGAAGACATTTAGTTCTGGCTAACCGTGACATTGTCTGCCCCTTTTGCTTCCCAGATTGAAAGGTTTCAACAATGTTTTCGCCAACATCCTGCCTGGAAAAGCCCTCAGTGTATTTGGATTCAGCAAAGCTTTTTTGACTACAAAAATCAAATCAGGTAACACAAGCCCTTTTAAAAAAAATCTATCTACCTATCTGAATAAATCAGGGCTGTCGCTTCATGAAATAGATAACAATCATATTCAACTTTAATAGATCCATTCTTTAGTTAATCACATCTGAATGAATGTGCATATTACTGGAGTCATAGGGGAAGCATTTCCCCCATTCTTTTGAGATGGTGGGTCCATGTGTGGAAACCAGATGTCATTGCAGAAGATGTCTTCTCCTTTGCAAGAGAGGTAGAGAAGGTTCTTGCCACTTGTGGGTTTGGAAGGTGAGAGCAAGAGAACGCAAGGAGAGTCCTGCAGGATCAGGCCAAAGGCCTATCTAGTCCAGCATCTTGTCCTCACAGTGGCCAGGCAGATTCCTCTTCTGGGAAGCCTCCTGAGTGCCACGGACACACTCCCTCCAGTTGGGATTCCCAGCATTTTGGTACCCAAAAGGCATCCTGCCTCTCACAGTGAACATAGCCATTGTGACTAGTAGCCATTGATAACCTTCTCCTCCTTCGTGGATTTGCCCCATCCTCTTTTAAAGCCACGCAAGTTGGTGGCCACCACTGTCTCCTATGGGAGTGAGTTCCATAGTTTAACTATGCACCGTGGAAAGCGATTCTTTCTTTTGTCAGTCCTGAATCTTCCAGTCCAGCTTCATTGACAAATACAGGTGAAGCTGGAATGGTTAGGATTTTTATGAAAGCCTTTCTCTGTGACTGCACCCAGACTGCAGAACTCCCTTCCTTCATGAGGTCTGCATGGTCCTCTTCTGCCACTGAGCTGAAACCTTTTAAGAATTTCTATTTTATTTAGATATTTGCCAATTTAGCATTCTTAATAGCTGATTCTACTGTTGTTGTTGTTTTTACTCTGTTGGGAAGATGCTGCCATGTATTGAGTCAGACCATTTGTCCATCTAGCTCAGTATTGTCTACATTGGCTGGCAGCTGCTTTCCGGGGTTTCAGGCAAGGGACTCTCTCCTTGCCCTACCTGGAGATGCCAGAGATACAAAGCATATGTCCTACCACTGAGCTGTGACACTTCCTAGTTCTCATTCCAATTATGTAATTTGCGTTATGATATATTGTTGTTTCAAAGTGTGAAAGGTGCCTTGCATGTGGTTTTCAGGGCAGGATGTACATTTCCTAAAACCAAAAGACAAATAAATATGTGCTCTAATCATGATTGACAGGGTGCCGTTGGTTTTTAAGTCTGCTGCACAAAAGCTCTTTAATCAATTAGTTCACTGGCCAAGCACTGTAGCTCTGAGAGTTGTTTATGTAAGGCTCTAGGTGAGGCTGGGAATGCAAAGAGCCTTTGTCTTTTTGCCATGCTTGGCTTAGCAGCGTAAAGTAAAACCAAGCCCTTGTTTTGCACACTTTTCTTTAGGCAAGGGCCCTGAAGATGTCCTTGGACTCCAGCTCTCATCAGCCCCAGCCAGTGTGGCCAGTGGGTGACGGGCAATGGGAGTTGGAGTCCAGCAACATCTGGAGGGATTTTGGTTCCCCCTCGCAGCTTTTCTGCTTGCCTACAATTAATACAAGGGACGCGGGTGGCGCTGTGGGTTAAACCACAGAGCCTAGGACTTGCTGATCAGAAGGTTGGTGGTTCGAATCCCCACGACGGGGTGAGCTCCTGTTCCTCGGTCCCTGCTCATGCCCACCTAGCAGTTTGAAAGCACATCAAAGTGCAAGCAGATAAATAGGTACCGCTCCGGCGGGAAGGTAAACGGCGTTTACCTTTACCTTACAATTAATACAATTACATCTTGGGGCAGATTCACACTGAAGGCCCATGACTTCCCCCAAGAAGCCTGGAAACTGTAGTTTATTAAGAATACTGGAAACTGTAGCTCTGTGCAGATGAAACTTGAGTCCCCAGGGTTCTTCGGGGCAAGCTATGTGCTTGGGTGTGCTTTAAAAGTGTGGTGTGGATCTGCCCCTGGTTGACTGGTTGGGAATGGGGGCTGAGTTTCCTTCTGTACTTGAGTTTTGCATCACTGTCATCATGCTCAATTGCAGCCTTAGCCTGGCACCCTCTGGGTGTTTTGGACTACAATTCCCATCAGCCCCAGCTGGCATGCTGTATGATGCTGGGGCTGATGGGAGATGTAGTTCATCTAGAGGTAGGAACTAGGGAAAAATAGGTTCTGTTCGCATTTTAATGAGAATCTGCCTACTTTACACTTACTAAACCAATATTATTATTTATTAAATTTGTTACTCTATCTTGCCCAAGGGAACGCAAAGAGACTTACAATATGCCATCTGAAACATAGCTATTCTTCAAAATTTGCGCTTCTCCAGACTTTTGATGTAGTTCTCCAGCCAATAGTGTGTACAAAAATGCATCTATAACACATCCATAAAATGCATAGATTAGTGAAAATAACATTGCTTTAAATATGTGTATATTAGCCAAGACCACATACAAAAAAAAGTGCCCATCAGGAGAAATTTGTACCAAAATGTTGATCAATTTTCATGAGAGGTTTTTTGTTTTTTTTTAAATCACAAATGTCTTGGGAAATATGTGGGACTGGCTTTAAGATCTGATAAAGGAGAAATTTGTTCCTCCCTCACTGAGTGGCATTAGGTTTGTAAAGGCTGCTGCAAATGGTTCATGGGAATGAACAGCTTCTCGCTCCTTCCAGGCATTGCATGTGGAAGGCCCACTCAGAGCGTCCAGGAGTGGCTGGAAATCAATCTTGGGAACTTCAGCCGATACGCCCAATACCAGGACCTGCTCAGCTGGAATTTGCATTTTGACGGAGTGAGTATTTTATATCCAGGATCTGTTGGCATGGGACCTATCAGGCTTTTTCACGGTAACATTTCTTGCAAACAAATGAAGTAATTTATGGCCAAAGCAACTCAGCAGATGGTTAGAGATTATCCAGTTTGGGATCCCCTGCTTAGCCTTTTGTGGTTAGGAGAAAGAAGTTTCCAGCCACGCATGTAGATGTCTTCATGTGGTTGTTTCACTCGATAGAGAGGAAATCCCCTCAGAAATGTACTTGCTGTTTTAGCAAGTCCAATCGTTCTCAATCAGTGACGGTGGAAGTGGCATTTTTCAACCTGAGGAAATTTTCATGGTAAACCTTCTGAGGGCTGCAAGCCGCTGGTGGTTGGGGCCAGGCAAAAACCGTGTGGACTGATGGACATGGCTCTTACTTCTGTGCAGCCAATCAAAAGCCAGAGAGTTCTATACCCCGCCTTTCCACCTCCCATCACGGCACGTGAGAGGCGGGATTGCAATTCAAGGATACATTCCAGCCAAGCAAACACACTGGAGTGGGCCACAGAGCAGGGGCAGTAGGGGGCATAGTCTAGGGAGGAAGTGTGGCTTAGCAAGAGTCCTGAGGGCCACATAGGGAAGCTTGAAGGGCCACATTGCCCCCTCTTGGGCCTTAAATTGCCCACCCAAGATCTAAATCAGGACTTTCTAAACTCGGGTCTCCAGCTGCTTTTGGACTATAATTCCCATCATCCCTGACCACTGGTACTGCTAGCTAGGGATGATGGGAGTTGTAGTCCAACAATGGCTGGAGACTCAAGTTTGGGAAACCCTGATCTAAATAGTCTAGGCAGTCCATTGTATCAGAGATAGGGAGCGTGAGGCCCTCTAGGGACTACAACTTCCATCACCCATGACCATTGGCCATACTGGCAGGGGTTGATGGGAGCTGGTGTCTGACAACATCTGCAGGGCTACAAATGTTCCCCATCCTTGCATTATATGGACTGACCTTTGGGCAAAAAGTGGTGCTTATTTATTTATTACCTGCCCTTCACCCTAAGGTCCCAGGGCAGGTGACAACATTAAAACACATTGTTAAAGAGCAGTTTAAAACAGCTTGCAGTCACAAAAATAAGGTGGATCCTAAAAATGTGTACCTTGAGTGTCAAATGGCAGGGTAAAGCATCCCGAGGACCATATAGGGAGAGATTTCTTATTTTCCCTGAAGCTTCCCTGCAACAACACAGCATGCTAGTACCCAAATATGCTGATTCTCCAGAATAAATGGGCTGGTACAATCCCAATTAATTTCATTTGGGCTCCTTGCTCCCTTGATTCCCCAACCACACTGCCTGTCCATAACTCTCGCCTCTGCTCCTTGATGACACAAACAAAATCCTGACCTTCCCTAACAATGTTTGTGCACATTCTATAGCTGACAATTTCCTACTTGAGCAGTATTTTTTCCCGATGTTCTCTAGTCTCTCCTGCATTTTTTAAAAATTTGGGTGTCGACTTTAAACCAGAAACATAAGGAGTGCATATGTAGGCATCGCAACTTATTACAGACTGCTTGAAAAATTCACTGTCATTTTCTTGATGCTCCCCTGCAGATGGCTGTTCTGCAATCTTTGTCTCCAGTGCAACTTGCATCCCTCACTCTGAAGTCTGATGCCATCAATGAAGAGGAGAAGATGTGCCAGATTCTTGCAAGATTGCAGAACAAACCGCTAGAAGAGATCTACCAGTATTTGGACCAATTCAACACAGATGCCAATAAGGTACGGCCTTCAAATATTTACTAAAGAAAAGCAAAACTCCAAATCAAGTTAGATCTTTTTGCCACCCAAACTGACTTTTCCGTTCCCTCACAGAACCCACATTGCTTGTATACATTCTGTTGCTGACAGTTTTCACCTGATAAGTTAGAATGTTAATGAACCTTGCATGTATCTCTGCAGCTCAGCCGGGGGAAGATAAGCAGCAAATCACAATCAATGGGACAGCCTCTCATTGCCCGTTATCGACAACAAAGTTAAGATAAATCCAAATAGTTAAGCGAAAGAGTTTGCTATTTTTCCCTTCTCTCTTTAAATTGCAGCTTGGAATAACGTCTCTCAAAGAGGAAGGCATAAGGCAAAGGGTGCTGTCTCATTTTGTGGAGGCGATTGGATCTGAACTCTCAACCTTCAGCCCTGCAAACTGGACTCATTTGCTGTCCACAAGGCTGCTGCTTTTCCTGCCAAGTGTCAGCGCAAAGGAATCCAAAGAGATGCTGTCTTATGTTTCCGGTTGTGATGCCTTCCAAGCTGTGTGAGTATAAACCGCCGTCGTTCTCACTGTTACAAGTATTCAGAGGAGTGTGCCAACGTGTAAGTAACCAAAATGGTGAATCCCATGTGCAAGAGGGGCGTATCAGCAAATTTGGGGGATGCACAGGATTTGTGGAAGTACAACAACATATAGATTGCGGAGGGCAGGGGGACTAAATGAGGAAAAACCCTAAAGCAGCCCAATGAAGAATCAGCAAGGTTGGTCCATGAGGATATGCAGAGAACCGCCTCACCAACCACAATCTGCCCCCAGCCACCATCTTCTAACTTACAAGCAGTTAGGAGGGCATCACTGCCTATTAACTTCCTCCTTCTTAGTCTCAGTGTTGTCCTTGTAGAGAACTCAATAGAGAAGAGGATGGGGACAGAACCAGAATGAGCTGTCTCTGCCTGTCCTTGGCTCTGTTGCCACCTACTGTTGGGCTCCCTGCCTTCCACCCCAGCAATCCACATCAGCACCAGCTACCACTGTTGAGCACGCTCAGTGGGATTCTGTCTGACTCTGCAAACCAGGAGGACTGGAATGGAGTATTGTGGTGGAGGGCTTGGCTGGGTTATTAAAACAAGGAACAGTCCACACTGCCATATGGTCTCCTTTCTGGTGCACAGGCCAAATTCATTACTGGAAGTTTCTATCCAATGGAATGGGAAACTGAATTAAAGGAACAGGAAGGAGATTCATGTCTGAAGAGAAAGAAGCAACCTATGGTTCAGCCTCTCCCAACCTGGTGCCCTTCAGATGGTTTGGACTACAACTCCTACCAGCCCGAATCAGCATAGCCAATGGTTGAGGATGACCATCATCCTTGACCACTGATAACTAGTGATGCTGATGTGAGTTGTGCTTTCCAGATTCTTTGGACTACAAGGTTGGGGAAAGCTAGACCATAGTTTCTATGAGTGATGTTGTGATAGATACATTGTGGCTGGTGATGGACATATTTACTATGAGCACTGCAGGAAGTCATCACTTGATGTTGCACTCATTAGGTACATGGCCACAAGCAGCCCCTGGGGGTCGTTTAACCGGCCCACAAGCCGCCTCCAAACCGAGCCGCCCACTTGGCGAGTCCCCGCACGCTGCACTAAACCAGTATGGCACAGGGACTCACTTCCATGGCACCGAAAATCGTGCATGCGCAGATACCGTAAATCACGTCTGCGAAGACGCCATAAATCACGGATGCACACATTCATGTGTGCTCGTAATCCGGCCCATGGAGGCATTTCCGCTGGAGTGAACCGGCCCAGGAGAGGTAAACCTTGCTGACCCCTCCATTAGGAGATGGGCACACAGGTGTGAAGCAGCCTATAGGTACCACTGTTGCATTGCAATATATGACAGCCATCACTGAGTCTTTGCTTGTGGGATTCATAGTCTCAGAACTTCTAGAGAGAACCAGATTGGTCTTAAAAGACTCATGGACATCCAACAAAACTGAATACTGGAAGATTCAGGACAGATACAAGAAAATCATTCTTCAGGCAGTGCATAGTTAAAGTCTAGAACTTGCTACTGCAGGAGGCAGTGATGGCCACCAATATGGATGGCCTTAAAATTGAATTGAACAAATTCATGGAGGATGAAGCTGTCAGTGGCTATGAGCCATGATGGCTATGCTTTATCTCCACTATTGCAGGCAATATGCTTTTGAACACCAGTTTCTGGAAGTGATAGAAGGGGAGAGATGCTGTTGCATTAAGGTCTTGCTTGCTGGTTTCCCACTGGGGCATCTGGTCAGCCATTTTGAGAACAGGATTCTGGACAAGATGAGCTACTGGCCTGATCCAGAAGGCTGTTGTTCTGCTCTTATGCAGACATTTCTGACACAACCTTTTTTCTTCAGGGTGTCCTCACTGAGCCAAGTTTACTCTGCAATACTACCAACCAACCAACTAGGCGTCTACAGGACCTTGTTTTCCTACCTTGACAACCAGCACAAGACCACAGGTAATTCGGTGGCACCATTTTAAGTTTGCAGTTCAGGGCCATGGATTGGAAGCGGGGAGAAAGCTGATCCAGTTGATTTCCATTTCAAAGCATATCTTCCTAATTTGGTGCCTTAATTACATATCTTTAGGAAAAATGTTCCTCTTCTACAGGCCTTTGGGTGATTACATTGTAAACCACCTTGTGATATTCAGATGAAGGGTGGTATAGAAATTTTATTATTATTAATAATAATTAACATTTTCTGAAACAAAATGAGAATGAAAATACTGCAGTCCTTTGAACATTACACTTCTCTGAATTTTGCAATACAGTGCTCCAACCAAATCATGTAGAAAAAAATGCAGATGCCAGAGTAAAGTATGCATAAAAATGCATGTATTCATGGAAAATAGCAGGCAAAAATGCATTATATTTGGGAACATTGCTTTGCAAAAAAAGGTGTATATTAGGCAGAATTACATACAAGCATGTATATAGGGAAAACTATTCTCTCATATATTGGTTTTTTTAAAAAAAAATTACAAACTGAAATGGAAATATGGAGAACTGAGCTAAAGATTGGGAAAATGAAAACCTGAGGGAGACTGATTCCTCCATCCCTAGCCATGGGCAACGTGTGACGCCAGGATGGTGGGGTCTAGGCACTTTAGAGAGCTGGTGGGGAACAGAAGTAGAGGCCCGAGTCCCTGGGAATGGGGCCTGAGAGGGATCCAGCAGGGAGGTGGGCACCTAGGGGAGAATTCATTCCTCTTGAGTAGGAATAGAGAGATCAAACCCACCCAGTTTTGAATTCTTGGCCGAATGAGTTTCCACCTGCAACTATGCCAATGAATCCCACATGGAGCTCTGTTCAGAAAGGCTTGTTTGTTTACCAACACTGCAGGATCGGCGTGTACCTCCAACACCAGGGATTCCGAGGCATGGCTGCAAGATAACCTGGGGGCCTTCGCAGCCCAAGCTCCTTATGGCGATTTCACCACGCTGATGGCCACGTTCAATGGGGTACGTAGCAGAGGTTGCCTTGTGTTGATGCATAATGCTCACCCTGTGCTCCAGAACCCCACCCCCACCAAATGATTAGGAAGTCTATTTTGCATTAGACTCCTCCTGAAAAGGGGAAGAGGGCAGAGCAGTTGCTTTGCATGCAGAAGGTCCTTGGTTCAATCCCTAGTGCCTTCAAAGAGTGGCAGGGTGAGGCAGGAGCCAGAGGAACCCTGAAGTGCTGCTGCCAGTCAGTGTAGACAATCCTGAGTGTGCTGGGTCAGTGAGAAGTCAGTTCTGCAAGTTTTCCACATTCCACACTTGCAAAAAGAATGATTCTTCATTTCAGGAGGGGTGGAAGTGAATATTCTGCACAACAGCTCAATTGAGAAGCTTCCTCCCACCATGGGAGAAGGAAAGGGCTGCCTACCTTTCTCCCTCCCCAAATCTTCTAAAGCAGCCTTCCCCGATTGGGTACCCTCCAGGTGTCTTGGGCTACAATTCCCATCAGCCCCAGCTAGCATGCTGGCTGGGGCTGATGGGAGTTGTAGTCCAAAACATCTGGAGGACACCAGATTGGGGAAGGGTTGAAGAAGTCTCTAAGTATGTCCTCGAATGTGTGTTTTTGCAGTTTGATGTCCGGGGCAACCTCACTGCCACCCAACTGGCTCATGTCTTTTTTGCCTCTGGCGCCCTGGATGATCCTGATAAAGTCAGCGCCCTTCTGGAGCCTTTGGAGAACAAGCCTGTTGATGACACCCTTGCTTTTATGACAGAGTTTGCAGCCTTGGCTGCTCAGGTGAGTTGTCTTTTGTTAGCTTTGGTTTATATCCATTCGATAAGATCTCTTTTCTTTCAGGAGCTCTCCTGGTGCTGAGTCCTTCGCTGCTTCTCTTTGGGGACATCTGAAGCCCAGTGTGGTGTGGTGGCAAGAGTGTTGGACTAGGACCTGGGAGACCGGGGTTCAAACCCCCGCTTGGCCACGAAGCTCTGTCTCTCTGCCATTGTTCTCTCCAGCACAATCACATTCCTCTGTGCTACTCTGGCCATTTTGAAGGCTGGGGCCATGACCTGTTCCTTCCGTGTTTCTGGTTGGCAGAGCGGCGTGACGTTCCTGGCAAACACGGAGGTGAGGGACAAGATATTTGACGTCATCTTCAGCGAATTACAGAGCCTGCTAACGACAGCCAGCACCTCCCAGTACGAAGACTGGTTCAAGAAAACATTGACCCTCGTGCTTCCCAGCATCAACGCCACAGCCCTGGCAGCCATTCCACAGAGCATCCCCTGCAGCACTTTCAAAGCCATGTGAGTCTTCAGCCGTCTGCGGGTTTGCCAGGAGGGGGCAAAGGAACCAGTTTCCAGGCCCAATTTAAAGTGCTGGTTTTGAGCCTTATGTGGTTCAGGATCCCAGTACGTCAAAGACAGCCTCTCCCCATATGAACCCAGACCCTGTGATCACCATCTGAAGCCCTTCTTCATGTGCTCCCTCCAGGAGAGGGACAATTTGAGAAGGGGCCTTCTCAGTGGTGGCTCCTTGCTTGCAGAAGGCTCTCCCCAGGAAGGCTCATCTGGCATCATCCTTACATATCTTTAGGCACCAGGCAAAAACATTTGTTTTCTGCCGGGCCTTTGGCTTTTAATCATCTATGGCCTTCTTGAGTGGGTGGGGCTGTTTTAATCCTGCTTTTTAAAAATAAGAATGAGTTTTAGATTTTTCTGTTTTGTTCAACACTGGTTTGAATGTACGTGTTGTTATCGTAAGTTTCTTTTGTAAGGAAAAAGAAATCTAGTAAGTTTAAATCATCACCACCATCATTATTAGCAAACAAGAGGTTAATTGTTATAAAGACTTTAATACGTTTCCCCTCCTGTTCCTTCCTCTCCCACCCAGAATGGCTGGTTTGGATGGCAGCTTTCGACATATGTCATCAGACAGTCGCCAAGATGTCTACAACTTTGCCAAAGGCTACCTGATGACCAAGACATCTCAAGGAGGTAGGTGTCAAAACCAGAGGGTGTTTGCTATGTGGGTGTAATTGCTGTGCTTGCTTCCCAGCTGGCAGGGGGTGCTGTTGTTACTGGAAGCAAAGATGGACCATTGGTCCAGTTCAGTATAAGGCTGTTTCCTCTGCTCCTTCGCCACTCATAGCAGCTGTACCATGCCCCCAGTGCAAATGGAATATAGTGTGATAGCATATTGCAAGGAGTCACTTTTTCACGAAAAGGGGTCCTGGATGCACGAAATGATTCTCCAAGAATGATTTTTTTTCTTTTTTCCATTCCAGGAGATCCCTGTACTGAGAATACTCGGGGCAGCTTGGGTTGGTTAACAGCCAACTTTGGGTCCTTCAGCTCATTAGCCAGTTATAAAGACTTGGTTGCCATTAATGCAGATTTCCACCCGGTAAGTGACCTTGCTGGACCAGGGGCAGGGGGCAGAGGCTTATTCATGACTTAGCCAAAAGTATTGGGGGGGGGGGATTGAATTCATTTCACTTTGAAAGGCTAGCCAGTTAATTTGCCGTTTTCCAAAACAATACAAGAACCAAAATGTAGCCGCCCTTTGAAATTTGAACCCTCCGAATTTTGCAGTGCTCTCTTCCAACCAACCAGCGTTTACCAGAATTCATATTTAAGCGAGAATTGTGCATTAAAATGAATATATTAGAGAAAATAACATGCAAAAATAATTGTGTTAGGGGAAATTGCTTGGCAAACATGCCCATTCATCAAAACTGTTGGATGAAATTCGTACTAAGAATTTGAAAAAAAATGCAGAGAACTGAATTGAAGATGGTAAAAATGAGGAACTGACGGAAACAAAATGGACAGATCCCCCTGTCCCTGCTCCGCTGACAGTTTCCTTTGCTAAGAACCAGCTTTGCTCATTCTTTAGATGGATGCAGTTGCGAGACTCACGCCATCTCAACTGGCTGAGTACACATTGGCGAGTGACGCCCTGCGCGACAGCGAGAAAGCCGGGAAGGTCTTTGGCTCCCTTGATTCACACAACATTGGAGAATTCATGGATGCTTTCAATGCGGCTGCCCAACAGGTTTGCAAGACTCCCCTCTTCCTCCCCTCTGCCTTGTTCAAAGTGCAGCAGCAGGGCTCATTCAGTTTGTTACTTAATTCTACTAGTGTTAACGTCAACCAGCCAACAGAGAATGCTAGAGGTATTACAAAGCAGCCAGTTAGAGTGGTATGATATTCAAGGAGACAGCATGTGATCTGATTGCCTGTGTAGTTCTGGGGGAGTTTTTCCCTCTTTATGTTTGGTTGAATGTCTCCCTGCCCTGTACAAGGCCTCAACTGAAAGACAAACGCTCTCTGTCGTTTCTTTTCAAATTATGCATAGTTTTGGTTCACTTTGCTCAGTAAAGTGTTATCATGACTTTTATCTCTGGACTCTGTTCACATTAATCAAGTGACTTTGCTAACACATTTCCCTATTGAAGGTTACTCCATTAGAGTGATGGGCTATTGCCCAACAGCCTTACTTCAACCTCCCCAACCTGGTGCCCTTCAGATGTTTCCGACTTCAGCTCCCATCAAGCCCAGCCAGCACTGGAGGGCATCAGCTTGCCAATGGCAGCCACAGATCATGCCAGCTGGGGCTGATAGGACTTGCAGTCCCAAACTTCCGGAAAGTACCAGGTTGGGGAAGACCATTATACAGGCTAAATAGAGGGCCTTCTCTGTGTTGGCACCTCAGCTCAAGAACTTCCTCCCCAAGCCCATTTGCTTGGCGCTGCCTTTGGTAAGCCTATCTTGTTGAATTAACCTCCTACAGCAATGACTATTGGCCTGCCTTTAGCTGTTGTCTACTGATTTAGTTGCAGATTTGTTTTATGCTGTGCCATTTCATTTGTGGGCCTTTTCTTTAACTGTGTTTGTTGCTCGTCATCTACCCGAAGGGTATCTAATATGGTCTCCTCCAGATGTTTTAGACTATAGCTCCCATTGACTGACGGTGGGAGCTGAGGTCCACAACATCTAGAGGGCACCTGGTAAATTATACACTTTGACATTAGGATGTTAGTTAGCTAGGCACACCTGTCCTCCTAACACTGTACCTTCTGTGCTTTTTGCTTTCTTCTTAAAGCACCAGCTCACTCAGCTGCCCAACTTGGAGACCAAACGGTTCATCCTTGGCGAGATCTTCTGCCACTTGAGTGGCGTGCTGAAGTTCTTCACCACAGAAGACTATGCTGCGTGGTTTGGGCAAAGGCTCCCTCTCTTCCTGAGCAGTCTTGATTCCCAGAACCTCGGCTTCCTGCCCAGTGACATGTCCTGTGATTCTCTGGCAGCCATGTAGGTACCAACTCTATGCCTATCCCAAGGTGGGGGTGATGGTGGAGTCATTTGGCGAGGCGCAGCCAAGGGTGAAGAGAACAGTCACAGAAACTCAAAAACTGCATTGCTCCCAGTCAGGCAGTTGGGTCATCTAACTCAGTATTGTCTACACTGACTGGCAGCTGTTCCCCAGGGTTTCAGGTGGGAATCTCCCCTAGCCCTACCTGGAGACTGAACTTGGGACCTTCTGCATGCAAAGCAGATGTTCTGCTTACTGAGTTCTGCCCATTACCCTAGGAAACTGCCTTAGACTGAGTTAGACCATTGGTTCATCTACCTCAGTATTGCCAACGAAGGCTGGCAGCAGCTCTCCAGTGTTTCAGACAGAGAGTCTTTCCAAGCACTGCCTGCAGATGTTGCAAATTGAAATTGGGACCTTCTGCATGCAGAGCAGGTGCCCAGTCACCGGGCGATGGGCCTCCTCCCCAGTTGTCAGTGGAAGATGCTTTGCTGATCCAAAATGCCTCCCCCTAACCTTCACTCCTCCCTTCTTTTGAATCTCCAAACTGAGTATTATTACTTCAATTGCAACCTCCTTCCTAATCTTGCAGAGTGGAGGGTTTAAATGATCACCATGCCAACAGCACATTTGAAAATCCAGAGGATGTATTCTCCTTCATAAAGAGGATTCTTGAATTCCAAGAACAAAATTCAGGTAAACAAAGGAAGCACATCTCTCCCCTCACCCCATGGCACACTTTACCTTCTACCCACCCTGATGAAGACCCTCTCCAGAATGTTGAACCTCCGAAATGTGCGTCTGCATTTCTAATTCTCTCTCTCCCTCTTTATGGTTTTGCCACAGGTTCTGCCTGCACTCAGGGGGCCTCCACGGACCAAGAGTGGCTGAGCAAATTCTTTGGACCCTTTTCAGCCTATGGCTCCTACTCAGATTTCACTGCATTGAAAAGCGACTTCCGTGGGGTGAGAGCGGCACAGACTTTGGAGTTTAACATTTGTGGTGTTCTTGACTCTGGGCAGGTTCGGGCATAACACTAACTCGCAGGTCACCAATGTATTGCCCTTGACGCCTTTCCTTGGTGCTCACAAAGCCTCTAAAGGCCTCTCCCCCATCATTGCTCCCCTTGGGCAGTTTAGCTTTAATAAGCTCACTCAAGGAAGAGTTTGGAAGCTTTCACTTCCTTTTTTTAAAACCACAGTTTCCTGTGTCACTCAAACCTTGGTAAACTGTGGTTTAATCTGCACCTTACTGACTTATTGATGATTGGAAGCTTGGGGTGTTTGAAGAGTTCTGGATTCTGAGCTTGAGCCTGGTTTCCATCCAACTCCAGCTCTGTGTTTCCAAATGCAGGTGGATTCCTTGGACCTCTTCTCCGCCAGTGCCTTGGCTCAGTTGTCCACTGAAGGTCACACCATTTACAGGAGCTCAGCAATGGTGCTGGTCTTCCAAGCCATCCAGAGAAAGAAGGAGCCAGAGCAATTCCTCAGCACGTACCTGGATGAATTCAACACCCTGGTGCTGAAGGTAAACAGAAGCTTGTTGACAGACTTTTCCTCCAGGGCTGGAGACAGGCTATGATTTTCTGCCGTATAACTGGAGCACTGGTGGTCAACTCCAATGGGAATGCATGATCTGTGACCTTTGGGGTAGCTGGAAATTACTCCAGAGCAGTGGATTTCAAGCTATGTAGCACAACCTTCACCAGGATGGGGCCCTCCTGATGTTTGGGACTCGAGATCACCCTTTCCAATTTCCTACAAACTTTCAAAACTCATGTAATTGTCAAGGGTTCTCATTACTAGCCCATTGTTCTCCATTGTGTGAAACGTTGTCAGCTGATTTCATGGATCCTTTTGGGCGTAGTTGCAAAATCAGAAGTGCAAGGTCCCTTCGTGATACCCACAGTCACACCCCCTTCTAAGATTGTACAACAATCTTATAATATTAAACAATTAGAGTTTCATTATAAATATATAAGCTGATCTCCATGTGTTGCCCTTCAGCTACATTTACTATTTTCTGTGCGCTTACTTGGGCAAATGGTTTGGAGTGCTCCAATATCTTCATTTGGAGTGACTTAGATTGTGTTTTCCTTGAAGTTCCATTGTACGTAACGGAACTTACACACCATTCTCTTGAAACTGGAGCCCCTTGTGTTGTCAGTGTTCCTAAATGCTCAGCTTTGGAGCATATGGAACAACTCGTTGGTCTTCTTCCTGTGTGCCTTCTCCAGAGTGACCCTAGGAGCCAATCCTCAGTGGCTCACTCACCTCCTTTCATTCTGATTGGCTGCAATCAGCACTAAGGGTGAGAAGATTTATTCTCAATGGCTTCAAAGCTCCCCTGGTTGGGTAGCTCTAGGATGCTGGAGACAGGGACCCTGCTGCAGAAATAGTAACATGTCTTCAACACTTCTGCTTCCACCTATAACCTGATCTTCAATGAAGTCACACTTATTCCCTGGTTTTTCTCTTGCTTCTTCCTCCAGAACCGAGGCTTGTTGAGCAATCCCAAAGTGCGGGACACTATGCTGATGCTATCGGCGGAGATCATTTTCCCACAGATTGCCACCAGTTCCCTGGAAGACACAAACACTTGGTTCCAGAAACTCAACCTCCTCCTCCCGGGTATCAATGGAACAATTCTTGAGCTGCTACCCCTGGGTATGCCCTGCCCATATTACCAAACCATGTAAGTAGCTGGCATACATTTATCTCAGTAGTTTCTAGGTCCCTTCACATAGTTTGATAACAGACAGAGGTTACCTCTTGTACACATTGGTGGCTACCACACAATCTGCGTCTTGAGTATCCATCCTGATTTGTTGTGGGGACACCAGATTCTGCTGCCTCAAGCAAGTGTTATTCCAACACTTTCCAGTGCATTTTACTATAATTTGGGGAAGCGGGTTTATTGTGCAAGTTCTTCCACTCAACTTCATTTGAGTAACCTTAATCTGAATACCAGTTGCTAGAAACCACAGGAGAGCAGACCGCTCTTGTGGTTGGGTCCTGTTTGCAGGTTTCCCACAGGCATCTGGGTGGTCGCTTTGAGAACAGGCTGCTGGAGTAGATGGGCCACTGGCCTGATCCAGCAGAGCTCTTCTTATGTTCTTATATTCTTAATCCCCACCCTCAAAATAACCACAGTCTGGAAGCAGCTACACCCAGCTGAGGACACAAAGGCTGGTTTCATCAGACCACCTAGTTCAGCACTCTGGATTGCATCCAATGCTAGTCCTACTCAGAGGAGACCCATTGAAATTGATGGCCATGACTATCTGAGGCATAGCTGTCAACTTTTCCCTTTTCTTGCGAGGAATCCTATTTGGAATAAGGGAATTTCCCTTAAAAAAGGGAAACGTTGGCAGCTATGATCTGAGGTTCATTCATCTCATTGGGTCTATTCTGAGTAAAACTTAGTGGAGCACAACCCTCTATTTCCAAAAAGACTCCAGAGCCAGTTGCAAGCAGGGTGAGAAAGCTATAGCCCTATTGTTTGTTCTCTGCACCTTGTGTTCTGAGGTATGCTGCCTCTGAATATGGGTGCTCCATTTCATTTCCATGGTTTAAAGTCATGGATAAGGCCTATACTGGTGGAAGGGCAGGTTGGATGCTAGTAAATGAATACGGTGAATAGGTGGAAAAACAAGTGCGACTCAAGCCAATGTGTGGAATCGCTTGCGTTTCTTCCTCAGTGTGAAAGCGATGGATGGTCTCTACTCAACATTATCAGCCCGGAAGAGGCAAGATGTGTATGACTTCCAGAAGGCTTATTTAGCTTATCAGTTTGCTGATTCAGGTAAGGAGCCAAAGGGGCAGGTCTTAGGAATTTCACCCTGAAACAGGAGTGGGGAATGGACCAAATCCTTATCTCTCCTGCCCCCTGTGGGCCAAGCTTGACATGGGAGCGTGGTGGTTCACCTGCTCATCATGTGATGCCACAGGTGACCCGTTTTTGTCACCATAGCTTAAAGTTCAGTCACATGGGCCAAAGTGCTGTGCTGTGAAAGCCGCAACAACCAGCTGATAGGCAGTACCTGCAAAGCCCTTTTGACAACTGGCTGATATGTGATGTCAGGTGTCGGGCAGGTGGTGGTGGAGTCTTGGCCAAAACAGTTTCACTGGCCTGGTGGACCTAATTATTGAGCCTTCCCCCAACCTCAACCACTAGTTGCTGAGTGTTTATGAACAGTTTATCTGTTCAGAAGTTTATCTCTTCGGTGCTTGGGGCAAACTGTTCTGTTGGTTGGAAGAAGGGCAGGGAAGGAGGAGGAGGGTGTAATAGACTTCCAGCATTATTTCTGCACAAATTCATCATTTGTAAGGAACCCAACTGTGGATTTTAGTCTGTCTTCGCTTGACACATTCTCTTGCCTCCACAGGGTCAGCGTGTGATGGTGGGACTACAGGAATCCGAGACTGGCTGACAAAGAATTTGGGGGAGTTTTGCACAGTGGCTAAGCTGAGCGAACTTCAAGCTTTTTACCCAGAACTTGATGGAGTAAGTTTTTCTCGGCACTGTGCTCCAGAGGGGGCTGCCCCACCTCTTTCCTCTGCAGGGAACAGTAGCAGCCCTGTGCAACGATGAAAGTATCTTCATCCAGCCTAAAATCGACTAAAGGGAGCTGACATATCTTTAAGGGAAAGGATTGATGTTCTCTGCAGTCTCTTTATATTCCACTCTTTCTTCTCTTCTTGAGTTTTCGAACTACTGCTTGCTTTAGAAAGTAAATACTTCAGAAATCAACCTGATTGGCATCCAAATTGTCTTTCTAAGGCTGGTGTTTAGTTTAATCAGTAGCAATCTGGGGAGCAAATTTCTCCCGTAATGGTTCAGTTTTCAATGCTTGAGTATCATCATTAAGCTGAGAAGCAGCAAAATGAAGCTGTGCGTTTTCTTCTAAAGCAAACACAGACTTTTAACACAGGCGGTGTAATGTTTTCAAGGACAGTATGGACATGGAAAATCACCCATGAATTCTGTCAAAATTTAAGCAAGAAGGGGTTTTTTGGGTGGGTATCTTCCTTACATATTTTAAAAAGAACACTGTATTTAACCATGTAACAACTGTTCTAAATCAAACATGATTTTTCTGTGTTTTGGAAATGGTTGCTGATATCCAGAGCATTGTTTCTCTACCCGCTCTTTATTATGTGGTTCTGCTGATCTGCTCAATTAATAAAATAACAATAATGTTGAAAACAGCTGAATTGGTATGTTTCATGGTGGTGTTTTCTTTAAGAACAGACACGCACACACACATATTACTAATGTGGTCCTTTTAACCCCACACCCATGCCCCTGACAGGTGGGATCAGACATGGGATGGAGTAGAAATTCGGTCCAATTCACATTTCACTTGCAGTTTCTGCAACAATATATTAACAGAAACCCAGTGGTATCCTTTGAACTTTGCACCGCTCCAGATTTTACAATCCAGTGCTCCACCCAAGCAATATATACGAAAAATGGGGCAATGCAGGCCTAAAAATGAATATAGGAGTAAAGGATAGCATGCAAAAATGCATTATGCTAAGGGGGATTTGCTTTGCACAAACGTGCCCATCAAGGAAAACTGCATAAAAAACGTGTATGTTAGGAGAAATATACACTAAAATGTTTCTGAATTTTAATAAGGGCTTAACCAAAATTAAAACAAACAAACAAACACAAAATGATTAGAAAAATGAGAAACAGGGAAGAACTGGAACTGATTAGGCCAGCCCTACATGGGATACTGAGCATTTCGACCAACTGATTGCTACTGATTGAACTAAACTTAAAAGCATCTTTTGCCAACCTGTGGCCCTCCAGACTCTTTTGGACTACAACCCCCATCAGCCACAGTCTTGGGGGGGGGGGAGTGGGGTAGGCAGTATCTACAGCAGGAATGAATAAATGGATTTATACTCCATAAATAGGTTTGTAAAAATGAAGATTCTTTATTGGTTGCATTCAATTAAATTTTACTTGGATTAGACCCATTGGAATTAATGGATTCAGGCTCATCATCTCCATTAATTTCAATGTGTCTATTCTGACAGTAGATGAAGCCCCACATCTCTTGGGCTGCAACCTGGGAGTATGCTCCACTTAGTTTATTTCTGAGTAGACCTGCACAGAATTTGCTCTGTTAACAATATTAGGCTGAAATCCAAACATGGAGGTGTGGCGAAGTTCATTTATAGCTGTGCTAGTTGTGACCAATAGCACCTAGGGAAGCCACGCCTAATTGCAGACCTGGAGCAGTGGCCAAGGCTGGATGTGCAGACAGAATAGTGACCTGTTCTGGTCACATCCACACCACACTTTTAAAGCACTCTTACGCCACTTTAACAGTCATGGCTTCCTGCAAAGAATCCTGGGAACTATAGTTTCCCCAAGGTGCTGAGAATTGTATCTCTTTGAGGGGGGTCTCCTAACAACTCTCGAATCCAATCACAACTCAGTTGGAGGAAAAGTGTAGGCAAGCTTTGCTGCTTTCTCAGTCTCAATTGCCCATCTGTAAAATGGGACCAAGGTAGGAACAACCTCACAGGGTTAAGGGGAAAAGGAAGCAACTGTCTTCATACAAAAACAACAGAGGTCCAGGCTAATAATAATAATAATAATAATAATAATAATAAATTTATTTTTACCCTGCCCATCTGGCTGAGTTTCCCCAGCCACTCTGGGTGGCTCCCAACAGAATTAAAAGCACAATAAAACACCAAACATTAAAAACTTCCCTAAACAGAGCTGCCTTCAGATGTCTTCTAAAAGTCAGATAGTTGTTTATTTCCTTGACATCTGATGGGAGGGCGTTCCACAGGGCAGGCGCCACTACTGAGAAGGCCCTCTGCCTCGTTTCCTGTAGCCTCACTTCTTGCATAGGGGGGAACTGCCAGAAGGCCCTCAGAGCTGGATGATGGGGGTGGAGACGTTCCTTCTGGTATACTGGGCCGAGGCTGTTTAGGGCTTTAAAGGTCAGCACCAACACTTTGAATTATGCTCGGAAACGTACTGACCTATCCGAAACAGTGCTTTGAAGCTGGCACCAGACTCTGGTAGCATGACCTTGAGTGAATTTTTAAACTGTCTATAAAGGATCTCACTGATGGGATACCAAAAATGGTTAGGGTGCTTCCAGATTTTCCTTGACATCTGATCCTTTAGTCCAAGACCCCCCCTGATTATTAGACAGTGGGGTGTTTTTGCAGAACGGGACCACTAGCTAAGAATCTGAACTTCTGTACACACTCAAGGGCAGCCTGATTACTAGGAAAAGGAAAAGGTCTAGTGTGTGCGGGTGACAGGTGTGAGCCAGCAATAAATCACACCGAGCAAGTTGGAGTAATTCTTTATTAGCATAAACAGCATCTGCACAGGATTGTCAGGCCTAACAAGCACAGCAGCTCATCTCCAGTAGGTCCCATGCTCCCATGAAGCAGTCACTGAGTCTGAAGGTCTCCACCTCCCCGCAGCTGCTTAAGTCCCTTCCTCTCCAGGGTTTCCCCCAAGCAATTGGAGATTGCACCTGCATGAAGCTAACTTCTCATCGTCCTTGTAATGCTTCTTCTTGTTCTGAGAGACCAAGGGGCAGGGCAGCTCATTGCAGCAGGAGGGGGAGAGATACATGCCAGACTCTTCTCTGCCTCTTGGCCTCCCTTCTCTCCAGCCTCCAGTTCTGGACTTCTCTGCCACAGACTTACTAAGCCCTGTTACCTCTTCAGCTTTCAACACCTCCTCCTTCCAGTCTTCTTCTTCTTCTCCCTGTGTCCACTTATCATCGTCTCACCAGCAATCCCTGGGTTCTGAGCCTCAGCTTATTCCTTCCACCATTCTTCTGTGTCTAACTAGTCCATGACACCAGGCAATAGGGAGAGGAGCACACCTCAGTTGCAGAGCACCTGCTTTGCATGCCAAAGGGCCCAGGTTGGATCACCAGCATCTCCAGGTAGGGCTGAGAAAGACTCCTGTTTAAAATCCTGAGAGCCTCTGCCAGTCATTGTTGATTGTACTGAGCCAGATGGACCATTTCCCTGAGTTAATATAAGGCAGCTTTGTATGTAACCTGGAATTTGATACAGACACACACCCTCATTACTTATATAATAATTATCTTAAATGGCCCATCTCCCATGCCTGGTGTGTTCCAGGGCACCATCACCACTGGGAATAATGGAAGCCTTCAAGTAAGACAAAGCAAAGTCTGGCACAAAACTTGATAAATGGCATTTGACCGGGTGAATAGACACAAGTGAAAATGGATTGCATAGGAAATGATGCAGACTAGGGGTGCACATCCACTTTCGATGAAGCCCAGATATGAAGCTGAAGTATCAGAGGTAGCCAGGCCTTCTCTGGAAATGAAATGGGTCTTGCCAGAAGTGGTCCCAAGCAAACCAGTCTAGTTCCAAAGCTTCCAGTCTTCCTACAGTAATTCCTTATAATTAATCCGCAGATGGAGAACCCTTCTGCCCTCAGCCCAGCCCAAGCAGCCGACTTAACTGTCATTGCCCAGATGTTGCACAACTCCACCCTGGCCAGCCTGGCTCTTGGGGTCGTGAAGAACTTTAAAAACTATGGCTCGCTCCATGAATATTTGTCCAGGCTCAAAGGCCCTCCCTGCAAGGTAAGGTTGGGGTGTGTGTGTTCCCATGCCATTTTGTGATGTGCTAAAATCTATTTCCTTGGCCACAGTCTCACTTGATCTACGTGTTCCAACTTTCTGATACCTCTCCTTGATAAGACAGTGTTCCTTTTTGTGCCTGTTTTGGATGACTTCTACACAATTTGCTGGTGCATGCCACTGAAGAGCATCTCATAGCCAAACACAGGACAGATCCACACCGTGCATTAAAACATCTTTAATGCATATTTAAAGCATGTGTCTTTCCCCCAAGAATCCTGGGAACTGTTGTTGGTAGGGTGCTGGGAATTTTAGCTCTGTGAGGTGGGACTACAGTTCCCAGGATTCTTGGGGGGGGGGAGTGATGTACTTTAGATGCAGCCACAGGAGGGGAGAGTGCTCTTGCGCTCAGACCCTGTTGTGGGTTTCCAATGGGCATCTGGTTTGTCACTGTGAGAACAGCATGCTAGACTAGATGGGCCATTAGCCTGATCCAGTAAGCTGTTCTTGAGTTCTTCAATGTATGTCCATTGTGCTTTAAATGCATGGTGTGGATCTGCCGATAGGCTCTATTTTGTGCTTTCCATCAACGTGTAATCTAGTGCAGGGGTCTGCAACCTTTAAGACAAAAAGAGCCACTTGGACCCGTTTCCGAAGGGGAAAAAACCTGGGAGCCGCAAAACCATTGCGACATTTAAAACAAATATATCTCTGGAGCTGCAATCTGACAGCGTGCGGGAAGGTGACGTCGGGACGGTGCGCACCGCCCCCATGCGATGTCACAGCCAGTACAGCGCCCGCCACAGTGGGGAGTGTCGGGCGCACAATGCGCCTCCTCCCCTCACTAGTATCTGCCCCGGAGCCGCGGCAAAGGTGTAAAAGAGCCACATGCGGCTCCGGAGCCGTGGGTTGCAGACCCCTGATCTAGTGAAATCCAGCTTCCTCCCTGCATTCATATCTCTTGATATGTTTTGTGAACAAGTCTGTTGAGCCTAAGCATACCACTGGCACACCCTATAGAAATCCTGAAAGCTCTTTCTTTCTCTGGACTGTTGTGAAGCCCACTTCTTTCATCCCTGTCTCTTCCATGCAGAGCTACAAGCCCACAGAAATCTTGTCTATGTGTCAAGGACCTTCCCCACTGGCTGCTCTCACCCCTGAAAGCCAGCAAGAGCTTTTGGACAATGTATTTCTCTTCCTCAAGAAAGGAGGAGGTTCAATGGACTCCTCTCAGTGGAATGAAGTCTATCACCTTTTGCTCTCCAACTTCCTGCCGACTCTGGGGACATCCCGCCACCCCCAGTCATCCTCCAAGGCAACATGTGAACTCTTCCATTCCACGTAAGTCAGAGGTAGCGTAATATGGGTGGGGGGAAAGTGTGCAAAAAAGAAAAGAAAGAAAAGGCATCTATTACTGAAAATAACATTCAGAAATGCAGAAGAAAGGATGGCTTGTAAAAATGTGCATATTGGGCAAGACTGAGTACAAAAACTAGGAGACATAAGCACTAAAACACTTAATTTTCATGAGGACTTTTAAAAACAAATAAACAAATATTGCAAACTGATGGGGTGGAACTTAAGACTGGAAAAAAATGAGAAACTGAGAGAAACCAACATTGACAGATTTATCCACCCCTATATCATATCACCTTGAATGTTGTTGTAAATGATAGGAGAGAGAGAGAGAGAGAATGAATTAATTAATGAATAAATGAGGGGGAACAGATAAATTTCTGAACAGAGCCTCCTATAATGTTGCTCAAAAGGTCCCACTCTAAAAAAATGCCTCACTGCTGCTTCAAAACTTATTTATTAATCACAGAATGAAGGAGATCGTCGCACTTCACCCCAGCCTTACTAAACGGCAGGAAGAACTTGCAGAGGTCAAAAGCCTTTGCCTCCTGGGTGATCATCAACCCAAACCCACAGGTAACCTTTTGTTACTAAGGGGGAGGGTCTTCCTTCAGTCTGAGGGTGGCATTCCCTTCTCAGCAACCAAAGCAAAGAAGAAAAGTGAGCAGAACGTAGGAAGCAGCCTGACACCAAGTCAGATTGTTGGTCCTCTTAGCTGACATGTTCCCAAACTGATACTTCTTCCCTTTCCATTTGCAGCAGCAACACAAATCCCTGGAAGAACTGCCAATCAGCCCCCTGGAGGTGCCAAAACTCAGAACGTTGCAAATGTCACAGGTGATGCCCCTGGGCACTCTGCGTCTCGCAGTCCTGGAGATGCCACCACTCTTCCAACCGAGGTCCCTGCAGCTGCCACAGGGGCCATCCAGGGAGGTGCTTCAACCCTCTTCCCTGGGAGAGAGGCTGGAGGCATCTCTGGCAGTGCCCGAACTCTCCACCCAGGAGGCAACACAGGATGGATGACTGGATGGTCTGCATCTTGCACTTCGAGACAGACTACCACTCCCACCCTTGGAAGTGCCATAGGCAATACCCCTGACGTCACAAGAAGCACCACAAGCAGCGTCCCTGCTACTCCTACAGCACACAGCCCTGAGAGTGCTACGGGCCACATCCCTGGAAATTCTACAGTCATCATCCCTGGTGGTGGTACAACTCACATCCCTGGAGGCACAACCAGCAACGTTACTAGAGGAGCCTCAACTCAAGTCCCTGGTGGAGCAACAAGCAACATCCCTGGTGGTTCTGCAACCAACATCCGTGGTGGAGAAACAAGCAAAACCCCTCATGCTGCTGCAACTCGCATCTCTGTAGGAGCAACAGGCAACACCACTGGTGGTGGTGCAATTGACCTCCCTGGTGGAGCAACAAGCAACATCCCTGGTGGTTCTGCAACTCACATCCCGGGAGCTACTGAAACTTCAGTTCATGGAAGCTCAAACAGCAACATTCCTGGAAAAACGACAGCTCCCGTTCCTGGAAGGGATACAGCATACAGTCATCGTATCCCGGGAGCAACTTCTGTCGCTGCTGGCAATACAACTCACAACCCTGGAAATGTCTCTGGAGGTGCCCCTGCATATGCATGGACTCACCCAGTCCTATTTTTCGCCTGCCTTCTCCTCCCTTGCTTTATTGTAACCATTTCCCCATAGTGCACCTCTGTTTCACAACCCACCTGCAAATTTGCCTAAATAAGAGACACTCTTTGGAATCAGACTACAGTGTTGTGTATCAGTGTCTTTCCAGATTAACTGATAGCAGTTTTCTAGCATCCTGCTACTCTGGAATCTTGAATTTGTTGTGTTTGATTACACAGAATATATTTATCATGCAATAAATCATCCGTCCAGCCAATGGTGCACATCAAAGTATTCTGGTATCCTTCTAGCTTCACATTACCGTGAAATTTGTACAAAATGGGATTGCCATATTTTAAACAGTGAAGATTTGGACAGAAAAGTTGTTGAGCTGTTGGTTTTTTGGCAAAATCTTATGGAAAATCGGCAAAAATGACACTGCCAACATGGGCTGCCATATATCTGGATTTTCCCGGACATTTCCCCGATTTTTGTCCAGACATTGCTGCCAACTGCAATATTCTATGCATGTCCGGGAAATTCTGGCCTTATGGCAACCACAAATAAAGATGTAGGTTGTTGTGTGAAAAGAGGACCGTGTGTGGCTTCTGTAGAAAGCATTTCCCCTTCTTTTCTTCAGAAATCTTTCCTTAGTAGCAGTAGAAAGAAAGGTTTGGTGGAAGCTCTATCATCTAATATTTAATATTTATTGCTGAACATTCCTTATTTCTGAACATCTCAGTGTGGAAAAGCAGCTGGACATTGCTGGGTGCCTCCCCCACCATTCTGTTCCTCTCCCCTGACCCCTAAAAGAGTTCAGCCCACATAGCGAGTTAATGTTAGGCAGTTCAGCAGGACTTATTAGGCATAGTGACACACAGTTATACCAAGTCAGATCATTGGTCCATCTAACTCAGTATTGTCTCCAGTGACTGCCAGAGGCTCTCCAGGGTTTCAGGCAGGGAGTCTCTCCCCACCCTACCTGGATGTGAAGCAGAGACAGTGATGGGTGTGGCCTGAAGAGAGTGGGAGTGTCTGGGAAGAGGGTGTGGTGTAGGAGAGTCCTGAGGGCCACATAAAGAGGTTTGGAGGGCCAGATGTTTACAATAATACATTAGAGGGGGGAGGGAGGAGAGTTATGGACCTCTAGAAGGAAAAATGCACCCAGATCAAAAGGAAGGGCCAAAGAAAGGCTGGGTTTCAGGGAAGGCGGATAAAGAAGTGATGCAAGGTAGGTATGAATAATAGAATGAAGTTCTTAAGAAGAAGAAAAGTGAGCAGAACATAGGAACACAGGAAGCAGCCTTGCACCAAGTTGGATTGTTGGTCCACTTGGCTCAGAAGTTTCCAAACTGATTATTTTCTCTCTTTTTTTCATTTTCGTTTTCAGCAATGCAAATCTCTGAACGAGCCCCAGATGACATCCCCGGAGGCACTCTAGGCAATATCCTTGGAGCTGCTGAAACTCAAAATGTTACAAGTGTTATAGCCAATTCCCCTGAAACAACTAAAGGGGGCACTTTTGAAGAAGCTGCAATTCATGGTCCTGGAGATGCAACCACTGTTGCAACTGATGCCTCTGCAGCTGCCACAGGGGACACCCAGAGCGCTGCGACCTTCATCCCTGCAGGAAGCACAGGAGGGATGCCAAGAGGGGCTGCATCCTACATCTCGAGACAGACCACCACTCTCATCCTTGGAAGTGGAGGCATCTCAAGAAACATCCTTGGTGGTGCTGCAACTCACATTCCTGGAGCAGCAACTGGCAACATTCTTGGGGATGCTGTAATTAATGTCCCAGGCAATGTTGTTGGTGGCACTGCAACTCACATTCCTGTTGGGGCAACAGGCAACATCTATGGTGGTACTGTAACTGACATTGCTGGAGGTGCCACAGGCAGGATCCTTGGTGATACAGAGCCTCCCATCCCTGGAGGTGCAACAGGCTACATTCCAGGTAGTGCTACAAGGCCCATCCCTGGAGAAACAGGAGGCAACCTCACTGGTGGTTTTGCAACTGACAACCCAGGTAAGGCAACAGGCAACATAACTTCAGGTTCTGCAACTAACATCCCTGGCGGAGCAACAGGCAACATCTTGGATGGTTCTGTGACTCAGATCCCTGGTGACACAACAAACAACATCACTGGTGGTTCTGCAACTCACATCTCTGTAGGCAGAAGAGTCAATGCAGCTGGTGGTTCTGCAACACACATCAGAGGTGATGTAACAGGCAACATTCCTGGTGGTCCTACAACGCACATCCCTGGTGAAACAGGAGGCAACTTGGCTGGTGGTTCTGAAACTGGCATACCTGGTGGTGCAACAAGCAATTTCCCTGGAGGTTCTGTAACTCACAACTCTGTAGCCACTGCAGGAAACACTGATGGTGGTTCTGCAACTCAGATAACCCATGGTGCAACAGGCAACGTTCCTGATGGTGCTGTAACTGACAAACCTGGAGGTGTAACAGGCGGCATAACTGGTGGTTTCCCTACTCAAATCTCTGTAGGCACAACTGGCAACATTCCTGGTGGTTTGACAGTACATATCCCTGGCCAAACAGGAGGCAATCCCTATAGTGGCTCTGCAACTGGCATCACTGGTGCAGCAACAGGCAACATCTCTGGTGGTCCTGCAACTGACACCCCTGATGGTGCAACAGGCAATGCTGCTGCAACTAACATTCCTGGTGGTACCATAAACAACATCCTTGGTTCTGCAACTCATGTATCTATAGACACAAGGAGCAACACTGCTGGTGGTTCTGCAACTGACATCCCTGGTGAAATGGGAGAACACACTGCTGGTCATTCTGCAACTGGCATCCCTGGTGGTGCAACAGATGTCTCTGAAGGTTCTGCAACTCACAACTCTGTGAGCACAGCAGGCAACATTGATGGGGGTTCGGCAAATGACATTGCTAGCACAGCAACGGGCAACATTCCTGATGGTGCTGCAACAGACATCTTTGGTGGAGCAACAGGGAACAGCTCTGGTGGTTCTACAACTGACATCCTTGGAGAGGCAAGAGGCAGCATTGCTGGTGGTTCTGAAACTCACATCTCTGTAGGCACAACAAGAAGCAACACTGCTGGTGCAATGGACATTCCTGTTAGAGCCATAGGCAACATCCTTGGTGGTTCTGCAACTCATATCTCTGTAGGCACAACAGGCAACCTTGATGGTGGTTCTGAAGCTGAGACTGCTGGTGCAGCAACTGACAACATTCCTGATGCTGCTACAACCGACATCCTTCATGGCATCACAGGCAATATGCTTGGTAGTGCTGCAACTCACATCTCTGTAGGCACAAGAGACAACATTGCTGGCTGGTTTGCAACTGACATGCATGGTGCAGCAACAGGCAACATCCATGAAGCTGCTGGTGCAGCAACAGGCAACATTCCTAATGGTCCTACAACACGTGTCCCTGGTGAAACAGGAGACAACCTCACTGGTGGTTCTGTAACTGATATTGCTGGTGCAGCAACAGACAACATCCCTGCAACTAACATCCTTGGTGGTTCTGCAATTCACATCTCTGTAGGTACAACAGGCAATAGTGCTGATGGTTCTGCAGCTGATATTATTAGTGGTGCAACAAGAAACATTCCTGGTGGATTCACAACTGGCATCCTTGGAGAGGCAACAGGCAGCAGCACTGATGGTTCTTTAACTCCCGTCTCTATAGGCACAAGAAGCAATGCTGCTGGTGGTTCAACAGAAATTGGGGGTTCAGCAGCTTACAACTCTGTAGGAACAGCAGGCAACATTGATGGTGGTTCTGCAAATGACATCACTGTTGGTGCTACAGGTCACATTCCTGATGGTGCTGCAACAGACACTGGAATCACAGTAACAGGCAACATACCACATGCTGCTCCAACGTTCATCCCCGGTGGCACAACAAACGATATCCTTGATAGTTCTGCAAGTGGCGTTACTGTTGGTGCAACAGACAACATTCCTGGTGGTTCTTCAACTGACATCCTTGCAGAGGGAACAGACAGCATCGCTGGTGGTTCGGCAACTGACATCCCCAGTGGTGCAACAGGCAACATTCCTGGTGGTCCTACAACACACATCCCTGGAGAAATAGGAGACAACTTCACTAGTGGTTCTGCAACTGACATCCCCAGTGGTGCAACAGGCAATATCTCTGGAGGTTCTGCAAATCACAACTCTGTAGACACAGGAGGCAACACTGATGATGGTTTTGCAACAAAGATACCTCATGGTGTAAAAGGAAACACTGCTGGTGCTTCTGCACATGGCATCACTAGTGATGCAACAGGCAAAATCCATGGTCCAGCAACAAGCAACATCCCTCATGGTGCTCCATCAATCTTTGGTGGAGCAACAGGCAACATCACTGGTTCCGCAACCAACATAACTGGTGGTGCCACAAGCAACACCCCTGGTAGTTCTGCAACTCAAATTCCTCATCACAAAACAGGCACCATCAGTGGTGGTGATGCAACTCAGATTCCTGTTACAGCAATGGGCAACATGCGTGGTGCTGCTGCATCTGACATCCCTAGTGGCACTACAGGCAACATCCCCAATGGCTCTGCAATTGACCTCCCTGGTGCTGCAACTCCAGACATCAATGGTGGGGATGTCACCCAAATCCCTGGTAGCGCAACAGAGGATGTCTCTGGTGGTGATTTGACTCATATTCCTGGGGATGCAGCAACTCAAATTCTTGGTAGTGCAACAGGCAAAATTCCTCCTGTCTCTGAATTTGATATTCCTGGTGGTGCAACAGGTAGTCTCACAGGTGGTTCTGTAACTCACACCCCAAGAGCAGCAGCAGGCTACATTCCTGCTGGTTCTGCAACCGACATCCCCGGTGGCACAACAGACAACGGCAATGGTGGTTCTGCAATTCCCATTCCTACTGGTGCAACAGGTAACCACACTGGTGGTGCTGCAATTCACATCCTTGGAAACACTACAGGGGACATCTATGGAGGTGCCCCTTCATATGCATGGACCCATCCAATCCTGTTTTCCACCTCCCTTGTCCTCCCTTACTTTCTTACAACTGTTTTCCTATAATCCAACCTTGCTATCCACAGTGTTTTGCAAAATATTTAATATTTCTTAGTAAACATTCCTTATTCCTGTACATCGGAGTTTGGAAAAGCAGCTGGATGTTTCTTGGTGCCCCACCAACCATTGTGTTTTTCCACCCTCCAAACTCTGCCTCCACCCCTTAAAGAATTCAGTCCACTCGCAAACTTTGTGCAGGTAATGAAAAGCTGGGTCCCTTGTGCTTTTGAGAACAATACATGGTGATTTAATGTGGATATTCAATGGCCAATTGCAGAACCTTATTAGGCATGCAGACGCTATTGATGTGAAACAGGAAGCTGGCTTATACTGAGTCGGAGCATTGGTGAGCTAGCTTAGTACTGCCAGCACTGATTGGCAGCAGTTCTCCAGAGCTTCAGGCAGGGAGCATTTCCCACTCCTCCCAGGAAATACCAGAGATTGAACTTGAGACCTTCTGCATGTAAAGTGAGCCATGTTCCTTCCACAAATTCCTTCCACAATTAGGTGGTTATCTAATGAAGGATTTTCAGTGTTCTCACTTGCTGGTGTCTTGGGGAATGCACTCACCTTTCATTCTCTAAATGATTCTTAGCTTGGATCCTTTTGTGTGAATTTATCATACCCTCCAACATTTCTCTGATGAAAATAGGAACATTCTATTCCATCATCATCATGATCATGATAAAATGAATATGAATATGAATATATATATATATATATATTAATTAATGAAGCCTTGACAGCCATTCAAAACAAATACAATCCCCCCGAATACATCTTGGACCTGACCAACCACTGCCTAACCAACACGTACTTCATCCACAATGGACAAAGATACAAACAGATAGAAGGAGCACCTATGGGATCACCCCTCTCACCGGTCATCGCTAACCTGTACATGGAACACTTTGAAACCAATGCTTTAGACAAGTCAGAACACAAACCCAAACTTTGGCTCAGATATGTTGACGACACCTTTGTAATTTGGCCACACGGGAAGGAAAAACTGGATAGCTTCCTCACACATCTCAACAGCCTACACCCCAAAATACAATTCACTATGGAAATAGAAGCCAACAACCAACTTCCCTTCCTTGACGTCCTAATCTACAAAAAACCTGATGGCTCCCTAGGACACACTATCTACCGGAAAAAAACACACACCAACCGCTACTTACATGCACAATCACACCACCACCCTGCACAAATAAACTCCGTAGCCAAGACTCTCATCTCCAGAACCAAACGCCTGGCTGACGAAGACCACTTGACAACTGAGTTACAGAATCTCTCAAATGTGTTAATTGCCAATGGATACCAGCAAAACAGGGTTACGAAGCTAATCCAAAAAGAAACACCCCCCAAAAACCAAGACACAGAAGAAAACAATGGCATAGCCCTCCTTCCTTATATCAAGGGCACTACAGATAAAATTAGCAAAATCCTCCATAAACACAATATCAAAACAGCCTTTTGCACCAACCAAAAAATAGCCAATATCCTCAGAAACCCCAAGGATAAAATTCAGTTGGAAAACCAAGGGGTCTATGAAATACCCTGCAAAGTCTGCCCAGCCACGTACATTGGACAAACAAACAGACGAATAAATGCACGGATCGCAGAACACAAGAATGCCGTCAAAAAAGAAGAAAAAACTTCCTCTCTTTTCCAACACATGAAAGAAACAGGACACGAAATTAATTTTGCAGATTCCAAATTGCTCTTTAACATGGAACATCACCACAAGAGAATAATCATGGAAGCCATCGAGATAGAGAAACACCCTCACAACATGAACAAGCGTGACGACACATCCCGCTTGCCAGACATCTGGAAATTAGCCCTCCCCACAAAATCTGACACCAGATCCAGAGGCACACAGAACGCCATCACCAATCAACCACACCAGACCCAAACCCAGACCCTCTCCACAGATAAATTACAGACACCATCCAGTAGCCAAACCAGGGTGGCACCTCCTGATGCTGCACCCCCCTGCAATCCCTACACAGATCTGGCTGGCACAGGCCACAAAACCACAGCTCGCCCCTATACACGAAGCCAAGCCAGAGCACAACCAAGTGCAGTACAGCCATCTTCTCAGAAAAACTCTTCACAAAGTTCAAGAGTTCAAGACACGAAGGCTTTAGCAACTAATCCACACCTAATGACCCACCTAAGTGGGATTCAGGAAATCACTCAAGAAATCACTCAAGATATCCCTCAAGTAATTAAGGAACAAAAGAAGAAAAGGCACACTAGCCTGGGAACCTCCTCTCTGCCCAGAACATTGGAGGCTATACACCACACCTCCTCAACAGTATTTATAGGAACTCAAACACTGAGATCCTGCTCTGTTCCAGTAACAAGAAGCCGAAAGCACCAGCCTGAAGATGACGAGTGAGACCTCGTCGAAACGTCGCCTAGACACCCCAACTTTTACACGGGAAGACACCCGAGGACACCAAAACCTGCATTCCTGTACCCGTGAAAATCTACGAAAGCATATATATATATATACCCTGCCCCAGCCACTCTGGGAGGCTTCCAACATATATAAAATCATAATAAAATATTAAACATTACAAAAACCTCCCTGTACAGGGCTGCTTTCAGGGGACTCGGGGGTTGCATAACTCCATACCCTCCAACATTCCTCCAATGAAGATAGGCATGTCCTAAGGAAAAGTGGGACATTTTAGAATCAAATCCGAAACCAGGATGGCTTCTGTAAATCTGGGACTGTCTCTGGAAAATAGGGTCTGATATATTCATTGTTCATGAATTCTGAGGTAGTGTACTAAGCAGGTTAATATCCTCACTTCAACCTCTGTTTCCCTTTCGCCCAGAGTCAGGGCTCAGCCACACACACCTTTTGCCTTGCACTTTCTAGGCTGAGGCCTGCACTTTCCCAGTCTGTGCCCCAGAGCTCCCCCTGCCCCGCCACTTCACCCAGGAAAACCCACTCTTTAGCATTGAATCGGAACAAATGGCAGTTTGGTTTTTCCCTGGATTGCCATTTCCTCCGATTCAGCGGTAAAGAGCATGTTTTCATGGAGAAATTAGTGAGAGGGAAAGAAAAGTGCTCAGACGTGAACCTAGAAATCCCAGACTGCACCTAGCAATACGGAGCAAAGGATGAGTCCTCAAACTCTACAAGGAAAATAACATCTTACGCTGTGTAACACTTTTTAAAGGAAATAAAGCTTTTAACTTTTATTTTTGGTCTGGTTATTTGTTTATTCCCTTGCAAAGGAAGACCTCGATTTACGGCCTGGTTGTTTATCCTGCTATTCCCATTGCAAAGAAAAGATTTGGGGCTGGCTGTGTGTCTCGAGCCTGATCAGTTTGACACATGCAGCAAAGCTGTTGTTTAAAATTCGCTATCTAGTTCTGCCCCAAAACTGGATCATAATATCAGCAGCCAGCACAGCCAATGGCCAAGGACGATGGGAGTTGTAGTCCAGCAACTTCTGGAGGGTCAGAGATGACCCCCAACCTTGCTTTAGGCACTAACAGAAACCATTTGTGTTATGCTCAGGGAAAAGCACTTTGAATATGCTCAGAAACATACTCGAGGGACAAGCCAGAGGTTTTGAAAACACAATGTGGCAGCTGTACATCATGTTCCTATTAGCTGCAGCCTATTTAATAAAAAGGGATGCGGGTAGCGCTGTGGGTTAAACCACAGAGCCTAGGACTTGCCGATCAGAAGGTCGGCGATTCGAATCCCCGCGATGGGGTGAGCTCCTGTTGCTCAGTCCCAGCTCCTGCCAACCTAGCAGTTCGAAAGCACCCCTAAGTGCAAGTAGATAAATAGGTACCGCTCTGGTGGGAAGGGGGACGCAGGTGGCTCTGTGGGTAAATCCTCAGTGCCTCGGACTTGCTGATCGCAAGGTCGGTGGTGGCGGGGTGAGCTCCCGTCGTTCGGTCCCAGCTCCTGCCCACCTAGCAGTTCAAAAGCACCCCTAACTGCAAGTAGATAAATAGGTACCGCTTTATAGCGGGAAGGTAAATGGCGTTTCTGTGTGCGGAACTGATGCTGGCTCGCCAGATGCCGCTTAGTCATGAGGCATCTGATCAAGATCTATATCTTAAAATAAGCTTAAAAATATATTTGCGAATGCTTGTTTCATGCCAGGCAGAAACCAGCTGGCTGAGTACTTTTTGTTTATTCTCCTGAACAGGGCGCCTCATTGATTTATGTACCTAAAAGTTGTAAAAAGGAGCAAAAGCTGGGAGCAAAGGTCATACAAATTATAGAATACAATCAAGCTGCATAAACACTAATAAGAGTTGGTAAATAGTTTATCTATGGGCCTCCCATCAGCCACATTTTCCTAAGGTTAAAGGGCAAAGAGCTAATAGAAACAGCACCTGGCTGGTTAAGGGGGGTGTAAATTGAAGGGGTTGCTTTTGAAACTGTTTTTACTAAGTTCTTCTCTTTTAAAAATCTATCTATGTTATATATGAAATATATTGACTTTAATGTAAGTATACAAAGGATTTAGAAAGTAAGAAATGTTAGATTCTTAGATTCTTATTTCATTGATGGTGTGTGAGAAGGTGAACTCAAGATCTCTGTTTATGACAAAATTTCTGTTACCATGAGCCATCTGTTTTAGCCATTTGCTCCTGTTGCCAGGGGCAGAAGGGCAAAAGAGCAAAAGGGCAAAAAGGGCAAGGATGATCTGGTAATTAAGGTGCCTTGTCGAGGCAAATGTAAGACATATGACTACCTGTCTGCCATTTATGGATAGAAGGAAATATAGCTCTTTGTCTCCCATAAAAGGTAATAGGAAATGGGTGTATCTTTTATGATTGGTTCTAGCAAACAGCCAATAGGAATTTCAACCAGGCTGATTGAACAGAGGCAGCCAAAGGAGGAGTAAGGGGGCTGGGCTCAGGAAATATAAGTGCTGGCCACCAGGGCTGGAGTGTGCAGAGCTTTTGGTAACCATATACCACTGTGCCAATCATTTATTTGTCTGACAAATAAATTATTATTTTAATTTCTCTATTGCTGCGTTGAATATTTCATTCCAGCTAAGCGTTAACCACAAGCAGGGTGCTACATTCACGCTGGCCACGTGACCTGGAAGCTGTACACCGGCTCCCTCGGCCAATAAAGCGAGATGAGCGCCACAACCCCAGTTGGCCACGACTGGACCTAGTGGTCAAGGGTCCCTTTACCTTCACCTTATTTAATAAAAAGGGTATTTTAGCTGGATTTTGCATCCTCCAGAGTAATTTTATTGCATTTCCTGCACTCTCCTTAAGCTTAGAGCTGCTATTAGATCTGCCCAAACACTGGGATTCTTTTTAGGCCCAAACATTCACTTTCCAAGATTCCAAGTCCTGTAGGCTTCGAGTGGGTATTATTTCAATTTATGAGTTATGACTTGAAGCAGTTTGTCCACATGTAAATATCTGTCCCCAAGGGGCTCATAATCTAAGCCAAGAGTGAAGGTTCTAAAGGCCTGTTTGGAGCACCAGCTCCGAGATGCTTAGATGTCTCTGCAGTATCTTGCGTGAGGATCCCAGAGCTGGTTCGCAGGCAGCCCCCCGCAGACAACAACAACAACAACAACAAGGCGGCAGAGAGCTTATGAGCTTCTTATGCACTGGGTAACTGAAGCAGACATAACCCAGTTTTCGATGCACATGATTACAGATTTTTTTTAAAAAAAAGCTCAGAGTTTTATCCCAAAAGTTAATATGGGAGCCATGAAGCGAGGAGGAAAGGATAGAATGTATGTTAGTTAGTTATTTGTTTGTGACATCCAGAGCTTTATGCATCAAGTCACTGGGGTCCATCTAGCCATCCAGATGCCCAGTGGGGAATTTGAAAGTAGGACCTGAGCTCAAGCGCACTCTCCCCTCCTGTGGTTTCCAGCAACCACCATCCAAAACTCAGAAGGATTATTATTTCATTTATATTCCACCTTTCCTCCAAGGAGCTCCAGATGGCATCCTATGAAGTTCTCCTCCCTATTTTATCCTCAACAGAACCCTGTGAGGTAGGTTAGGGTGAGATAGTGATTGACTGGACCAAGGTCACCCTCCTGAGGTTCATTGTGGCTGGGTAGGGATTTGAACTCTGGCCGCCCAGGGCCTTCACTCTAACCTGTGCACGACAGGCTCATCCCCTCAATGCAGGCTCTTCTTCAAGCCTAATTCGGTTTAAGCTTTCAGGTGGATTATTTCACTGGTTTTTGCCCCGCTGCCATCGGGAACCTGAAGTGATCGTTACTTTGAGCACTCTACCTCTAACTCTTTGGAAGTTCTCTTTTCTTCTTTTATAGACTTAGTGTAGATTGACATATAGGGCTCAACTCCCGGGTTTCTCTCCACCTTCCTTCCCCGAGTGAATAAGTATGAAATGGCCATAGAAATCAATAGGCAGGTTGCTGAAAACCAGGTCTAAATCGGTTGGTTTCTCCGTCTATTTCTGCGGGCAAAAAACCTAGAAAACACGAACGCCAAGGTAACATCGGGAGCCCTCATTAAGGAGGTGAGGTGGCTACTCTACATTATTTATCTCCGCGTTCCTCTTTCTCTCGCCTTGGTCGTTTTGCGACAGTGTGGCGGAAATCGCTTATCAGGCAGTGTTGTACGAGCATATACTTCCTCGTCGGAGCTTTACGGCAGTGTGGCGGAGAAGGGAGATGCGAAGATGGCTACGGCTGTGTCGCCCTTCAGCGGAGTCCTGCAGTTGACGGACCTGGACGACTATATCGGGCCCTCGCAAGTGAGTGGGGCGGGGGAGGAGGAAGAGAGAAAGTGGAGGCAGGAGAATGAGAAGGATACAGGCATTTGGGGCCGGTCCCGTGTCGTATTCTTTGCAAACCTTACAACAACCATGTGAGGTAGGCCAGCAGTAGCAGCACACGCATGCGCGCCCATTGCTGAGGCTCAGAGTGAGCGGCCCCAATATGCGGGGCCAGAGTGCTGTCATGGTGAGAGGGTCAGGTTAGGGAAGGTAAAGGGACCCCTGACCATTAGGTCCAGTGGCGAACGACTCTGGGGTTGCGGCGCTCATCTCGCTTTATTGGCCAAGGGAGTCAGCGTATAGCTTCCGGGTCATGTGGCCAGCATGACTAAGCCGCTTCTGGCGAACCAGAGCAGCGCACGGAAACACCGATTACCTTCCCGCCGGAGCGGTACCTATTTATCTACTTGCACTTTGACGTGCATTCGAACTGCTAGGTTGGCAGGAGCAGGGACCGAGCAACGGGAGCTCACCCCGTTGCGGGGATTCGAACCGCCGACCTTCTGATCAGCAAGCCCTAGGCTCTGTGGTTTAACCCACAGCGCCACCTGCGTCCCTGGGTTCAAATCCCTTCTCAGCCATTGGAGACTCATTGGGTGGCCTTGGTCTGGTCAGGGTTGTCATGGGAAGGAAGGAAGGAAGGAATCAAAGGTTTTGGCCTTAGCAAATTGAAGATGGGACTGGTTTTTAATGTAATGAAAAATGTAAAGTGTCCAAAGTAAAGTGCATCCATTCTTTCTCCTGGCAAACCTCACAGTGATCCTGTAAGGGGTAAGTTGTTTTATCCTAACCATGGGGTATGGGTGTGGATGTGACGGGGTGGGGAATAAACTTGGCATTACCAACCAGTTATCAATGCCTGATGCAGGAATTTCTGAACTGTCCAGTGGGAGTCTAGGAGGAAACACTGCTGCTTCTTACTGAAGTACGGATTGTGGTGTGTGTGTGTTTTGGTGTTTATTTTCAGTAGTTCGCTTTCCTTTCAGGATTGCATAAAACCCATCAAAGTTGAGAAGAAGCTTGGGAAAGCAGCAGCAAAGATCCGCATTGAAGATGATGGGACTTACATTCAAGTTGACAAGGTAAAGTTTCCGCTCCTCAGTTTGATCACATCATAAGATGGGGTGGGGAAGCTTTTTTTAAGCTGTGTGTTTTTGCATTCCACCATCAAGCTTCTGGGGGCCACGTGGCAGTGGTGGGCAGGACCAGAGGTGAAAGCGGGTGATGCCATTGCTGTGCCTCTTATACAGTAAGCTAAATCCCTGTTATAAGAGATACAAAATAGGTTTGGGGGTCAGCGGTTACAGCTCTGCAGCCCCAGCTAGGAGTTCAGGAGCCTCTTGGAAAGGGAGTTAGTTGCAGAGTTGGTTAACAGCCCTCCAGGAAGGAGGACCTTTTCAGTTGTAGTGAAGAAAATTGCCCTGGTTAATGGATGCTCTCAAAAGAGCAATTACTCCCTTCTGCTCTTTGGACTGCAAATCTCTCATGTTTGGCCCTACAGTCTGGAGCCAAAACTTGTTACAGTCCTCGGGCCCCTCTGTGAAGCTTTCATTTATAAAATCTCCAACATCATCGTCAGATGGTGGGGAGGTAACCCCTGAATGGCCGCTAGTGAAAGCTGGAAGTACTTTTCAGGAACGCTTGGCAGCCGATCTCCATCCCCTCTGACCAACTCTCCCTTTCAGGACGGAGGGTCACAAAAGCTTGAGAAGGCCAAAATCACCCTCAATGACTGCTTGGCATGTAGCGGCTGCATCACGTCTGCGGAGAGTGTCTTAATCACACAGCAGAGCCACGAGGAACTCCTCAGGGTCTTAAATACCAATAAAGTAAGTTGTTGATGCTGTCAGCATGGGAGTCATAGGGGCTGAGGACCTGGAAGATGAACTCTTTCTTGCCCACTTGTGCAGGAGAAGGCAACTATAGGGGTCTGATCTAGGCACATAAAGGTAGGAAGCTGCTTTATACAGAAAGCCAGACCATTGGTCCATCTACACTGACTGGCAGTGGCTCTCCAGTGTTTCCAGCAAGGGAATTTCTAAGCCTTACCTGGAGATGCTGCTTGGGACCTTCTGCATGCAAGGCGGTTGCTCTGCCCTTGAGTTACAGCCCTTTCCCACTGAGTAGGCTGGATTTTCTTCCACTGCCAGGAGCAATGTTAGCAAGCTGTTTGCATTCTGGTTGGCTTCAGAGCAAATTATCTAGACCTGTTACAAAGCTGCTGGTGGTTTTGTGTTTGTCTTCCACTTCTCATTGCATTAGAGACTAGATTCTCAACATATATATATTTTTAAAAGGAATCCAGCCATTTCATGCTAGCTACAGAAAGGCTCAGGGCACCTCAATATAGAAAAGGTAAATACTCCAGCAAATACTAATTTCATGTTGATGCTTGTTTGTTTTTTTAAGACGTCAGGTTCTGCTTCCCAGAAGCTGGTGGTGGTGTCCGTATCTCCTCAGTCCCGAGCTTCGCTGGCGGCAAAGTTTTCACTGACTCCTTTAGACACAGCCAAGAAACTGGTGTCTTTCTTTAAAAGTTTAGGTGAGCAGCAGTGTCTCTTCTGAAGTATGTATCTTGATGATTTAGTAATTAAACACACTTGGGATGAAACGGATTCCTGTGTTCCTGAGCATCACATTTCTGCCACAAGGCTGGAAGGATAAAACTACTCAGGGGCTGAAGATTTTGCTGCCTTTTCACCCTTTTAACAAATAGCTTTTAAATGTCATTCTCATTTAGATGTCTGTTTGAACAGACTGCCCATATTAATTAAGTTGGGACTTATTGTCAACTGATGACGTTTATTTCTTTCCCCTCTGTTACATTTACAAACATTATATTTGAAAAAAAAATGCAGGGGGAAGATAAAAAAACTGACCAAACAGATGAAGTCATCTCTGCCTATCACTTGGTGGTTTTGTTCACCCTTGTTGCAGAGGGTGTTGAGTTGACACAGCTTAGGAACAGCCCACCAATCCAGCTAGCTCAATATTGTCTACACTGACTGGCAGCAGCTCTTCAAGCTTTCAGACAAGGGTCTTTCTCAGCCCTACCTAGAGATGCTGAGGATTGAACCTGGGACCTTCTGCATGCAAAGCAGGCCCTCTACCATTGAGCTGTAGCCCTTTGCTTAAGACATTTGGAACAAAGGAAGCTGCCTTGCACAGAGTCAGATCATTGGTCCAATGACACCTGTATAGAAATCACTCCACAAATGTGGTTTCCTTAATACCTAACCTCTCTTCCGTCCCTGTCCCAGGGGTACATTATGTCTTTGACACGACTTTCTCAAGGAACTTCAGCCTGCTGGAGAGCCAGCGAGAGTTTGTACAGCGCTTCCGGAGGCAAAAGGAAGACAAGAAGGCTTTGCCTATGTTGGCTGCTGCCTGCCCAGGTAAGACTGTTGTGGGGGGAGAGAGTGGGGTGTGGGCCCTGCAACTGGTGTTACCCATCATCCAGGAACCTCAGATTGTAAGACAGTGATGGGTGGGGCCAGAAGGAAAAGAGGGTGGAACAATGAATGTGAATGTTGCCTTTAAGCAGTAGGCTTCTTCCCCGCTCCCACTCACTTGCTTTTCAGGCAAGCAAGAGTCACTGTCAGAGTACAAGGGCACATTCCAGCCAAGCAGAAACATTCAGAGAGGGTGCAAAGCTGAACTGGTGAAGCGGGTAGCCTGGGGAGAATCCCAAGGGCCAAATAGAGAGGTCTGGAGGGCCACATTTGGCTTCTGGGCTTGAGGCTCCCTGCTCCTGCTGTGGACTATAAATGGGACATTCCAATATTTCTTTACAGCTGGTTGCATGCTGTTGCCTTGGATGCTGTAGCAGCTACCTTCCTTCCAATAGGCCAGCTAGAGGAGAGTGGGATGGGGTGGGTGCTGCCTTTGGAGCCTGGAGGTGGATTTGCGACTTTAGGATGTTGGTTCTTCTTCCTTTTTCAGGCTGGATCTGTTATGCCGAAAAAACCCATGGGAGTTTCATCATCCCTCACGTCAGCACAGCCAAGTCTCCCCAGCAAGTGATGGGCTCCCTCGTCAAGAGGCACTTTGCCAAACAGCAAGTGTGTGTTCCGTGGCAGGCACTTTTCGCAGGGGAACTGGTGTCCTAGAAAGTCTGGGAGCAGCAGCTGGGCTTCAGTTTGTGACCTCCCCATCAGATCACCTCTGCAGACAGCCAGAAAAGGGGTCACCCTCTCACCCAAACAATCCTCTGCAGAAAGGGGAGCTCAGACCTTTTCCTTTCCATGCTAGGGCAGTGCTGCTGCTGCTGTTTTCTTCTTAAGGGCAACCATCTCAAACCACCCAGTATTGTTATTACCCTATGGAATGACCTACTCTCACTTCTCTGGGTTTAGACCAGCCTTTGCCCAATCCTGGATCCCTCCAGATGTTTTGGACTACAACTCCCATCATCCACTGCCAGTGCCATTGTGGCTGATGGGAGTTGTAGTCCTGAACATTTGGAGAGCACTAAATGGTTGGCAAAGGCTGGTTTGGACAAATTTGCAAAGGGTGCTACTAGTTAATGGTTGCTAGATCGAGGTTTTATACCTCTGAATGCCACCTGCCAGGGCCAAAAACCAACCAAACAGAAAGTGGTTATTGCCTTCATTCTTTGCTTGTGTGTCTTTTGCGGTGCTTTACTGGTGCCACTGTCAGAAACATGAAATCAGGACTAGTTTTTGCTGATCAGGTATCCCAATCTCTTCCCCATTTATAGCACTTGACACCTGACCAGATCTACCACGTGACAGTGATGCCTTGTTACGACAAGAAGTTAGAAGCTTCCAGACCTGACTTCTTCATCCAAGAGCACCAGACCCGTGAGGTTGACTGTGTGATTACTACAGGTAGAGCGGAGCCAGGAACTGTGATGCAGTCAGTGTTTGAGTTAGAAACACCCAGAAGATTCCCTTGCCTGCTCCCCTGGCTTGAGGTGCAACTGCCCATTCATTAGCCACTACTTCCACCCTGCCCCATTTGAGTTAATGGAGCCCAGCGCTCATTCTGCCAGAGGTTTCTACACATACAACCTCCCGCATCACTCCATCCTGGCGAGCCAGAGGGATTATGCCATTTCAAGGACATATTCCAGCCAAGCAAAAGTTCTTGAGTAGGGGCGTTGAGTGGAGAAGCTTGGAGGGCTGCACTCAGTCCCTAGGCTTGAGGTTCCCCATCCCTGAACTGGAGAGAGGATTAATTCATTGCCTGGTAACTCCTCTCTGCTTCCTGCCTCCGTTCCATCCAGAATGCAAACTCCCTTGCATTTGTTCTGTGTTTCAGGAGAAGTTGTGAAGTTGCTGGACCAGGAGAAGGTAACCCTATCAGAAGTGAATCCTGCCCCTTTGGATAGCATGTAAGATCTAAAGTCGCTTAACCTTGCTACACTTACATCCGGCTTGCTTCTTTCACATGTGCTCGATTTGCAGAACTTTAATCAGGATTTAGCCTTTATCGGCATGCAGCCGGGCATTTCGAGTTTTGCATGGTGCCCTACGCTGCTTCTTTTCTCCCTTCCATAGGTTTAGTGGTGTATCTGAAGAGGAGCAGTTGCTCGGGCACTCTGGAGGCGGTTCTGGGGGCTACCTGGAGCACATCTATAAGTATGCCGCAAGGGAGCTCTTCGGTATTCAAGTGGAAGAAGTTCGCTATAAGGCACTGAAGTAAGGATATTGCATTACCGCCTGGAGCTCTTACCAAGAATCCTATCCCAGCCCATTTCCCCCAGCCTGCACTCTCTTCCAGTAAGGAAGTATTGGGAGTGCTGCTGCTGCTGCTTTGCTGCTGCCTGTCCCTTGCTCCAGCCTCCCTCGCTGGCTAAAGAGCCAGCAGCCATTGCAAGCAGCCGTGGAAGGTGCAAGAGAGACATGGCCTGGGAGGAAGCATTCGTTTTCCAACCAGGCTGACTTCCCCACCAAAGTTGTACTGTTCGTCCATGTTCCGTTGCTGCCAGTTTCCGCTCTGAGCAGCTGGGATATTGGCTTGGGAGCGTGTCTGAAGAGACCATGTTTTGCAGTAGCAAATCTCTGGTTCCGCCCTGACCCCTTTTAATTCTTCCCCAGAAACAAGGACTTGCAGGAAGTGACGCTGGAGAAGGATGGCAAAACCCTCTTGCATTTTGCCCTGGCATACGGATTTCGGAACATCCAGAACTTGGTGCAGAAACTAAAGCGGGGGAAGCTGCCGTATCACTACATCGAGGTGATGGCTTGTCCTTCAGGTAAGGCCACCTGCAGGTTGGAAACGGCAGGGGGAATAAGAAAAGGCTGCATATGTCGCTTGGAGCTCTCTGGCAACATCCTAAGATGGAGACTCTCCTTCAATTAAAAAGAAGCAGGATGCTGTTTTGTTTGTTACAAAGTTATGTATTTTTGTGTTTGTATATTGTAAACAGCCCTGTGATCCTTGGATAAAGGGTGGTATAGAAATATAATGCGTAAATAAATAACAATCTGAAATACCACCTCCTTCCTCACAGACCCTCTCAGGCGCTGATATCGACAGAGGGGGCCCTCATGGTTGCTCCATCTCCCTCAGACATTCGAGAGGGGTGTGACCTGTGAGAGGGCCTTCTCTGCGGCAGCCCCTAGGCTGTGGAATTCCCCTACCTGCAGAGGTGTGCCTGGCTTCTTCACTGGTTTCAGTGAATGCTGAAGACACACTTCTTTACGCCAACCTTTGACACTTGAGATGTGCGTTTCCAGGGACTACGCTGTTCTTCCTATGGCTGTCATGTGTTTTAACTATTTTTAGTCTTTCATTGTTGTAGCCTGCCCCGGGTCTTGCTGGTGAAAGGCCAGCAATACATTTGGTGATGATGATAATATTGAAGCTCTAGCTTAGCTAACTCAGGTACTTCCTTCAACCTGCTTCCCTCCAGATTTGAGCTCCTAGCAGGCACCAGCCTGCAGAAATCTTTTTGAACTTGCGGCCTTGCATGCCTAGGGCTGATGGGAGTTCTAGTTCAAAGCATTTGGAGGGTGCCAGCTTGGGGAATACAGGTTTAACTGGGATCCACTTTCTTCCCACCCCCTCATTTCTTTCCAGGCTGCTTAAATGGAGGGGGCCAAATTAAAGCCGAAGGGGAGCCCAGCAAGGATCTTCTCCAGAGGGTGGAGAGGCTGTATGAATCAGTCCAGCCTGAAAACCCGGAGCTGAATGGAGCCGTGCAGGCACTCTATGAGGAGTGGCTGGGTGGCCCTGATTCGGGACAGACTCGAGACATCCTGCACACAGGGTATCACGCAGTGGAGAAGTCAAGCGCCACCTTGAATATCAAGTGGTGAAGATGGCTGGGTACAGGAGGTGTCACAATCATGCCCTCTTGATTTCCTTTCCCTCTCCAGAGTGGTTGCTGGAAGGACAGAGACTGTTCATAGGTGGCAAAATATGTAGCAAATCCACCTTTAGTACCAAAGACTGGAATAAAAATGATTACGGACCGAGGGTTTGGCTTTAAGGAGAGCTGTGTTCATCCATATACCCTTGCCTTCCCTCCAGCTTCTGACAGCCATGACTGTTGGCCGTCCTGGTAGCATCTGGAGTCCATTGATATCTGGGGGGCATGTTACATGTTGCTACCATAAACAATTGTCCTAGATCAAGATCTCTGCCCCCATACCCCACAATGCAAAGGAAAACACAATACTAACAGATGCAACTTGAGTGATTGTCACAGGGGCCAGCCAGCCTCTTGCAGAGTTTCAGTTGGAAACAGCCCGTTTTGTGGCTTGCTGCAGGTTGGGGGTTCTTGAATGTCTGCCCGAAAGGGGGCTGGAACACGTTCTTGGGGTTCAAAGCATGTACACCTGCCTTAGCTCAGAGTGTGCTTCCAGAGCTCTCTGTGCTTTTGTCTCATTCCTGCCACTTGCCTACAAGGAATTCCCTTAGTAACAAAAAACAACAGCTGTTATAAATATACAGGATAAAGAGTTAAGAACTTCAGAAAGAGCCTCCTGGATCAGGCCAGTGTCCATACACTCCTACATCATCTTCTCAAGAGTCCCAAATCAATCTGTGCCCTACCTTTTTCATGCAGAGATTGGAAGTTCATGCCCCATCCTGGACGGGAGCAAAATGTCACCTACAACACTGAAGTGCGGCCTTTAAAAGAACTGTAGCCAGAAACTTGAAATGTTTCAGGCCTGCTTTATTACTTCCTTATTCTCTGCACCCACAAAGCCGAGAAGCTTTTTCTCCAGGAGCGATGGGATTACCTAAGGAGACTCTTTAAGAGGCAAGGGGGATCTAGAGATATAAATGACTTTCAGACTTTGAAAAGCTGGTGTTACTCGATCAAGTTCACCAGTTTTGTTGAATTAATTAAATAGTTTTAATTGGATTTTGAATAAATGCAGTTAATTGTTACTGTTTTGAATTTTATTGTGTTACGATCTTCCTTGGTGGGTCATGCAAACTGCTAGTCTGAGTAACACTTTTTATAGGGTAGGGGGCACTGGGACCAATGGTGGAGATGGCCTGAAAAAGTTTGGGAACCATTGAGATAGACTGTGAAGAAGCAGTTTAAGGGTGCAGCTAAACTGGAAGCAGAAACTCCGTGATTAGGCCCTCATGGGGTTTCTCATTTAAAACAGAAATCACAGGGATAAATTCACACTCATCCAGATCCAGTTCGGAAAGGTTCAGGACGCTGAACTTATTTCATTGTTTCATTTGATGTCCACAAGTTCTAGTGTTATGATAGAAGGAAAAATTGTGTTTGCTTCCCGACACTTGCAGTCGGCCTGTCTTTGCTCGTGGCGAAAGTCTCGGCTCCAAGAATTAAGAGGCAGAACCACAGCTTAGCACAAGAGATGTTTATTGGCAGAGCAGGACACCATTGTCAATATTTGAAATAAAAGGCTCCCACACAACTTACATCTGAGGCAGCTGCACACCTCCACACCACTAGATGGCAGCATTCTTTTTAATGCTTCCTGGGCAAAGAAGAGCAACATGCCTACGTAGTTTCTCTTGCTGTGGCAGCACCAATCAGCCACCCATGGCTGGTGGGCACACAGTTGCAGCAGTAGCTAAAGCAGAGTGCTTGGTGCCTTCCAGATATTTTGGGCCACAACTCCCATCAGTTGTCACCTGGGACCAATGGGAGTTGTGGTCCAAAACATATGGAGGGTACCATATTGGGGAGCCACTATACAGTGGTTTTAGAAATGGGCAGGCAAGACCCCATCACCTCTAAATTATCCCCAGTTCCATAGTTCCTGGTGTGTGTGGGGAGTACACTCTTTTTTTCAACTGTTTTTTTACAACATTCCTGGCTTCTTGGAATCTCAATACTGCACTAAGGGAGCCCCACTGCTTTCACGAGACCCCAATTCCATGGGTTCTGGGAGGGGTCTCGGAAGCTACAACAGCTTTAAAATGAGTTGGCCTGTTACTGGTGACACCTCTTAACTCTGATCCTAATAGTTCATCTCTTTTATAGCAATATATTAGTTTTCTGTATATACACATATGTAGGTATGTACACATGAGTCAGCTGAATCAACAAGGAACACGGGGTGCGGTTTGAGGGGTGCTGGCAAGTGGGTTGTCCATCTAGAGGGGTTTCTTGGCCCCAATGTGAGCCGTAAAAAGGTATAGTGCTGTCAAAGGCATTTTAACTGTCACTGGTTCCTCCTGCAATGAACTCTGGGTACACTGTGTAGAAGTGTCCCCTGCTTCCTCAAACTAACTTCCGGTTCCCACAGTTCCTTGGCTGGGAGACACACCCATTAATAAGGTCTGGGGATTTTGTTTTGTTTAAAGTTTAAAGTGCAGGGTAGACACACCCAAAAGAAAACGATACCACTGTCAAAAAACACAGCTTTCTTTTAGAAAAGAGAGATGGGGGAGAGTGGGGTGGTCAGACCTTCTCTCGATCTGTTGATCCTGCTTTTCATTAGAGTTGGATAGGGATGCCGGATCCAAAAGAACAAGGCAGCCAAAAAAAAGATGTGTTCAGATTAGTTATTTGCCCCAATGGCAATTTTCCGCCGTGCTCCATGCTGATGTTTTGCTGCTGCGCTGTCTGCACTGGTGGCTCAGCACACAGCTAATCTTCAGCGTGGACAACATGCACGTACCATGGCTGTTTCAGAAGCAGAGGCACAATCTTGCTGTACTCTCAGCTGGCAAGCTAGAGGCATGTCTGCACAGGAGTTTCTCCCTGGACACTCAAGCGTGCTCATTCAGCATCCCTGCTCCCTCTCCTCAGCTCCAAGTGGCAGAACTGCGGTATTACAAGATGGAAGAGTCCACAAAACTATGGCCAACACTACATTCTTCTCCCCCGCCCAGATTTTTGGTTGTGCCCTAAGCTGTTCCCATGTGGACATGGCCTAGGTTGGGGAACCAGTGGCCCTCCAGATGTTACTGGACTCCAAGCAGGGCCAACGACTCAGGATGATGGGGGAAGGGAAATGGATACTGTTACGCTGCCTATGTGGGGATCCACACCACATTTTTAAGCCATACCTTCTTCACTTAACAGCCATGGCTTCCCCCAAATAATCCTGGGAACTATTGTTAGTTAAGGATGCTGTGAGGGGTCTCCTAATAACCCTGGGCAGCCTCTTAACCAACTACAGTTCCTAGAATTCTTGAGGGAAGCCATGAAGGATAAGGGAACTTTAAATGGATGCTGTGAATGTGAGGGAAATCAAGAAGGTTCGCTCCAAGCCTCACAAAGCCAGCTGGATTTTTCACAAAATGGGTTTTCAAAGCAACTGATGCAAGGAGAATTTTTTTTTAAAAAACCCAATTAGAACAGAGCCACTTTTCAATCTGAGGCAGAGGGTGCAAACATTTCCCCAGAAGTCAAAACAAGTGAGGGCAAAAAGTTGATCTGAATTTTGTCCTGACAACCTATGAAACAACCAGGTCGCTCCTCTCCCAAGTTCCATGCACTCCTCAAAAAATAAAAACAAACTTACTGTTACACAGTGGTTCAAATCCAGGAATACAAGAAAAATTAAAATTTAAACATCTTTTAAATAGCTTATAGGACATTTCCTATAAGAGCAAAGTGCTTTTAAGACCAAAAAAAAAAAAAAAAAAAAAGATCCTTAGACATGAATTATTTTTAACATAACAGAGCAATGAGAAACTTCATCTTCCTTAACTAAATCAACTTTGGAAAAGGAAAAAAGGGGTGGGGGCAGGAAAGCGGCTGGGATTTCACTCTTTTGGCACTTTGAAGTTGTCCTTCTCTTTCCGGATGGCACCCATTGTCCGGATGGGGTCTCCTTCCCTGGCATGTTGCTGCACTGTTGGCTCCCTGCCAAAAGAAGGAAAATGGCGCATGTAGGTGACAGGAGATTACAGGCTATTTGGTTTGTTGAAAATGGAATAACTACGGCACCATCTGCTCCACTCATTTAAAGAACTGTGATCCGCTTTAAGCAGTCATGGCTTCCCCTAAGGAATCCTGGGAATGGTAGTTTGTTCAGGGTGCTGGGAACTGCAGCTCTGTGAGGAGTTTCCTAACAACTTTCCAATCCAATCACAGCTCAGTTGGAGGAGAGGAGTGCTGGCTGACAGACAAGCCATGCTGCTCAACAAAAAGCTGCTCCCAGGATTCTTTGGGGGAAGCCATGATTGTTTGAAGTGGCTCTTTAAATGTATGGTGTGAATATGGGCAAAGTTATTTTGTTCAGAGAATTCCACAAGCACCTCTACCTGGGAGTAAAAAATACAATGGGTATTACCCAGCCAAGTTGTACTTAGAAAATTCTTCCACTGAAAGAAATGGACCTAAGTTAGCCATGTCCATTAATTTCAATGGTTCTACTCCGAATATCCATACAGTTTTGGAAAACTAATAGTACCTAGAGACCGTTGCATGTGATTATGGACACACCCAGTGTTGCATATGCACAACACTGTTGTAAGCCACAACCAGACAGCAGGTACAATGAAGGAAAATGGAGGGTCCAGGACACTTACTCTGACTTGTCCATGCCATACATGGACGCAACTACCACCAGGTTGTGAAAAACTGCCTGTTTAGCTGGCTCATAAGAAGCAACTCAACACATGTATGTATGGCAAGCTTTTCTTTTGGCCTGGGGGCCGCATTGACCCTTGGCTAACCACCCAAGGGCCACATGCACACACACAGACTCTCTGCAACAGCTGGAGGAGCTTCTTGCCCTTCTGTGCTCCTCAAATGATCAAAGTAATCACTGGGATGGGGCTGTTTTGCTGGGCTTCAACCCCCCCCCCCCATCCCAGCGCTGTGCCTGCTTAAAAATAATGTATAATTTTCAAAAATAGACAAATATAGTACTTGGATGCCGGACTTCAGCAAATTAAGATTCTCACTTTCAAAGAGACTGACCACTCCCATCTCACGAAACCAATTCCACTCAAGCCATGGACCCACAGCTGCAGTTCCTCAGAACGCAGGACACCCTTCCCCACACCTTCTCCTTCCCAAAGCGTCATCCTCAAACACAAATTACCTGACTCTCATGAACGGGTTGTAGGTGAATTCTTCGCCAATGGTCGACGGGATAGTCGGCTCCCCACCATCGTATTTTGCCTAGGGGAATCATAAATTGTAGACTTGGAAGGGATCCAAAGGTTTATTGAGTCCAACCCCACTGCAAGGAGACTTCCAAAAGTGCTTTGGGGTATGCCTACACCCCCTGATCCTGAATGCTCAGTTTTCATCTACTAGAAATTTTGGAAACTCCTCTGTCTGTTCAAGATGCATTTGGATATTTAAGATATCCAACCAAGTGTTGCATGATGGTGCCTGAGATCAAAGAGCAGGTGTTCATAGAATCATAGCTAAAGAATCCTTGACAGATGGCTAACTAAGCTCTTTTTAAAAACCTCCAGTGAAGGAGCATCCACCACCTTCCAATATTCCTCCAGGTTTGGATACAACTGAATGTCATTTTGAACCAAGATGACAGACTCGAACCTTTTAAAACCAGTTTTTACCTAAGTTTTTGATTATGGTTCCTGAGATCAATGTGCAGGTTTTTGTCTAATTTGGCTACAACTGGACGCTATTTTGAATCAAGATGGTGAAATGCATTTTTTCAAAAGTGTTGTCTTTAACATAGTGATTTCATCAAAATGATCTTTTGGTTTCTTGGGATTCCCAAGTGAGGCTGGGTACAAGGCTGCTGCTGAAAAACAGCATTAAACCCTTGATCCTTTTTCTAAGGGAGGTGAAAGGAACGGAAAAAAAGCTCCCGCCTTCCAGAGATCTAGCCAATGACAGCAAAGGCATTCAGGCAGCCGTCACTTTTGGAAAAAACAGTATTCCGTTTGACGAAGGCTCTGTTGACATTAGAACTTGCATTGTTTGCTCAGTGTTCAGTTACCTGCCACGCCCACCCACCTATAATGAGTCATTAGCCCTCACCCTCCCAACCCCCACAAAACCCACCCCTGCCCATTTTGGCTACAGGCCTGGACTAGCACTGCCGGAGTAAAGGAATCAAACTGGCACTGCCTGTCCCAATGGCATGGGGTGCGGAAGGGAACAGAGGCTGCCCACTGACTGATCTCCTCTCCAGGAATGAGAAGCCCATCTTGCCTTTGCCCAGGAGAGTTTTCGCTGGATCGCGCTGTTGTTGGGCTCAACATGCCGGGCAAACTTTAAGTTGTTGATGGTGTATTCGTGACCACAGTAGACTTTCTGGAAAGGAAGGAAGAAGAGGAGGAAGGCAGTTAAAAGTCACTGAAGGCCTTGAGGAAGGGCAGTAGCTCAGTGGTAGAGCATCTGCTCTGCAGACAGAAGGTCCCTAGTTCAATCCTCAATAGGACTGGGAAAGTAGAAGGACTCAGTAGAATGCAGCTTTCTATTTAAACCAGAGTCATGGGGGCTGGAACTTTTCTGTATTTTTAGGGAAAGGAACATAGCTCAGGGGTAGATCTTTGCATGCAGAAGGTCTCAGGCTCAAACCCCGACATCTCCAGGTAGGGTTGGGAATGTCCCCTGCCTGAAATCCTGGAGGGCTACTGCCAGTCAGTGTCAACAGTACTGAGCTGTATGGACCACTGCTTCTGTCTCAGTGTAAGGCAGCTTCCCACACCCCTAAGTTGCAAGACAACCGCTTTTTGTGCCTAATTCTGAGGTTTTCAGCAGACCGTCATGCTGAAGGAAGAAGATGATCCTGGTCAGGCACCTTGCTGCTTTGCTTGATGCTCACATAACTTTACTCTCAACTCTGTCCCTTTGCCAGCCAGTTGATGGAGGGGCGCCCAGCCATTTTTCCTCTGGTGCCAAGCCACTTCCTTTGTTCCCTTAATGGTCTATTACCTAGGCTATCAGGAAGTTAGCCTGGCTATTCCAGGAATTAGAGGGGTCTTGGCATGCAGCCCACTCCCCCCCCCCATCTCACAACAATATATACCTGATGGCTCTGAGGTGAACAGCAGGATTAAAAACTCTCCGGCCAGCCCAGTGCCCCAATGGGGAGGCAATTCATACTTTTCCATTGCTTTGCCTAACATGAGGGCCAGGTCTGTCTTTTAACTGTTCCCCAGGAAAAGGTTATTTTGCTTCCTGGTTGGACAATGCAAGAGCTGGGTGGGGCTACTGGATGCTCTGTTTTTTTATATCTGTTTCATTTGGATATAACTAACCCTTCTTTTGGCCTCAGGGCTGCATTCATGCTTGGCTAACCCTTGGGGTGGGGTGGCACATGCCAGTGGTGGGTGTAATCACCTCACACACTCTCTTGCACAATCTCTCTCTCACACACACCAGCTGACCTGCACAGATCAGCTGAGAAACGGGATATCACCTCTGCCCCTGTGAATCAAATCATCAATCTGATGACCAGGGAGGGAAGGGGCATCATCTGTATTCCCCATCAGGGTGCTGGGCTCCCAACCTCAGCTCTGTGCCTTCTTTTTGCCAACACCACCAGAATCTGTGGGATATTTTTGGAGGGGAATGGGAAAATGTGCTTGTTGCCGGGTAGGTCAAACCACCAAATGCGGGGTTAGCCACCCCTGGCTTATCTGTTGTTGCTTCCCACAAAATGTTTTGGGAGCTGTAGATTGGCCTGGTTGACAAGAGTCCTCTAAGAACACAGTTACCAAAGTTAATTGTCTTTAGTAGGGAACAAACACACCCGACCCAAACAGGGAGCTTTTGCGTGGTACCGTTTCTGGAGGGAGTCGCCCCAAGATCTCAATAAGGGCTCTGTACATTTCCTCGGGCGTTCCTTCAAAGAATTTCCCACAGCCTGCAACAAACAGTGTGTCACCTAGAGAAGGGAGAGAGAGAGGAGAATGAACACACTTTAACGATCTCACTAAAGAACCAGGAATTGGGAGCACCGTGGTGGAAAAGGGTAAACCAGGAAGGAGATTCTGCTGAGGCAGAGGTGAGAAACTTCAACAGTAGGGACTAGAAGCTTGCAGTGAGTGACAAAGAATCAGCATAATGACTTGAGCCACAGCTGAGTGACCAGCAGACCCAGAACTGTGTGCGGTCTCTAAATGCTATTGAATGTGGTTCTCCATTGCTTCCTGAGGTTGCTCTCCGTTCTTCCATCCTGCAAGTGTTCATCCCCTCCCTGTTCAATTTCCTCCTAAATTTTCATGGCATATTACTGGATTAAAATAAAATGGATTTTTTTTTTTATGGTGCTCCTGTAAGTTAATTAGATTTCCAAATGTGCCCCAAAATATGAGGACCCATGAGACCAATCTTCCTGGAGAATGGGATCTTAAACTCTAAAGGTGGGGTGGGGGTAGCAAAGTGACGGAGCACTCACTGTAGAGCACCCACATTTAGAAGGTCGGGAGGACGGACAGATCTGTTCAGGGTGACACTTGCACACTGGAAAAAGGGCTATGAAGTGAGAAAATGTGTCAAGATGCAGAAGGCAGTTCTTGGATTCAAGAAGCAAAGTGGCAGATCACATGCTTTGACCAACACCTAACCAGCTGAACGTGTTTGGTTACACCCAGATGAAGGCTGTGGGGTGGCCAACACCCAACCAGACAAACGCATTGGGTGAAGCCAGATTAAGACATCAGGAGGGCAGAGGGAACATCTTCATGTAAGAGAATGGGAAGAGTCAACTCGATCAGAACAGCGGCCCATCGACTCTAGCATCTTGTTCTCATACAGTGGCCAGCCAGATACCTGTGGGAAACCTGCAAGCAGGATCAATGTCCACCTGCAATTCACAGCAGCTGGTATTCAGGGACATACTGCCTGCAGGCATGGAGGCAGAGCACAGCCATTGTGGCAAGGAACCATTAATAGCTCCATCCTTCATGAATTTGCCCAATCCTCTTTCCAAGCCATCCAAGTTGGCTGCTACTGCTGCCTCCGGTGGGAGCAAGCTCCACAGCTTAACTCTGTGCTGTGTGAAGGGTTTTTCTTTCATTTGTCCTGAATCTTCCAACATTCAGCTTCATCACAAGTCCACAGAAGGGGAAAAGCTTTTCTCTATCCATTTCTTCTATGCCATACAAAAGGTGAGTGAGGAGGGACATGAATTTTTAAAAGCCCCAAATGCTGCAACCGTCCCTCGTGATCATTTTGACTGCACTTATCTGAATATTTTCCAATTCTACATTATCATTTTAATAATATTTTCACAAAGGCAATCCCTGCACTCTCTTTGGGGGGTGGGTTAGGTTGCAACACCCCCCCCCATGTTGCTCAAGCTCCTGAGGTCAAGGCAAAAGAAGTGCCCCCAAACCCTCACCTGTGAACACAGCAGGCGGCTCGGAGCTGTTTGGCTTGGTCACAAAATAGCAAATGTGTCCAGAAGTGTGGCAGGGAGTCGAGAGGCATTTCACGTTAAGAGATCCAACCTAAAAAAAGGTGGAAAAGCTCAAGTCATTGAGGGGGAAAGCAAAGGGGCAGATAAACCACAATTGCCCACCAAGGGCACGACCGCTCCGCACCAACATGGCGAATCTCAGATTGGTAACACCCACAGGGGTGAAGAGAAGCAGAGGGGTGGGGATGAGGAGGAAAGGAACCCTAAAAACTGATGCAAGCCAATGACTATGGTCTAGTATTGTGTGTTTTGAGTAGTCATGACTTGCGCCCACTTCTTGGTTGCACAGAACTCTTTGTCAGGCAAGATTGGAAGCTTGACTAATTCTCAGCTGTAAGAAGCACCCATGACAGCTATGCAGCCTCGGTCATTCCAGCAGGAGAAAGGGTCTGAGATTTTCAGCAACTCACCACGAACAGCGACTGGGGAAATCAGGCTTGCTTTATCCACAGGGGGCAATGAACGCCTGTGTGGGAGGGCTATGAAATCACCCATTAAAGGCTGCATTAGATATGATGTTAATCACACAAGTGGTCCTCCGCAAAGGTTTGCTTTTTCTTTAGTATTTAGCAGTTGCACCCCTTATGTCCCCCCCCCCCCGTAAATCACAGTACAGTGGAGGAGGGTCTTGCCCTTGGACCTCCACTGCAGTTTCGATCCACCTCCTTCCACAGCTACTTAGTAAATTTAAAAAAGAAAGCAAGTAGGCAAGGATCAATCAGCTGGTTAACATCACATCTAGTTTGACCTTCAGGATTGTCTTTAGCTGAGCTTTACTCAGACTAGACCCAATGAGATTAAGGGAGCTATGTTAGCCCATGTTCATTAACTTCAATGGGTCTACTCAGAGCAGGGCTAGCATCAGATACAACCCTAAGCTCCCAGCTACCAAAAACACTTGCGCAAGTAACCAGTATTTGGAGCCAGCAAGATGCGTCCATTTCCCCCGCTGGAGAGGTCTGTGATACTCCACAAAGCCTGCATCTGGGCTGGGGAACATGACATTGGACCCCAACTACCAGCAGCCCACATGGCTGAAAGTGGTGAGTGATGGGCGTTGGAGTCCAGTAAGGAGTGGAGGGCAGCAGATTTCCCATCTCTGACCTACATCATTGCAAAAGTAGATCTAGTTCAAGTTATCGCTCTATCTACCCTGTAAAGCACGGGAGGCTAACCTGTGTCGCTCTAGATATTGTAGTTGGACTCCAGCTCTAACCAGCCCCAGCTAGCATGGCCAATGGTCAGGGACAATGAAGAGTCCAGCAACCTCTGGAAGACCATGGGTTAGCCACCCCTGTGATGAAGGCCACCTCTGGGCTAGTTGACATGGCAGCTTCTTAAGGAGGACAGGACCTCCTCGTTGCTTCTCCCAGGTGGCCTAAGCGGTCAACCACTGCTTGAGAACACCTCCTGAGCAAAAGCTGCTGGGAGGCTGTGCTGTGCATGGTTGCTGTGACATTAGTGCTTAGAGAAGGCCTTTGTTCACACGAAGTCTTTGTCAAGAGGCTGATATGGCAACAGACTGTGTGTCTTCTCATTTGCACTGTGCACATCTGCTTGTTTTATGGGCAAAACAGGGCCAAAAACAGAGGGATGGAAACTCTGTGGCACTTCTGGTGCGTCACACAACTCCCATGGGAGGCACCTGGTGCCACAGGGTGCTTGCCCCCTGTCTTCAAACAGGCCAAATGGCCGGGGAGTCACCCTGCTTAAGGAGGAAGCTCCCCCCCCCAAACCTCTCCTTCCTCGTGATAGCTCCATGCTTGTGGCAGGCGAAAAGGGCCATTCTGAGCCAGCACTGCAACTGTGCATTATGTGTTCATGTGCTTAAGCAAAATAGACAAACCAAACAAAAAACAGGAATTTCAGGTCAGGAAGTCCATCTTCCACAAGCAGAGAGCTGCCACGTGCAAAGGACATTTGTGTGGGGAGGAAACGGCGACAAAAACGCAATTGCCATGTTCCAGGGCCTTCGTGCGTCTCAGTGCTCAAACGGAACACATGATTTCAGTGGATGTTTTGGGCAAACGTATTTCCCCCGTTTCTTTCTTTTTACCTGAAATGACATAAGATGAGAGACTTTCTGGGTCAAGGCTCCAACCCTGCTATCTCCCCCGTACACTTGTAACCCCGGCTCCATCTTTACAAGTTTCTCATTGCCACCAGCGTGGTCCCTAGAAGGTCAAAATGGTCAGACTTTGGAGCAAAACACACAAGAGGCAGTCTCTTACAATGTGCATCAAGCAAACAGCCTGAATCCTGCTTTTCTTTAAAGTTAAGCCATTGGTCCTTTTCTTTTTTTAAAAAAAAATGGAACTAATAGCCTCATCCTGTAGTCCAGGGGTGGCTACGGGGGTGGGGCAATGGTCCAAGGGCCTGCATCCACCCATGGACAACCCTTGGGGGGGGGCTGCATGTAGGTGTGGCAAAAATAGGTGTGGGTACCACACTGGCGCACAGGACACAAACACTGTAATGTGTGTAGGGGCTGGCTCTATCACTGGGCTGAGTGTGGCAGCCAATTTGAGGTATCATGAAAGGACAGCAAATTCTTATTTTTTAATTTATCAATAGGTTGGAATTAATCAACATAACTAATATAGGTCCATTAATTGCAATGGGGCTATTATTAGTAGAACTTACTTAGACACATAGTCACTGTATTTTTTATTCCCAGGTAAAGGTGCTTGTGAAATTTTCTGGACAAAATAACTAGGGCCGCATTCACTCTGTACATTTAAAGGACTATGACACCACTTTAAAAAGCCATGGCTTCGCCCAATGAATTTTTAAGGGTGCTGAGAGTTGTTAGGGGGCCCCTATTCCCCTCACCAGGCTACCATTTCCAGAGTGGCTTAACAATTTCCCATAGCAAACTACCACTCCCAGAATTCTTTGGGGGAAGCCATGGCTGTTCAAAGTGGCATCAGAAGTGCTTTAAATGTATGTTATAAATGTGGCATTGGTCAGACTTGGGTATTCTACACCTTAATTTGGAAGCAGGTTGTTGGGTGTTGCTGTTTCACCTCAGGCAGCAAAATGCCTTGGCCTGGCCTGGATAGCAAGCACCACAGTGGCTTTACAGCAAGGAGCTCATCCTGTTTCACACTAGAGAAAGTTGTGAGGAATACAAGGAAAGGAGGCTCAGGGGAAGAGATAAAGGGAGATGCATCAAGGCAATTCGATTGAGAGGAGGAAGTCCTTCTTGACTTCAAAATACAATTATTAAGGCCAATGTGGTGTTAAAATTAAATGATGCCCCCTCATAGACCTTAAATTTTATTTCCAAACAAAACTGAAGCTGGTTGAAATGTTGCGTGTTGAGAGGCAACTGGGTCGCAGGGTTTTGCTGAATTAATTAAACTAAATAGTTCTAACTAGATTCTGAATGAATGTGCAATTAATGGATACTATTTTGAATTTCATTGTGTTACCATCTTCTTTAGTGTGCAGTACAAACCACTATTCTGAATAATGCTTTTTATAGGGTAGGGAGCACTGGGGATGTGTTTATGGAACCAACGGGGCCATGGCCCAAAAAGGTTTCGGAACCACTAATGTATACCATGGCAGCCTCCTACAGCATGAAGCTGAACAGCACATACATCACCAAAGCACAAGACCTTTCCTTTACTTAAATCATATAACACAAAAGGGTTACCAGTGGTGATGCGTAGTAAGGACAGTGGTCAGTTTCACTCCATGCTTTCTGACTGCATCCACAACCTACAGACAGGAGGAAAAGGAAGGATATTTACCTTTTCACAAAATCTATTTGAGTCACAACCAGCTTTGTGGTTTAAGTGGATTCTGTGAGTCCTTAAGAGACATGTACTGCAAGGCTGGAAGGACAAATGCCCCCATACCCATCTCTTGCTGAATGGCCTGAAGATTTCACAACACTTAAATATATATATATATATTAAACACTTTCAACTTACCAAATCATCAGTCCAAATAACCAATTACATTATCCCCCCCCCAAGGACTTCCCTCAGCTCCCCTCTCTGATTTCTTTGCACATACTGTTCTTTGCATGTTATAAAATTGTACATATCCTTGCCTTATCTGTCATATGTTCTACTAATAAATTTATGGATGTTCAAAACCTGCCAAGGAGTCCAAATCATTTTGTTGTCTTTTTAGATAATTTGTAAAAAGTTCCCATTCATCCTTGAAGTCGCAATGTTCCTTGTCATGCAATTTATATGTCAATTTTGCCAGTTCCGCATAGCTCACCAGTTTTTCTTGCCACTATTGATTTCACAACACTTTCTACGGCTACATTCACGCCATCCATTAAAAGCACTGTTTACCGTCATGTCTTCCCCCAAATAATCCTGGGAGATGTAGTTTATTAAGGGTGCCAACAATTGCTAGGAAATCTCTTCGAAGAGCAAACAATTCACAGAATGGTTGAACGATCAACTTCCCAGGGAAATATGGGAATTTTAGCTGTGGGAGGGCGAGAGGAGAATCCTATCAGAACCCTTAGCAAATGACAAGTCCCACAATTCTTTCAAATGACTGTTGAAAGTGGTATCATGGTGCTTTAAATGGATGGTGCAAATGTGGCCTATCTTCAAAACCGTGGCTTATTATGGTCAATCTCATTTAGATGCCTGTTTGGACATAAGGAGTCCCTGAAAAAGGAAATACTAGGAACACCAGCAGTTTCCTTATACGGGTAGGAGAAAAGCAAATACATTTCTTTCTTTTGAGTCTGTAGTTAATGCATGTGATATTTTAAACTTGATGGTAGAAAAAAACCTCTCAAAGCCGTTGACAAAAAAAGACAAAACAATAAAATTATTACTAAAAATTTATAGCAATAATTGAAAACATACCCCAAAAAAAAAAAACAATAGACTGAAACAAATGAAAACTCACATCAACTTTCTAAACATCTGGGTAAAGGTAAAGGTACCCCTGCCCGTACGGGCCAGTCTTGACAGACTCTAGGGTTGTGCGCCCATCTCACTCAAAGAGGCCAAGGGCCAGCGCTGTCCGAAGACACTTCCGGGTCACGTGGCCAGCGTGACAACGCTGCTCTGGCGAGCCAGAGCCGCACACGGAAACGCCGTTTACCTTCCCGCTAGTAAGCGGTCCCTATTTATCTACTTGCACCCGAGAGTGCTTTCGAACTGCTAGGTTGGCAGACGCTGGGACCGAACAACGGGAGCGCACCCCGCCGCGGGGATTCGAACCGCCGACCTTTCGATCGGCAAGCCCTAGGTGCGTCCCAAAACATCTGGGTAGGCTTGTTTAAACAATGTTTTCAGCAGCTGCTAAAAAGAATACAGTGAAGGAGCCTGCTTGTTATCAATAGGCAGGGAGTTCCAAAGTATAGGTGCTGCCACACTAAACAACTGAGTTCTTACAAATGTGAAACAGTTATTATGCGGTCCTTGCAAGAGTGCCAATTCTGCCATCTGAAGTGGTCAAGTGGGCACATATTGGATAAAGTGATCTCATAGGTAAACTGGTCCCAAGTTATTAAGGGATTTATAGCCTAATAGAAAAACCTTGAACTTGTCTCGGTAGCAAATCGGCAACCAGTGCAGATCTCTGAGCACAGGTGTTATACGCTGACAAGGCCTCACTCCTGTCAGTAATCGTGCTGCAGCAGTCTGCACTAACTGCAGCTTCCAGATCAAGCACGAGGGGAGCCCCACCTAGACCCCCTCACTGACTAGCAGCAGCTTTCCAGGGTTTCCGGCAGGGGACATTCCTAACATCCCCTGGAGATAACAAGGGCCTTCTGCATACAAAGCAGGTGCTCTTAAGCAATGAGCTACGGCCCTGCCCTTTAGGAACACAAGTAGCTGCTTCATACAGAGTTAAGAGGATTGGATCCATTTAGCTCGGCACTGTGTACACTGACCAACTCTGCAAGTGTGGATCTGATCAACTAAACTGTGTTCCCCAAAGCTTCTAAACCCAGAAAGAGCAGAGGTACCTTCTGGGGCTGCACAGGGTCAACTATCGCAGCCTCCTTGGTGTCCTCATCGATGAGCAAGTACATGTAATTGTCTGTGAGGGCCGGGAGCAGCTCCACCTTCATGCTGGCTTGTGAGATGACCTTGGACGCTCTGCTTTCAAACTCGGTGTGGAGGAAGCTGGTGCGAAATTGTGGCAAACCTTCAGGAGATTAAGAAGGACAAATTTTAGGAGAGACAGTGGGTCCAGCAGTGAAGGCTAATGTGTGTGTTGGGGGGGTGGGGTGGCGCCCACGATGCTCTGGGCGGACACTGGTGAAATATTATGATGCACCAATGAAGGAGCAGTTTAGCTAGTGCGGGAGAGAATTTTGGGGAGGGCGACAGTTAAACCGTCAACAGAGAGGCCTTAAGAAGCTGCTTTGCACCAAGTCTGGCCCTTGGTCCATCTGGACTTGGGGGTGGGATTACCTAGGATGGTGCTAAGAGAAAAGGAGGCAGCAGGGGGTCCCTCCAAGCGCCTCGATTACTTACCGTACTTTTCTGTCTATAGGACGCTTCCATGTATAATGCTACCCCTATTTTGGGGGTCTCAAATTTAAGAAAACAGGGGAGATTGGCAAAAGAGTTGTTGAGCTTTTTTTGCGGAGGATTGCCCAGAGCTGTTCAGCTTTACCGAAAATTGCTCACCCGCACACAGCGCAAGATCTGCCTCCCATCTGTCCCATTGCTGGCAGAAGCTGCAAATCAACCACCCAACGGCCGGATCGTCGGCCAATCAACAACACCCAGTGACGCACCAACCAATAACACGTACAACAGCCGCTGACAGCTGCAGCAGCAACCAAATAAATGTCCACCCTATGCACTATAAGACGCCCCACACTTTTAAAAATGATTTTGAGAGAAAAAAACCAGTCTAATTCATGGAAAAGTATGGTATTTACAACTGACCAGGCTGGACCCCAGAGTGAAACACCTTCCCTGCTTCATATTAGAAGTTTTACTGCTCTTATTGCTTTCAAAGCTATTTCCTTTGGTCACAGTTGTTTGTATTTACGATTCTGAGATTCACAAGTCACAAGATAGCCAATTATTGGTAACAGCTATTGATTTTGTTATAATTTAGTTCCCACACCTCTGAGGTAGGTGAAGGTCTATGCATGTGCGGTAAGTGGCTAAATAAAAATAATTTGTCCTATAAACTTCCTTCAGCCTTACACTTTCATTAGTAAATATTCTTTACTGAATATTCTTTTTTTAGTTACAAGATTAGGTCAGAGTATATATTTATTTTTGCATATATGTATTTTTTGAATAAATATTCAGTTAATTGTTACTGTTTCATATTTTATTGTGTTGTTGTCTTCCTTAGTGAGCTGTACAAATGGCTGTTTTGCATAATGCTTTTTATAGGGTAGGGGGCACTGGGGGTGAGCTTATGGGACTAAGGGGGCAATAGTCCCTAAAAGTTTGGGAACCGCTGCTTGAACCTGTCAGCTAAGGCTATTTCCTACATTCTGCCATAGTAATGCTTCAAACTTCCCCACAAAAATGCAATCTGCATTTGAGCAGCCACCAAGAGGTGCAGCATCAATAGTTTAAAGCAAAAATAAATAAATGAGGCGACCTCATTTCCCAAAGTCATCCAGTTACATGCTATGCTGAGTCATCTCCAAGTCCCTTCAAAAGTGTACAGCAGTGCCTCTCAGCAAGCGGAAGAACCAGTTTGTCTCCCCACAAAGAGACTCACTTCTCCGGTTGTAATTTTTTTAATTCACGAGAGAAACTGCCTTGCCCAATGGAAAAAAGTAATTAAATTAAACAGATACAAACAGAGAAGCTTTTCAAATGGCTAAAGGTAAAGGTACCCCTGCCCATACGGGCCAGTCTTGACAGACTCTAGGGTTGTGCGCCCATCTCACTCAAAGAGGCCGAGGGCCAGTGCTGTCCGAAGACACTTCCGGGTCACGTGGCCAGCGTGACATCGCTGCTCTGGCGAGCCAGAGCCGCACACGGAAACGCCGTTTACCTTCCCGCTAGTAAGCGGTCCCTATTTATCTACTTGCACCCAAGAGTGCTTTCGAACTGCTAGGTTGGCAGGCGCTGGGACCGAACAGCGGGAGCGCACCCCGCCGCGGGGATTCGAACCGCCGACCTTTTGATCGGCAAGCCCTAGGCGCTGAGGCTTTAACCCACAGCGCCATTATTAATATCCTTACAATAACCCTGTACGGTAGGGCAACAGCATTGTTCTCATTTGGCAGATGGGAAGGAAGCAGGGCTGAGACAGAAGAGAAGGGTGGTCCACTCCAAGCAAGGGTGGGGGAACTTGTGGACCTCTCCGGATGTCGCCAGACTCCCAGTAGGCTGAGCAGGCAGCAATGCCAAAGAGGGCTGATGGGAGTTGTAGTCCGATAACCACCCTGCTTCCTTTCTCTCCCCCATCTCATCCACATAGCTGTCAACCTTCTCTTTTTTTGCGGGGAATTCCCTTATTCCAGTGCCGTTTCCTGCTGCTTCCCGCTGCTATCCCGGATTGTTAGATATCCCATAGACTGTCCCCGGGACAGGTGAGGCTGCTGATCCCTTATTTTTGAGGCCGCTGATCCCTTATTTTCAAATCTGAAAATAAGTTGACAGCTATGCTCATCCGCTGCAGCCTGGTGGAATGGCTGCTGCCATCTGGCAGTCAATGGAGGGAGGAATCCTGTCTCTCAGCAGAGCTCTGGGGAAAAAACCCAGTAATAATACTGAAGTCTGTCTATCCCTGATTTACACTAACTAGAAGTGGTTTTTCGTGGGATTCAGACAAGGGGTCTTTCCAAACCTTACCTGGAATCGCCAGGGATTGAACCTGGGACCTTCTGCATGCAAAGCAAGTGACTTACCTACTGAGCCACAGACCTCCAGATAAATGCCCATTGTTCCCTGATTCTGCCATACATTTCACTGAGTCTAGAGGGGTGCCTCGAACCTCACTTTTCAAGGGTCCTCAAAGCAGCATTTAAGTTAGCAAGAATTACTGGTCCACACAAATCTCTACAGTACTCAGTCATCAGTGACCCAGATTGCAGGTTTTTCCCTGCCTCGAAGTTTATTTATTTTAATTATGTACGGCATTTTTACACCCTGCCCTTTTGAGCCAAAAAAGGGGCTCCCAAATCAGCAGAGAAAAATCAGTACTACATCAGCCCCTGATATCAGATTGAGAATATGAAAAGATATGACACACGAGGAAGAAAAGAAGAGGAGGAAGGTGGAAAGCGCAAGCTCGAGTGCAGGTCCTTAAAATTACAGCTCCTATAATAAAGTTATATTATTTGGAGACAATTCTACCACAGGCTCCCATAAAACAAGGATTATTTACAAACTTGCCTTAAAGCACACAAGCAGTGCAGTGCAATGATGAAGGATCCTTCCTTTCTTCCTGTGACCTGCAGGACTCTGAGTCTTCAAGCCATCACAGAGCTAGACACTAGGAAGGCTGTTTCAACACCTACAATCTCCACAATCCAGCTGTGCAGATGGCTCAGCTAGACTGAGCTCCACCCATCCAGCACTGCTGTCAGCGATGATCACTGTTTGTGTTGTCAGCAAGTCTGGCTTACCGCAAAGATGTACCAATTTCCCTGGGGTATCTCCCACACTCCTAGTTATCTGTTCTAGAGAAGCTGAGTGAGGTGGTTAAGCCTTTATGAAGGTCTCAGGGAGTTGGTCAATCACACGGTTGGCAAACAAGAGCAGAAACTCATGGGGCCTGGCCAGCAAATGTGAAAGTGAAAGACGCCATGGAAAAAGAAATGAAAGTGATTATTAAAAAACAAAGCATTGGGAGGGTGGATAACCAGGAGTGCGAAATGAGCTAGGATTTTTAAAGCCGAGGTTCCTTTTTTTACAGTGGCAAGTTGAAGGGAGCTTAATAGCAATTCAGAGTTTTCCTATTCACCTTGCACAATCTTTTAGCACTGGGAATGCACTGACTGGGAATACACTGGGGTTAAAGGGGAAGCAGCCTCATCCAAAGAATGGGGGCAACCCAGTCAGATGGGTGGGGTACTAATCTAATACTGATACTATACTACTAAAGGTAAAGGGACCCCTGACCATTAGGTCCAGTCGTGACTGACTCTGGGGTTGCGGCACTCATCTCGCTTTATTGGCCGAGGGAGCCGGCGTACAGCTTCCGGGTCATGTGGCCAGCGCACAGAAACGCCGTTTACCTTCCCGCCGGAGCGGTACCTATTTATCTACTTGCACTTTGACGTGCTTTCGAACTGCTCGGTTGGCAGGAGCAGGGACCGAACAATGGGAGCTCACCCCATCGCGGGGATTCGAACCGCCGACCTTCTGATCGGCAAGTCCTAGGCTCTGTGGTTTAACCCACAGCGCCACCCGCGTCCCTTCACTATACTACTATACTACTATAGTATACTACTATACTACTACTACTTTATTAATTATAATAATTTGGTGGTATCATCGCCACTAGAGCCTTTTCAGTGGTGGTTCCCTGGTTGTGGAATGCCCTTCCTAGTTAGGTGTGCCCATCTCCATCATTACTAACTTTCAGGAGGGATTTGAAAACATTCCCATTTACCCAGGAATTTGGCAGCTGGAGAATGCAGTTTCTGGCAACCTTGAGATCACCGGGTGGAAGAATGTTTTTAACTGCTTTAGATGTTTTTTAACTGTAACTTATTTTAGATGTTTTAATTGTAATACCCTGCCAGTAGTTAGGATATTGATGTCTTCTGGGGTATCAAATGCATCGATTAAGTCTGATGTCAGTCAGATAGCTCATAGCTTTGGCTGTTTCTGTGTACAACTCCACAAATTGGCTGGGGGAGTTCAATCCACATTTCAAGTTGGACTGACCCTGTCAGCTATCGCCATTACCACCTCAAAAACCCCACCGACTTGTACTCAAACTGGTGGAAAAAACCCAGATCCTTCCCTTCTAGTTTCCTAATCCCAGACTACAGGACTGTGGTAATTTTAATCTCAAAGGGAAAACTACCACAAACAGCTTGATGATGTTAAGCTGAAACTAACATGAACATCATTTGAACTCAATATTCATGGGAACTTGATTTTTTAGTGTGGCAGCACCTACACTTTGGAACTCCCTGCCTAAAGATATCAGGCTGGCACCTTCACTGTATTCTTTTTGGCCCCTGCCAAAAACATTATTGTTTAGACATGCTTACCCAGACGTTTAGAAAGTTGATGCAAGTTTTTAATTTGTATTTAGTCTATTGTTATTTTAACTTTCTGGAAGTTTCAAATGGTTGTTGTTAATTTTACATGTTGATAATCTCCTTGGGTTTTTTTTTTTGTAAATTACTTTGAAGGGTTCTTTTTACAATCAAGTGGATTTTTAAAGAAAATATTTAATAAATAATAAATAAATATATTTTTTAAAGACTTTTTGAACACAGAGACTTTGCCTCATTTTAACCAAGTCTGTCTCTTCTCTGGCACAATTTTGCTACTGGATGTTCACATGAACTTGTTGTATCATGTATTATGTGGTCTGTGTTACAGTAACAGAGCACACCTGCAAACACTGGCCTGCAAGCACTCCAATTGGAGAATAGCCTCTATCAAAGACTTTGAAGCAGCACAAACTCAGGATGAAAGGAAGAAAGGAGCTAAGAGGAAGGCACGTTTGGAAAATCCTCACTGTGATCAACTCCCTTCGGGAAACCTAAGTCCCCACTGTGGAAAGGACATGTGGATCCAGAATTGGCCTCCACAGTCACTTATGGACACACTGTTAAGACCATATTCATGGAAGACAATCTTTGTCAGCTACGAGTGATCGCCAAAGAAGAAGAACAGAGCACACGGTGCGTTCCACATTCCCAAATTCAATAAAAAGGAAAAATATTAGAGCTACCTTTCCATCTTACAATGGGCAGCAGATTTTGTTTATCAAACTGTAAGATGATAAACGATTCCTTCCTTCAGGATGCAGGCATGTGCCCCCACCCTGAGAAATAGCTCCACTATTCTACAAAGCACTTTGTAAGCACCCACTTGTCTCCTTAAACCTACTTTGCTCTTCTCCCCCATATTTAATATCTTCCAGAAGTAGAACTGAAATTAGTTTCCTTTTCAAAATACTCTTTTATGAAATTTACTCTTGAATATTATCCACATATTAAGTACCTATGGTACTTGACAACATTTAGAGGCTAACATGCAATAGACACTGTCCAATTGCAAACATGCAATAGTATGTAGAGGCCAGGAATATTTGATTGCCAATATGCTATGGCATGTGATCATAGCATTTGAGAGATAATGTGAAATGGCATTTAATACTTCACAGATGACAGCTTGATGAGATGTCACGCATGCCCATACAATCAAGAAACACCAGACTAAGTTTTGTTTAATGTCAAAACATGATTTCAGACTTTTTGGGTGGCAAGACAGGAAAGCCCATCCAATTTCGTTGCAGGTCATTTTCATTCAGGCTTGGCGATGCCTTGTTGCAGTTTTACCCAAATCTGCTGCCCTTCAGCATTTTTACACTACAACTCCCATCAGCCCCAGCCAAGCATGGCTGTGTTCCCATCAGCCATGGTATCCTATCTGCTTGCTGTATGGGGCTGGTGGGAGTTGTAGTCCAAAACAACTGGAGGACACCTGGTTGAGAAATAAAGGTAAAGGGACCCCTGACCATTAGGTCCAGTCGTGGCGGACTCTGGGGTTGTAGCACTCATCTCGCTTTATTGGCTGAGGGAGCCAGAGTACAGCTTCCGGGTCATGTGGCCAGCATGACAAAGCTGCTTCTGGCGAACCAGAGCAGTGCATGGAAACGCCGTTTACCTTCCCGCCGGAGCGGTACTTATTTATCTACTTGCATTTATCTACTTGCAGTACCTATTTATCTACTTGCATTTTGACGTGCTTTCAAACTGCTAGGTTGGCAGGAGCAGGGACTGAGAATGGGAGCTCACCCCGTTGCAGGGATTTGAACGGCTGACCTTCTGATCAGCAAGTCCTAGGCTCTGTGGTTTAACCCACAGCGCCACCCAGTTGAGAAATAAGGCTGAGCTAATTCCTGTTCAACAACTTGCCTCCACCCTGTGTCTATTGAGGCTGGTAACTTAAGCCCTTGCGAGTTTGGAGGGGAATATGGCTTCAGGGGCCTTCAGCTGCTGACCGCCCCCCCACCGCCAACACATTTAGCAACTTGTGGGTCAGTCTCACTCAAACGTCATTGCACCAGCGACACCACTTTTGCTACGTATAATAAAATGAAAGAGAAGGTGGAAGAAAGGAGAGAGAATGCGTGTGTGTCTACACTGTATGCCAGGCACCCCCAAACTCGGCCCAGTGTACAGGGATGATAGGAATTGTAGTCCCAAAACATCTGGAGGGCCGAGTTTGGGGATGCCTGCTGTATGCTATACACGTTCTATATTCATCGAAGTGTTATAGATACTCCCCAAGGGGGGTTCTACTTCATTCAGGTCGCCCAGATTCTCAGTTAGAGACCTGCAGCCTCCGCACCCACAAGACAATTCCCAGAGAAAAGGAATAGCTATAAATAGATACCAGTATGCGCGCACTGTAAAAGTGTCCTGAGAAAGTGTGTCTATATTCCAGACTGGGTTTGGGGGGGGGGGGTGTCTGAAGAGGTTTGAGGGTCTCCTGCCTTACAGTGAAGATTAACTTATTTTTAACGCATTTAAAAGCCGAGTGTCATGCAAGAGATTTCATGCGGTTTGCAATTCGTGCTCTGCGGGCGACCAGAAGGAAAATGAGCGGCTTGGCGAGCTAGGGGTGTCCGCGGAGCGCAAGATTCCCCCTCCAATAAAGGACACGTCCAAGAGAAGCTGCAAGAGGATCCTCACCGAAAAAGGCCCTTTTTCAATAATAACTTTTAACAAGATAACGGCGCTCCAAACCCTGCAATGTTAAGGGGAGGCGACGCTTCCTTCTGCTGCGGCTCCACTTACCCGATCGGAGCCCCAAAAACAACACAGCGGCTGCGGCAGCGGCGCCGATCCTCCCTCCGCCCCCGCAGACCATGGTCCAAGGCGGAGGCTGCAACCAGGCACCCTCCGCGCCCCCTTACACAAGCACCGGCCGGGCGATCTGTTTGGTGCAGATGCCTTCCAGCCCCTTTCCCTTTGGCCCCTGACCCGTCTCAGCCAGCCAATCGCTTCCCCGGACTCTGAGCCGGGCGGGGCGTTTATACGTTTGGAGGACAGGCTGGCGTCCTTGCAAAAAAAGCGAGACAGGCGCAGTGGAGTGGAGGTTCTTTTCCTTTAGGGATGTGTGACTGTGAAAGGTAAGCAGGATTGCAGCGGGTGCCTCTCAGAAAATGAGACCGCCCTTGCAGAAGTATCTGACGGCGGAGGCGGCAAAGGGTAAACGGTTGAGCTAGGCCTTGCTAGGGTATAACAACAGAAATAACGAGTCTTTGAGAGCACGCAAAGTGCCCCTGTTTAGGGAAGTAGATCTCTTACGTGATGAAGCAAGGCTTGCCCAAACACCCAGAATATTTCAGGGCCTGGAGTCAGCCTGGCACATTTAAAATAATTAGAAAGTGCATTTGAGAAGGGGCAGAATCCACAGAATCTTAGCCAACTGTGGGGGCAGGGGGACTCGAAGGACAGAATTTTTTTTTCTTATTGTGACTATTATACATGGGTGTAGTGAAGTGGGGACAGGGAGGGGCAGCTGGCCCCCCCATAAATAAAAATCAATAAAAATACATAGCAAACTGTGGTCCTGCCCCCTCCCCAATAATGGCTACGCTCAGGCTGTTATATTTGGAGATGTTCTAGTTCTGACTACTTGCCTTGTTTAGGATCTGTGACTGAAAACTGATGCCAGGTGACAGGAATCTGAGCTGGACAGCCATAAAACAGGGAGTCCCAAGCTTTCACCCATGTTCCTGCACTTACAATCTACTAGTGATTATTACAGTCTGGTTTGCTAAGCTATGATGTGAATAAGCAAGTGTGCTGGTGCAGTGAGAAAATCGTGCCTGCCTTGCTCCTCCTGTTCCTTTCGTGCCATGGCTTTGTGTAACGTTTGAACCTGGGATGATGATTTGTCTCGCTTCAAGCAAACCATGAACTGTAACCAATGTGTTTTTTGCCAACTGCTCATGGATTGTTTGAGGGAAACACCACAAGCCTGGGTTTGGATGTCATGCTAAGCCACACCATGTCTTAGGTAGTATGTTGGGGAAGTAGCTAAGTGGCCAGGATTTTCTCACTGTGGACTGCATCCTTGCTAGTTCATGCTAAACTATAGCTTGGCTTAGCATTATGTGTGAATGAGGCTAATGCATTGTGAAAGTACAAAGAATGGGCTTGACAGCTGTATTGAGAATTTCTGGTAGCAAAAGAAGCTGAATGGGAAGGAAATGTATGAGTTTTACCCACAGATCTTTGTTTTATTTTTCTCCCCAAGCTGAGAAGCAAGCAGCTATATTGAAGTGAAGAAATTGCGTCTGTTGCAGCAAAGGTCTAGCTGCCCTACTCAGAGCTCATTGTCCTGCAGAAGTATAATTGTTGAGAGGGGGAAATGACTTCTTCAAAGCCTTTGGCCAGGTTCTGGGAGTGGGGCAAGAACATAATCTGTGTGGGGAGGAATTATGCAGAGCATGCCAAAGAGCTGAAGAACACTCTCCCAACTGAGCCGCTCTTCTTTCTCAAGCCATCATCTGCCTATGTCAGGGAAGGCTCTCCCATCATCCAGCCCTACTACTGTAATAAGCTGCACCATGAAGTGGAACTTGGGGTGGTGATCGGGAAGAGAGCCCAGGCAGTTTCCCAGAAAACAGCAATGGACCATGTGGCAGGCTATGCCCTCTGCTTGGACATGACAGCCAGGGATACCCAAGAAGAATGCAAGAAGAAAGGGCTTCCTTGGACAATGGCCAAAGGGTTCAATACCTCCTGTCCAGTCAGTGACTTTGTGCCCAAAGAGAAAGTCCCAGATCCACACCAGTTGAAGATCTGGTTAAAGGTAAATGGGGAGATGCGGCAAGAAGGAGATACATCAGACATGATCTTCTCTATCCCCTACATCATCAGCTACATCAGTGGAATTGTCACCCTGGAAGAAGGGGATGTTATCCTAACAGGAACCCCAAAAGGGGTTTCTGCTTTGCAAGAGAATGATGAAATAGAAGCTGGGATCCAGGGGGTGCTGAGCATGCGGTTTCAAGTAGTTCGGCAGAAATGCCGGCCTTGATAGGGGATGTTTCCTTTTACCTTAAGAACAGATTCAGATTGTAGAGCAAAGGGACACTAAACCATTCCTTTCCTGTGGGACAGGGGAGACTGGGAGTTTAGATTCTCCTTATATAGCAACCAAGTAAAATTGGCTTTCCCCTCATTCAGGTTCTAGCTTCTTCCACATTGACAGACAGAATGAGAGAAGGGCTGAGAGCCCATCTTGTTGGGCATTTAATATATGCACAGTGTTCAGGCATCACACTAAGCCCTAGCATAAGAAGGACAAGTCACAACAAGCCTCAGGCTTGTACACTCTTTGCTCTCCTCTTTGGTTCTGGTGCAGCAGCAAGTAGTTCACTTTCAGTTTAGGTTAACTGCAGCTTGCTGTCATCCAGACCCCCCCAAAACTGGTTAATCTTAACTATGGTTTGTTGAACAAAGCACACTCCAAACCATAGGTTATGAAGCTGTTTTTTTTAAAAACAAACAATAGTTAACATTAACGTGGTTCAGAGAACACACAAAACTATGGTTTGAAAGTGAAAGCTTTCAAATTATTGAGGGACGTGCCGTAGGAAGAGGAGGGCACATGCAAGCTTATACTCACTGTGGCTTATACTTGTCATCATAAATGATTGTGTGGCCTTTCTGAAAAGCGCAGCCAAAGAATGTAAGAATTATTCTTTTCTACCAGACTAGACTGCTTTTACAGAGTTCAACAGGGAAAATTATATTAAAATACACACATACAAAATGGAAATATGGTGAAATTTAGAATATATTTTGTAATGAAGTCTCATGCAACTGTATACTAAGGTGTAAATAAAACAAAACTTCTATCTACTTGCCTCAATAAATTTCAGACACCCTGTATCATGTGACTGTTGTCTGTGAAATAAAAAAACTTGGCATTTATAGTGTTCAATGTACTTAATCTTATTTTGTCTGAAATCCCACAGAACACAGTTCCTGCTTTTCATATAATATAAAATTGAAAGAAATAGGCTCACAGAAAAAATAATAAATTTCAGAAGTATATTTTTACTCAAATATGTTATACATGGAATGAAAACTTTGTTTTAAAAAGAATGTAGATAGTATATCTAGGTCTCTTGAGTCAGACTAAGGCTGCCTTTGCCAGCCTTGTAAATCCACCATGTTTTGGACTAGGTCTCATCAGTTCCAACTGTTGGGAGCTGGACACCAATTTGGTGACGGATGGACTAAGGTAAACTCTTCCGTAAATGATAGTACACAGTTTTAAAACATGAATGATAAAGCACACTTTCTAGCATCTTTGTAATGAGAATGCAACGTCCCCCCCCAGATGTAAATTCACCATATTACAACAACTTAGACTCCTTCCAGCTGTTCTGAAGCTGGGCAAGGTAGGTCTTTTCCAGGCAGGTTTTGACTGGCCTCCACAGGATCTGCTAGTTTGCAAGAAAGCAAACTAACTCTCAGTCCGGTTCGTGAATTGGGCGAAATAATAACCTATAGAAGTAAATTAGATTTTTTTTAAAAAAAAATTTCTTCTCCAAAAAATACAGTTTGCAAGAAGAATAATGCAACTTTATATAAATTTAGGACTACATATTATGTTGTGCAGTGGCAGTTTGAAGGAGAAGATGGGCAGGAGAGGGCTATTAGTCCTTCTGACCTTGTTTTCTCACAGAAAATCTTCACACACACACACACACACACACACACACACACACACACTCTAGCTACTTTTAACTTCATCCACTTGGATGAGCAGTTACATGCAGAAATCTGTTATCTACCAGAAAATGTACAAGCTGACAATTCCCCCACCTGCCCCTCCAAAGTTGGTTGGTGTTGCCTCCTGCAGAACTTGCTGGATAAACTGATCTATATTATTGGCAATCATAGAAAAACGCCTTTTTCAAATCTCAGTTCTTGATTCACTAAAAGAAACTTTGATAATTCCACCATAAGATATTAATAGGGTGAGGGTTGTCATGGAGAATGGTGCTCATTTAGGTGTGTATTTCCTTATTTCTGTACTTACTTTAAAATAAATTTTGCTTCGTTCTAGAAGAAGGTGCCATTTTAGGGCTGTTTTTTGAGCCTCTGTCAGAGTCTGGAACTCCTGGACCTAATGGAGTGACCACAACTTAATTGGTATGCAATGCACACAAGCATGAAGTGAAGCATGAGTCAAAAGGAAGATGAGTGTTTTCAGAAGTGCATACATACAGTAGGTTCACAGCAAAACCAAGCAAGCCTTGAAGGGTCTTGAAAGATCAGTAAATTTATTGTAGCATAACTTTTTGGGGGCTAGAGTCTATTTCATCAGATGCAGTACTGGTGCAATGCATTAAACCTCAGGCTCTCGATTGGTTCTAAACACAACCTGAACCATAAACCTGAGTAGAAGAGATCTATTTCTAACACATTCTTACCGTGCAGCCTAAAGCTTCTTCAGCCACTGTGTCTGAGAGATTGCAAGAATGGAGAGTGCCTGTGTGGTCTGTCAGATCAACTAGTACATCAAAGCTGGCAAAGAGTAGTGTGGCATCTGAAGAGGAGACAAAGCTGCTACAGAAGGAGCATGAGTTTGTTCTTTCATTGACCACATAGTGGCACTTGCTACTGCAGAAAAGAAGAGAGGGCAAGATTTTAAATGAATGAACATGTGTTTAGTTATTACGCATCTAACATACCTATTCATTATATCTGATGAAATTGTCACATTCTGTTTATATGCTTTTTGTTTAATTATGAGTGTACAATAATAGAATGTATAATATAGAATAGACATGCTATCTTGGCTCAAAGGCAAGAAAGAAGGATGACTGAAGAGCAAAGAATCTTTGGACATGCAAGTTAGATAAGGTTAGAGTACTTCAGAAAAGGCTTTAATGCTGAGTTAGGAGGAAAAAGTGGTTTGAGGAATAGAGAGATTGAAGTTTTTCAAGCTGATTTGGAATGGGAGTGAGGAGCAGGATAAATGTCCAGGACACTTAATGAGGTGCTTACCATCTGTTTCGTATTATTTTAGTTGTCTCATTATCAATATTCAGCGTAGAAATGTAGGCAAAAATAATGCCATAGAAAGGTTCCAATTTTCCCTCATTTTGCAAAGCTTTAATCTTTAATTGCTCCACTGTATAAACATCAACTATTGCCTGTACTAAAGATAACAGGAAAAAGAAGTAAGATTGTCTTTTTAAAAAGGGACTTGATCTGAAGTTTAAAGACAGAAAAAAAACTTCCCACTGACTAGTGGACTTTGGACTTCAATAAAATATAGTTTACCATAAGAAAAAAACATTTAAAATCATAATATGTCATTGGACAGAAAATACTCTGTTATTCATTTGTATTATAACCAGAACAGTTAAACTTTAATTAATTTTTATGATTTCCCAGACTGAAGTCCACTCTTTATTCTCTGAGCCATGATAGCTGAACACTTCCCTGTTTATAGCATACTTCCCAGTTAATAGTTCTCAGAATGGCACGCAGCATCAAATGGATTGTACATGAGAACTTTTAACATACATTTGCTTCTGAAGTATGTGGCAATAACTTTGAATACATGCTGTCCTTAAAAAAATCCCAGTAAACAAAAAAGTTAGCCTGTGTTCTGAGAACTGTTTGCATTTAGAAGGGTAAATCCAGAATTGAGGCCTTAAGCAATGTATAGCAGTCTATCAGATTATTCAGATACCTGAATCTAGAACCATGGAAGGCACCACGTTGAGCTGCATGAAATGGAAGTCCACCAGCCTCAGAAAAGCTCATACCAAGAACAAACTTAGTTGGTCTCTAAGGTGCTACTGGACAATTTTTTAATTTTTTAAAAAATTTCTATCAGATTAAAGGACTACTTGGTAAACACTCACCATTTATGGAATCTCTGAAATGATCTCCCATTTCATCATCCAAATCTAACATTTCTGCACTTTCTCTTATAAAGTTGTGTAGACTGATTGCTTCTGGTGTATCTTGAAAAAATATTTGTCAAAGCAGTATTAATAAAGGTAAACTTGCATAATGCCAAAATAGTTTGTGGGAGTTTTTTTAGCTTAAATGGTTAGCTCCATGTATTTGGTTGATGTCTGCTACAGAAAAGACATTGCTGTAATTCTTTACACGCAAGGCATTTGGTCCATTGATGTCAACAGGATTTACTTCTGAATTAACACATATAGGATTGTGTTGATAAAGATGAAACCTATAAGACCACCTTATAGTAAAGCTGGTGGCTGATCCATTTATGTATTTTCTTACACATATATTCTGCCTTTCTTCTGTCATGGACTCCGAGGTCAGACCCAGACCTGCTTAGCTTCAGCAAGGTGGTGGCCTCATGTGCCTTAAGATCATACACTGAGATACCATTTATCCCAGAATTGTCTAATCTTTCTGGAAGTAGCCCTCCATTGTTATAGGCAGAGGTTTTCCCAGTCATAATACATTATATCCTTTTTAATAAGGACATGTGGGACTGAAATTTATTTATTTATTAAATAAGCAAGTTAAGTATACTGCCCTTCATTTGAGGATCACAGTGCAGTTTACAGTATAAAAGCACAAATATACATAATAACAAAGGAGCAATGCCCCGTCCTAGTTTAAAAGGCCATAGATTGTTTAATTAGGCAAAGGCCTGGGAGAAGAGGAAAGTTTTTGCCTGGGACCTAAAGATATGTCATGAAGGCACGTATTTTCTATACAAATATCTATTTATAGATACATAGAGCATTATCAATGTGTATGGTGCCTTACAGAGGACAAGAGGACAGGGTACTACTCGGAATACTTGCAATCTATAATTCATCACAGGGAGAGACAACTGGGAGAAGAAGAAAATGGAGGCAGGGTAAACAGGAACAGAAAATGTTCCTATTAAGTACTTAGTTTACAGCAGGGCATTGGGACCAGGAATTCTACCAAAAGCTTTATAAAAGATGGGTTTTGAAGAAAAAGGGGGAAGTGGCATCTCATTTTTTTAGGAGATAGCTCCAAGAGTAGTGTGAGGATGGTAATGACATAAAGGTAAAGGAACCCCTGACCATTAGGTCCAGTCGTGACCGATTCTGGGGTTGCGGCGCTCATCTCGCTTTATTGGCCGAGGGAACCAGCGTACAGCTTCCGGGTCATGTGGCCAGCATGACAAAGCCACTTCTGGTGAACCAGAGCAGCACACAGAAACGCCGATTACCTTCCCACCGGAGCGGTACCTATTTATCTACTTGTACTTTGACATGCTTTCGAACTGCTAGGTTGGCAGGAGCTGGGACCAAGCAATGGGAGCTCACCCCGTCGCAGGGATTCGGACGGCCAACCTTCTGATCGGCAAGTCCTAGGTTCTGTGGTTTAACCCACAGCGCCACCCGTGTCCCACGGTAATGACATAGAATGGACTAAATATGGGGAATAAAGGAAAATTGAAGAAAGCCAAGGCTTTGTGTCTGTTCAACAAGATGGATTGTAGCATTGTGAATAGATAAGGATCATAGACTGAACACAGGTGAGGGTTTAGGAGGAAATAGAAGTTCAGATGGAACTTTTGAAATGTACAAAGAAGAAAAAAGAAAGTACTGATAGATATAGAGCTGGGCACTTAGTAAAACAGGTGGTATTAAACTATTGCCATAAAGAAACTCAATGTTGTAAATGGGCAGGGAATTATTCTGTAGGTTTTAAACAAGTAGAACTGTGTTTAAAGTCCTAAGCCATCATATTTTAATGTTCTAAGCTGCCCTGAATACCAACTTGGGAGAAAGATGGAATATAAATATATTAAATAAATAGATAAAATTTCAATAAAAGCATTAGGATAATATAAGGCATTCTATGACAATTTAACAAGGTTTTAGAATTGTGTCTTACCGGGATTAGTAGTAATGATGGATTTTGAGAGTACAGTTGCAACCATGCAATTTCTAAATTTGTCAAAATTTATTCTTACATCTGATGCAAATATTACTGGGAAGAAAAATATTATTTATTATTATTTTGTTATTACAGGCAAAGCTTTACACGAGTGATAACCTCAGCAAAAGTACTATATATAAAAAACTGAGAAGTACCTGTTTCTCGTGGCATCCAGCTCTGTGCAAGCTGGATAGATTCATTGTCCCAGCTAGAAAAATAGTAGCATTCAATTAATACAAATGTTTATTTGTTTAAAATGTTAATATTTTCTATTTGTGTTGATAGAATATTTTGACACTCTTGTATCAGGGCAACTTCCAAATATTAAAATGAAACAACAATATAAAAAGTAACAAATGTCAAAGAATCATAGAATTGTAGAGTTGGAAAGTACCCCAAGGATCATCTAGTCCAATGCCCTGCAATGCTGGAATCTCAACTAAAACCTACGTGGCAGGTGACCATCCAACCTCTGCTTAAAACCCTCCTAGGAAGGAGAGTCCACCACCTCTTGTGGAAGTTTATTCCACCATCAAACAGCTCTTTCAGAAAGTTCTTCCTGAATTTAATCAGGATCTTCTTTATTGTAACTTGGATCCATTGGTTCAGGTCCTAGCTGCATTCTGTATTAGTTGTAGTTTCTGAATCACCTTCAAAGGTTGCCCCATGTAGAGCACATTGCAGTAGCTCATCAGGCCCTGGAGATATGAATTCATTTAAAGTAGCTCAGTGTTCCTTACCACCACCTTTTCCCCATCTTAGGTTGCAGTCCCCTACTTGCATTGTTCATTCTGTAATCACCAGGTTGGGCACTGCTTTTCCTTTGGTTTAAGGCAGAATAGGTGCTGAGCAAATTGCTAAACAGATATATCTTACTCTGCCTCTGAAAACAAGCAGTCACAAGCACTCAGGAAGGGAACTGCAGAGCAAGTGTGGAGGTCCTATTTATAAGAAGTTGACACCTGGATCAGGGAATCCCTCTTTATGAGGCATATGCTGAACCCAGACTATATAAGCATAAGAGCACAGGTCAAAACTATACAAAAAGCATCATGGCTATGACCAAGTGGCTGAGTGACTAAGGAAAAGTGAGCAAAATCATAATACTTGTGGATTCAGATGTCAGTCTTGCATGCAGCAGGATGTGATAACCTGGTTATGTGCAGAGCAACGCAGCAGTTGCTCTGCACCTAACCAATTTACATTCCAGTTTTTGAAATGTTAACCTATATTTATATGGTGAGTGTGTGCAACCAAAATAAAGCTTGTTTCAAAATTCAAATTCAAATCCCCACACATGCAGAAGCTTTCCATTCTCGTCTATGAAAATGTATGTTCCCAGAATGTTCACTAGCTGATAAAGATGAGAGCACCTTCTATGTTCATTGAGCTTTATCTGCATATTGGAACAGCAGAGCGCTTGCAGATCACAACTACTAAATTGTGCCTTGTGGCTTCAGAACATGGAAATGTCACTTGGCCCAGACACAAGAAGGACTGAAAAATTAAAAGCTCTTTTTCTATCCATATTCTTCCCTCTCTGTCTAGGTAATCTGGTTTTTCTAAAAGAGCAGTGGTGTTTATTTAGTTTTCTCTTGAAAGAGAAATCTTAACCAGGGCTCCTCTTACATTCTTAATACAGTATTTGCTACACGTTCTCTAAGAATTTTTTTGAAGCATTTTTAATGTATAAAAGTCTTGATGATAAGCATTTATGCAAAGGTTAATCTATAGTTGCTACTTGACAATATGTTGCTTTGAACAGGAATGATCATCAATGGTCTCACTGACTAAATGGCTTCTTTTATTTCCTCATCTCCACATGACCTTTTGTAATTGATTTGCAGCTTTGTTTCACTCTGCCTCTCCTTAGGGGAGAAATTGTCAATAACTCATAGAAATGGGTAATATATTCAAGACCATTCTATTGGACAGCCTTGTATGTTATAGAAGTTAATGGATATTGCTGCCATTAAATGAATGCTGCTGTATCATCAGAGACACCACACAATTAATAAGAAGCTTCAATTAATGATAGCAATATGTACTTACGTTCAGTGTAGCCTCTTATTTTTGTATTAATGGGTATAGTTGGGTTGTGATTTAGAATACACCTTACCATATCATTGCAAAGGAAGACTCAGTTTCATCATACAGCCTTACTTCACATCTGTGACCCTTTCGTCTGTCTGAAGTAGTGAAGTACTTTGGTTCTCCAACCTTTGTAAAGTGAACAACAAATGATTTGCAATCTTCATCTTGCGCACACACCAACCTTGTCAAAAGCAATAATGTATCCCCATATTTATGTCTCTGCTATCTATACCAGTGAAGTCTGGTCTATTAGATTGCCCCACTTTGCCCTTAGCCAGCTGCCAACTGACTCCCTTTGTGGTGTTATAGATTGGGGGGGACCCCCCAAAGCCTAGAGATTAATAAATGGTAGAATTTTGGTTTTTGGAGTATTGAAGGGAAGAACTGGAGGCCAGTGGAAAAGTACAGGCTAAGCTTTCTTCCAAGCCAGTGCCTCACCTGGGATAGAGACATTAACATGACAAAGGTGTTGGTGGTCCATTCTAAGAGGGATCTTTGGCCTGAGTAGACAGACTGGCAGGGTAGCTAGGTGTGGGGTGACAGGAAAATAGTGTTTTAGCAAGGTGTGCTGGGAAAAGGAAGGGAGAAAAAAGACTGAGATGCATTTTGGGCAGGTTGGCTAGGAGAAATACTTTTGCCTCCAGTGCTATACTGCTATGGGGAACAACCCCCTCTTGAAATGACCTTTCTGTAAAATCTGGACTCCCTTCATGCAGACTGAATGTGTAAATATGTTGATAAACCATATTTCTTAAAGGTACAACAGTATCCACCATGTTTTCAATTCTCCAAAGGAGCACAACCCCAGGGTGAATGCCTCAAACCCCCTGTAATCTTTCTACCGCTCGGCAGAGAGGTGGTGCCCAGGTTTTGTAATTGCACTTACAACAGGTCCGGGGGGGGGGGGGACATTGGCTGCCAGCTTCTTCCCCCTTGGTATCATTATTGCTCTTGTAGGGAGGAAGGTGGGGACAAAACTAGAATGCGCTGGGTTTGCCTGCCACTGGCCCTGGTTTTGCCCACTCTTAGCCTCCCTGGCTTCTGCCTCAGCAGTCACAATGGGTAGCTTCCCCCATTGGTCCGCACTACAAACACTTCAGCAGGGCTGGCTGCAATTAAAGTCTCTCGGTATGCATGTGCACCTCATTCTTCACAGAAAAATGAATCCAACGAAGGACTTGCAAAATGGTAGGGCATTGCTGAAGGAGAGTAAGCAGCTCTGCACCAGTCTATTGCATTTTTACATTCAAAAGACTACATGAGTACTCTTGCAATAGAGTAGAAAAGCATTTACCATAGTAACTTTCTAAGAACTGGACACTGTACGGAGAGATATAGATTACCAAACCCCATGTTTTCCTCTGAGGCACTTATAGGGGAGATAACAGTGGGTAAGAGTGGGTACCTAAGCCTCCCTTTGCTTGCTGATTCTTCCCTTTAAATGTTATTCATTCCCTATTGCCTGCCCTCTTCCAACTGGGTCTCCAAAATAAAAAGTAAGCCCAACTGAATTCTTGAAAATCAGCTGGAAAAAATGATATTTGCAGGAGATAATCACTAACTGGTGGCGAACATAAGGCTGGAGACTTGCAGATACCCCCCACTCTGGTAAACATATGAAGCTGCCTTATACTAACTCAGGTGAGACCTGTGGACCATATAGTCCAGTACTGTGTACTCTGAGTAGCAATTGGGCAGAGAGAGGTATTTCTCATCACTTGTAGACTCAGCTTTTTTTTTAACTGAAGATGCCAGAAACTTGTATAGACAAGTGTGATTTGTGATACCAAGTAAGTAGCGCAGTTTGATAGATTTGGATGGCATTTGCACACAGCAATCACCATGGCATTTAGCATGGTATTGTATAGCTCCTGCTAAATGCAATGGGGCCTGTACAAGAGAACTTCTTAATGGATTGTGCCCTCATTGAATGGAGTATGTAAGAAAGAAAACTTAAAGTGTTTCATGTTCTTAATGCTATATGACAGCAATGTTTAACCGCCACTGTTGGAGGCAGCATATTCCTGAATATCAGTGGCAAAAGTGCTGTTGTGCTGATGTCATGCTTGTGGGCTTCCCTTAAGTCAGAGGTCAGCAAACTCTTTCAGCAGGGGGCTGGTCCATTGTCCCTCAGACCTTGTGGTGTGCCAGACTATATTTTGGAAAGAAAAAAAAGGAACGAATTCCTATGGCTCACAAATAACACAGAGATGCATTTTAAATAAAAGGACACATTCTACTCATGTAAAAACACGCTGATTCCCGGACTGTCCACAGGCTGGAATTAGAAGGCAATTGGGCTAGATGTGGCCCCTGAGCCTTAGTTTGCCTACCCATGCATTAAGTATTTGGTTGGCTACTATGAGAACAGGATGCTGGGCTAGATTGGCCTGTGCGCTGATTCAGCAGGGCTCTTCCTATGTTCTTAAGAGGACAAAGATGAAGGGTCAGTGAGCCATGTGCTAAATCAATAAACCAATTTAGCATTCATGCTTAATCTTATAGTTAAAAACTAATCTGTGTGTGAATGTCAAAAGACTTTAAATAAACTTCCTTTTATTGTGCTGTTTCAGGGTGCCAGCCTAGGTACATGAAGGCTTTGTGAAATGTGCTGTTTATGAAAATTTTCATTAATATTACTTGCAAACCTTCCTTGGTATTAAATCAAGCCAACTGGCTGCTGACCAAGACAAAAGGAGACAACTCCAATCAGAGATGGTCCAATAAATCCTTAACTATACATAAATTAATTTGACCACCGGGCTACAGTAGAAGCTCTCCAATATGTTACAGTTTTTCTGACTTACCGACTTGACAGCTGCAAGAATATTAATGATTCTTCCTTCCAGGCTCTGTCCATTGGCTGCAATGTCCGCCAGAGAGTAAAAATCTTGAGGGTTCTTCACAGGTAGATTCAACAGGGACAGTAGTTTGGTGTCAACTTCATAGTGGGGACAGATTTTAACCACGGAATGATTCTCACTGAGGAGCAGTTTGTAGCAGCTGACATGCACAACACAAACAATACTTTACTCATCACTACTAAAGGCTTTTTCCTATATGACGAACTCTGAATTGTTATGGGTTATTGTAATACTGATGTTACACTGATGTTGTGAAAAGCACTTTACAATTGATACCAGAGAATAGTGGCTTCTTTGTACAAACAGAAGTCAAGTCATTGGCAGGCAGAGTTGACACTGACCGCTTCATGGGGTGGGGGGAGAAATGGATGATTAACCTACTCTAAGCTCTGGAAGCAGATAGTTCTGCATATTTTAGTGTTGCAATAAGTAACTGAAGTGAGTAACTGAAGGTACTTTAACAACCGTTAACACCTAAGGTTGCTCAAAACAAGACTTGAAAAAAAGCTGTAATACAGGGCCAGTGTGATGTAATTGATAGAGTCCCCATACAAATAGCCATCAGCCAATCTTAGGCCACTCACTATCTCTCCGTCTCACAGAGTTGGTGTGAGTACAACTGCTGCAAAACCACCGCAAAACTTTGGCACCAGTTCGAAGTGATTCAGACAATTTTGGATTTTGGGGTATTAACTATGAACCCCAGTTTGATGTATCAATTACTCAGTTTCTGAGGCTCTGCAAAATGCAGGGCTTTTGCACTTTTCTACGCACTATACTTACATTGAATGGGGCCAAATAATACCTAATATACGTCGACTGAGGGCTCTTCCAGACTTCTTTTTGTGCTGCATCCATGCTTTAAAGCTCTGTGCCTGCTTTTTTTGCCCTGCACTTTCCCTGTGAAACCCTGCTCTTTACTGCTGAATCAGAGCAAATGGCAATCTATGGAGACACAAACTGACATTTGTTTTGATTAAGCATTAAAGAGCAGGTTTTCTCAGGGAAAGTGCCAGGGCAAAAAAGGGGGGCCCCTCAAATACAGCACTTTAAATTGTGGACCTGTTCCTAGAAAGCACAGGGCAAAACGTAAGTGTGGATGAGCCCTGAGTTTAAGATTCATTTCTGCAGTACAGGGTATTACGATACTTTCAGAGTTAAGAGATGTTAGAATTGCCATATTTCAAAAAGTGAAAATCCGGACACAATGTCTAATAAATAACTGTTTGGTGTTGCTTGGCTGTCAGGTCATTTTGTAGCATTAGTGGAGGACACTAACTAATCCCTTGCCAGACAGCTATATAAATTTTTCAAGAGTAACATCTGTATCATCTGGTATCAAGAATCTGAATATGCCACTTGTATACATGTTTTAGTCTTATTTAGGGTATAAGATTCTGACTTTACAGTTACCTAGGAGTTGTAGCGTTGAATTTTTCTTCCTTTTCAGCCTCTTTTGTCTGAACTAAAGGATTTTCAATTATGACTATAAAAGGGAAAACAGTGGAAAGCCACATAAGTATGGATTTAAATGACTGCTTACACGTTCATTCAGCAAGACACTGGCAATCCAGTTCTAATAGTTTTCAGTCAGCTTTACTCCTGGGTACCTGCATACAATTTCAGCCTTAACTGCTTAAATCTGGCTGGATTATTATTATTATTAAATTTATGGACCATTTTTAGAAGACTGAAACAGTAAAAACTTAGCATCTGAGAGGGAATCTGGGAGATTACTTTTTCAGTCCATGTCTCTTGATGACAGCTTTATTAGATTGAATCTTGTTGGTTCTTTTTAGTTTACTTTTCCCCCTCTCACTCAATCTAACTAAAAAATTTGGTTCCAATTAAATAGTCCACAACTCTTTGAAGGATAACACACTAGGACCACAACACATTATACTGATTTAAAGAGTAGGGAAACATACTGAAATTGAAATATGTTCGGAATAAACTCCAGCTCACCACAGTCACCAACTCTAAAGCTTTCTGAAAGTGATTTAATATAGTCCTCTCTTCCCCAAGAATGTACATTTATGAAATAAGATGGCGAATCGCGGACAGTGAAGCTAAAAGTGTACCTTTCTGATCCAATATCTGCAGTGACAAGAAACAGAGACAGTTTTAGAATCCAGTTAAAAGTTTTAATTCCGTGTAAGACACATGAAAATATTATTATTGTTACATTCTGCCCAGTGTTAAGTCATGGCAGAAAACAGCCCACCTCAATCAAATTGACTTCAGAACTGTCATCTGTCTCAGACACCTATTGGTTGTGGAGGCTGTCATCACCATAGTATCAGCCGCCATTTTCCCTTATGATGTGCGTATGGCATATGATAAAGAAATATAGAGGTCAGTGCTGGGGTGCCAGCAGCAGCAGCAGCAGGAGCAAAGAAATGATGATAAGAGAGGAAGAGGAGTGGCTGTAAAAGCTTGACAAGCTGGATTTGGACAAAGGATCACTTAATGAGAAACAGGTATAAAGCAGGTGAGGGGAGCTTTTGGCCATACAGCTGTTGCTGAACTACAACTCTCATCTACCCCAGCAAATGGTCAGTGGCTGGGAATGAGTTGTAGTTCAGCAACATCTGTAGGGCCAAAAGTTCCCGACAACTAGTATAAAGCAAAGGAGAACAATCTCATTAACTACCACTAGAGGTCACTCCTTTTTTAATTAAAATATTACATTTTCATGAATGGGAGAAAAATGGTGCCTTGGCTGGTTCAATTGCAGTTTAGGCAGAGACCCGCAGTGCAAGTGCCTCATTGTTTTGGCAAAAACTTTGCATGGAATGAAATATTCCACTATCATCAGATATCGTCAGATGCTTATAAAATAGTGGGAAATTCAGTGCTATGTTAACTAACCCTAGCAGATGCAGGTGCCCTTAAAAATGTTAAGCCAGGTTTCAGCAAGGGATAAAGTTGATGAGATGCTTGTTTCAATTAACATGCTGTTACTCTCTCTTAGAGCTTTGTTAATCTACACTTTAATTTCAATATAGGTTTTGCATAAAATATCCCCACCAGTTGATGCACATGCTTTTTGGTTAGAAAAACCACTGATTGAAGATAGAGCCAGAAAAAAAGAGAAATTGTGGCTTAAAAGAACTTTACTTTTTCTGTCTGGAAAGCCTTTGGCATCTGTTTTCCCAATCACCATACCAATTATACTCTGGGGGAAAAAAGAGATTACAGAATATATACATCAAATACAGATGTACAGGATGTATTTGATTTCACAGACTCTCTTGTCCTTCAATAATAAAAAGCATATTTAACTGTTTTTATTTTAATGCACTTATTCTACAGAAGCATCAATAAATTAACAACCTAAGTGGTTTTCTCAATATATTAAAAGATGAAGACTGGGAAATAATATAAAGACCCCACATCTGTCTGTCTCTGTAAGGAAAATGTTTACCTGAAAACATACACTTTTTTGTCACTTGCACTGGCAGTGAGCAGCTTATGCACACTGCGGAATAGGCTAAGGGCATGTCAAAGTCAAACCAATTAGGGTACAAGTTCCTGAGTCATCTAAATCATAGAATTATAGAGTTGGAAGGGGCCCCAAGGGTCATCTAGTACAACCCCCTGCAATGCAGGAATCTCAACTAAAGTATCCATGACAGACGGAGGCCATATGATTTCCCATGTCTGCACAATGGCATAAAAGGAGCATTTCTATTTTTCTTCACTATTAAAGAAACTCCTATTTTTTATTATACCATCATGAACTCTCAGCAGGGTAGCTAGCTGCATGTTACATATAGTCATTTTTGCTAAGTTAAATAACAGTCATTTTTGCTACGCTAAATCAACTCCCCAAGATGGCAGTTGTGAACAGTGACACAGAAGGAAGGTAGGGGTTCCATAAACTTTCCCTTTCTACCACTTCTCCACATGAATTTTCCCTTTCTCAGAAACTGCTATGCTTTTTAAAAACGTAGGTGCATGGGGAAGCAGTAAATGAATTTGGGTATGTTGTGCATTAAGCCCTTAAAATATGCATTTATTTAGACTTTTAGAGGAAATACCTATGCTTAAAGGCAACAACTACCACCAAACAAAGATTCTTTTGCAGATTTGTATCAGTAGTGTTGAAACAATAACACTGTAA